>NC_138989.1:48019878-49219878 GCF_964341445.2 Mesoplodon mirus | reverse complement strand
AAAATTAATGCACAGAAATCTCTTACTTTCCTATACACTAATGATGAAAAATCTGAAAGTGAAATTAAGAAAACATTCCCATTTACCATTGCAACCAAAAGAATAAAATATCTAGGAATAAACCTACCTAAGGAGACAAAATGCCTGTATGCAGAAAATTATAAGACACTGATGAAAGAAATTAAAGATGATACAAACAGATGGAGAGATATACCATGTTCCTGGATTGGAAGAATCAACATTGTGACAATGAGTCTCTATCCAAATCAATCTACAGGTTCAATGCAATCCCTATCAAACTACCACTGGCATTTATTAGAGAACTAGAACAAAAAATTTCACAATTTGTATGGAAACACAAAAGACCCCGAATAGCCAAAGCAATCTTGAGAATGAAAAACGGAGCTGGAGGAATCAGGCTCCCTGACTTCAGACTATACTACAAAGCTACAGTAATCACGACAGTATGGTACTGCCACAATAAGAGAAATACAGAACAATGGAACAGGATAGAAAGCCCAGAGATAAACGCATGCACATATGGTCACCTTCTCTTTGATAAAGGAGGCAAGAATATACAGTGGAGAAAAGAAAGCCTCTTCAATAAGTGGTGCTAGGAAAACTGGACAGCTACATGTAAAAGAATGAAATTAGAACGCTCCCTAACACCATACACAAAAATAAACTCAAAATGGATTAAAGACCTAAATGTAAGGCCAGACACCATCAAACTCTTAGAGGAAAACATAGGTAGAACACTCTATGACATAAACCACAGCAAGATCCTTTTTGACCCACCTCCTAGAGAGATGGAAAGAAAAAGAAACAAACAAAAAAACCGATGGGACCTAATGAAACTTAAAAAGCTTTTGCACAGCAAAAGAATCTGTAAACAAGACAAAAAGACAACCCTCAGAATGGGAGAAAATATTTGCAAATGAAGCAACTGACAAAGGATTAATCTCCAAAACATACAAGCAACTCATGCAGCTCAATACCAAAATAACAAACAACCCAATCCAAAAATGGGCAGAAGACCTAAATAGACATTTCTCCAAAGAAGATATACAGACTGCCAACAAACCCATGCAAGAATGCTCAATATCATTAATCATTAGAGAAATGCAAATCAAAACTACAGTGAGAAAACATCTCACACCGGTCAGAATGGCCATAGTGAAAAAATCTACAAACAATGCTGGAGAGGGTGTGGAGAAAAGGGAGCCCTCTTGCACTATTGGTGGGAATGTAAATTGATACAGCCACTATGGAGAACAGTATGAAGGTTCCTTAAAAAACTAAAAACAGAACTACCATGCAACCCAGCAATCCCACTACTGGTCATATACCCTGAGAAAAGCATAATTCAAAAAGAGTCATGTACCACAATGTTCATTGCAGCTCTATTTACAATAGCCAGGACATGGAAGCAACCTAAGTGTCCATCAACAGATGAATGCATAAAGAAGATGTGGCACATATATACAATGGAATATTACTCAGCCATAAAGGGGAACGAAACTGAGTTATTTGTAGTGAGGTGGATGGACCTAGAGACTGTCATACAGAGTGAAGTAAGTCAGAATGAGAAAAACAACACCATATGCTAACACATATATATGGAATCTAAAAAAAAAAAAAAAAAAAGAAAGAAAATGGTCAGAAGGACCTAGGGGCAAGACGGGAATAAAGATGCAGACCTACCAGATAATGGACTTGAGGATATGGGGAGGGGGAAGGGTAAGCTGGGACAAAGTGAGAGAGTGGCATGGACATATATACACTACCAAACGTAAAATAGATAGCTAGTGGGAAGCAGCCGCATAGCACATGGTGATCAGCTCAGTGCTTTGTGACCACCTAGAGGGGTGGGATAGGGAGGGTGGGAGGGAGGGAGATGTAAGAGGGAAGAGATGTGGGGACATATGTGTATGTATAACTGATTCACTTTGTTATAAAGCAGAAATTGACACACCATTGTAAAGCAATTATACTCTAATAAAGATGTTAAAAAAATATTGTTAGTGATTGGTCTATGGAATTTGCATGTTTATTGCGTTTTAAAAGTAAACTTCTTAATTAAAGATTAACATACATGGGGAAAAGTGTACTAATACTAAGTATATAACACAATGTATTTTCTCAAAGTGAACGACCTGTATAATTAGCACATAGTTCAGGAAACTGTATGCTACTATCATTTTAGAAACCCTCTTAGTGTCCTCCACCAGTTACTACAATCAAAGTAAACAGTTTGTTTTTGAATAAAATCTTTGGGAATTTATTTTTGTTCTTGTTACTTATGCTGGCTTTTATAGATGATAGTTGGTTTTCTTATTTTTGTACATTTCAAGTTGTATGCTCATATTTGGTTGTTCTTAATCTTAGACAAACCTGATTACTCAAATGGTGGATGTTTTCCTCTACAGAGAATTTGTATTTACTTTTACTTTGAACCAGGTGTCAAGGCCAACTTCATAACTATTTTACTACCCTTCGAGTGTCTCCGGCTTCATATAGGATTTTCAGGAACAGCTCCAGCACTATGTTGCTGATCTAATGTTCAGTCTTTCTACCATAATGTTGATATTAACGTTGGTCATGAGATCATCTAGCCTCTTGGGTGTGTTGACTGCTCACTGATCAGTTTTCAATGGACTTTTTTGTGGGAGGGGAGAGTGAGATACTTTCCTCACATCCTGTGAGCCCAGTCATGCAATCAAAACTACTTATTATACATCCTTGAGTTGTTTTCTTGAAAAAGGGCTCTTGGTGTCTCTAGTCAGCCATAGCACTGGAATCGGAAATCCACATTAATTTCATTCTTAAAATGTATAAATCAATATTATGCCTTTACCTTAATGGGTATTAGTAAAAAAGTGAGCCAATATCATCACTGTATGTTTCTTAATTCACTGATTGATACTTAAAAGTTTTTTGCTTATAGTTTTACTTATAGTTTTTTGCTATTTTAGAAAGTACTGGTCATATAAATATTTGGAAACAGTTAAAAAATGTGTAAGGCATGAAATCATTTTACTTGGGATTAGTAAATTTAATACTCCAACAAAATGATATGCTCAGATGATTTTATTTGAGTCAAAGAAATCTTGAAATTTCAAGAGTATTGCTGTTTCAAAATTCAGGTATAATTGTTTTTCTACAAGAAGACATGTATGCATAAATATGCTCAGAAACATAGCTGTCTTTGTAAACCATTCTCTACCACTGACACTCAAGGAGCTGTTTCATCTTCCCCTAGTATGTTGGGGCTTATTTCAATCATCACACCCAATTACAAATTAATGGCTAAAATGACTCTTAAAAGTTTGATTGGCTCACAGCTTCATTGTACCTAGTGAGGTTGTTCTTAATAAATTATGTTTTATGATATGTTAAGCAATTTGTATCTCATGCACACGTGTGTAAAACTCTGCCTTGAAGATTAGTTTAATCTAAAATTTGCAATTTATTAAGATAAATGGAAGTGTCTCACCCCCATAGTGGTGTTCTGCTTTTCCAAGCTATCAAGATGACCAAAGCAGACAGTTCAAAATTGAATTGCCTAATAAGTATTTGTGCATATAAATTAACACTTCATGTTTTAAAAGTTAACTCTCATTTTCAAAAGTCAATACAAACTAGAAAAAGAACTTAAATTTTTGGAGCTTCTAAATGGTTACTCTGCTTTTTGATCAAGAAGTTTAATTAAAGAGTTTTCTAAAGACTTGGGAGATGTTCATTTTAGAAGAAAAGAGACAAGAGAAATCTAAAACTTACTTTCTGCCTTGCTTTTCAATGCCTGTTAGAATAGTCCCAGGAAAACTAGGGGTAGTTTTCCCTTCAACTTCTTTCACCCCCACCAAAGGACAGTATTTTTGCATTGTTACAGCTATTTTGCAGATTCTGATATTAGAACTCAGATGTCTTCCACGTGAAAACTATTTCTAGAGTCTGTTGTTTTAGCCAAGAAATATGTGTCCGTTCTTGTCACTTTTAGCCTGCAAGTTAAACAAATGTCCTACAATTATTAATAATATATTGTAAATAAATATATGAGGGTTAGGTGATGGTGGTAAGATATTAATTGGTTCATTCAATAGAAATAGGAGTGAAAACTGGAAACGCGGAAAAGTATAATGGGAGTTGGGCAGAGGTACGTTGTTCCCTCTTCCCTGAAGAGTTGTTACTTTCCATGACAAAATAACTTCTAAAAATAATGCAGAAATTCTATAATCGTGCTGTCCACTGAGTTGAAGATGATATGTGGATTACTGTTTTAAGCCATATATTTTGGAAGAAAAGATAAGCCATATGGCTACTGAAAATAAAGCAATATTTGGGGCCAGAAAAAAATGTTTTTTCTTCTCTGTTACAAGGGACATGAACACCAGACTTAGCGTTGGACTTCATCATAGTTCTGACAGCTAGATGAAAATGTCAGGTGGATAAATGTTGAATGAATCCATATGTGGCTGTTAAAATGCAGGGATTGGCTGTGCCATGGACTTGTTTATACAGAGATGTTAAAAGTAGGAACTAAAGAGAAATTCAGCAAATCCACTAGACTTGTCAAATCTAGTTTGTTCTTAGTTTGCACACACGTATATATGGAAATTAACTGCTGACCAATGTATTATATTTAATGGTGATCACACCAAACAGACATAAATGTCAATCAACTTGGGGCCAAGCAAAAAACATTAAATATCTAATCTTTTTTCTTTTGGTTAGAAAATGGAATAAAGATACTGATACTATAGCTTACGAATTAAAAAAATAAAACAACACTTTTTTGGTGTGTCTTAGTAATGACAGCCCTAAAGATCAGAGCAATATTTAAACTTTCTAAAAATCATTTTTTTTCTGAACCAAAAGATAGCTATAGCATACTAAAGATAGCTCTTTTCAAAATTATTTGGAAGAAGAGTCATCAGGATGGAAGTCAAATAATAAAATCAGACTTGTGACACCTTTTATGTAGTCTCAAATTTCCCTATTGGCACAATATGTACCTTTCTGCTTTAATTTTGTTTATTCTGTTTCATTTTGAAAAGTTGCCATGCTGTACGGTAATCAAGTTGCTGACTGAGTTGGCCATTTTCTTCCTTTACAAATTCCTTTTCAATGGAGGAGTTATTTATAGACGGTTAAACATCTGGATGCATAATGATGTTTAAAACTTCCAGGTTTCAAAGTAGCAAGGACCATCTATCACACTCTCTGGTCTGGCTAAAGGGCTCGAATTCTCTTACTGACTTAACTCTGTAGACAAAGGCTTTATTTGATCCCTTCAATGACAGATTTGCTCATAGGCCTTCTTCAAAGCATAGATTCCTATTTTAGCATGGCTTTGTGTCCTGATCTAATGTAGAACAGGTCTAACCAAAGTTTTCCATCTTTAAAAATTTTCTTTATTTATTTTGAAGTCAAATTTTATTTATTTTTATTTTTTGACTTTTAAAAAAATTTTAATTCAATTTTTAATTTAATGAAAGATACTTTAAATTCTATAGTGCTTTACAATTTTTAAAAGTTTCACATACATGATTTCATATAATCCTATAATAACCCTCCCCCCCATATTGCCCCTCCCCATTCCCTTTCCCCACTGATGCCCACCAGTTTGTTCTCTATATGTGTGAATCTGCTTCATTTTTGTTTTATTCATTAGTTTGTTGTATTTTTTAGATTTAACATATAAGTGATATCATACAGTATTTGTCTTTCCTTTTTAAAATTTAAATGATTGGGAATCCCCTGGCCATCCAGTGGTTAGGACTCTGCACTTCCACTGCAGGGGGCCTGGGTTTGATCCCTGGTTGAGAACTAAGATCCTGCAACCCATACAGTGAGGCCAAAAAAACAAAAACAAAAACAAAAAAAAACCTTAGATGATTTTAGGGCCATGTAAATTTTGGAACTCACTCACAGTTTAGGTCCAGCCAAGGATTGATTCAAATTGCTTTGCTATTTTTCTCAGGCTTTCCCATCATCAGAGTTACACCAATGGGAAGCTAACTTTTGCTGTTCAGTCAGTACATGACATTCCATTTTAGTCCTAGGGTATCAGTTTATACAAAATCAGTATCAAAAGATAGAGTCTTTCCCTTTAGGGGGATGGAGGAATGTGGATAGAGGTGATGTCTTTCATTCCCATGGCTTTAAATTTCCTGTATTTATATCTCCAGCCCAGACTTTTCTCTGTCGTTCAAGCTTCTATATTCAAATTCCTACATGAACAACTCTTTCCATATTTCAAATTTAACTTTTCTGAAATTAAATTTTTCTTCCTGCCTCTCCACCCCAACCTACTTCTGCTTCTACCTCAGCCTCCAACTCCCAATCTGTTCCTCTCTCAAACCCCCCTCTCTAAGTCAGTGTCCTCACTAGCCATACTACTAAAGCCAGAAGCCATCTGGTCATCCTTGACTCAATCTTTTCTCTCACCTGCCGCATGCAATCCATCAGCAAGCCTTCTGCTATCTTTAAAATGTATCTTCAATCCTTCACTTCTCTCCCTGTACCTCGACCATTACCTTTCTAATCCATTAGTATAATATTTCACCTAAACTACTACAACTACAGCAAGTTTCCTAATTGGCTATGCTTTCTTCCTCCTAATCCTTTCTTTTCAAAGTGGCCAGTGAAACTTCTAAAAATGCATTTCATATCACATACTTCTCCTGCTTTAAATACTTGATTGATTTTCCACTGGACCAATAATACAATGCAAATTCCTTATCATGGTGACCAGTGCCCTATAGGATATGGCAGCAAAAGACAACTCAGACCTCATAGCCTACCTCTCCCTTTGAAGCTCAATAAGCTCCAGTTACACTGGTCTTCTTTCTAGTCCTCAAACATGCCAAGAGGTCTTGCCTTTGTGCTGTGCCTGTAGTTCCCCTCCCTGGCTTTTTGACTGGTTGACTTCTTTGCATCCATCAGGTCTCACGATAAGTGTTACCTACCCAGATATATCTTCCCTGAGTCACCAAGTCCCTCTAACTCTGCCACTGTTTTCTATTATACCACTATTTTCTTCCCTCCTGGCACTTACCTTAAGGGCTAATTATTTATTTCTTTGCTTGTTACGTTTGCCTTAAAAAACTTAAGTTCCATTAGATGATGACCATATATATACATCAGTCTTGTTGACTACTTTAACTCTAGGGCCTATCAGAGAAATTGGTGCTCAGTAAATATTTGCTGAATGAAAGTATAATTATATGGATGGATGAATGAAGGCTTGTTTATTCTTTGAATCTTTATTTTATGATTACGGATTATATGTTGTTTGCACTGTAACATTTTGCTGATGAATATGTAGTGTTGCATGACTATTTGTGATGGATATTAAAATGCAAGATTTTCCAGAGTTTTTTAAATGTCATATGCAAACTGACCATGAGGTTGGAAGAAATTTTACTTTCATAATAAAATCATGTTGATTGTGTTTCAAAATTTGGATTATCCTTCATTAAAATATATTTTTTAATATATACTACAATTATGATATAGTAATTTCTGACTTCCTCTCCCTATAAATGGCATGCAGAACCCTGGGCCAGGGCTTAGTGATTGGTATTCAAATATAGGGGTGAAGAGTCACTTTTTTGGAGAGAGATGCTCTGTAGAGAATCAATTCTGAAGAAAGTGTCTTGGGGGAAATGCCAATTAAATTCCAGGCAGCCTGTTCAATGAATAATTTAGCTGAAGGAAAGGCTCAGTATGACCCTTTAGGTGGAGCTGGGAAGAACTTCTAGAGAAGTTAAAAGTAAAGGAGAGAAATGATTCCAGAGTGAGTTGCTGAAGCAGATTTTAGATATTTCAGGTGCTTATGCTTTTATGTAGATAAGATATGGTAAAAGATGTTGACCCAGCCCGCCAATTAATAATGAGTACAAGTACAGGACAGAGCACACTGGAGACCAGAGAATCCACAGGGCTCTGAGAAACTTGGCTCTCAAAGTCCTAGAACTCTGTTTTCCTTTAGTCCAATGTGAATACTCTTTCAATAGTTAAAATTTACCTCTTCCTTCTAAAAAGAATGTGTCTTACATGATCTCTTTCAATTTTGTAGGTTTTTTTTGCTTACATACAAAATCTAGTTAATATGACTAGGGGTTGATGACATATTTGTTTGTATTCTGTGAATCCTTTATGTCTCAAGGGTTCTAATTTCCATACACTGGCGTGTCAAGTATAATCATAAATAGAATGAACACGTGTATGTGGTCAGTCCCTATGATTTCCTTAAGTGGGGCCCAACTTCATCCAAAGGACACCCAGCAAGAGGCAACAGGAATGGCCAAGAATTATGCCTGCCTGCTTCTTCCTTCCTTCCCTTCCTCGTTTTTCCTTCCTTTAGTAATTAACTAACTTAGTATATATTTATTAAGTACTTACTGTGTGCATTGTTCATTGTGCTGGAGTTACTTGGAAAACAAGAAAATGCAAACTCTCAAGTCTTCCAAGCAAGATTCTATTTGAATATTTAAACATACTTACATGAAAATATAAATATAGTACGAGGAGCAGTGCAGTTCTTGTGATCTAAAACCATGTTTTCCAAACTATAGTTGCCAGTCATCCTTTGATGGATCATAAAATAAATTTATTGAGTTAGGACAATACTTTACCAAATAAAATAAATATGAGAAAATGGCAAATAGTGTGTATTGCATGTAATAAAAAATACTTATTTCATAAAATTTTTGGAGGACAGATGTATGTATGCACTCTATGCCAAAGTAAAATATGTGTCTTACTATGAGACAAGGTTAAAAAAATGTTTGAAAGACTCTATCCAGAGGAGTTTAGAGAGGCAGATTACTTTAATTTGAATAAGTCAAGGAAGGAAGTCTTTCTGGTTCTGAAGGTATTTGAATGAGGCTTAGAGGAGGTGGGGTGACTTTTCAAATGAAAGAGCTACGAAAACGAATTCTAGAATTGCGAATTCAGCTATAACCGTAAGAGAAAGTAAACTCTATAGAACCAACTTAATCTTGAATGAATGACCACCCTGTGACCAACTGTACTTCCAGAATCTCCTAGGAAACCTATGACCAATATACCAGAAAATCTAGATCTCTTGGCTTGGAATCATCCTCCGTCTCTGATATCACAAGGGAAACTTTTAAGAGAGCTGTTCCTGTGAGGTATACCACATTTAGAAGGGTGATGGAAAATACTATTCTGTCCAATTGTTTGTTCCAAATATTTATTTAAGATATTGAAAAAATTTTTTAATGTGAAAAGTCTAAAGGTAAATACCCAATTCAATAAACTGAAAGTGATCCTTCCCTTATATGTGATCCACTTGTGACTTCTATTGGCCGGTGGATTCTTTGAGCTCTACCGGTCTAATATTTATTGGGCAAAAAAAATTCAAGGACTCAGGACAACTGATTTATTTTAGCATTTTCTTTTTGATACAAAAGAAGGGAATAAAAAGAATAAAAGCAGTCAAGGTAGCCTCTAGAGGAGGAGCTGTCGTTGAAGCAATCTTGCAAGTTAATGAGAATTCACCCGGGACTCTAGAGCCCCCCAGAGAGGGGAGAGAGGAGGAGATGGGGAGGGGGGTGGATAACAACTCTTCCTTTGCAGCTGGCCCTCTCCCTCATTTGTTGCTCCAATAAGCAGTAATTAGGTCCTGAGCTAATGGTGTCAGCTGATCTGCTGTTTTTAGGCTAGACCCAGAGGAATCTCCATGGAAACCCTGCTGGAGTCGTCCCCCCACCTGGATGCTGAGTGCTCCTTTCCGCCACCTGGCTGCCGCCGGGCCCGCTGCTACCTCCTCCTGCCTCTAACCTGCAGCCTGCAGCATGCGCACTGCCCCCGGGATCCCTAAATGGGACAATTCTGTCCGTGACGTCAGCGCCCAGCCGTCTCCACAGAAACTTTTGTCCCATTGGCCAATCAGAGAGCTTGGAAGGGCCCGGGGAAGGGGGGGCGGGAGGAGAGGGGAGTGGGAGGGGTGGGGGTGAGGGGAGAGGCGAGAGGTTTAGTGTGTGGAGCTGCTCGCGCTCCGCCTGGGCTGTCAGTCCCGGCTCCAGCCGCCGCGAGACCTTCCCGGAGACGCGCTCACACACGGCGCACCCCCTGCACACCGCACGCCCTCGCTCCCTGGCTCATACACACGCACACACTAAGCCTGGCCGAGCAGGAGCCACTGACCATTTTGCAAGTGCCGGGACCAGCTGCGGCGCACTGGGTACAAACACTCCGCGTTCCCAGTCGGGGCTTTCGTCTTGGAGACCACGACGAGGGGCGAAGGTGGGCTAGGATGCGGACCCGGCGCTGAGCACTGGTCGGGCCGCCTTGCTGGCAGAGCCGCCTCCCGGGACGGGCGCGGGCCTCCGCAGAGAGTAGAATAAAGAGGAGCGGCCGCAATCGCAGCGCGAGGAGGATGGGAACTCTCCTATTCCAAGCTCTGTAACAAACGGATGGAAATCCTGAATGGAGGAACAGCTGATTTCATTTGCTTGAGAAATCGTCCGGAGGAACTCATATTTGGCTACTCTGAGCTGTGGAGGGGGTGTCCATGACGTGGCAGGGGGAAAATAGACATCCGAAACCTCCCGTGTGAACTGCAAACTGTAACCAAGCAATGGGAAAATGATACCTCGCTATATTCTAATTTCATGCAAAGGGTTTTAAGCATCTGTATCATAAACTTACTTCTATGCCTTGTACCCAGTTCGCCAGAGACCAGAGGAGTCCTGTCTGGGGACCCCATCATTATCCAGCGGCCTGCCTTCGTTTAGCCACATCCCCCTGGAACGGATATCTGTTTGGGGTACTACAGGCTATCCTATAGAACTATGGCCAAATCTTCGTGAATGCTTTGCTAATTCTGGGACTTAACTCCTGGAACGTACCTCCGGGATTGGAATTTAGCCTAAATGCACCTGAAGAAATGACATTTTATGCCGCTTTAAAAATACCTTAAAAATTTCCTGTGTGGCAGGATTTGATAGGTTTAACAACATGACAGGTAAGAACTTTCTCTCTTTCTAGTCCCTGAACGCCCCCACGCAGGGAAGGCCGAAGCGGAACAGGACCCTGGAGCGCTCTCAGGCGCTCGGCCGGGCAGCTGCTTTTGAGAGAGGCGCAGCCCTCGCTCCTGGGCCGTGGGGCCGGAGGCTGGGGAAGCTTCTGGGACGCGCGCGGGGAGGCGGCGCTGAGCTCCACCTGCCTGCCCCGGACACAGCCCCGGGCGAGGCGTCGAGGGACCACCCCAAGTCAATAGTGGGTTTTTAATAAACCAAGGAATGGGATTTTAATTATTCAAAACCCAGCTCCTCCGGGCCAGATGCTGTTAGGATGGTCCTACTCCCACAGTATTAAAGAGACCCATCACTAAGAGGACGAGAAAAGCGTCCAAGACATCCGTCGCAATTACGAATGAACCAGAGACTTGGTAGCACAGGGCATTGATCGCTGGTGCCCAACCGACCCTCCTCCCCTCTCCCCATTCCTCCCCCCACCCCACCCGAGGCAGGCTCTGGCGGCGGCCGGGACCTCGCGTCCCTACATCGTGGCGGGAGCTGCATTTTTCATGAGCCCGGGGTGAACAGGTGCGAAGTGCGCTGGGAGCATCCGGCCGGCGGCCGGGAGCAGGGAACATGGAGAGTGAGCGCGACATGTACCGCCAGTTCCAGGACTGGTGCCTCAGGACTTACGGGGACTCAGGCAAGACCAAGACGGTGACCCGTAAAAAATACGAGCGGATCGTCCAGCTCCTCAACGGCTGCGAGTCGAGCTCCACGGACAACGCCAAATTTAAATTCTGGGTCAAATCGAAGGGTTTCCAGCTGGGCCAGCCGGACGAGGTCCGCGGGGGCGGCGGCGGCGCAAAGCAAGTGCTCTACGTGCCCGTCAAGACCACGGTGAGTGACTCGCCTTCCTCTGTTATTCGTCTGCCCGAGCAGCCCAGCGCGGGTGGGGGGTGGTGGCGGCGGCGGCGGGGGGGGGCGAGAAAGGGGGAGCCGTGAGCCAACGTTGGCTCGTTTGCCCCCACCCTTCTCAACCCCCTCCCCAAGTCGTCCCCAGTCGCGTGAGCCAGGCGCGTTTCCCCCAACGTGGAGTCTTTGTGGTCCTTTATTTTAAAGCGGCAGCGCACCTTCAGAGCGCGCAGCCCTCCTGGCCTCCGAGCTCCCGGACCCGCTGCTGGAGATTCCATCCCCTGGTCGGGCGGCGTCCCGCGTCCTCGGGCTGGGCCATTGTCCCACGTCCTTCGCTGGGCGCCTGGCGCGTGTCCCGCCTTCGCCACCGCTCATAAAGGCCACGCTGGAACCCCAGACGCACGCTCTGATAATAGACGATTCTGATCGATAGTCTACAGTGTCTCCTTATTGGCACAAAGCCCAAACGTGGCGCTGGTCGTGGATGTGGGGTTTTCCCCCGGACACTATCAGGTTTTATTGTTAGACCGCCGCTATTGGGAGACACCGGGCTGTCCGATCGCCTTGATCACTCCCGGAGATCTTACCGCGACTATTTAGATTGTAGATTAGGTCCTGGAGATTCCTCCTCCTATTTCCCCCATTCCCTTCCTCACTTCCCCCTTTCACAAATAAAGCCGCAGCTACACGATGAACAACAAAGCGAGATGGGTTTGGGCGCAATCAAGTGGTGTACGTATTTGTTCCTTATTCTGGGATGGCTCTAGTCTCATGGCCACAAAGCTCTAAGCCCAGGCGCTGGCTTTGAGAGCTCAGTATACCTCAGCCTACTAGGCAGAAGCCTGTGAGGTTGGGGAGCGGCGGCAGCGTCAATTTCCTTTTTAAGGAGATGGGAACTGTGGGCTACAAGTAGGATTGCAGATCAGATCCGTAAGACCTCTTTCTTCATCATGCTAGGTGGGTACTCGTCTGGAGTAGGGGTGGGGGAGGGTATCTGGCATCCTGTACATTTTTGCCTCGCTTTCGGGTTTCTTGAGCATTTGCTCCTTTTCCTCCCTTCCTTACTGGCCACTGTTTCTCGTGCAGTATTCCTGGAGGATGCTAGAAACGAGATGCCTTGAAAGCTATTCTTCTCTATCAAATGGAGGTATATTCAATTGGAAATATGTGCATGAAAGGTTTTTCAAAGGATTATTTGGAGGACTCTTTTATGTTTGGAAAGCAGTTTATGGTTTCTTGAGATTAATTAGGGGTAGTTGTTTGAAGGGAGTATATTTCTCTTGAAATTTATATGGAAAATGGGACATGGAAATAAAGGTGAAATGGAAACACACATAAAAGTTCTGATGTTTTTTAAAAAAATGTACCATTGTTGGAAGGTTTCTAGAAGGTCGATCTATAAATGCAGCCTTCTCTTTTAACATGTGGCATTGCTTAAAGACAATGGTGAGATTGCTTTACTAAGTAATGAGCATGGATGAACTGAGATTTATTTACATCTGGATGAGCCAGAAGTCTGTCACAGAGAATGAAGTGCTTTCATTCATTTGTATTGGGAGTAACATGAAGAACCTGATTTAAAAAAATAACTTACTGTTAGACAAAGTAAATTAGAATTCACAGCATATGAATATATTTTCCTTTGGGCAATATGGGGCTAATTGATGAATAAAATAATCATTTAAGATATATTTATCTGAATATGATTTAATAATTCTATGTCTTTTTAAATTGCTAGCTTGGGAGTTTGTTTTTCATTTTTTTTTTTTATGTTACACTTCAGCACCTCTGTTTACATGTCAGATAGCTTCACTTGTGTATTGCTCCAGTGAGTTTAAACTTGCATGGATTTGGTTACATCCACTGTATGTATAAACAGGTGTGCCTTTTTAAAACATTAATTCAAAATTCTAACGTAAATTCTGTAATAGTTGTAGAGGCGCTAAGATAAACATGGATGCCAGTAATTCAAACCAGCATTCACATGCTCAGATACCATATTTTCATTGAAAAATTAGTGCAGAGTTGTTAAAGAATTGCTGCTAAGACATCTAATATAGAGTAACAACTCCAGGGTTAATTATAAAGTAACAAGTGTGTCTCTTTTCAGTAAGGATTCCATATAGCTAGGGGAGAAAATGTAATCCTTCAGGTGATGTTCTTGATAGTGGTTTCCCGTGTAGTATTTAAGAGCTCTGATCTTCATTCAGACCCATTTGGAAATGTTGCAGATGTTTTTAATTCATGAACTCTCCTATTGCTGTTTATAAATTTTTATGCTGCTCCTGACATAGAATTATAGGCTCCTCCTTCTCTGAGAGGCAGCCAATCATCATTTCAATGAGTTAAAAAATAAAGATCCCCTTTTATCATGTGTTTCCCCATATCTCAAAATATTTCTTCCTTAAAAATATGTTGATTTTTCTTTATGATAACAGGAGTGCAGTCACCAGAAAGACAAAGAATATCTTTTTCTTTTCATTCAAATGCATATATCGGTTGGAAGAAAGTACTGTATTTGAATGGTATTTTCAAGTAGACTAAGAATCATGCTAGCTTTTTGAGGCTTGAAGGTTCACGGCTGGCTTTGCTGTCATTGAGAGAGATTTGCGCCTGGTGTTTCAGTAACCCACTGTTGCCGGTAATTAGACATCATTACTACTGCAAAAAGGGAAAGAGAGAAGGGGAGAGGACAGGCTGGGGCTAATTAACTCCTTGTGTTTAATGAAAGAAAGGGAGACTGATAGCAACTGGGAGGTCGGACTAGAAGAGTGCAGACACACCACACAGACTTAACTGAAACAGGACTATCTTTCAGTCTGAAAGAAGCTTGGTTCTACCTCTTGTTTTCCCAAAATAACATATGTAGCTTTGCAAATACTTTCCCCCCTGAAGCCTAAATATAACTGATGATAAAATCAAGCAAGCGACAACTGACTTAAAAATGTGGAATATTGGAGAAGATAAACATGCCCTTTAATATTTGTCCTGGCCATGCCTAACACTGAGGAGACATATCTGTCACTGTTTAGATTACTGTGTGGCTGAGGAGATACTGTTTGGTCACCAAGCAACAACATCCTGCAACTCAGCCATTTTAGGTCTGGAGTGGGAATGTGTGTGTGCACGTGCACACGTACACACACACATATGTAAGGTTTGTTGAGCATTGCATCTAAGTTCTTTTCCACGCTACCACTATTATTTTTATGTTCCTTCATTAAAGGTGTGAGAAATTTAGAAGTATGAAATTATGAATAACTTAAAAACAGTTCTGAAAAAGATATAGCAAATGCCTGACATTGATTAGGAAAAAAATGTTTAATCAGTGACTGTTTAAAATTAGCATTACTATGGTTACTCTATTTTATGTCTTTGATAATTCTAGTTTAGTTTGTTTTTAGAAGCTTTGCATACTCATTGACATTTTGTTTTCTGGCAACATTAGTTGAAACATCACATTTAAAATGTAAAGCACCAGAGCACATTCTACCACTTGATATTAGGAAAGGTAAACTTAGAAAAGAACCAGAAATTTCATTACAACTTTTCGTTAGTAATATTATTAATGTGTTAACGTGTATTTTTTTTTTTTTTTTTTTTGGTACACGGGCTTCTCACTGCTGTGGCCTCTCCCATTGTGGAGCACAGGCTCCGAACGCGCAGGCTCAGCGGCCATGGCTCACGGGCCCAGCCGCTCCGCGGCATGTGGGATCTTCCCGGACCGGGGCATGAACCCGTGTCCCCTGCATCGGCAGGCGGACTCCCAACCACTGCGCCACCAGGGAAGCCCCTAACGTGTATTTTTTAAAAAGTCGACTGCATTGTATAAAACATTAGGAAATTCAGTAAACTCGCATTTCTATTTTTTTTTCAGTCTTAAGTAAACGAGGTAATGAATATCCAAACTGTAAAATCAAATAATGTGAGCAGTGCTTTTCTTGACCTGTATTTGTAGGAACAGACACTTTGGCTTAATTTTGTTTTTACCATTCATGTGTATTTTTTCCCTTGGTAATGTATTTTTTACCATTCATGTGTATTCCACTAGGAAACATAAATGAATCTTTCATCCAGAAAAGAAAATGCATTATCTCTAGTTATGTCATTTAAAAATGATGATTTATTCAGTTCTGCAATCTGTAGCCTCAGATTTCATATTTTCTTGCTGTGTATAGTACTAATTGATTATTGTACCGTGATTAGAATGAATATTCATGGACTGGTTCATACCCAGTTACTGTTTTTTTAGTTCTCTGACTATGGTTTTTGGTTATTTTTTATACCATGTCAGAGTGAAGGAAATAGTACATAAGGAGTCTGTATACATTTCCACTTGGCCTAACCCCATGCCTGAGGCACACATCATATGTATTGGGCCTTGATCTAGAATTTGCGAAAGAAATTCTAGAAAACAAAGCTGAGGGACATGCCAGCTATACATGATGATACTTTGTAACTCTGACACAGAGACAAATCATAATAGTAGTCACTGAGATATGAGCAATTTTTTGCTTATCTCTTAATACTTCCATACTAGTGGGAATTGCTATTGATGACCAGTGCATTTTTTTCTTCATTTAAGTATTTTGGGACACTCTCTACCATAGGTCTCTGGTGGGGGGAGGGTTAAAGAGATCCCAAGTATGATTCTCAGCATTGTGGTTTATAAGCTGACTTTAGTGGTTCCTTGTGAGTTGTTGGGAGGGATAAGTCATCCATGGCAAGTTCCTAGCACAGCGCCTCCTTAAGGCTCTCAGGGAATGTGGGTAACTTTACTAGAGGCCAGTTGGCCATGAGGATTAAGGGGCAAAGGGCTTGTAGAGATAAGCCCCCTGAATTTTTTTTTTTTTTTTTTTTTTGCGGTACACGGGCCTCTCACTGCTGTGGCCTCTCCCATCGCAGAGCACAGGCTGCAGACGCGCAGGCTCAGCGGCCACGGCCCACGGGCCAAGCCCCTCCGCGGCATGTGGTATCCTCCCGGACCAGGGCACGAACTTGTGTCCCCTGCACCGGCAGGCGGACTCTCAACCACTGCGCCACCAGGGAAGCCCCCCCTGAATTTTAGGAGGAAATCAGACCCTCTTAGTATATGAGGACTATCCCACACTTACTTCCGAAGATACCAGTCCTTGACTTTTCCATTGGTTCTTCCTTGTCTTGCTAGTAACTATAGTGGAGGTGAGGGGCAAGACTCAGCACTCATATATATTCCCTCTAGAAACCTCCTGAGCCAGTGTAGATTCTGCTTGTCAAGATTTTAACTCTAGACTTTCTGCGTAGGATAAAGGAAAGATGAGGAAGGAAATCCAGGGATGTGGCAACAGAACTTCCAAAGTTTCCATCTCCATGTCAAGATCGTAAAGACCTTTCACTAATAACTGTTGTATTTGCCAAGACTTTTTATATCTAACTGGGAAAATTAAAGTGAATCTAATGTGTTTTAGGTTACGTTTATTTTCATAGTCCTGGGATAACAAGATAAACTTCATGTATGGCATGGATGGCAGGAAACATGGTATAGTGGGCAGGGTATAGATTTTAGAGCAAGATTTAAATCCTGGATTTGACATTTACTGAACCTGTTAATTAGGGGAAGTTTCTTAACTAAAGACACAGTTTCTTCTTTGTAAATGTACATAATATTACTTGCCTAATTAGTTTGGGATAAGAATTAATAATCATAATTCATACTTCCTAAACATATAGCATATATAGCATATGCCTGGCACATAGTAAATACTAAAAGACAGAAGCTGTTCTAAGTATTAACAAAGCAAGAACACCATGTTGTAATTATAATTTGTGTTCTGAAGTAAAAATCACACTGTAACAGAGTTAAAATACACGATACATATATATGTATGTATTAATGTATTTTTCACATATTTATTCTGCCTACTCCATTTTTAGAAAACAGAAATGACTTTGTCTTCTTAAAAGTGATACATTCTCATTATTTCAAAAATCTAAGGGAAAAGGAAAAAAATGCTAAAAATTCATGCTAATCTCCTGCCCACATATAACCACCATTAGCTAATTTTGAACATGATTATAGATGTCCCTCTAAACCTGTATGCCAAAAGAAGATGAGACATAATGACTGATAGTGATACTGTATATGGACCAGCAAAAGTAATTTTCTGAAACTAGTATGATAATTATATGCTGATTTAAGTAAGAAGAATAAAATATAATATTACCAAAATACAACAAAAGAAAAAGAAATACACGAAATTCAAAAAATTGCTAATAAAGGCTTCTTCACGGAGGTATTTATTCCTAAAATTAATAGAAAAGATTAAGAAAAACATTGAGAGTGAATTACATTTATTTTTTCAACTACAGACTTCAATTTTATACCATATAATTCACTTTCTCCAATGGTAGGTAAGAGACAAATATATTTTCACTTCTCACCTCCTTATTACTTACCTCCCTGTTTATAATCGATTACATTGATTATATTATAATTGTTATATATCTGATTGTATTATATCAGTTATATTATCTAATAGCTTTTACTCTCAAGGTTTTTTATATTTATGTTATAGTACGTAATTTGCTTCTTACAGTTATTGATATTTTCCTTTGCTGTACTCAAATGCTTATCATCCATTCTTTTACCTGGTTTTCTTTACTTCTAAATTCTTTGATTCATCAGTTGATTAACTGTGATTCCTGATCATCTTTTTTTTTTTTTTCTAAAGAAGGGTTCCTGTGTTCTATTCTTTAAGGTTTATATGCAATTGAAAATATTTGTCCTTTGTCTTTGTACCTAAAGAGCAACTTAGCTAGGTGTCATTTCTTCATTTCACTCTTTCCACCAGGCATTATAGATATTGTGTTAGCTCTGTTAAAATCTAAGGCAAACCTGTTTTCCAGATTTCATGGATTGTTTACATAGGTATCCTTGAGATTAAATAATTTCACTAAGATATGTCTTGAATTCCTTTTCTCACTCTTTCTTTCTCCTGAGTAATGATACTCATGTCCATGGCTTCAGTTGTGTCTCTGTTCTGGGGACTTACTGCACATCTTCTGGGGTTCAGATCTGTGTTTTGGGTTTTCTACTAGAAGTTTCCATCAAGATATTCCAAAGCACCTAAAATTAAACAAATTCAAAAATGAATTTTTCTTCTCTCCATTCCCCCATCCTAGGTCCTCCAAGTTGACCTCTTTTGAAAAAAAAATTCTTAAAAAAATTTATTTTCCATGGGTGGCAACACAATTTGCTTACCTATCCAAGCCAAAAATCTGTGTGATATGCTTGATTTCTCCCTTTTCTTCCCTCCTTATAGTCAGTACTTGACAGTGTATTGTTGATTCTACCAACTTAATATCTCTTGAATTGACTGACCATATTCTTACCACACCATACCATGCAGTATGTCTATTGCTTGATAATTTGGTAATTTTTCCAAAACCTGTTTTGAAGGAAAGGAGTGCACAATGTGTAATACCTCACTGGTGCTCAGTATTAATGGAATAAATGAAAATCACCTCCCAGCCCAATACCACAGATGGGAACTTCTTATTTACCACCACACAACTAGTTTCATGGCCATACTGGGAACTCTTTTTTAAAAAAAATATAATTATTTTTTTAAATTGTGGTAAAAAACACATAATATATATTTTCCATTTTTACATGTATAAGTGTATGGTGCAATAGTATATGTACATTGTTGTGCAACAGATCTCCAGAACTTTTTCATCTTGTAAAACTGAAACTCTAGACCCAATAAACAACATTTTCCCTTTTGCCCTTCCCTCCAGCCCCTGGTAACCACCACTCTACTTTCTGTTTCTGTGAATCTGACTACTTTTGATACCTCATATAAGTGGAACTACACAATGTTTGTCTTTTTGTGATTGATTATCTCACTTAGCATAATGTCCTCAATATTCATCCATGTTAAAGTGTGTGACAGGATTTCCTTCCTTTTAAAGGTTGAATAATATGCTATTGTATGTATTTACCACATTTTGTTTATTTATCTGTCAATGGACATTGGGTTGCTTCCACCTTTGGCTGTTGAAAATAGTGCTGCTATGAAAATGGGTGTATGAAGGGTGTCCCTTCAAGACCCTGCTTTCAATTCTTTTGGATGTATACCCACAAGTGTGATTGCTGGATCACATAGTAGTTCTATTTTTAATTTTTTCAGGAACTTCCATACTGTTTTCCTTAACAGTTATACCATCTTATAGTCCCACCAAAAGGGCACAAGGATGGGCTCTTTTTAAGGCTGAGAAACTAGTGACTTTGCTTGTCATCTAGAGCTCTTTAACAAGCATGTTTTTTCTTTAGGCAATAGCAAGTATTGAATGTAACACGATTAATAATAATGTTATAATAATGCTTTACATTTATCAAGTTCTTAATATATATTGGTTAAAGATTGGGCTAATACCTTTAAAAAATGTCCCCTTTAATATTCACAATAGTCCTACAGTATGAACACTTTTCATTACATACTTGAGAAAATTGTGGTTTAAGTTAAGATAACTTTCTAAAGTCACACAGCTTCTAAGTGTTAGAGCTGGGATAAGAAACTATTTCAGTGGGATTCCTAAGTCCTTGCTTTGGTCTCCAAACTTTCAAAATAATGCATTCCAATGATTTAAAAAGTTAAATATTCCCCCAGTATGTGTATTTTTATAAATTACATATAGTTATGTATCAGTACTTAACAGATAACACATGTTCAAAAATATAAATATATAAGGCTGATATTAAATAGATATAAACATACATTTTAATATTTTTTCTTCATCTCAGTAGGTCATCTCTTGCATTCCCTGGGGTGTGCATATACCAATTTGGAGACAATTACTTTAATCCCTAGTAGAGAGTCATAGTAAATCATTTTGGTTAAGACCTTACACTTCAGCTAAAATATCACCTCCTCTCTTACCGGGTGGGGTGCCTCTGTACTTAATCAACACAATATTAAAATAATTTCTTAGCCATTCAAATCCATGACATCCATAAAACAGATACACTTTTGCTGTTGGTTTGGTTGAGGTGAGAGTTTATTTCATCAAAGGCAAATTGAGGAGATGGTACACAATCAAGAATAGCTGAAGTGAGGGTACAGTGGAAGTTGAAGTTGGAAAAGTAGGCTGGGGCAAAATCATTGAAAACCTCTACTGCCATGTTAAAAAGTTTGACCTTCATTCTATAGGGAATGGCAGCTACCAAAAGTGTTTGAGCAGGGATGTTATGATTTAGGTTTTATAGGTAGGGACTTGAGGTCTCTCCTTGGTTTATGCTGCAGAATATAAATCAGTTGAATAAAGAATAAAAGTTAAATAGTTTCTTTGGTTCAATATATTGTTTGAAATATTATAGTTATAAATAAATGTTATACAGGTATTGAAATCAAATTATCAAGCAGTAACTCAATATAATACAATAGCTTGATATTGTTGTGTAATTGAATCATGCTGTACAAATTTCAGATTTATTAATTCCAATAAAATATTAAAAATAGGATTTGTGAAATATAAGAAAAAATAGATTTAAAGGCATTTAAAAGGAATATGGATCAAATCATCTTATAATAAACTGTTCTTTTTTGTTTTTGGAGTTGAGGAGAAGTAATTTTTGACTCCTTAGTTGTTACTACATACACAACTACAAAGATTTCCCAGAGAAATCCTTCTAAAAACCCAGGGGAGATCTATACAGAACACTTATTTAAGCACAGACCTTTTCAAAGTAAAGTTACTGTTTCAAATATTGCTTAGAATATGGAGTTTTATACTTTAAGGCAGTATTCTAAATCTTACTCCAAGTTGTTTCTTGCTCAGACATCTGTGATTTTAAATCCACATGCCAGTCTCTGCCACTAAGCGTCTTCCCTATGATTCTTCAATTTTCGTATACTGTGGTAGGCAGGATTCTAAGATAATTCCCAAATAACCCTCACACTTGTTTAATTCCCTTTCCTTTGAGTGTGGGTGGAACTTGTGGATATGATGAGCTATCATTCCCATGATTATGTTATGTTATATGGCACAGTTAGCTTGAAGAAAGGGGGCTCTTTCAGGTGGGTCTGACATAGTCACATTAACCTTTTAAAAGCAGAGTTTTTTTCCCCTGGCTTATAGCAGAAGAAGTAGAGAGTTTCAAAGTCTGAGATGGATTCAATGTAAGGGAGGTTCTCTATTGCTGAGATGGAGGGGGCCATGTGGTTAAGAGCTGAGAGCAACCTCTAGGAGCTGAGAGCATGCTTTGCCAACAGCTAGCAAAACAATGGGGACCTAAGTCCTACAACCACAAGGAACGGATTCTGGTGACAATCAAAGGAAGCTTGGAAGTGGGTCTTTCCCTAGTTGGGCTTCCAAATAAGAATGCAGCTGTCTGACACTTGATTTCAGCTTTAAGAGAACCTGAGCAGAAGACCCAGTTAAAATGTGCTGGATTTTGGACACACAGAAACTGTGAGATAATAAGTTTGTGAAGTTTTAAACCACCCAATTTGCAGTTATATAGCAAAAGAAAACTAATACATAATTTTTTGGTCTAAATTTTCCAAAAAGCATTTGCTCAGTTAAAACAACTTTTAAAAAAGCATATTTGACTAATATTATTTGTGGTTTAAGATACAACTGGGAATAATTTAAATGATATTCTTGCCTAATGCCTAATGTGTTGCCATTTTAATGGTTTTTGATGAGATGGTCCATAATTTAGTGAAATATATAATTTCTAACAGATCATTTGAAATATTTAATGATTGATCACATTAGGAATATATATATTCCTAATAATACATATACATATGTATAATATACGCATGTATATTGTTTTGATTTTTCTCAATGTTTTTACTTAAAAATGTTTTATTTCATTATCTTCCATCATATATTCCATTATATTCCATTCTGTCTCCTAAATAGAATATGAGGTGGCTTACAGTTTTAGGTTTTTCATGGGAGGATAGAGATAGAGGAGTGCACTTATCAAAAGACATTATTATTCACATAATTATATTAATGTATGTTTAAGCATTCTTGAATATATAGAGAAAAATAACAAAATATAGCATCCATTATCATTTATTAGAAATAACTATTCTATAATTTTATTAAATTATTATTTTTTTATAATATTATACCTTATAAAGAAGACCTGCCTAGTATTTGGGGAATATAATATAGAAAATAATATTAATAGGTATATCTTCTTCTGTTAAGATATTAGCTGGGACTGGAAATTATTTTCCCCTCTCTTATGTTGAGAAGAGAAAATCTTTATTTTGATTTTTTTCCCTTTTTCTCTATCTGAGGTTTATTCAAGTCTCTTATGTTCCACTCTTCCTAATTTTAATCAAGCATTTATCTGTGCTAGTTATTCTCACAGTTACAAAGCTGTTAGAAAACTGAAAGGTTGAAAAGCAGATTCAGAATATAAGTTCAGGAAGTTGGAAACTTCATTTTGGTAATAAGAAAGAATAACTTGTCTTACAGGCAGAGAGTGGGTGTTTTTGTCATTAGTAGTTATTTTCCTTCCTTTTTAAAAGTTAAAATATGTTTTCAGAAAATATTACTTGAATATTTGGGTCTCATCATTATATATAAAGATAGTAGTCATTGAGATAAGGTTGGCCAATATTTCTGAAATTATTATTTTTCTTTTGGTTGGATGCCAGTGTGAGGGGGTACAGAGAGGATACTTACAGGTGAACATGACTGCAGTTGCCAGATGGCTAGAGGGCTTTAGGGGTTTAATCTAGGAACATGAGGCAAAGCTAAGTGACATATATGAGGATCTAATGTCTAGCTTGGTCATAATAACACCATGCTCTAACCAATTGACCTAACTAGATGTGATTTTCAAATCAAGGCTAGATGGCATTTTGCTTGAAAATATAATAAAAGATCTCTTAATAGAACTTCACTAGTGAATTAACCAAAACTCTCTCTTCCTAGGGTGTGGACAGATTCATTCACAGTAGTCTACCCTATAGTTACTTATACCTTGTGCACATAAAATTGAGTTGTGTGCGTATTACTGGTTATGTTTTTCCCACATCATTTTTAGTGAATTTCAATTATTATCATAAATGTGATTTAAATATTTCATAAACTGATTAATTGAGTGCATGAACTTAAATTCAGTGCTTTAGAAAGTCTCAAAATAAATGTTAATTGCTAAAAAAACAATTAGGAAAAATAGAGAAAAAAAGAAGAAAACTTAGGTTTCTGCACAGCCTAGATTACTTTACAAGTAATAACTAACTTCTCATTCTACTTTAAAGTAACTGAAACTAGAAGTCATAGACAATGCATTATTGGGGGGCTTATATACTTGGAATGTCAATCCGTAGACCCATACTTAAAGAAGAGATCTTTGTCTTATCATAAGTTTAACAAATAATTATATATTAGCATGTATTAAATGAAAATTTGATATTGAAGTGTGTGTAGATCATCTTCTCTGCCTTCCAACTTTAACTTTTTTTTTAGTCATCTATTTTATTTTATTTTATTTTTTAATTTTGCTTCACAATACTGTGTTAGTTTCTGTTGTACAACAAAGTGAATCAGCCGTATGCATACATATATCCCCATATCTTCTCCCTCTTGCGTCTCCCTCCCACCCTCTCTCTCCCACCTCTCTAGGTCATCGCAAAGCACCGAGGTGATCTCCCTGTGCTATGCTGCTGCTTCCCACTAGCTATCTATTTTAGGTAGTTTGTTAGTGTATATATGTCGATGCTACTATCACTTTGCCCCAGCTTCCCCCTCCCCACCCCAAGTCCTTAAGTCCATTCTCTATGTCTGCGTCTTTATTCCTGTCCTTCACTTAAATTTTTCTATGTTAAGTGGACAGCTTCACAAAGGATAACAAGAGCTTTATGCACCAATATAGAAAGTTACAATAAGTGGTGTTTGGTCAGCCATGGACATGTGAGTTAAAGATACACATACTGGCAGTGCTGATAAAATAATATACTGTCATGATGACGAAGAACTTAGTGCTTCCTGAAGGTATATCCCTATTATGGAAGAAAATGTTTCCATCCAGATGAGCCAAATGACCTAACGTAGTCATGTGAGATTATTATGGCCTCTTTAAACCCATATTTAACAAGCTACCTTTTGATTATTTGGGTTCCCACATGACTTGACTAAAGAGAGAATGCACTGGTCAAACTGTTGCCGATGTTGGGAATATTTAAGTTGTATTTCTCAGTATAAGTGAAGTAATTTAATTTTTATACTATAACCTCTTGTCAGTTTTGGTGGAGTTCAGAGCCTCTATATCTAATCAACTTATATACACTGAGGAGATCTCCAAAAGAACGTTGGAGAGCTGTTGAGATGGGAGGGGGAAAATGGGTACTAGGGAGGCAATAAAACGGGGTCCGTTATCGGACTCATTTAGAAATCTTCCTTCTAGGCAATCATTCTGTCTTATTTCCAGTTCCCTTGATGTTCTGGTTGCTCTCTTCTGATTAAATTGCTTTCTAAAATATGGTACTTAGCATACTTTATAGGGTTATAATAATAGTTTAATATAACTTTGAGTTGTGCTTTTTTCATTTAAAATTATTATTAAAATTTTCCCAATAGTCTTGATAATTATTTTTATGGCTTTACAAATACCTAATCAAGTATCTATACCATAACTATCTTTTGAAAAATTTATTTAATTAATTTGCCCATTTTTATTTTATTTGATTAAAAGGAAGAGCAACAGAAATTATAAATAGGATATTTTTCATCTTCTGTAGTCTTTAAAATATATAGGACTCTTGAAAGCAAAAATTATAGCATTGTCTTGTGGGGTTTTAAAATCTATGTAGATGTGATACATATAAATATATATAATATACAAAGGATATTCTCTAACCCAAAGATTTAAATTACAAATCAATAAGAGAAAATCATCTGGTAATTCCCCAAGTATTTAAAGATTAGACAACATACTTTTAAGTAATCTATAGGCAAAAGAGGAAATCCCAAAGGAAATTAGACAATATTTTGAACAGAATGAAAATGGTAGTGTAGCATATCAAAATTTACCAGATGAACCTAAAGCAAGGCTTTGAGGAAAATTTATGGTGGTAAATGCTTATATTACAAAAGATGAAAGTCTCAAAATAATACTCCAAGCTTCCACCTAAGGAACTAGATAAAGAAGAGCAAATGAAACCCAATGAAAGCAGAAACTTAATTTTAGTTAATTCCTGATAATCTCTGTAAGTCTAAAGTACCCCTTTGCATGGGGTTCTGAGGAATGAGGATGGTTCATGTAGTTTCACAGCTTTAAAGTGAGAGGTAGCTGGGCCTTGTTTATCTGATGATGGTAACGGTATCTGCTAAGATGTACATTTCCCCATTCAATTTACTCCTGTCATGTAGATTGGTAATGTGGTTCACTTTGCTTCTGAATATAGGGAATATGCAAATATGGGACTTTCTTAGGTATTTTGTTGTCTTATTTTTTGAATTTTATTTTATTTATTTTTTTATACAGCAGGTTCTTATTATCTGTTTTATACATGTTAGTGTATATATGTCAATCCCAATTTCCCAATTCATCCCACCACCACCTCCCACCCTGCTTTCCCCACTTTGTGTCCATATGTTTGTTCTCTACATCTGTGTCTCTATTTCTGCCTTGCAAACTGGTTCATCTGTACCATTTTTCTAGATTCCACATATATGTGTTAATATACGATATTTGTTTTTCTCTTTCTGACTTGCTTCACTCTACAGTCTCTAGGTCCATACATGTCTCTACCAATGACCCAATTTCGTCCCTTTTTATGGCTGAGTAATATTCCATTGTATATATGTACCACATCTTCTTTATCCATTTGTCTATTTATGGGCATTTAGGTTGTTTCCATGACCTGGCTATTGTAAATAATGCTGCAATGAACATTGGGTTGCATGTGACTTTTTGAATTATGGTTCTCTCTGGGTATATGCCCAGTAGTGGGATTGCTGGGTCATATGGTAATTCTACTTTTAGTTTTTTTAAGGAACCTCCATACTGTTTTCCATAGTGACTGTATCAGTTTACATTCCCACCAGCAGTGCAAGAGGGTTCCATTTTCTCCACACCCTTTCTAGCATTTGTTGTTTGTAGATTTTCTGATGATGCCCATTCTAAACGGTGTGAGGTGATACCTCATTATAGTCTTGATTTGCATTTCTCTAATAATTAGTGATGTTGAGAAGCTTTTCATGTGCCTCTTGGTATCTGTATGTCTTCTTTGGAGAAAGGTCTATTTACGTCTTCTGCCCATTTTTTGATTGGGTTGTTTGTTTTTTTAATATTGAGCTGCATGAGTGTCTTTCTTGATATCATGGGATGAGTTCACCTACTCTTGGGAACTTGTGAGACTCTCACACTAATATGCATCACATTTGGCTGTCTCTGTTCTGTTGCTCACAAACTATGTCAGATGCAGAAAAAGATTTAAAAACAAGCCACCCACCTATTATATTTGGCGTTTCAGGAATTCCCAAAGCTATCTGGGTTTAGCTTCTCAGAACCCTTAGGCTTATACTTTAGGGAGGCATAGACAGCAGGGAACTTCTCAGGAACTCATGAATATGCAGCTTACATTTTCTTCTGTATCTGTCTTCACCCACTGAGAGAATTGTTATCTCACAGGAAGTGTGAAATTGTTTATTACTTTCTCAGCATTTTTTCAGGTCTGTTTCTTATGGTATACATATTATGTGATGGGTCTCCAGGCTTTAGGTTTCCAAAGCTCCAAAGCTCAGGCTCTTGCAAGTCCAAGTAAACTTTTGAAACTGAAAATCTGAGACTTGAACGTTTTTAAACAATGTGTGTCGTCATCACAACTTTTCCCCAGGGGAGTCACTATGGATAGCCCTAACAACCCAATTTGGGGAAAGGAACAAGATACACATAGAAAGTCAAATGGAAGAAATCAGTTAACACTTCAAAAGTTCTAACATATGTTAAGTAAGGAGAGTAAATGATAGCTATTTCACATGGTTATTGTGATGATTAAATGAATGAATACATATGATTCATGTGTCAGTTTCGGACAACCAAGAATTTAAATATTTTTCCCCTTTTTGTCATTGTCATCTCCTCCTTTTCCCAATAAATACAATGCTGAAGTATCACCTATGCCTAGGGAGAACATAAAGGTGTCTTAGAGTTTATTAATTATATGAAACAATTCAGGAAAATAATATGCTTGAGGAGAAGCTCATGGCTCTAGAATAGAACACAAATGGCCAAGGGAAGGGTAGGGACTGATTTTTTCCTTCATCCATTCTTTGTCTTACCTATTATCCAGGAGAGAGTTTGACAATACATTTTAAAAGTCTCCTCATATAAACCAAATGATTACTTTGAAATATAGTACATATATTCAAAATTATAAAAATCCAAGCATTAGGGAACCACAGAAAGCTGAAATGAAAAGTAATTATATAAGACAGGTATTATAAAGAATTTTATTTTAAAGATTGTTGTATGGACCAGTGGATTAAAAATGCTTATTGCAGACCATAAGAACTAATCGCTGGCTGAGATTATTTTCGATAGAGTCTAGAACTCACTCTCAAGAGGTATAGATTCTCCTCTTGTTGCAGAGATCCTGAGAATGAGATCATGTATGGGACTGTGGAGCAATAGGGTGTTATATTTGTGTATTATGTATGCACAGATGTAGGTTTTGTTGAGAGCCATTTTAGTTCTCAACAAATAGCATTTTTATTGAGTCAGAGCTGTACAGAGTGGAGTCAGATGAGGCAGGATGTAATGAGGAGAGGTATATCTTGTCTATGCTGCCTTATTAGCACTTGTCACACTGTGTTCATTTTTCAAACAAGCAGAAGTTTTTTTTTCTCTCATTCAAAAAAAGGTCTAAAGGTAGATAGTCAAGGGATGACGTGGCAAAGTCCTGATGTCATAAGGATCAAGGCTCCTATTTTCCTATTTGCCATTTGTAATATAACTTTCATCCTCACTTGTTGGAGCAGCTCTAGTTCTGGTAGACCTGCTGCTTTCCAGGCAGAAAATTCTGTGTGTATGTGTGTGTGTGTGTGTGTGTGAGTGTGAGTGTGAGAAAGAGAGAGAGACACAGAGATATAGAAAGGATACTGAGACTCCTCCGGCTCCCTAATCCTTCTTTTTTTTTTTTTTGGCCCTGTATTTTTTTTAAATTTTTAAATTTAATTTTATTTATTTTTTTATACAGCAGATTCTTATTCGTCATCAATTTTATACACATCAGTGTATACATGTCAATTCCAATCATCCAACTCATCACACCACCATCCCCACCCCCCCATTGCATTCCCTCCTTGGTGTCCAAATGTTTGTTCTCTACATCTGTGTCTCAACTTCTGCCCTGCAAACCAGTTCATCTGTACCATTTATCTAGGTTCCACATACATGCGTTAATATACGATATTTGTTTTTCTCTTTCTTACTTATTTCACTCTGTATGACAGTCTCTAGATCCATCCACGTCTAAACAAATGACCCAACTGCGTTCCTTTTTATGGCTGAGTAATATTCCATTGTATATCTGTACCACATCTTCTTTATCCATTCGTCAGTCGATGGGCATTTAGGTTGCTTCTGTGACCTGGCTATATAGTGCTGGCTGGCTAAATAGTGTTGCAGTGAACATTGGGGTGCATGTGTCTTTTTGAATTATGGTTTTCTCTGCATATATGCACAGTAGTGGGATTGCTGGATCATATGGTAATTCTATTTTTAGTTCTTTAAGGAACCTCCATACTGTTCTCCAGAGTGGCTGTATCAATTTACATTCCCACCAGCAGGCAAGAGGATTCCCTTTTCTCCACACCCTCTCCAGCGTTTGCTGTTTGTAGATTTTCTGATGATGCCCAGTCTAACTTATGTGAGGTGATACCTCATTGTAGTTTTGATTTGCATTTCTCTAATAATTAGTGATGTTGAGCAGCTTTTCATGTGCTTCTTGCCCATCTGTATGTCTTCTTTGGAGAAATGTCTATTTAGGTCTTCTGCCCATTTTTGGATGTGGTTGTTTCTTTAATATTGAGCTGCATGAGCTGTTTATATATTTTGAAGATTAATCCTTTGTCCGTTGATTCATTTGCAAATATTTTCTCCCATTCTGAGGGTTTTCTTTTCGTTTTGTTTATGGTTTGCTTTGCTGTGCAGAAGCTTTGAAGTTTCAGTAGGTCCCATTTGTTTATTTTTGGTTTTATTTCCATTACTCTAGGAGGTAGATCAAAAAAGATCTTGCTGTGATTTATGTCAAAGAGTGTTCTTCCTATATTTTCCTGTAAGAGTTTTATAGTATTCTGTCTTACATTTAGGTCTCGAATCCATTTTGAGTCTATTTTTGTGCATGGCATTAAGGAATGTTCTATTTTCATTCTTTTACATGTAGCTGTCCAGTTTTCCCAGTACCACTTATTGAAGAGACTGCCTTATCTCCATTGTATATCCTTGCCTCCTTTGTCTTAGATTAGTTGACCATAGGTGTGTGGATTTACCTCTGGGCTTTCTATCTTGTTCCATTGATCTATGTTTCTGTTTTTGTGCCAGTACCGTATTTTCTTGATTACTGTAGCTTTGTAGTAGAGTCTGAAGTCAGGGAGTCTGATTTCTTCAGCTCCCTTTTTTCCCTTCAAGAGTGCTTTGGCTATTCGGGGTCTTTTGTGTCTCCATACAAATTTTATGATTTTTTGCTCTAGTTCATAAAAAATGCCATTGGTAATTTGATAGGGATTGCACTGAACCTGTAGATTGCTTTGGGTAGTAGAGTCATTTTCACAGTATTGATTCTTCCACTCCAAGAACATGGTATATCTCTCCATCTCTTGGTATCATCTTTAATTTCTTTCATCACTGTCTTATTGTTTTCTGCATATAGGTCTTTTGTCTCCCTAGGTAGGTTTATTCCTAGGTATTTTTTCTTTTTGTTGCAATGGTAAAAGGGAGTGTTTCCTTAATTTCTCTTTCAGATTTTTCATCATTAGTGTATAGGAATCCAAGAGATGTCTGCGCATTAATTTTGTATCCTGCAACTTTACCAAATTCATTGATTGGCTCTAGTAGTTTTCTGGGAGCATTTTTAGGATTCTCTATGTATAGTATCATGTCATCTGCAAACAGTGACAGTTTTACTTCTTCTTTTCCAATTTGTATTCCTTTTATTTCTTTTTCTTCTCTGATTACTGTGGCTGGAACTTTCAAAACTGTGTTGAATAATAGTGGTGAGAGCGGACATCCTTGTCTTGTTCCTGATATTAGAGGAAATGCTTTCAGTTTTTCACCATTGAGAATGATGTTTGCTATGGGTTTGTCGTATATGGCCTTTATTATGTTGAGGTAGGTTCCCTGTATGCCCACTTTCTGGAGAGTTTTTATCATAAATGGGTGTTGAATTTTGTCAAAAGCTTTTTCTGCATCTATTGAGATGATCATATGGTTTTTCTTCTTCAATTTGTTAATATGGTGTATCACATTGATTGATTTGTGTATATTGAAGAATCCTTGCATCCCTGAGATAAATCCCACTTGATAATGGTGTATGATCCTTTTAATGTGCTGCTGGATTCTGTGTGCTAGTATTTTCTTGGGGATTTTTGCATCTATATTCATCAGTAATATTGGTCTGTAATTTTCTTTTTTTGTAGTATCTTTGTCTAGTTTTGGTATCAGGGTGATGGTGGCATCATAGAATGAATTTGGGACTGTTCCTTTCTCCACAATTTTTTGGAAGAGTTTGAGAAGGTTGGGTGTTAGGTCTTCTCTAAATGTTTGATAGAATTCACCTGTGAAGCCATCTGGGCCTGGACTTTTGTTTGTTGGAAGATTTTTAATAACAGTTTAAATTGCATTACTTGTGATCTGTTCATTATTTTCTATTTCTTCCAGGTTCAGTCTTGGAAGGTTATACCTTTCTAAGAATTTGTCCATTTCTTCCAGGTTGTCCCTTTTATTGGCATAGAGTTGCTTGTAGTAGTCTCTTAGCATGCTTTCTATTTCTGCGGTGTCTGTTGTAACTTCTCCTTTTTCATTTCTAATTTTATTGATTTGAGTCCTCTCCCTCTTTTTCTTGATGAGTCTGGCTAATGGTTTATCAGTTTTGTTTATCTTCTCAAAGAATCAGCTTTTAGTTTTATTGATCTTTGCTATTGTTTTCTTTGTTTCTATTTCATTTATTTCTTTTTGATCTTTATGATTTCTTTCCTTCTGCTAGTCTTGGGTTTTGTTTTTTCTTCTTTCTCTAGTTCCTTTAGGTATAACTTTAGATTGTTTATTTGAGATTTTTCTGGTTTCTTGAGGTAGGCTTGTAGAGCTATAAACTTCCCGCTTAGAACTGCTTTTGCTGCATCCCGTAGGTTTTGGGTCATCATGTTTTCATTGTCATTTGTCTCTAGGTATTTTGTGACTTCCTCTTTGATATCTTCAGTGATCTCTTGGTTATTTAGTAATGTATTGTTTCGCCTCCATGTGTTTGTGTTTTTTATGTTTTCTTCCCTGTAATTCATTTCTAATCTCATAGCGTTGTGGTCAGAAAAGATGCTTGATATGATTTCAATTTTCTTAAATTTACTCAGGCTTGATTTGCGATCCAAGATATGATCTATCCTGGAGAATGTTCCATGCACACTTGAGAAGAAAGTGTAATCTGCTGTTTTTGGATGGAATGTCGTATAAATATCAAATAAATCTATATGGTCTATTGTGTCATTTAAAGCTTGTGTTTCCTTATTAATTTTCATTTTGGATGATCTGTACTTTGGTGTAAGTGAGGTGTTAAAGTCCCCCATTATTATTGTGTTACTGTCGATTTTCTCTTTTATAGCTGTTACCAGTTGCCTTATGTATTGAGGTGCTCCTATGTTTGGTGCATATATATTTATAATTATTATATCTTTTTCCTGGATTGATCCCTTGATCATTATTTAGTGTCCTTCCTTGTCTCTTGTAACATTCTTTATTTTAAAATCTATTTTATTTGCCATGAGTATTGCTACTCCAGCTTTCTTTTGACTTCCATCTGCATGGACTGTCTTTTTCCATCCCCTCACTTTCAGTCTGTATGTGTCCCTTGGTCTAAAGTGGGTCTCTTGTAGACAGCATATATATGGGTCTTGTTTTTGTATCCATTCAGCAATCCTGTGTCTTTTGGTTGGGGCATTTAGTCCATTCACGTTTAAGGTAATTATCAATATGTATGTTCCTAGGGACATTTTCTTAATTTTGGGGGGTTTGTTTTTGTAGGTCCTTTTCTTCTCTTTTGTTCCCTGCTTAGAGAAGTTCCTTTAGCATTTGTTGTAGAGCTGGTTTGTTGGTGCGGAATTCTCTTAGCTTTTGCTTGTCTGTAAAGCTTGTGATTTCTCCACTGAATCTGAATGAGATCCTTGCTGGGTAAAGTAATCTTGGTTGTAGGTTCTTCCCTTTCATCACTTTAAGTATATCATGCCACTCCCTTCTGGCTTGTAGAGTTTCTGCTGAGAAATCAGCTGTTAACCTTATGGGAGTTCCCTTGTATGTTATTTGTCATTTTCCCTTGCTGTTTTCAATAATTGTTCTTTGTCTTTAATTTTTGCCAACTTGACTACTATGTGTCTCGGCATGTTTCTCCTTGGGTTTATCCTATATGGGACTCGCTGCACTTCTTGGACTTTGGGTGGTTATTTCCTTTCCCGTGTTAGGGAAGTTTTTGACTATAATCTCTTCAAATATTTTCTCGGTCCTTTCTGTCTCTCTTCTCCTTCTGGGACCCCTATAATTCAAATGTTGTTGTGTTTAATGTTGTCCCAGAAGTCTCTTAGGCTGTCTTCATTTCTTTTCATTCTTTTTTCTTTATTGTGTTCCGCAGCAGTGTATTCCACCATTCTGTCTTCCAGGTCACTTATCCGTTTTTCGGCTTCAGTTATTCTGCTCTTGATTCCTTCTAGTGTATTTTTCATTTCAGTTATTGTATTGTTCATCTCTGTTTGTTTGTTCTTTAATTCTTCTAGGTCTTTGTTAAACATTTCTTGCATCTTCTCGATCTTTGCCTCCATTCTTTTTCTGAGGTCCTGGATCATCTTCAGTATCATTATTCTGAATTGTTTTTCTGGAAAGTTGCCTATCTCCATTTCATTTAGTTGTTTTTCTGGGGTTTTATCTTGTTCCTTCATCTGGTACATTGCCCTCTGCCTTTTCATCTTGTCTATCTTTCTGTGAATGTGGTTTTTGTTCCACAGGCTGCAGGATTGTAGTTCTCCTTGCTTCTGTTATCTTCCTTCTGGTGGATGAGGCTATCTAAGAGGCTTGTGCAAGTTTCTTGATGGGAGGGGCTGTTGGTGGGTAGAGCTGACTGTTGCTGTGGTGGGTAGAGCTCAGAAAAACTTTAATCCACTTGACTGCTGATGGTTGGGGCTGGGTACTCTCTGTGTTGGTTGTTTGGCCTGAGGCAACCCAACAGTGGAGCCTACCTGAGCTCTTTGGTGGGTCTAAGGACAGACTCTTGGGGAGCTCACGCCAAGGAGTACTTTTCAGAACTTCTGCTGCCAGTGTCCTTGTCCCCACAAGCATCCCCTGCCTCTGCAGGAGACCCTCCAACACTAGCAGGTAGGTCTAGTTCAGTTTCCCCTGGGGTTACTGCTCCTTCCCCTGGGTCCCGATGTGCACACTACTTTGTGTGTGTCCTCGAAGTGTGGAGTCTCTGTTTCCCCCAGTCCTGTCGAAGTCCTGCATTCAAATCCCACTAGTCTTCAAATTCTGATTCTCTAGTGTTTCCTCCTCCCATTGCTGGACCCCCAGCTTGGGAATACTGATGTGGGGCTCAGAACCTTCACTCCAGTGGGTGGACTTCTGTGGTATAAGTGTTCTCCAGTCTGTGAGTCACCCACCCAGCAGTTATGGGATTTGATTTTACTGTGATTGCACCCCTCCTACTGTCTCATTGTGGCTTCTCCTTTGTCTTTGGATGTGGGGTATCTTTTTTGGTGAATTCCAGTGTCCTCCTGTCAGTGAATGTCCAGCAGCTAGTTGTGATTCTGGTGTTCTTACAGGAGAGAGTGAGAGCACGTCCTTCTACTCCACCATCTTGGTTCCTCCCAATAAAGTCCCCTCTTTTTTTAATTGAAGTTTTTATTGAGATCACTGTAGATTCATCTGTACTCACTTCTCACTAATGGTTAACCTTTTCAAAACTATATTGTAATATCATAGCCAGTATAATTATATTGATATAACCCACCAGTCTTACTTAGATTTCCCCACTTTTTCTTGTACTTGTTTGTGTGTGTGTTTGTGTTTGTGTGTGTTAAATTCCACACAATTTTGTTATGTGTCTGGGTTTTTGTTATGTGTCTGGGTTTTTGTATCCACTACCATGCTCAAGATACTGAATAGTTCCAACAACACAAGGATACCTCAGTCTACCCTTTTATAATCATACATCTCTCCTGTCCCCTTTATCCCCCCATGACCCCTAAATGTAACTTTCCAACCAACAATCTATACTAAATTTCTAAAACTTACAATTTCGAAATGAAGCCATACATACAACATACCTTTGGAGATTGGCTTTTTTTTTTTTTTTCACTCAGTGTAATTCCCTGGAGACTTATACAAATTCTTGTGTGTATCAATAGTTTGTATCTCTTTGTTGCTGCATAGTACTCTACCTTATGGATGTTTAATCATTAATCTCTTGAAGGATATCTGCTCTGATTTCAGTTTGGAGCTGTTACACATAAAGCTGCTGTGAATATTCGTATATAGGTTTTGTGTGAACGTAAGTTTTCATTTCTCTGGGATAAATGCCCAAGAGTGCAACTGATTTGTTGCAGAGTAAGTGCATCTTTGTTTTGCAAAACTGCCAAATTTGGTTCCCAGAACGTCTGTACCATTTTACTTTCCTACCGGCTGTGTGTGCATGATATAGTTTCCTGTTCTATCCATTTTTTAGTGTAAAAGCAAAAATAACCTATACCAATAACATCATAAAGAAAGCCCTACTTTGTCTTTGAGCTGTTATCCAGTTTGTAGTTTACATTTGAAGGTAACTATCACGAAGGCAAATAAGACCATAGAGAGGTATGATTATAATATTTTCTCAATTTTTATTTTGTGAAAGTCATGGATATTTACTGAATTTATTCATCTCCAGTGTTAATATCTATTGCCTAGAAGGTTGGACTTCACTGTCTTTGAAAAGTTTCTTAGTAGTGCTTGTCTGTATAGTCAAAATTAGAAAAATCGACATGTTACCACCCAGCCAGTAACTATCTTCATAAAATGGGAGCTATAGAAACAAATACATTAATATTTATAGGCAATGAAAGGAAGGATTCGATTTTAATTCTAAGACAAAGATACTGAAGTGAATAATCTAGTTTACAGTAAATTTTGTAGACCTGTAATTTTTTAACTAATGATTTCTGTCTGATGGACTAAATGGACATGCCAAAATTTATCTCTGAGCAGCAGCAATACTTACATTAATCTCAGTATCCCTAGAACTCTGTGTGGTATCTAACTCACAGTAAGTGCTTGATAAATATTTAATAAAAGAATGTAATTGTAACAAAAGTGGGATTTTGACCTTTTTTTTTTTTTCCGGTATGCAGACCTCTCACCGCCGTGGGCTCTCCCATTGCGGAGCACAGGCTCCAGACGCACAGGCTCAGCAGCCATGGCTCACAGGCCCAGCTGCTCCGCGGCACACGGGATCCTCCCAGACTGGGGCACAAACCCGTGTCCCCTGCATTGGCAGGTGGACTCTCAACCACTGGGCCACCAGGGAAGCCCTTGACCTTTTTTTATGTCAATATAAGTTGAAATCAACTTTGTCAGTCCTAAGTCTGATTGGTTACTACACTCAGGGCAAATAGAATTCAATAACATGTTTACTTTAACTTTTTTAATGCTCTAAAAAATTAAAATAAACAAATACATTTATTGATAAGAAAAATATGTATTTACAAATCTAGGTAATGAGCAAATTTTCCATATGGATTAAACGTGGATCTGGATAAGAGGAGAGGTAGTTTATTTCTTGACTAGAACATCAGTGTAGAATGTTGGTATTTTCATGGCACCAAATATAAAATTTGCATTCATGATACACATATACATATATATATATATGTATGTATATATATATATCTGCCTGATTATAATATTTCTATTATATATATAATAGATTTAAATAGAAAATTTACAAGTATTTTTAAAAATGTAATTCAGACATTAAAAGAATTTTGAAAAATTCCAAGAGACTATTATTGAACTGAGAACCCCAGACAAAAATTTTTGAACTAAGAAATTTATTGGATGTGGCCCAATTTTCCCTTGGGTGGGCTAACAGAGCTGTGAAAGAAACTGTGAGAGACATAATATTTTATGTCTAATGGAGAAAGGTTGCTGAGGAAAAGTATCAAACCACTGGGATTTATTTGTTATACTTTATATTACTAACTTTGTACAATCCTTAGATGTGGTTGTTTTGGTTTTCCGATTCTTGAGATATACAGTGCCTACTATTAATTCATGGTGGCAGCAGTGGTAGTGGTTAAGAACATGAACTCTAAAGGCAGACAACTGCCTGGGTTTGATTTTCACTTCTATCACATATTGGCTGTGTGACTTTTGGCAAATTACCTAATATCTCTGTGCCTCACTTTGTTCATCTATAAACTAAAGATAGCACTTACCTCATGGGTTTTTTTAAATGAATATTAAATGAGTTAATATTTGTAAAACACTAGAGAAATGCCTGATGCATAGTACATGTCATAGAAGTAAAATTTCTAAGTAAAAATTGTGTATTTGGAAATGAAAATGCAGAAAGACAATAGAATATCATTTTCTTCTCTATTTGTGTGTGTGTGTTATGTGTTTGTGTGTCTATGTGTCTGTATTTTTCTTCTGTGTCTCTATTTCTCTTAATCTTTATCTTATAACAGAAAGCAACAACCCTATAAATAGGTTGAAAGTGAAAAGAAAAATATGTTATGAAAGTTAATTTTTTCAAGACAAAAGTGAGTATTTGTTTTTTATCAGAAGCTGATCTTCAGTTTTGAAATGTTCTCTAATCATAAGGCACTGTTCTGTTGGTTAGGACCATAAGACCATTCTGGAAAAAAACAGAAAGAATAAATTAAAAAAAAAAAACCAACTCCTTTCCTTAGGGAATTCCTCTTGCCATATAGAAATATTACATTGAATATTTTCATTGAATTAGCCAATTTACTTATTCCGAAAACATTTTCTATTCCTTTCAACTGATCAGCTCTCCCCTATTAGCAGCTGACTTTTGGTACCACTGTGGCATGGCTTCAGTGTCTGACCTGAATGGATTAGGGTCCTTTGCGTGCAATATATCAATATATTGCTTTTGTAGAGAGGTTCCTGGAGACTTTTTCATTTCCTGGATTAGTAAATAAAAAATTTTTTAAACATGAGATCAAAACAAATCTGCGAAATTTTTGTTTTGCCATATAAGGATATAAGAACGTTAAGACAAGACAAAACAAAAACTGTGTCACCTATTATAACAACATTTTGTGAAATAAAACACTTTAACCTAACAACAACAAACCACAACAACAGAAACTAGGAAGGACAATTTGCGAAAGAAGAACAGCTCTTTAAATGGAGTAAGTTTAACCTAAGGAAAAACTCACTTAATTTTTACTTTATTATTTACCATAATGTGGTAAGAACCACATCATGGATTGATGCTAGAAATGGGACAACCACATCTCTTTATGGGCACATATTTTGTGGGTTTGTTTCTAAAGATCTATTGGTTATGAAAGGAAAGCCAGTGATGTGCTGTTAAATCAATGTGACTGCTGGTCCAGTTTATGAAATGGTGAAAGCCATGACTCAGAAGGAAATTTATTTTATTTTATTTTATTTTTTGCTTTATAACAAATTTAATCAGTTATACATATACATATGTTCCCATATTCCCTCCCTTTTGCGTCTCCCTCCCAACCTCCCTATCCCGCCCCTCCAGGCGGTCACAAAGCACCGAGCTGATCTCCCTGTGCTATGCGGCTGCTTCCCACTAGCTATCTACCTTACGTTTGGTAGTGTATATATGTCCATGCCGTTCTTTCACTTTGTCACAGCTTACCCTTCCCCCTCCCCACATCCTCAAGTCCGTTCTCTACTAGGTCTGTGTCTTTATTCCTGTTTTACCCCTATGTTCTTCATGACATTTTTTTTCCTTAAATTCCATATATATGTGTCAGCATACAGTATTTGTCTTTCTCTTTCTGACTTACTTCACTCTGTATGACAGACTCTAGGTCCATCCACCTCATTACAAATAGCTCAATTTCATTTCTTTTTATGGCTGAGTAATATTCCATTGTATATATGTGCCACATCTTCTTTACCCATTCATCCGATGATGGACACTTAGATTGTTTCCATCTCCAGGCTATTGTAAATAGGGCTGCTATGAACATTTTGGTACATGTCTCTTTTTGAATTATGGTTTTCTCAGGGTATATGTCCAGTAGTGGGATTGCTGGGTCATATGGTAGTTCTATTTGTAGTTTTTTAAGGAACCTCCATACCGTTCTCCATAGTGGCTGTACCAATTCACATTCCCACCAGCAGTGCAAGAGTGTTCCCTTATTTCCACACCCTCTCCAGCATTTAGTGTTTCTAGATTTTTTGATGATGGCCATTCTGACCAGTGTGAGATGATATCTCATTGTAGTTTTGATTTGCATTTCTCTAATGAGTAAAGATGTTGAGCATCCTTTCATGTGTTTGTTGGCAGTCTGTATATCTTCTATGGACAAATGTCTATTTAGGTCTTCTGCCCATTTTTGGATTGGGTTGTTTGTTATTTTGGTATTGAGCTGCATGAGCTGCTTATAAATTTTGGAGATTAATCCTTTGTCAGTTGCTTCATTTGCAAATATTTTCTCCCATTCTGAGGGTTGTCTTTTGGTCTTGTTTATGGTTTCCTTTGCTGTGCAAAAGCTTTTAAGTTTCATTAGGTCCCATGTGTTTATTTTTGTCTTTATTTCCATTTCTCTAGGAGGTGGGTCAAAAAGGATCTTGCTGTGATTGCTGTCATAGAGTGTTCTGCCTATGTTTTCCTCTAAGAGTTTGATAGTGTCTGGCCTTACATTTAGGTCTTTAATCCATTTTGAGCTAATTTTTGTGTATGGTGTTAGGGAGTGATCTAATCTCATACTTTTACATGTCCCTGTCCAGTTTTCCCAGCACCACTTACTGAAGAGACTGTCCTTTCTCCACTGTACATTCCTGCCTCCTTTATCAAAGATAAGGTGACCATATGTGCGTGGGTTTTTCTCTGGGCTTTGTATCCTGTTCCATTGATCTATCTTCCTGTTTTTGTGCCAGTACCATACTGTCTTGATTACTGTAGCTTTGTAGTATAGTCTGAAGTCAGGGAGCCTGATTCCTCCAGCTCCATTTTTCGTTCTCAAGATCGCTTTGGCTATTCGGGGTCTTTTGTGTTTCCATACAAATTGTGAAAGTTTTTGTTCTAGTTCTGTGAAAAATGCCAGTGGTAGTTTGGTAGGGATTGCATTGAATCTGTAGATTGCTTTGGGTAGTAGAGTCATTTTCACAATGTTGATTCTTCCCATCCAAGAACATGGTACATCTCTCCATCTATTTGTATCATCTTTAATTTCTTTCATCAGTGTCTTATAATTTTCTGCATACAGGTTTTTGCCTCCCTAGGTAGGTTTATTCCTAGATATTTTATTCTTTTTGTTGCAATGGTAAATGGGAGTGTTTCCTTGATTTCACTTTCAGATTTTTCATCATTAGTATATAGGAATGCCAGAGATTTCTGTGCATTAATTTTGTATCCTGCAACTTTACCAAATTCATTGATTAGCTCTAGTAGTTTTCTGGTAGCATCCTTAGGATTCTCTATGTATTGTATCATGTCATCTGCAAACAGTGACAGCTTTACTTCTCCTTTCCGATTTGGATTCCTTTTATTTCCTTTTCTTCTCTGATTGCTGTGGCTAAAACTTCCAAAACTATGTTGAGTAAGAGTGGTGAGAATGGGCAACCTTGTCTTGTTCCTGATTTTAGTGGAAATGGTTTCAATTTTTCACCATTGAGGATGATGCTGGCTGTGGGTTTGTCATATATGGCCTTTATTATGTTGAGGAAAGTTCCCTCTATGCCTACTTTCTGCTGGGTTTTTATCATAAATGGGTGTTGAATTTTGTCGAAAGCTTTCTCTGCATCTATTGAGATGATCATATGGTTTTTCTCCTTCAATTTGTTAATATGGTGTATCACGTTGATTGATTTGCATATATTGAAGAATCCTTGCATTCCTGGAATAAACCCCACTTGATCATGGTGTATGATCCTTTTAATGTGCTGTTGGATTCTGTTTGCTAGTATTTTGTTGAGGATTTTTGCATCTATGTTCATCAGTGATATTGGCCTGTAGTTTTCTTTCTTTGTGACATCCTTGTCTGGTTTTGGTATCAAGGTGATGGTGGCCTCGTAGAATGAGTTTGGGAGTGTTCCTCCCTCTGCTATATTTTGGAAGAGTTTCAGAAGGATAGGTGTTAGCTCTTCTCTAAATGCTTGATAGAATTCGCCTGTGAAGCCATCTGGTCCTGGCCTTTTGTTTGTTGGAAGATTTTTTATCACAGTTTCAATTTCAGTGCTTGTGATTGGTCTCTTCATATTTTCTATTTCTTCCTGAGTCAGTCTTGGCAGGTTGTGCATTTCTAAGAATTTGTCCATTTCTTCCAGGTTGTCCATTTTATTGGCATAGAGTTGCTTATAGTAATCTCTCATGACCTTTTGTATTTCTGCAGTGTCAGTTGTTACTTCTCCTTTTTCATTTCTAATTCTATTGATTTGAGTCTTCTCCCTTGTTTTCTTGATGAGTCTGGCTAATGGTTTATCAATTTTGTTTATCTTCTCAAAGAACCAGCTTTTAGTTTTATTGATCTTTGTTATCGTTTCCTTCATTTCTTTTTCATTTATTTCTGATCTGATTTTTATGATTTCTTTCCTTCTGCTAACTTTGGGATGTTTTTGTTCTTCTTTCTCTAATTGCTTTAGGTGCAAGGTTAGGTTGTTTATTTGAGATGTTTCCTGTTTCTTAAGGTGGGATTGTATTGCTTTAAACTTCCCTCTTAGAACTGCTTTTGCTGCGTCCCATAGGTTTTGGGTCGTCGTGTCTCCATTGTCATTTGTTTCTAGGTATTTTTTAATTTCCTCTTTGGTTTCTTCAGTGATCACTTCGTTATTAAGTAGTGTATTGTTTAGCCTCCATGTGTTTGTATTTTTTACAGATCTTTTCCTGTAATTGATATCTAGTCTCATAGCATTGTGGTCGGAAAAGATACTTGATACAATTTCAATTTTCTTAAATTTACCAAGGCTTGATTTGTGACCCAAGATATGATCTATCCTGGAGAATGTTCCATGAGCACTTGAGAAAAATGTGTATTCTGTTGTTTTTGGATGGAATGTCCTATAAATATCAATTAAGTCCATCTTGTTTAATGTATCATTTAAAGCTTGTGTTTCCTTATTTATTTTCATTTTGGATGATCTGTCCATTGGTGAAAGTGGGGTGTTAAAGTCCCCTACTATGAGTGTGTTACTGTCGATTTCTCCTTTTATGGCTGTTAGTATTTGCCTTATGTATTGAGGTGCTCCTATGTTTGGTGCATAAATATTTACAATTGTTATATCTTCTTCTTGGATCGATCCCTTGATCATTATGTAGTGTCCTTCTTTGTCTCTTCTAGTAGTCTTTATTTTAAAGTCTATTTTGTCTGATATGAGAATTGCTACTCCAGCTTTCTTCTGGTTTCCATTTGCATGGAATATCTTTTTCCATCCCCTTACTTTCAGTCTGTATGTGTCTCTAGGTCTGAAGTGGGTCTCTTGTAGACAGCATATATATGGGTCTTGTTTTTGTATCCATTCAGCCAATCTGTGTCTTTTGGTGGGAGCATTTAGTCCATTTACATTTAAGGTAATTATTGATATGTATGTTCCTATTCCCATTTTCTTAATTGTTTTGGGTTTGTTATTGTAGGTCTTTTCCTTCTGTTGTGTTTCTTGCCTAGAGAAGTTCCTTTAGCATTTGTTGTAAAGCTGGTTTGGTGGTGCTGAACTCTCTCAGCTTTTGCTTGTCTGTAAAGGTTTTAATTTCTCCATCAAATCTGAATGAGATCCTTGCTGGGTAGAGTAATCTTGGTTGCAGGTTTTTCTCCTTCATCACTTTAATTATGTCCTGCCACTCCCTTCTGGCTTGTAGAGTTTCTGCTGAGAGATCAGCTGTTATCCTGATGGGGATTCCCTTGTGTGTTATTTGTTGTTTTTGCCTTGCTGCTTTTAATATGATTTCTTTGTGTTTAATTTTTGACAGTTTGATTAATATGTGTCTTGGCGTATTTCTCCTTGGATTTATTCTGTATGGGACTCTCTGTGCCTCCTGGACTTGATTAACTATTTCCTTTCCCATATTAGGGAAGTTTTCAACTATAATCTCTTCAAATATTTTCTCAGTCCCTTTCTTTTTCTCTTCTTCTTCTGGAACCCCTATAATTCGAATGTTGGTGCATTTAATGTTGTCCCAGAGGTCTCTGAGACTGTCCTCTCTTCTTTTCATTCTTTTTTCTTTATTTTGCTCTGCATCAGTTATTTCCACTATTTTATCTTCCACCTCACTTATCCGTTCTTCTGCCTCAGTTATTCTGCTATTGATCCCATCTAGAGTATTTTTTAGTTCATTTATTGTGTTTTTAATTGATGCTTGATTCATCTTTAGTTCTTCTAGGTCCTTGTTAACTGTTTCTTGCATTTTGTCTATTCTATTTCCAAGATTTTGGATCTGGGAAATAGAATCTTGGATCATCTTTACCATCATTGTTCTGAATTCTTTTTCAGGTAAACTGCCTATTACCTCTTCATTTGTTAGGTCTGGTGGGTTTTTATCTTGCTCCTTCTCCTGCTGTGTGTTTTTCTGTCTTCTCATTTTGCTTATGTTACTGTGTTTGGGGTCTCCTTTTTGCAGGCTGCAGGTTCGTAGTTCCCGTTGTTTTTGGTGTCTGTCCCCAGTGGCTAAGGTTGGTTTAGTGGGTTGTGTAGGCTTCCTGGTGGAGGGGACTAGTGCCTGTGTTCTGGTGGATGAGGCTGGATCTTGTCTTTCTGGTGGGCAGGTCCACGTCTGGTGGTGTGTTTTGGGGTGTCTGCGGACTTTTTATGATTTTAGACCACCTCTCTGCTAATGGGTGGCGTTGTGTTCCTGTCTTGCTAGTTGTTTGGCATAGGGTGTCCAGCACTGTAGCTTGCTGGTCGTTGAGTGAAGCTGGGTGCTGGTGTTGAGATGGAGATCTCTGGAAGATTTTCGCCGTTTGATATTATGTGGAGCTGGGAGGTCTCTTGTGGACCAGTGTCTTGAAGTTGGCTCTCCCACCTCAGGCACAGCACTGACTCCTGGCTCCTCAATTTGGGATGATTTGTTGTCTATTCATGTATTCCACAGATGCAGGGTACATCAAGTTGATTGTGGAGCTTTAATCCGCTGCTTCTGAGGCTGCTGGGAGAGGTTTCCCTTTCTCTTCTTTGTTCTCACAGCTCCCGGGTCTCAACTTTGGATTTGGCCCCGCCTCTGCGTGTAGGTCGCCGGAGGGCGTCTGTTCTTCGCTCAGACAGGACAGGGTTAAAGGAGCAGCCTCTTCGGGGACTCTGGCTCACTCAGGCCGGGCGGGAGGGAGGGGCATGGAGTGCGGGGTGACCGTGCAGCGGCAGAGGTCGGCGTGACGTTGCACCAGCCCGAGGCGCGCCGTGCGTTCTCCCAGGGAAGCCGCCCCTGGATCCCAGGACCCCGGCAGTGGTGGGCTGCACAGGCTCCTGGAAGGGCGGTGTGGAGAGTGACCTGCACTCGCACACAGGCTTCTTGGCGGCGGCAGCAGCAGCCCCAGCGTCACAAGCCCGTCTCTGGGCTCCGCGCTTTCATCCGCGCCTCGTGCCCGTCTGTGGAGCCCCTTTAAGCAGCGCTCTTAATCCCCTCTCCTCGCGCACCAGGAAACTAAGAGGGAAGAAAAAGTCTCTCGCCTCTTCGGCAGCTCCAGAGTTTTCCCGGACTCCCTCCCGGCTAGCTGTGGCACATCAGCCCCCTTCAGGCTGAGTTCTCGCCGCCAGCCCCAGTCCTCTCCCTGCGCTCTGGCTGAAGCCCGAGCCTCAGCTTCCAGCGCCGCCCGCCCCGGCGGGCGAGCAGACAAGCCTCTCGGGCTGGTCAGTGCCGGTCGGCACCGCTCCTCTGTGCGGGAATCTCTCCGCTTTGCCCTACCCAGGTATGTGGGGAGTTTCTTGCCTTTTGGGAGGTCTGGGGTCTTCTGCCAGCGTTCAGTAGGTGTTCTGTAGGAGTTGTTCCACGTGTAGCTGTATTTCTGGTGTATCTGTGGGGAGGAAGGTGGTCTCCGCGCCTTACTCTTCCGCCATCTTACCCCCAGAATGAAATTTCTAAAGAGCTCTTTAGAAAGTAACACAGTAACTTTTCAACTCTTATCTTTTCAACTCTTTTCAACCCTGTCAACTCTTATTTATTTGCTTACTGCTGCTATGATAGTCAGTCGATGGTGCCAGGGGCTGAAAAACACCTTAACAGTTACTAGGATGAAAAATGAAGAAAAAAAGTAGAAATTATAAAAGGAATGGTAAATGTAAACCCTTTTTTCTCTCAGTTTCAGAGGCTGCTGCTGTTATTGTTGGTATCCAGTTATGTGAGTAGGTTGGAAATTGTCAGTGGACAGCAGCCATCATTTTTACTGTATATTTACAGGAATCCTCCCCCTCCCTCTCCAAACTGCAACTGCTTCATGTGAAGCAATATGTTAATATGCACAATTAAATAAAAGTTTGGTATTTTTTGATTGTAGGAAGACTTTTTCTCATCTCCTAGAATTAACTGGTATTACTGATTTTTTTCTCTACCATATGCTGTAATAAAGAAACTTCCAGGATATTCAAACCCATAATTAACCCATACCACTTATTTCTATACTTGTGCATGGTAACTAGAACTATAAATTTATAGAATTTTGAAGGATTCATCTTCTGTTGTTATATATAATGTTTATATGGTGTTTATGGTTTGGTCTGGTTGAGAATGTAGTAAAAACTACACTTAATGCTGTGGATACAGAGATAAATAAGTCTAGATTTTTTTTCCCTTAAGGAGCTCATTTTTTGTGTGCATGCAGAGGTAAAGCTGAATAGGTTTCAAGTCCTTTTTAGGTCACTCTTGCTCTTCTTTTCATTTGAAACTACCATCCTATTTTAACCAGATTCATCTACTTAAAGTACTAATTATGTTAAAGTTGGCACTTTAACAGCTGTCTGTGGGCCAGGAGATATGGTCCTGGGAACTTATATGGTATAAAATTGGAATTAAGACTCCTAGTAAAGCTGAAACCATCAAAGAATTTCATTCTTAGTGAATCGTAGACTAGGATATAACAAGGAAACATCTTTACTCAGATTTGGCTCTGGAAGGAAAGAAAACTTCTTAGGAGAATTTATAACCATAGACCTCCCCATGTATGTTGGTCTGGGGTTCAAATATATAACAGCAGTGTGGTCTTAGAAATCCCAAGGTAAGAAATTAACATAAGTGAATCAGAGTTGGCAGCACCTGAGGGTGACTGGCAGCAGCTGATGCACACTCTCTTTAGAATGATCTACTTTAATCACACACCTCTCAGGATTCCAATAGATACAGCTCAACTGTACTTGAATTTGCCAAAATTACAAATTGTAAAACAAGCACACATCACCAAGAGTCAGCAGAAATTGCAAAGAGAAGAATCACACCTCCTAGAATTGATATTAGAATTATTATATATGACATATATGGGGAATATGTTTTATATGCCTTTCAAAATATAGACTCAAAATGTAAGAAAGAAATGAGATATTCATCCAAAAAAGACAGGAAGATTTTCAAAAGAACCAGATACTTCTAAAAATGAACTAGTACTAGTTTTCTAGGGCTACCATAAAAAAGTAACAAAAACTGGGTGGCTTAAAACAACAGAAATATATTTTCTCATAGCTCTAGAGGCTAGAAGTCCAAAATAAAGGTGTTAGCAGGCTGGATTCCTTCTGAGGGCTGGGAGGGAGAATCACTCTTTTAGTTTCTGTTGGTTTACTGACAGTCTTTGGTGTTCATTGGCTGTGACCATCTTCAGGTGGCATTCTCTCAGTGTCAGTAGAGAAGTTAAACAGCAGATTAGACACAATTTAATATTGAATTTGTGAACTGAAAGATAAGCTTGGATAATTTCTTTAGATGTAATAGATGGACATGGTGATAGCAAATAAGGAAAAGGGATTAGGACACATGGAGAATAAAATGAGGTCAAAAATTTAATTAGAGTTCCATAGGTAGAAGATAGCAGATAAAGGAGATGAGCTTTTTGAGTATATATTTTCTTAGAATTAGGATCTTTGAAAGAGATGAATCCACAAATTCAGGAAATATAGCAAATATTGAGCAGGACCAAAAAAAAGGAAATTCATAACTAGACACATAGTAGTGAAATATCAGAAAGCCATGGAAAAGGAGAAAAACTTTAAAAGCAGTAAGAAAGAAAGACAACACTATTTAAGAACAATTACGTAAACAGCTTACGTCTGAAGATCAGTAATGGAAACCAAATGACTTCAAAATGCTGAGAAGAAATAAGAAGGTGTAATGAGACATTTTCCTATGAGAGAATACCATTAATAGACACTCACCAAAGAAATTTTAGAAGATATGTTTTGGGAAGAAGGAATACAGAGATCTCAAAAGGAATGATCAGGATGTCAGAATAAACTGTGAACATAAAAATTAGAACACATGAGGGCATACTAAATATTATCATAAAATAATTATGTTAATATGTAATACTGGGAAATAAAAAAGTGGTAGCAAAGTTCTGAACAAAAATAACATCTTAAATGGAAGATGACTTATGGAATTTAAAGCGATTTAAGCTTGTATTGAATAAAAGGAGAGCTGAAATATTGTTTAGGTTTGGACTTTATTAAATATGCATTTAAAACATAAACTTATTCATCTAAGAATAGAAAAAAATAATGTTCAACTTGTTAGAGAACAAAAGTGAAATAAAAAATAACTTCAGTATATTCTAAAAATTGTATAAATGGAGGAAAATAGAAATGTATGTAAAGGAGAAAGGTGAGCACAAAATGAACTCATACAATTCAATCTAAATATATCATTAAATACATTAAAATAAATAAAATGTTTGATTAAAAAGGAAAAATGAGCACATTAGATAAAAATATAAATCCAGCTTATCTGGTCTTTAGAAGTGATGTATCAAATTATAAAGTTACAAATTAAAATTAAAAGATTTCAGTGACTATTAACACAGCAGGTGAATGTATATTTATGGCAAACTAAATACAATTTCATTATTAGTAACAATATTATTATGGATAAGGAGAGTCTTTACATAAACATAAAAACAAAACAATTATTAACTTGCATGCTACGAATAGTGTAACCTTTATTATATATAAAGAAAAATTTGACAGAATTACATGGAACAATAGACAAAGCCACCATGATAGTTAGAAGTATATCTCATATCTCCCTTTTAATTTTTGTTTGATTTGATTATCCTTTACTAAAGAAATACAAGATTTAATCCAACTGTAAATAAGCTTGGTCTAATAAGCATATGTATTTAGCTTGTACCTAGCAGTTACAGCCTTCACATTGTTATCAAGAATATACAAATCATTTGTAAAAATTGGATATGCATTATACTATAAGAACAGGTGTTGATGAATTTCTAAGCCTCTGATTCCTACATTCCATTTTGACTCAGATTAAAAATTAAAAGTGAATTATTAAAAAATAGAATTGGCAATTTTAAAAGCACACTTTTAAATAACTCATGCATTGCAGAAAAAATCAAAATGGAAATTAGAAAATATTTTAAACTAGGTGATAAAAATTATATCAGAAATTTAGTGATGCAGTCACGTTGGTATTTATCACTTTTAGTGCTTCTTTTTATAAAAAATGAGGACTGAAAATCAATGAGATATCCTGTTAAATTTGAGAAATTAAAGAAAATAAGTAATCCAGAGAAAGTAAATAATACAAGAGTAGAAACTAATAAATCCCTTCAGAACTTTCAGATATTTTCCCACTGACCTGACTTGCATGCTTTCTAATGAGCAATCCACAGTAGTCTAAGTTGTTATTATTCTGTATGGAATAATGTTTTTTTACTTAGTTGTTTTGAAGATGATCTTTTTAACTTTGGTTTACAGCAGTTTTACTATGCTATGATTACCTGGGGTTTTCTTTGCATTTTCTTTGGAGTCTAATGAGCTTATTGAGTCTTGTAAGTTTATGTCTTCATCAAATTTGAGAAGTTTTTGCCCACTGTTTCTTCAAATGTTTCCTTTGCCCCATTCTCTGTCTCCCTGTCTTCTGGGACTTCAATTACTTATAGGATACAACATTTGGTATTTTCCCATAAAGCTTTGAAGCTGTGTTCATTTTTTGAATCCATTTCCTCTGTCTCTTCAGCTTAGGTGATTTCTGTAGATCTATATGCATTCACATTCTTAAACTGATGATGCTCTCACCCCACAAAGGCCTTTGTATACGTTGTTTCCTGTGCCAGGAAATCGAACCACTCTCCCATAATCTCTTTCTGCTAGTTAACTCCTCTACATTCTTCAGGTATCATTTCAGGCAATGCCTTTTTCAAACCTAAGATAGGTTTCTGTCTCATTAACATTACTTCTTAGCACTTATCTCACTTTATAATAATACATATGCTAGTATTGATTTTGGACGCACACAGCAGTAAGTGGCAACTTGCAGCAAGCAGCAGCGAGCAGTAGCTGGAAGCAAGACTTTAGTTCCCAGACCAGGAGTCCTAACTGCTAGACCATAGAGGCCAGCTGCTAGGACCTAAACCCCTAGTTCTTGCCTGCCTTGTCAAGAAAGATTCAGGCATGGAGGCAGAAGGTAAAGAGAAAAGTAAAAAGTATATTGGAAAAGCGGAGTACATGCCGAAAGATGCATGGGCAAACTCAGAGAGAGTCGCACCTTTGGGAAGTTTAAATCCTTTATAAGGGGGCAGTTTTCCAGGTCTTTGTCTCCCTTCTGGTCAATCATCTTGCTTTGTAACCCCTGGCTAATTTGTCTCAGGACCCTCCCCTTAGGTGCGCACACACCTCTCAGCCAAAATGGACCCCGATACGAAGGCCTCTGAGAGAAGCAAGAGTCACCATGGCCTGGAGTTGTCCCCTGACTTTTGACTCCCAAGGAGCCTTTCTGCACAAGTGTTGTGTCTCCCTTGCCCCAAGGAGAGGGGAAGTGGAAATCCCTTGATCCTTTACTCAGACAAGGTTTTGCCTCTCTTTGTTCCTGCCATGACTGTTATCTTAAATCATCCACAAGAGACAGAGCTTGGCTATTTACCCTGTCTCTGTCATTGCTTCCATTTCGGAGAGCAAACAGGAGGCTGATTTTAAATGTCTAACCTGAAGCCCGCCTATCTCCTGTCTCAGGAAATGCAAACAGGATGCTAGTTGCAAGTGTCCAGCTCAAAGCCCACTTTTTCCTGCCCCATGAAATGTAAACATAAGGCCAGTTGTAAATGTCTAATCTGGAGCCCATCCATCTCCAGCCTCAATGTGATTAATTAATTAAAGCTTGTCATTTCCATGAGATAAGTTTCATGGAACAGGCAGAATCTAACTTTCTCCCCACTATTGTGTAGCCCCTGGCACAAAGCAAGCATACAGTAAATGTTGAATAAAAACATGTGGCTTTGTTCTTTTAGAGTATTATCAGCCCTCACGCATGTGTTTAATGTAGACAAGTCAAATATTAATTTGTCTCTTTTTTTAACCTCACCTTGCTGAACTATGAAATGAAGGTATTGGATTAGATTTTGCCTGTGGATCTGTTCAACTCTGAAATGCCATTTGTCATCTACCCTTGGTTTAAAAGGATGAACTTAGGAGAAAAGGATAAAGATGATACTATTCAGGTTTCTTTACATTTTCTTAATTGTAAATACTAAATTAAATGAAATAATATATTGACTATTACTGAAACTTGCTTAATTCTTATATATGAGTTAGTGCTGTTTTATATTGTTTTCTCTATCTGAGTAGTGGATCTGTACAAATTCATCATTACATCCTCCTCCCCACCTCCCACCAAACCACCCCCAACCCAGGAAATTATATATCTACTTAGCTATATCTACTTAGTTATATTCTTAGCTATATCTACACTTTAAGTACATTTGAGAGACTGTGAGGGTAGCAGAAATCCATCTCCAAAAGCTCTAAAATATCTGCCTAGCAGTTTAAAAAAACCTTCTCAAAAGTGCTCTTGAAAATATCTAAAAAGTTATAATGTGATTTTTTTACTATGTATAATTAAACAACAATTATTCAATTTAGAGGAAATACCCATTGTTGAATATTATTTAGTTTCTTGAACTTTTCAGTGTGACTTTTGTGCATGGAGAAAGGCAAAAGTTCATGGAAAATAAGTTAAACTGTTGCAAGGAATAAGTCCCTTCCTGGTGGATTCTGTAAATGCCAAATAATCTTTCCATTGTATGGAAATTTGCAGCAGATTCGTCTGTTTTGCAGTTAACAGAGTGTGAAGAAATCTCCTCAGAAAGGTTGGCTTGAGTCCCCATCGCTCCCATTACCACTTGAATCACCCCCCTCCACCCCTTGCCTGTGGAAAAATTGTCTTCCATGAAACCGGTCCCTGGTGCCCAAAAGTTTGGGGACCGCTGCTGTATACAGTTTAAAATGCTGTGAATGTGTGTGGTTTCCAGTCTCAAATGGCTCTGATCAGCAATTTCCATAAGGTGTGAGATGTTCGTACTTTGATTAAAACAGGGAGATAGAGTCTTTGTAATATAGTTGACTAAGGATTTCTATGAGGGAAAATATGTGCACACATTTAAGCAGCCATTTCCATGTAGCTTTAATATTTCATGAACCGGATACAATAGTGCAAATAAGTTGCTCCGTGTCCTCAAGGAATATTGAGGGAAACAGTGTCTTCAGCATAGACATTCCAGAAGGGAATCTGTTATTTAAAAATTAATGCATTTTTCAAACATAAGGAAAAAAAAGAAGGTTCATTCACATAATGACCCTTTTCATTTTGTCAGAAAATGAGATTTTACTACCTTTTTGGGGTCTTTATGAATATATCTATTCCCTGCAGTTATCTAACTATTTTTAAGTGAGAAACTTACATAGAGATTAGCTTGCAGAGTAGAAAAATAAATTCTTTACATGCTGGAAGGGATTTTTAAAAAATAGGTTATTGATCCACTTTTGTACCTTATGCCAATATTATGCTACTTCACCTTACTGAAGCAATGCTGGTAAAGAATTCCAGACAAGGTGACTCTTATTAAGGTCTCAGATATCTTGACCATTGCTAATGGAAAATAAAATGCATACAACCACTTGTAAAACAGGCATATTTGGCCTCAATGCAATGGCAACATAAAAGCTATTTTGGCACAGACAGGTACATATGAAGTTAAATAGCATTCTTTTTGGAAAAAAAAAAAACCCAAAAAACTAACATTATTTTACAAACACTGAGACTTCAAATAAAGGAAAACATGGCTTTTATGATTTTAAAAGGTCACCATGTGTCAATACACACATAAAATTTATACAAATGAAGTTTGGCCTTTTCATTATTTTGCATTAATAGAAACACCAGGATTTGCAACTTATGATTTTACTTAACTGCTTGGGTTTCTGTGTTGAGAGATATTAATTTTGCTCTTTGTGACCCATCCTTGGATTTTTCTTTTTATTAATTTCAACTTTGAGTGAGTGTAATTAGAAAGAGCATATACAGGATACCAATTGTCAGTAATAAAATCATAAAATGCAGATTTGAGAAAAATGATACAGTCATGCTTTAGTGTTTCATGAAAACCATCTCAATAATTTCTGATGTGTCATTTTCAATTTTATTTATAAATGATTTAACACAAGGCTGTAATTATAAGATTCTGATAAGTCATTTGAAAATCCTTTTCACTGTACACTTTCCATTAATTTGAATCAATTGCATTGGAGTCAGTTAAATATCTGTATGTTAAATATTAGCTCTTTAAAAGATACTTGCATTTAGGTGAGTTGTCTCTATATCAATTACGTGCAAAAATGAACTATAACCTATCATCCAAAAACTGCTGAAGATGAGAGAGCTGACATAGTAGCTCTTGAAAAATGAATAAGGGGAAACAAAATGTGTAACATCTTTTAATATTTGAATTTTGAATAAAGGCATTTAACAATGCTGGGCATGGGTACATTTTTCCCCAACTAACTTGGAAATACATGAGTCCAACACACATTTTTATTGCTTTTCTCTTCTCCCCTTCCTTTTTATTTTATTTATTTATTTTTTTAAGAGCTACAAACCTGTGACAGCTCTTTGTTTTTACAGTTGCCAAGAAAGGCTTCTGTAATCCTTGTAGGTAAAAATCCAGCCAAGGTTTAAGAGTTTTAATTACAATCTGGATATAGTAGAGAGGTGATGTCTTAGAACATCATAATAAACAGCATCTCCCTTACACAGCTAATAACTGCAGGAGAAAAGTGCACACATGGGTGTACGTATGTGTGTATGTGTGTCTCTGTGGCGGGGGAGAGGGAGAGAGAAAAAAAGGGGGATAGGTAGGTACATAGACAAATTTTGAACAACCTTGGGTAAATTAGACAAATCTAGAGATGTGGTAGACTTGCAGATAATTCTCCCAACCCCTGCCCCTCTCCTGGTCCTTCTCTGTGGGCAGAGCTGGCTCCCCCTTGTAGGCTTATATACTTGCTTTCCCAGCTTCCCCTGCAGTTAGGACATTGGAATATAAACTTGACCGTGCCAATGGAAAGGGAAAGTCTTTTGTAAGGTGTCAGGAAAGGTAATTCTCCGCAAATAAAAAGAGATGAAAAGCATAAAACACTCTTCTTTGGTGGTTGTGGCAGTGAGTGCACATGACGTCTGGGCTTTCTGAAGCCTGCTTGCAGTCATGAGAGAGATAGAGCTGATATGGGGAGGATAACAGAGGAGACCAATAGAAAGAATTTACTTGGGTCATGATAATACCTTCTTGACTTAGAACCAAATCTGAAACAACACTGCCTCTGGAAATTTTTGTGTACAAAATATTAGACGTATAAGTAATTTTAAGGTGGTTAATCTGTTAATTACAGCACAATCAACTGGCACAAGTGATCAGTTCTTATCATATATATACACATATGCATGCATATAAATGTGCATAGGTATAAAAATGTGCATAGATGTGTGTGTGTATATATATATATACCTACACACATTTATGTCAGTATGTATATGTATATATATATGTGTGGGTATACATGTGTGTGTGTGTGTGTGTGTGTGCTTTTTCCTTCAGTATTATGTAACTCACTTTTCCAAACATTTAGACAAATTAGAATGAAGAGAGTGCACTTAATTACTGTTTTTCAATTGACAATATGTTCTAAAATGATTAAGTAATTACAGTTGAGTGGAGATACACTCAAGTATTTATGGAATTTTTCTACTTTATCACATATGTCCAGGACCTTCTGAAACTGTGTGCCATCATTACATAGCCATCTTTAGCAAAACACAGCTAAAGCTGAGTTCTTGTTTCTGTGCTGTGATTTCAAGCTAAAGTGTATTAGCTTATTTGAGGATTTTAAAAAACATGGGACGTTTATGACTCTGGGGCCCCAATGGACTTCTTTGGCTCTGTTAACATATTTGTGTGATTGTGTGTGAAACAGTTTTGCATTGTGTACCAGACCTATGTATAATATAACATTTACACTTGTTTTAAAATACAAAGTAGTTCCTATAATGTCCTGATCTGAATATATCATAGTACTTCTTTAGAGTAGGAAATAAACATACAACTATAATAAAATGCAAAATAACTTTAAAATCATTGTCTGAACATAGTTATATGTGTATTCAAATGAAAATATTATTTAAATTTTAAACTATCAAGACCTAAAATTCCATTACATATTTTTGTATATTAACACTATCTATGAACTCTTTCCTTGACCCATTCCAGCCAGTTTATGAGTATACACCATAAAGAGGATTAAAAGACTGTGACTCACTATAGACTGATAAATCCTACCAACAATTCAAAGCACACATTTAACTCATGGTGACTGGATAATTTTAACTTCATATATAAAGGACAGCACATTCATTCATACAAATATTAAATATCTACACATAATAGAATTTTACTGAATTTATAATTATTTGACAATTATTTATAGAAGAGCATTGGATGTATATCATATATATCACTTTCCAGTTGCATTGTATTTTAAGAGATTAATTTACATTCCAAACTTTTATTTGCATGTGATCTGTTACAGATGGCCTCCAGCCATCCTTATCAAGAGATAAGCATTCTCAGCTCTTGTAAACTATGGTGAATGAATATCAATCTGTTTTCCCTCTTTATATAGACTATAATTCCAGACGGAAGCCTGCTGTTTATAAGTCTGAATTTCTGCCAAAACAGAGAGGTTGAAATTCATTTGGATACTATCTGTATGCAGTGGAACATATATATATATATATATATATATATATATATATATATATATATATATATATATATATATATAATTTCTTTTAACTTAAAAAAAATTCCAGTATATAGTTTGGATGGGAAACCTGATGAAGTCATAGCAAAAAGCAAAAAGATGGTTAAAAATGCATCTTCAAGTCCAAATGTCAAAATGAGTCTTCTAGATTCAACTATCTCATAGCCATAAGGAAATTAAAATATACATATTTATTTTGCAAATGAAGAATAGATATAAAGTAAATATTTTGAACTTGGTTTAAAGGGTTTTAACCTTATTCTTTTCAGATTTATTTATTTCTAAACTAAAATAACATTGATTTAAAATATACTGAATGGCATATGATCTTGAAATATTTTATTAGATATAGGGGGAAAAGCTGAAATGTATATCTTTACATTTGCTTTATCATTAACTTTACTGTAATCAGCTTTATCATTAGTAGAAACTGTTTGCTTTTGCTCACAGCATGTTAACTTGTTGTAGAATAGTGCCCAGTATATAGTAAATGATAGATCTTTGCTGAATTAACTTTGAATGTTAGATTGCCATTACTGAAGGTTTTGGGAGGTCCTGGATGGGAGTTAACATATTGGAAGTATTGCTCATTTTCCTGTTAATCTCTCTCAGTCTATGCAAACAAACAAAGCACCAAGAGTAGTACGTTAAGGTCATGTACCTTGGACCTACAGATCTATTTCATTACAAGAAACAATACCATCTGTGAACAAATAATATACACATAAATATTTGCAAATATAGAAAATTACTACAATTCTAGCAATGACTAACTCTGGCCTTATAACTTAGACACCTGGGAGACTGCATTCATCCTTCTAATTAACTGAGACAATCCTTTATAATTTTTTTAAATTCTTCACTAAAATCCTAACATTTATTCATTAATTACTTTAAGGCATTATGTTACATTCAGTAGATGACAAAAAGATAAATAACTTTGGCTACCCTTAAGAAGTCCATAATTAAAATGGAGATATAATGTGTACAAAAATAGTTATAATACTCAACATCATGTTATTAAGGAATTGCAAATGAGAACAATAATGAGATACTACTACACACTCCTAGAATGGAATAAATCCAAAACACTGACAGCACCAAATACTGACAAGTATATGGAGCAACAGAAACTCTCATTCATTGTTGGTGGGAATGCAAAACTGTACAGCCACGTTGGAAGACAGTTTGGCAGTTTCTTACAAAACTAAGCATTCTCTTACCCTTCAACACATCAATTGTAAACTTTGATATTTACCCAAATTAGTTGAAAATTTATGTCCACACAAAAACCTGCACATGGATGTTTATAGCAGTTTATACATAATTCCCAGACTTGGAAGCCATCAAGCTATACTTCAGCAGGTGAATGGTAAATAAACTGTTGTACACCCTGACAATGGAATATTATTCATCTCTATAGAGAAATGAGCTGTCAGGTTATGAAATGACCTGGAGGAAACTTAAATGCACAATCCTAAGTGAAAGAAGCCAAACTGAAAAAGCTACATAATGTATGATTCCAGCAACATTCTGGAAAATGCAAAATTATGGAGACAGTAAATGATGAATGGCTTCTACAGGTTATAGAGGAGGGAGGGATGAATAGGTGGAGCACAGAAGATTCTTGGGGCATTGAGACTGTTTTGTATTACACTGTAATGATAAGTATATGTCACTATACATTTGTCTAAACCCATAGAGTGTACAACATCAAGAGTGAACCCTGATGTAAACTATGAACTCTGGGTGACAAAGTAGTTTCATCGATTGTAGCAAATGTCCCACTCTGGTGGGCGATGTTGATAGTGGGTGAAGCTGTGCACGTGCAGGGTCAGGGAGTATATGGGAAATCTCTGTATCTTCCACGCAATTTTGCTGTGAACCTAAACCTGTTTTAAACTATAAAGTACTTTTAAAAAATCTATATTAAAAAAGTATGCAGTTTAGAAGCAAAATTCACGTGCTTTGGGGATTTATAGAAGATAATTCTTTCCTGGTTAAGGAAAATTTTTCTGAAAAATGTTACCATGATGTATAGATACTATTTTATTAAGGGTAAGAGTTCAGTATTGCTCACAGAGAGGAATGGCAAGGGCAAAATCTCTGGCAGTTGTAGTACTAGCAAATGGCACATATAGTTGACCCTTAACAACGTGGGGATTTGGGGCACTTGACCCCATGCAGTTGAAAATCTTTGACTCCCCCAGAACTTAACTACTAGTAACCTACTGTTGACTGGAGGTCTTACTGATAAAATAAGCAGTTGGTTAAGGCATATTTTGTGTGTTATATGTATTGTATACTGTACTCTTACAATAAAGTGAGCTAGAGAAAAGAAAGTGTTAAGAAAATCATAAGGAAGAGAAAATACACTTACAGTACTGTATCATATTTATCCATAACCTAGGTTTATTTCCTCTGTTTATAAGATGAATCACCTATCAGTACCTACATCAGTAGTATCCACAAGATACAACACTAGATGTTATACATATTACTAACAGTAGACATCAAAAATGAAAAGATAATGTGAAAAAGAAACTGATATTTCTTTACAGGTATAATGATTCATGCGTTGGTAATGAAGGGGCAGAACTATGATTGTTTTATGGTAGCCTAGTGTAATACATATGATTGCTTCACAGTAGCCTATCCTGTACACTAATGAATGAATCATTATCAATTTGTATAGCATACAATATTTCAGTCATATTCATAATACAGTATTGGAAACATCGTTACATTAAAAAAAATCCCTTACCTGTGATGATAGGCTGATATGAAGTTTCTCCAATTACGAGAGAGAAGCATACCATATAGTAATGTAATTCTTTGAAAGCAAAGTTATGAAACAGAATACTAGCACATTATTAACTTTATATTAAATGTCACTCACCCTATGTTTTTGTAAGGATAGGCTATCTGCTTCAGTAAAAGTTTTGCACACTATGTTGTACATGTACATTTTTGCATATTTATTGAAAACTTTCACCTGTAAGTGGACCCACACAGTTCAAACCCATGTTCAAGGATCAACTGTAGTTTCATTGGACTGAAAAGTAGAGAACACTTAGTGGAATAATGAAAGCTAAGACTTGAAAGATAGACTTGTATAATTTTAAAGTTAACTAGAATGTTTGTTTGATATACTCATTTTTCATTCTATAGAGAAAGAAGGAGACTTAGAATAGAATGTGTAATCCTACACATTACTAATTGTATTATCCTAGGATAACACAATTAGTAATGGATAAGTTTGTTCACTTAATTCCTAATTGAAATTTTTGTTATTTTATGCCTTGGCAACTATAGAAGATCCTTGAATGTTAAAATAAGGAGTTTAGACTTTATTCAACTGGCTGTGTTTTTTGTTGTTGTTTTTGTTTTGTTAGAGAGTGGCAAAATAGAACATGATCTTAAGATCTATATGGTGGAAGTGAGCAGAATGGATTATGGATGAAGTGGAAAGACTCAAACATGAAAAATGGTCATTTTGATAGAGCAGACCTGAGTTACGGTAGTTGCAGTAGAACTGGAAAGAGGCTTGGCATGAATTTGGGTATCAATTAGGTATCAATAGTCATTGTGCCATAACAGTCTTGAAACCCTGATTGTGTTGAAGAGGTAGGACATGGATGCTGGGGATGAACTATCAACTATTTTATTATGCAGCTTTGGATTGTATTAGCTGTTCAAATAAGTCCATATTACAGTTGTAATTTAAACATAACTATAAATAAAATAAACATTTTAAAAGGATAATAAGGCTTTAATATTGACAGTAGATATGGGAGAAAGAGGAAATAAAAAGCTGAGAAGGTGAGCCTGGATTACTAATGGAATAATGTGACAAGTGGCAGGGGGAAATGTGAGGTGCTTTTTATGTTATGTAGTACATAGCAATGAGTTTATTTTGGGAATATTAAACTTGATGATTTTTACCACATAAGTGGAAATTTTCCAGCAGGGAAGTAGCAATAAGGATTAGAAATTCAGAGAGGCCAAACTGGATTGAAAAGTCATGCTTACAAAAGTTGTCTCCTTGGAGTCAAAAGGATGTTAAGGCAAAGGAAGTGAAAGGACAAAATTTGAAATATTCACGTTTAAGGACTGTGACCTTTTATTAGGCATATATTAGTTCTCTGCTAGTCTAGGTGTGTGGTAGTCAAAGGAACGGGTGAAAATCTTTGCCTCAGGTAGCTAACAGATGAGTGTTTCTCAAAGCAAAATCTTTGACCTACTTTATGACCTGGCTGAGTATCAAGTGGTCCACAGGAAGTTTAGCTGTGCCAGAGGGGAAAAAGGATGAAACATTGCTTGAAATAGCTTTAATAAATATGAAATGCAGGATTAATTATGATATCATCATCAGATTACTTTCTCAATACATTCTCAATTACATTCTCTGTAATGGTTCATGACTATTATATCCTTGGTTGCTCAGGTACTGTGAAGGAAATATTGCTCACTTGGTCTTTGCTAACATTCGGTTAGCAAGGAGAAGGTCAGGTGCTTTTATGCTATTGCTTATATTTGTGAAATTTGCATATTATTTTATTGAGTTATATCCCGAATTCACAAAAGTGGACCAGAGAAATAAGATGATTTGTCAAAGTATGAGACTAATGTAACTCACAGTAAAGTAAACAGAAGAGAGAATAAGTGGATTTACAAGTGTATTATTTCCACCAAGCAGCCCAAAAAGAAGAGTTACATAGGAAATATGATGATGAACATCTGAAAATTGGATTTTGACTGTGTATCTACTTACCCTCTTTCCCTGGCACATTGGCAATAATGATACTATCAAACAATGCTTGACATGAAAGTTTTCGCTTAAATTTCCAAAAAAGAAAGCATAGCGATCTCTTTGTAAAGCAGTCAAAACTCTTTCAGGGAAAGAGTAAAATAACACTTTTCGTAATAAAATGGATCAGTTTTTGTCATGAAAGGCTAAAAAGATTCTAAAAGTAAAGTGACATTTTTCAGAGCTGAAGATATCTTTGCCAAAACAAACATGCTTATTTCTGATAATGTTGTAAAGCTAGTTATAAGCCTATTTAGCACAAAGGGGAGAATACTTTCTTTGATCAAAGGACTGCTGGTTGTCACATCATATTAGGCATACAGTGTAAAGTAAAAATTGCTATCATGTATATGTTCTAGATATAGATGATATTATAAGTCTTTTGAGGTAGAGGAGCTCATGACAATTACCTTTATCTCCTTAGTGAAGAAGGAGATTGGGCCATGATTTGAGTGGCTTGATGATCTTAGGAAGGTAAATTGTATTTAAGGGTTATTCAAGAATTGATAGGTACAGACTATAAACCTACCCTAAAAAGTTAAAGAAAATGTAAAACTACTTGGGGGTATTGTAGGGAACTTCACGGGAAACAAGAAGTTATCATGGAGCACAGTCGAAGATAATAGAGCTGGGCCTCATTGGAGCAAGAAAACTTTTCTTCCCCTTTGTGGGATTGCCTGGTGGCTTGGAAATGCTTCCCACTGCATGACTGTTCCATTCTGCTCTCTAAAGATTACATTTTTTAGAAAGTAAGACTTTGCTAGTTATCTTCTGTGTCTTCAGTTTGCACATGGCACCGTGTTGGCTACCTCAGTCTTTTGTTTCAAGTTCAATTTCTTGGGAAGAGGGACTTTGGTCCAGTTAGGGCCAGTTATGTGGTAAGGGCTTAGAGGACATCCTTTGCAGATTATCATTGGTTCTCTGCGAATCGGAGGTGAGCAATCAGACATCTGTAATATAGACAAAAGATGAAAATGATAAAGTTGAGTGTCTGTGAGGACCACCTGAAATTCTTTTTCATAAAGGATGCTGTAGGGTGTGATTATAAATTTCTAGAGTAAATATAAGACCCCAAAACCAAGAGAGAAAATTTGGGGACTGTTGGAAGGCTGCTAGCATTTCTGCATATCTTGTGAGTAGAGGCACTGACTGCCTTTGTTTGGAACTGTCTTCAAAGTATATTTGTAGAGTGAACAGGCTTGGACAAAAAAGATAATGTCTCCCCTTGGGGAAAAGGGTGGGTTTGCTGACTGTTCAGTATAATAAAGATGGTATCTTCCTCCAGGGCGAGATCTAGGCTGACTTACTACCCATTATAAAAGATTCAGTTTCCCTGAGCTTGGGATTTCTTTCCTGTATGTATCCCACTATGTGTGCAGGTGACAACTGGCCTTTTTCTTGTTGCTCTGTGAGTATTGTAACTTGGGGAACTGATGCAAGTGTTGATACTCTGGCTACTACAATTCCTATAATGGCCAGTGGCCCTTTGTCACTAATGCAGGAGTCTTGTGTCTTCTGCCACCATCCATGAAACTGTGGCAGGCTGAATTAGCTTGGATGTAGGGGAAAATCTCAGATCCTTCACAGCTCTTGACAGAATTATCCAGATTTTAAGATAGACATTGTGTTTTAATGGTTGCCTATAGGGGCCTAGGGTAAGGAGGCAAGTGAAACTGAAAAGTGGACTGATAATTGGGAAGATAGGAGGGTGTGAGGTACCCGAAAGTCTTAACTAGGGACAAAATAGAGAGTGAGTGTAGTGAGAGAGTGGGTGACAGGAGAGTAAGAAAATTTTGAACCTCTAATCTGGGGTACTGTATAGGCTTCACAGAAGTTTCTACTTACTACCTTTGAATACTAACTTCTGGTTTCTCCAATTTCAATTTCACCAATTTATTGCTTATATGTCTTCTTCACTTCTTGATTTATACAAACACTTGATTTCTAGTGGTTTATTTTTGTAAGTTATTTGACAGTGAACAGTTTGATTGCTCCCAGATATCCCATATGTAACCCATGTGCCAACTAGAGATTCCCTTCTCCTAAGAGCTTGGTTTGAGCCTCCCTCCATTATAAAATTTGAAAAGTCAAATGCTCTCCCACAAATTTCTGTGAATTAATGAGGGGATTTTTATTTCCATGTCACCTTTGGATCTGAATCCCTGTCTTCTCAGATTTCTTGCTATTTTTTCTGTCCCTAGTGACTCTTCCTTTATCATCAGACTGATGTCACTCAAACGTGAAACTCAGTCCCTTCCTTGAGTGGCACCTGCCCCACTCCACGTTCTCTGTCTTTGTTGTAGAGTTTGCCATTATTGGGGGGAAGTGTCATAGTAATTCAAGCAATTCTTAAGTGTCAGTTGTCCTCTTATAAGTGCTCTTTGATTCCTCTTTTGGTTACTTGCCCATCTTCTATCTTTTTTATTGATACATCTTTCTTAGAAACATAATTATAATGTGCTATTGTATATAATATTTATGTATATACTGTATATACTGTATATATAATTTGTATATTATAACATTGTCATGGTAACAATAATAGTAACAATGTAAATTATTTTCTTATTCATAACAATTCAGCACTTACTCAAATTTAGCTCTGAATTTCTCTTTGCAGTTAGAAGAGCTCAGTTGAAGCTTTAAATTCCTTGGCAGGGCTAATATGTTCAATGTTTAGACAAAAATTACTTTTCTCTCCAGGCCTAGTATGTATATATAAGCTTATGTGCTTGTATATGAATTGAGATAGTGTTCCTTTGTGTGATTACAATTATTTAATACTTTTCATCTTTTACCAATTGCTTATTTTGTTTTTCTTCTAAGATATTATTTATTCATTTTTATTTGTATATTTTACTCACATAGAGTAACATTCTCTTTATGACATGCAGTTCTTTGGGTTTTGACAAAGGCATAGAGTTATGTAACCACCACCACCACCACCATAAAACAGAATGGTTCCATTACACCTGAAACGCCCTCATTCTTTCCCTTTTTAAACAACTCCTGTCCCCACCCCCTACACCTGGCAACAACTGGTCCATTCCCTGTCCCTGTAGTTTTGCCTTTTACATGATATCATATGAGTGGCATCACACGACATGTAGACTTTTGGCTCTGGTTCTTTCATTTAGCAAAATGAAATTGAGACTTATCCATGGTGTGTGAATCAATACTTTGTTCCTTGAAATCTCTGAGTACTATTCCTTTGAGTGACTATACCATAATTTATCCATTTACTTTATTGAAGGACATCTGAGTGGTTTCCACTTTGGGTGATTTTGAATAGAGTTGCTGTAAACATTTGCATACAGGTTTTGGTGTGAATATGTTTTTATTTCTTGGATAAGTATCTAGGAATGGGAATGCAATGTTATATGATAGATGTGTGCTTACTTTCATAAGACATTGCCAAACTGTTTTCCAAAGTGACAGTACCATTTGCATTCCTGCTAGCAAAGTATAGAGTGCCAGTTGCTCCACTCCTAATACTTGATGTTGTCAGGATTTTGTTGTTGTTGTTGTTATTCTAATAGCTATGTAGTAGCATCTCATTGTAGTTTTACTTTCCTTTGTCCTAATGAGTAGTGGTATTGAGCATCTTTCCCTATGTTTCCTTGAATCCACATATATTCTTTGATGAAGTGTTTGTTTAGATCATTACTCATTTATTTATTTTTTACTTTTTAATTTTTTAACATCTTTATTGGAGTATAATTGCTTTACACTGGTGTGTTAGTTGCTGCTTTATAACAAAATGAATCAGCTATACATATACATATATCCCCATATCCTCTCCCTCTTACGTCTCCCTCCCACCCTCCCTACCCCACCCCTCTAGGTGGACACAAAGCACTAAGCTGATCTCCCTGTGCTATGCGGCAGCTTCCCACTATCTGTTTTATATTTGGTAGTCTATATATGTCCATGCCAGTCTCTCACTTTGTCCCAGCCTACCCTTCCCCCTCCGTGTGTCCTCAAGTCCATTCTCTACGTCTGCGTCTTTATTCCTGTCCTGCCCCTAGGTTCTTCAGACCTGTTTTTTTTTTTTTGATTTCCATATATATATGCATTAGCATATGGTATTTGTTTTTCTCTTTCTGACTTATTTCACTCTGTATGACAGTCTCTAGATCCATCCACCTCGCTACAAATAACTCAATTTCCTTTCTTTTTATGGCTGAATAATGTTCCATTGTATATATGTGCCACATCTTCTTTATCCATTCATCTGTCGATGGACACTTAGGTTGCTCATTACTCATTTATTAATTTGGGATATTTGTTTGCTTATTATTGAGTTTTTGAGAGTTGACTGTATATCCTAGATCCAAGTATTTTGTCAAAAATGTGATTTGCAAATATTTTCTCCCAGTCTGTGTCTTGTCTTTACACATTTTAAACCGTATCTTTTACAGAACAGGTATTTCCTATTTTGGTATATCTAATTTATCAGTTTTCCTTCCATGGATCATATTTTGGTATCATGCTGAAGGACTCTGCTTAAACTAAGGTTGAACAGATATGCTCTTTTTAAAGATTTACTCTCTACCTCCATACATGCATAGCCTCCCACATTATCAGTATCACTCCCCAGTTTGGTCCTTAAAAAATGTTTACCAGGGATGAACCTACATTGACACCTCATAATTGCCCAAGGTCCATAATTTAACTTAGGAGTTGTACATTCTGTGGGTTTGGACAAATGTATAATGACAAATATCCATCATTATAATATCATGCAGAGTATTTCCACTGCTCTATTCATCTCTCTCCCCCAACCCCTGACATCCACTGATCTTTTTATTGTGTACATAGTTTTGCCTTTTCCAGAAAGTCATATGGTTGGAATCATACAGTATGTAGCCTTTTCAGATTGGCTTCTTTCACTTAGTAATATGCATTTAAACTCCCTAACCCCTGCTGATATCTTTTCATGGCTTGATAAATCATTCCTTTTTAGTGCTGAATGTATTTCATTGTCTGGTGTACCACAGTTTATTTATTCATTCACCTACTGAAGGACAGCTTGCTTGGTTCCAAGTTTTGGCAGTTATGGACAAATCTACTATTAACATCCATGCACAGTGTTTTTGTGGGGGCATAATTTTTCACTCCTATGGGTACACATCAAGGAGTACTACTGCTGGATCATAGGTAAGAGTATGTTTACTTTTGTAAGAAAAAGCCAAACTGTCTTCCAAGATGGCTGCACCATTTTGCATTCCTATAAGCAATGAATGAGGGTTTCTGTTGTTCCATATCCTTGCCAGCATTTGATGTTGTCATTGTTCTGATCTTGGCCATTCTAATAGGTGTAGAGTTGTATCTCATTGTTTCAGTTTGCATTTCCCTGATGACATACGATGCAGAGCATCTTTTCATACACTTGTTTGCCATCAGTATATCTTCTTAGATGAGGTGTCTGTTAAGGTATTGGCTCATGATTTAATCGAGTTGTTGGTTTTCTTATTGTTGAGTTTTAAGAGTTCTTTATATATTTTGGATAGTAGTCCTGTATCAGATGTGTCTTTTGCAAATCTTTTCTCTCAATCTGTAGCTTATCTTATAATTCTCTTGATATTTTCTTTTGCAGAGAAGAAGTTTTAAATTTTAATCGAGCCCAGTTTATAAATTATTTCCTTCATGGATTGTGCCAATGGTGGTGTATCTAAAAAGACACCATCATACCAGAAGCCATCTAGGTTTTCTCCTATGTTTTTCTTCTAGGAACTTCATAGCTTTGCATTTTACATTTAGGTCTGTGATCAATTTTGAATTAATTTTTGTGAAGAGTGTATGATCTGTGTCTAGATTCATCATGTGAAAGTCCAGTTGTTCCAGCACCATTTGTTAAAAAGACTGTCTGTTCTCCATTTTAGTACTTTTGCCCTTTTGCCAAAGATCAGTTAGGTATATTTATGGGGATGTATTTCTGGGATCTATATTATGTTCCATTGTTCTGTTTGTCTATTCTTTTACCAATAGCACAATGTTTTGATTATTTCAGCTTTATAGTAAGTCTTGAAATCAGGTAGTGTCATTCCTCCAACTTTCTTTTTCTCCTTCAATGTTGTGTTGGCTCTTCTTGGTCATCTGCCTCTTCCCACAAACTTTAAAACAGTTTGTCACTATCCATAAAATAATTTGCTGGGATTTTGACTGGATGTGCCTTGAATCCATAGATCAAGTTGGGAAAAACTGACATCTTGACAATACTGAGTCTTCCTATCCAGGAACATAGAATATCTCTCCATTTATATAGTTCTTCTTTGATTTTATTCACCAGAGTTTTGTAGATTTCCTTGGATAGATCATGTACATATTTTTTTAGGTTTATATCTAAGTATTTTATTTTTTGGTGCCACTGTAAATGATATTGTTTTTATTTCAAGTCCACTTGTTCATTGCTAGTATATGGAAAATCAGTTGACTTTTGCATATTTAGCCTTTTATCCTGCACCCTTGTTATAACTGCTTATAAATCCCAGGAGTTTTTTGTTGTTGTTGTTGTTGTTGATTCACTTAGATTTTCCACACAGATGATCATGTCATCTGTGAACAAAGACAATTTTATGTCTTCCTTCCCAATCTGTATATCTTTCATTGCCTTTTATAGCATTAGCAAGGACTTCCAGTACAGTGTTTAAAGGAGTGGTGAGGGGGGAAAATCCTTACCTTGTACTTGTTCTCAGGGGGAAAGCTTTGAGTTTCTCACCATTAAATATGACATTAGCTGCAGTTTTTTTGTAAATAGTCTTTGTCAAGTTGAGAAAGCTCCTCTCTATTCCTAGTTTACTGAAAGTTTTTACCGTTAATATGTACTGGTTTTTGTCAAAAGCTTTTTCTGCATCTATTGATATAATCATGTGCTTTTTTTTTCTTTTTTAAAAGTTTGTTGACATGATGGATTACATTAGTTGATTAACCAACCTTGCATACCTGGATCAAATTCTACCTACTCATGGGATTCTCCCATGTTTTCTAGTAAAATATTTTATAGTTTTACATTTTATATTTATTATATGATCCATTTTGAGTTAATAAAGTGTGAGGGGTGGGTTAAATTTTATGTGCTTTTCAGCTAATGGATGTCTGTTGTTTTCTATCAAATTCATTTTATTAGGATTATAAGGTTAATTGAATTATTTAAAAATATGAGAAAGAGGAAGTTAAATTGAAAAAATAACCCTTAATCCCACCACCCCAGAATTGTCACTGTTAAACATTTTGGTGTGTTGCTTTCCACACTTTATTCTTTCTGCACTCAGTTTACAATAAATTGGGGAAGATATGAAACCATTCACAAATGTATTTTTGTATTGCTATTTTACTGATATAATTTATGTACCATAAAATTCACCCTTTTAACATGAACAATTTAGTGATTTTAAGTATATTCACCAGGCTGTGCAACCGTCACCTCTACATAATTGCAGAATATATTCATCATCCTGAAAATAATTGCTCACATCCATTAGCATTCACTCTTCATTTCTCCCTCCTCCTAGCCCCTGAAAACTAATCAACTTAATTATCTCAATGGATTTGCCTATCCTGGAAATTTTATATAAATGGAATGATACAATATGTGGCCTTTATGTCAGCCTTCTTCCACTTAGTGTAATGTTTTCAAAGTTCAACAATGTCATAGCATGAGTTAGTACATCATTTCTTTTTATGTATGAGTAATATTCCATTGTATGGATATGCCAAATCTTGTTTATACATTCTTTAGTTGATTGATACTTTGAGTAGTTTCTACTTTTGGCTATCATGAATCATGCTGTTGTGAACGTTTGTGTACAAATTTTTGTGTGGACATATTATTCAGTTCTCTTTGTTTTATACCCAGGAGGGGAATTCCTGGGTCATATGGTGACTAACTATTTTAGGAACTGCCAAGCTGTTTTCAAAATAGTTTTACTATTTAAATTCACACAGCAACGTTTGAGGTTTCCAAATTCTCCACGTTAACCAACACTTGCTATTTCCCATTTTTAAAAGTTATAGTCATCCTAGTGGCTATGGAATAGTATCATCTTGTGGTTTGCATTTATCTAAATGACTAATCATGTTGAGCATCATTTCATGTGCTTATTGACCATTTGTACAATATATCTTCTCTAGGGAAATGTCTATTCAAGTTTTTTGCCCATTTTAAAAATTGTGTTGCCTGTTTATTGTAGAACTGTTAAGACTTCTTTATATATTCTGGAACTATATCCTTCTCCAATATATTATGAGCAAATATTTTCTTCCACTCTGTGGTTTGGATTTTCACTTCTTTGATAGTGTTCTTTAACATGTAAAATTTTTAGTTTTGATACAGTCCAAATTATCTCTCTTTTCTTTGGTTGATTATGCTGTAGGTGTCATATTAATAAACTGTCACCTAAAGCAGGGTGATAAAGGTTTGCACCTATGTTTTCTTCTAAGAATATAACTTTAGCTCTAACATTTAGGTTATTGATTAATTTTGAGTTACATTTTGGATATGGTATGAGAGAGGCATCCAATTCAGTCTTTTGCACATGCATATCCAGTTGTCCTAGCACCATTTGTCAAAAACTATTCTTTGCTTTACTTAATTGTCTTGGCACACTTGTCAAAAACCATGTGACTATGGATGTATGATTTACTTATGAGTGCTCAATTCTACTCCATTGATCTATATGTCTATCTTTATGGTAGTAGCATGCTGTCTTGATTATTGTACTTTTGTAGTATGTTTTGACATAAAGAAGAGTGACTTATCTAACTTTCCTTTTTGTAGATGGGTTTAGTTTTTCTGAGTCTTGCATCTCCAGTGAATTTTAGGATCAACTTGCCAATTTTTTTTTAAACCTTTTATTTTTTTGTTGATGTATAATATTATATAAGTTACAGGTGTACAATATAGTGATTAATATTTTTTCAAGGTTATAATACATTTATAGTTATTATAAAATATTAGCTATATTCCCCGTGTTGTACAATATATCCTTGTAGCTTATTTTATACATAATGGTTTGTACCTCTTAAAAAAAGGAGTTGGAATTTTGATATAGATTGTGTTGAATCTCTAGATTAATTTGGGGAATATTGGTGTCATACCAATATTAAGTCTTCTAATCTTGGAACTTGGGATGTCTATTTATTTGTATTTTTAAAAATCAGTTTAATGAGGTAAATTGACATATAAAATTGTAAGATATTTAGAGTGTACACTGTGGTGATTGGATATACATGGTGAGAGGATTCCTCCCATCTAGATAATTAACACATATGTCAGCTTTCTCTTTTTTTTTTGCTGAAAAAATTTAAGTTCTATTCTCTTAGCAAATTTCAATGATATGGTACAGTGTCATCAACTGTAGTCACCATGTTTTGCATTAGATCTTCAGATCTTATTCATATTATAGCTGAAAGTTTGTACCCTTTATGCAGCCTCCCTGGCAACCACTTTTCTACTCTCTGTTTCTATGATTTTTGACTTTCTTTTTAAATTCCACATATGATACCATGAGGTTTTTGTCTTTTGCTGTATGGCTTATTTCACTTAGCATAATGCCCTCAAGGTCCATCAGTGTTGTTGCAAATTGTACTATTTCCTCCTTTCTCAGGGCTGAATAGTATTCCATTATATATATACATATATGTATGTATGTGTGTGTGTATATATATATATATATATATATATATCACATCTTCATTATGTGTTCATCCATTGATGGACAAAGGTTGTTTGCATATCTTGGCTATTGTGAATAATACAATGAACATGGGTGTTGTATAAAAGGAGAAAAGGTTAGCAGTCCCCTCGACAAGGATGGAAGAGGGCTTGAACAGCAACAGGGATGCAGAGGGCAAAGTGGAGACATTCCTGGACAGAGGGTTGGTGCCGACCAGCACTCGCCAGCCTGAGAGGCTTGTCTGCTCACCCGCTGGGGCTGGTGGGGGCTGGGAGCTGAGGCTCTGGCTTCGGAGGTCAGATCCCAGGGAGAGGACTGGGGTTGGCTGCATGAACACAGCCTAAAGGGGGCTAATGCGCCACAGCTAGCCAGGAGGGAGTCCAGGAAAAAGTCTGGAACTTCCAAAGAGGCAAAAGACCATTGTTTCAAGGTGCACGAGGAGAGAGGATTCAGAGTACCACCTAGATGAGCTCCAGAGACTGGTGCGAGCCGCGGCTATCAGCGTGGATGCCAGAGACAGGAACAAAATGCTAACATTGCTGCTACAGCCAGCAAGTAGCCTGTGTGTGCAAGCACAGGTCACTATCCACTCCCCCACTCCCGGGAGCCTGTGCAGCCTGCCACTGCCAGGGTCCCATGATCCAGGGACAACTTCCCCTGGAGAACACATGTGCACCTCAGGCTGTTGCAATGTGATGCTGGCCTCTGCTGCCTCAGGTTCGCCCCACATTCCATACCCCTCCCTACTCCCAGTCTGAGTGAGCCAGAGCCCCCAATCAGCTGTTGCTTTAACCCCGTCCTGTCTGAGTGAAGAACACGTGCCCTCAGGCAACCTACATGCAGAGGCAGGGCCAAATCCAAAGCTGAACCCCAGGAGCTGTGTAAACAAAGAAGAGAAAGGAAAATTTCTCCCAGCAGCCTTAGGATCATTGCATTAAATCTCCACAATCAACTAGATGTACCCTATATCAGTGGAATACCTGAATAGACATTGAATCATCCCAAAATTGAGGCGGTGGACATTGGGAGCAACTGTAGACTTGGGGTTTGCTTTCTGCATCTAATTTGTTCCTGGTTTTATGCTTATCTTAGTATTTAGAGTTTATTATCATTGGTAGATTTGTTTATTGATTTGGTGGCTCTCCTTTTAAAAAAATATATATATATATTTCCCTTTTCTCTTTTTGTGAGTATATATGTGTATGCTTCTTTGTGTGATTTTGTCTGTATAGCTTTGCTTTTACCATTTGTCCTAGGGTTCCATTTGTCCGTGGTTTTTTTAGTTTTGTTTTGTTTTGGGTTTTTTTGGATACTTTTTTAGCACTTGTTACCATTGATGGATTTGTTTTCTCCTTTGGTTGCTTTCTTACTTTCTTTTTTCTTTTCTTTGTATTACTTTAAAATTTTTTATTTTTAATATTTTTTTTATATTTTATTTTAATAACTTTATTTTATTTTATTTTTTCTTGCTTTCTTTTTATCTACCTTTGCTTCTGAGCCGTGTGGCTCACAATGTCTTCGTGCTCTGGCCGGTGTCAGGCCTAAGCCTCTGAGGTGGGAGAGCCGAGTTCAGGACATTGCTCCACTGGAGACCTCCTGGTTCCACGTAATATCAAACAGTGAAAGCTCTCCCAGTGATCTCCATCTCAAAGTAAAACCCAGCTCCACCCAACGACCAAGAAGCTACAGTGCTAGACACCCTATGCCAAACAACTAGCAAGACAGGAACACAACCTCACCCATTAGCAAAGAGGCTGCCTAAAATCATAATGAGGTCACAGACACCCCAAAACACACCACTGGATGTGGTTCTGCCCACCAGAAAGACAAGTTCCAGCCTCATCCACCAGAACACAGGCACCAGTCCCCTCCACCAGGAAGACTACACAACCCACTGAACCAACCTTACCCACTGGGGGCAATCACCAAAGCAGTGGGTACTACAAACCTGCAGCCTGTGAAAAGGAGACCCCAAACACAGTAAGTTAAGCAAACTGAGAAGACAGAGAAACACACAGCAGATGAAGGAGCAAGGTAAAAACCCACCAGACCAAATAAGTGAAGAGGAAATAGGCAGTCTACCTGAAAAAGAATTCAGAATAATGATAGTAAAGATGATCCAAAATCTTGGAAATAGAATGGAGAAAATGCAAGAAATGTTTAACAAGGACCTAGAGGAACTAAAGAGCAAACAAACAATGATGAACAACACAATAAATGAAATTAAAATTTCTCTAGAAGGACTCAATAGTAGAATAACTGAGGCAGAGGAATGGATAAGTGATGTGGAAGATAAAATAGTGGAAATAACTACTGCAGAGCAGAATAAAGAAAAAAGAATGAAATGATTTGAGGACAGTCTCAGAGACTTCTGGGACAACATTAAATGTACCAAAATTCGAATAATAGGGGTCCCAGAAGAAGAGAAAAAAAAAGGCACCAAGAAAATGTTTAAAGAGATTATAGTTGAAAACTTCCCTAATATGGGAAAGGAAATACTCAATCAAGTCCAGGAAGTGCAGAGAGTCCCATACAGGATAAAACCAAGGAGAAACACACCAGGACACATATTAATCAAACTATCAAAAATTAAATACAAAGAAAAAATATTAAAAGCAACAAGGTAAAACCAACAAATAACATACAAGGAAATCCCCATAAGGTTAACAGCTGATCTTTCAGCAGAAACTCTGCAAGCCAAAAGGGAGTGGCACAATATATTTAAAGTGATGAAAGGGGAAAACCTAAAACCAAGATTACTCTACCCAGCAAGGATCTCATTCAGATTCAATGGGGAAATTAAAACCTTTACAGACAAACAAAAGCTAAAAGAATTCAGCACCACCAAACAGCTTTATAACAAATGCTAAAGAAACTTCTCTAGGCAGGAAATACAACAGAAGGACAGACCTACAATAACAAACACAAAACTATTAAGAAATGGTAATAGGAACATACATATCAAAAATTGACTTAAATGTAAATGGATTAAATGCTCCAACCAAAAGACATAGCCTGGCTGAATGGATACAGAAACAAGACCCATATATATGCTGCCTACAAGAGACCCACTTCAGACCTAGGGACACATACAATGGAAAATTGAGGGGATGGCAAAAGATATTCCATGCAAATGGAAATCATAAAAAGCTGAGGTGGCAATTCTCATATCAAAGAAAATAGACTTTAAAATAAAGACTATTACAAGACACAAAGAAGGACACTACATAATGATCAAGGACTCAATCCAAGAAGAAGATATAAGAAGTGTAAATATTTATGCAGCCAACATAGGAGCACCTCAATACATAAGGCAAATGCTAATATCCATAAAAGGGGAAATCGACACTAACACAGTCATAGTAGGGGACTTTAACACCTCACTTTCACCAATGGACAGATCATCCAAAATGAAACTAAATAAGGAAACACAAGCTTTAAATGATACATTAAACAAGATGGATTTAATTGATATTTATAGGACATTCCATCCAAAAACAACAGAATATACTTTCTTCTCAAGTGCTCATGGAACGTTCTCCAGGAGAGATCATACCTTGGGTCACAAATCAAGCCTTGGTAAAGTTAAGAAAATTGAAATCATTTCAAGTATCTTTTCTGAGAACAATGCTATGAGACCAGACATCAATTACAGGAAAAATTCTGTAAAAAATACAAACACATGGAGGCTAAACAGTACACTACTAAATAACCAAGAGAACACTGAAGAAATCAAAGGGGAAATCAAAAAATACCTAGAAACAAATGACAATGAAAATACAATGAACCAAAACCTATGGAATGCAGTGAAAGCAGTTCTAAGAGGGAAATTTATAGCAATACAATCTCCTACCTCAAGAAACAAGAAACATCTCAAATAAACAACCTAACCTTGCAGCTAAAGCAGTTAGAGAAAGAAGAACAAAATAAACCCAAAATTAGAAGAAGGAAAGAAATCATAAAGACCAGATCAGAAATAAATGAAAAACAAATGAAGGAAACAATAGCAAAGGTCAGTAAAACTAAAAGCTGGTTCTTTGAGAAGATAAACAAAATTGATAAACCATTAGCCAGACTCATCAAGAATAAAAGGGAAGCTACTCAAATCAATAGAATTTGATATGAAAAGGAGAAGAAATACTCATATTGCAGAAATACATAGTTTTATGAGAGATTACTACAAGCAGCTCTAGGCCAATAAAATGGACAACCTGGAAGAAACGGACAAATTCTTAGAAAAGCACAACCTTCTGAGACTAAGCAGGAAGAAATAGAAAATATAAACTGACAAATCACAAGCACTGAAATTGAATCTTTGATTAAAAAGCTTCCAACAAACAAAAGCTGAGGACCAGATGGCTTCACAGGCGAATTTTGTCAAACATTTAGAGAACAGCTAACACCTATACTTCTCAAACTTTTCCAAAATATAGCAGAGGAAGGAACACTCCCAATCTCATTCTACAAGGCCACCATCACCCTGATACCAAAATAAAACATGCCACAAAGAAAGAAAACTACAGGCCAAAATCACTGATGAACATAGATGGAAAAATCCTCAACAAAATACTAGTAAGCAGAATCCAGCAGCACATTAAAAAGATCATACACCATGATCAAGTGGGGTTTATCCCAGTTATGCAAGGATTCTTCAATGTATGCAAATCAATCAATGTGATAAACCATATTAACAAATTGAAGGAGAAAAACTATATGATCATCTCAATAGATGGAGAACAAGTTTTCAACAAAGTTCAATACCCATTTATGATAAACACCCTCCTGAAAGTAGGCATAGAGGGAACTTACCTCAACATAATAAAGGCCATATATGACAAACCCACAGGCAACATCATTCTAACTGGTGAAAAACTGAAACCATTTCCTCTAAGAACAGGAACAAGACAAGGTTGGCCACTCTCGCCAGTATTATTCAACATAGTTTTAGAAGATTTAGCCATAGCAATCAGATTTGAAAACCAGTTAAAAGGAATCCATATTGGTAAAGAAGAAGTAAAGCTGTCACTGTTTGCAGATGACATGATACTATACATAGAGAATCCATATAGATGCTACCAGAAAACTACTAGAGCTCATCAATGAATTTGGTAAAGCAGCAGGATACCAAATTAATGCACAGAAATCTCTTGCATTCCTATACACTAATGATGAAAAATCTGAAACTAGAAATTAAGGAGACACTCCCATTTACTACTGAAACAAAAGGAATAAAATACCTAGGAATAAACCTACCTAAGGAGACAAAAGACCTGCATGCAGAAAACAATAAGACACTGATGAAAGAAATTAAAGATTATACAAACTGATTGAGAGGTGTACCATGTTCTTGGATTGGAAGAATCAACATTGTGAAAATGACTATACTACCCAAAGCGATCTACAGATTCAGTGCAATCCCTATCAAACTACCAATGGCATTCTTCACAGAACTAGAATAAAAAATTCACAATATTTATGGAAACACAAAAGATCCTGAATAGCCAAAGCAATCTTGAGAAAGAAAAACAGAGCTGGAGGAATTAGGCTCCTGGACTTCAGACTATACTACAAAGCTACAGTAATCAAGACAGTGTGGTACTGGCACTATAACAGAAATATAGATCAATGGCACAAGATAGAAAGCCCAGAGATAAACCCACACACATATGGTCACCTTATCTTTGATAAAGGAGGCAAGAATATACAATGGAGAAAAGGCAGTCTCTTCAATAAGTGGTGCTGGGAAAACTGGACAGCTACATGTAAAAGAATTAAATTAGAACACTCCCTAACACCATACACAAAAATTAACTCCAAATGGATTAAAGACCTAAATGTATGGCCAGACATGATAAAACTCTTAAAAAACATAGGCAGAACACTCTATGACATAAACCACAGCAAGATCCTTTTTGACCCACCTCCTAGAGTAATGGAAATAAAAACAAAAATAAACAAATGGGACCTAATGAAATTTAAAAGCTTTTACACAGCAAAGGAAACCATAAACAAGACAAAAAGACAACCCTCAGAAAGTGAGAAACTATTTGCAAATGAAGCACTGACAAAGGATTAATCTCCAAAATATATAAGGAGCAGATGCAGCTCAATATTGAAAAAACAAACAATTCAATCCAAAAATGGGCAGAAGACCTAAATAGACATTTCTCCAAAGAAGATATATAGATCACCAACAAACACATGTAAGGACGCTCAACATCACTAATCATTAGAGAAATGCAAATCAAAACTATAATGAGGTATCACCTCATACCTGTCAGAATGGCCATCATCAAAAAAATCTACAGACAGTAAATGCTGGAGAGGGTGTGGAGAAAAGGGAACCCTCATGCACTATTGGTGGGAATTTAAATTCATACAGCCACTATAGAGAACAGTATGGAGGTGACTTAAAAAACTAAAAATAGAACTACCATATGACCCAGCATCCCCTTACTGGGCATATACCCTGAGAAAACCATAATTCAAAAAGAGTCATGTACCAAAATGTTCATTGCAGCTCTATTTACAATAGCCAGGACATGGAAGCAACCTAAGTGTCCACCGAGAGATAAATGGATAAAGAAGATGTGGCACATATATACAATGGAGTATTAGCCATAAAAAGAAATCTGTATCTGTAATGAGGTGGATGGACCTAGAGTCTGTCATAGTGTGAATAAGTCAGAGGGAGAAAAACAAATACCATATGCTAACACATATACATGGAGTGTAAAAGAAATGGTTCTGGAAAAACCTAGGGGCAAGACAGGAATAAAGATGCAGATGTAGAGAATGGACTTGAGGACACGACGAGGGGAAGGGTAAGGTGGGACGAAGTGAGAGAGTGGCATGGGAGTATATACACTACCAAATGTAAAATAGATATCTAGTGGGAAGCAGCCACATAGCACAGGGAGATCAGCTCGGTGCTTTGTGACCACCTAGAGGGGTGGGATAGGGAGCGTGGGAGGGAGATGCAAGAGGGAGGAGATATGGGGACATATGTATATGTATAGCTGATTCACTTTGTTATAAAGCAGAAACTAACACACCATTGTAAAGCAATTATACTCCGATAAAGATGTTTAAAAGAAAAATAGAATGAACATGGGAGTACAGATACCCCTTCAATATTTTGTTTTCATTTCCTTTGGATATATACCTAGGAAAAGTATTTTTGGATCATACAGTAGTTCGATTTTTAATTTTTTTGAGAAATACCGTATTGTTTTCCATAGTGCCTGCAGCCATTTACAGTTCCTTTTCTTTGTGTCCTTGTAAACCCTTGTTATGGCTTTTCTTTTTGATGATAGCCATTCAAACAGGTGTGAAGCGATTATCTCATTGTGGTTTTGACTTTCATTTCCCTGATGATTAGTTATGTTGAACACCTTTGCACGTACTTGTTGGCCATTTGGATGTTTTCTTTGGAAAACTCTCTATTCAGATCCTCTGCTCATGTTTTAATAGAACTTTTTTCCTGTTAAGTTTATAAGTTCTTTTTCTGTTTTGGATATTAACCCCTTATCAGATATATGGTTCGCAGATATTTTCAACTAGTCCAGTAGGTTGCCCTTTCATTTTCTTGGTGGTTTTCTTTACCATGCAGAAGGTTTTTAACTTGATATAGTCCTACTTGTTTACTTTTTCTTTCGTTGCCTTTGTTTTTGGTGTCGAATCCAAAAAATCATTACAAAGACCACTGTCAAGGAGCTTACTGCCTATGTTTCTTTTTTATGGTTTCAGGTCTTACATTCAAGTGTTTAATCCATTTAGAATTGGTTTTTGGGTATCGTGTAAAATAGGGGTGTAAGTCTCCTTTATTTCAACAGTATTTTGAAATTTTCAGTATTCAAGTAATTTCTTCTAGAAAATTTGTTCGTATTTTCTATGGTGTTGCAAAGGGAATTGTTTTAGTAATTTCATTTTCAGATTTTTCATTGCTAATATATAAAACACAACTTTAATATATTGTTCTTGTATCGTGCAACCGTGCTAAACTCATTTACTAATCCTATCAGTTTTTCAGTTGGTTTGTAAGAATATTCTCTATACATTAATTTTTATAGATTGAATCAGCTTTATATTCCTGTGACTAACCCATGTGGTCATTGTGTATATAATTTTGTATATGCTGCTGAAATTAGCTTGCTATAGTTTTGTTGGAGATTTTTGTATCTGTATTCATAAGGGATACTGATCTGTAATTTTGTTTTCCTGTGATGTCATCGCATGGTTTTGGTATCAAGGTGATACTGACCTTAGAGAATCAGTTGGGAAGTATTTCCTCTTTTTTTTTTTTTTTTGGAGGAGTATATATAAAGTGATGGTATTAATTCTTCTTTAAACATTTGGTAGAATTCATTAGTGAGGCTGTATGGTCCTGGGCCCATATTTGTTGTAACTTAAAAAAAATTAATATGCAATCTCTTTTTCTGTTCTGTATCTATTCAGATTTTCTACTTTTTCTTGAGTCAGTTTTGATAGTTTGTGTTTTTCTAGTTATTTGTCCACTTTCATCTATATTATCTATTTTTTTGTAAGCAGCTGTTCATAGTATCCCCTTGTAATCCTTTTTATGTAGGTTGGTAGCATTGTTCCCTTTTTAATTCCTTATTTTAGTAATTTGAGTCTTCTCTCTTTTTGTAATTTGTTTGTCTAGCTAAAGATTTATCAGTGTTTTTGATATTTTCCATGAATGAATTTTTGTTTCCATTGATTTTCTCTCTTGTTTTTCTACACTCTATTTCTGCATGTCTTGCATTTAGCTTGCTTTTGTTTTTCTAATTTCTTATGACAGAAAATTAGGTTGAGGTCTTTATTTTTTAAACTGTAGTAAATGCCTTTACCACTATAAATGGTATAAACTTAAATGGTATAAATTGTATAAATTTACTCCCTCAAAGCACTTCTTTTGCTGTAGACCCTAAATTTTGATATGGTTTTGTTTTCCTTCATCTCAAAGTATCTAATTATTGGTTATTGAAGAGTGTGTTGTTTTATTTCTAACATATTTGTGAGCTTTCCAAATTTCTTTGTTATTGATTTCTAATTTCTTTATATCATGGTTGTAGAAACATGTCTTGTATGATTTCAATCCTTTCGAATTTATTGAGACTTATTTTGGGGAGTAGTATATGGCCTATAATGGAGAATGTTGAATGTGCACTTGAGAAGAATAAGTATTTCTGCTGTTGTTGGGCAGAGGGCTCTAAAGATGCCTGTTCGATTTAGTTCAGTGGTCCCCAACCTTTTTGGCACCAGGGACCAGTTTCGTGGAAGACAATTTTTCCACAGACCGTCTGAGGGTGGATGGTTTGGGGATGATTCAAGGGCATTATGTTTATTGTACACTTTACTTCCATTATTATTACATTGTAATATATAATGAAATAATTATACAACTCACCATAATGCAGAATCAGTGGGAGCCCTGAGCTTGTTTTCCTGCAACTAGATGGTCCTGTCTGGGGGTGGTGGGACACAGTGACACCCAAAGGGTGTTGCTTATGTCCAGTCTACTCCGTAAGATGCAGCTTGTCACTTGGCACTCACTGATAAAGTTTTGATATGAGTTTGCAAGCAATTGATTTACTATGGTCTCTGTGCAGAGACCATACATTAGCTCTATGCTAATAATAATCTGTATTTACAGCTGCTGCCCAGCCTAGCATCACCACCTCAGCTCCATTTCAGATCATCAGGCATTAGATTCTCATAAGGAGCATGAAACCTAGATCCCTTCCATGTGCCGTTCATAGTAGGGTTTGTGCTCCTATGAGAATCTAATGCCGCCGCTGATCTTACAGGAGGTGGAACTCAGGTGGTAATGAGAACGATGGGGAGCAGCTGTAAATACAGATTATGCTTCACTTGCTCACCCACTGCTCACCTTCTGCTGTGTGGTCTGGTTCCGGTACCAGTCCATGGCCCCGGGGTTGGGGATTCCTGGTTTAGTTGGTTTATAATGTTGTTCAAGTTGTCTATTTCTTTGCTGATCTTCTGTATAGTTGTTTGATGTATTATTGAAAGTTGAGTATTGAAGTCTCCAACTATTATTTTTGAACTGTTACACCCTTTAATTCTGTCAGTTTTTTCTTCTTGTATTTTGTGGGTCTGTTCAGCATGTATATGTTAATGATTTTTATGTATTCTTGAAGGATTGTCAATTTTATCATTATAAAGTGTTATTCTTGGCCTCTAGTAATAATTTTTATCTTAAAGTCTGTTTGGTCTAACAGTGATATAGCATCTTCACCTCTGTTTTGGTTTCTGTTTGCATGGTATATCTTTTTCCATCCTTTCACCTTCAACATGTTTGTGCCTGAATATGAAGTATGTCTATTGCAGATGTCTTTTTGAATGATTCTGTTAGTCCATTTTGCCAGTATCTGTCTTTTAATTGTTGTATTTAATCCATTTACATTTAATGTAATTACTGACAAGGAGATAAGGAAGGACTTATTTCTTCTACTTTGCTACTTGTTTTCTATATGTCATTTTTTTTCTTAATTCCTTCTTTATTATTTTCATTTGTATTCAATACTTATTTGCATTGTACCATTTTAATTTTCTTTTTGTTTCCTTTACTATACTTTTTTTTTTTTTTTTTTTTTTTTTTTGCAGCATGCAGGCCTCTCACTGTCGTGGCCTCTCCCGTTGCGGAGCACAGGCGCCGGATGCGCAGGCCCAGTTGCCATGGCTCACGGCCCAGCCACTCCGCGGCATGTGGGATCCTCCCAGACCGGGGCACGAACCAGTGTCCCCTGCATCTGCAGGTGGACTCTCAACCACTGCACCACCAGGGAAGCCCCTATACATTTTTGAGTTATTTTCATAGTGGTTGCTATGAGGACTACCATCAATTTCTTTCTTTTTAAAAAATTTCTTAATATATAGCAGTCTAGTTAGGATTTTTATCAGCATAATTTCGACAGTATACAAAATTTTGCTCCTAAATTCCTGGAACCAGTAAATCTCCCAGTATTTGCTAAGAGGCTATCTGTGTGTGTTAGGGCAAACCTTTGACATTCAGCTGGGTAGCCGACAGCTCTTTCCTAACCTTTACTTCCTGTGTGTGCAGAGCCTCAAGGTCATCTAGAGGTGAGAACCTAGGTCCTTCTTAGACCTTCTCTGAGCATGCACACATTTCTATACATGTGTGTGTTCTTCTGGATTCCTAAGGAATATGTTGGAGTCTTTCAAAACCGTATGGACATCTCATTCCATAGTTTTTATTTTTTTTTATTATCTTATTATTTTTTTTGCGGTACTCGGGCCTCTCACTGTTGTGGCCTCTCCCGTTGTGGAACACAGGCTCCAGACACACAGGCTCAGTGGCCATGGCTCACGGGCCCAGCCCAGCCACTCCGCGGCATGTGGGATCTTCCTGGACCGGGGCACGAACCCGCGTCCCCTGCATCGGCAGGCGGACTCTCAACCACTGCGCCACCAGGGAAGCCCCATAGTTTTTATTTTTAAGCTTTTGTTTAGTCTATTGCTTGACTCAGATGTTATTCACTGTCTTAGGAAGCTATGAAAGTAAAACATTTTCCTGTAATTGTTTTCTATAAATACTCCTGAGGGAAGGGCTTTTCGCATTAGGTAAGTTCCGAGTCATTCAACTTCAGACAGACTGTTAAGTGGGGTCTCCCAGGGAACTACTAGACAGATAAAATAATGTGAACATTCTTTGGGACTAAGGCTTCAAAAATGTTGCAGTTCCATTCTCTTTCTTCTTGTGGCTACAAGGTTGTACTAATAATGTGGGCTGTTACTTATCAAAGCTACTGCAGAGCAACATATTAGGAGATGGAACTAGAGGAAGTTTAAAACACTTGTTCAAGTGTCAGATATAAAGTGCATTTCTTGTAAATAGCATACAGTTGGGTTTTGCTTTTTTTTTTTTTTTTGGTGGTATGGGGCCTCTCACTGTTGTGGCCTCTCCCGTTGCAGAGCACAGGCTCTGACGCGCAGGCTCAGTGGCCATGGCTCACGGGCCTAGCTGCTCCATGTCATGTGGGATCTTCCTGGACCGGGGCACGAACCTGTGTCCCCTGCATCAGCAGGCAGACTCTCAATCACTGTGCCACCAGGGAAGCCCCTGGGGTCTTGCTTTTTTAATACAATGCCTGCGTTTCAATTGGGTGTTCATAAGAACATTTATATTTATTGTGGTTTGGGTTAAGTCTGTCATCTTGCTGTTTGCTTTCTATATATCCAGTCTGTTCTTTGTTCTTTTCCCCCTCTTCTCTGCATTTTTTGAATTAAATATTAGTGGTTGCTGTACAGTTTATAGTGTACATCTTTAATGAAAGTCTGCCTTCAAGAATTATACAACTTGTGTAGTTCAGGGAGCCTATAATAGTACACTTTCAGTACACTCCTGACTTTTATACTATTGATATATATTAACAGTGTTTTTCCTATAGGTATGTGATAAATCCCATAATACATTATTTTGTTCCAATATCAATGATCTTTAAAGATATTTACATAATAAGAATAATATTCAAATATATTTACCCATGTGGTTACCATTCTAGTGCTTTTCATTCCTTTTATAGATCCATATTTCCATCTGGTGTCATTTCTTTCTGCCTGAAAGACGTTTCTCCATGAAGGATATTAACATTTCTTATAGTATAGGTCTGTTAGCCAAATTCTTTTGGCTTTGTATGTCTGACAATATATCTTTTCCTCATTTTTAAAAGATACTGTGATTGTTTATACATGTCTGTATATTTTAAATCTCATTCTTTGTTTTCTATTTACCTTGCTTTTCTTAATGTCCCTCTTCCATGACACTGACATTTTAAATTATTTTTTAATTCACATTTCCCATTTATAATTTGGAATTTATACACTAGATTTGTCTTAGTGCTTGCCATTTACATTCGAGATCATGCATAATTATTAAATCCTACATCTTGACCTTCCTGCTAGTCATTTTACTCTTACCATATTTTCATGGATTACAATTGTTTTGTTTAGTCTTTTGAACTCCAGAATGTAGATAATATTATTGTTCTTCTTTTATATAATTATTTCTTCTAAATATATATTATATATAACATATAAAGATTATTTATCTTTATTTCATAAATCCAGTTGTTTTTAGGCTTATATCCAAATTCACTAGTTTCTTTCCATATTTCTTTTTCTAGTCAGTTGGTATTTTCCTTTGCAGGTGTTTTTTCCCCCTAAAATTAGTGCTTTAGAAGTTCCTTTAGTTAGTCAGTGGTTGGTTATTTCTTAATTTTCTAGCTGAAAATATTTTTATTTAGACCTATTATTTTAACTCTTAAACTCTTTTTAAAAAGGTTATTTTATTTTCTATATTCCATTATACCTCCTGTTGAGAAATGTGCTGTCAGTCCTATTGTCCTCTCTGTAGATGATCTGTCTCTTTTTCTTGAAGGTCTTCACATTTTTTTCTTTATCATTCTATGATGTTCTACAGATTCACTACAATGTGTCTAGGAGGAGACTTCAAAATAGTTATGCTTTTTGATATATATTTCTTAAACTTCTGAACTCATGACTTTTATCAGTGTGGAGAATTATTATCTTCTTAAACTTAAAGAGGGAAAGAAGTTATGTAAAAATGAGTAGGAAAATTTAGAAAATAATAAAAGAGGAAAAAAACAAATTTAGAAAATAGGAACTCTAAGGTTTCAATAGAAATTTAGATAACATTGAAAAGAGAATTGATGAAGCGGACTCTGGATGTGCAGATATTTCCCCAAATGCAGTCATTGTTCACTCATTCCTTTCCCTCTAATTCCTTGCACTTAGAAATCTGCTTCATTTTCCTTACTTCACCAGAATCCAAGGTTTAGTCTCTTCTTCCCCCCACTCTCTAGTCCCAGAAGCTGTAGGTTCCTGGTATAGGCAATTGCTCCCAGAGAAAATTAAGCTTTAGTTTTCTGTTATAGCTTACTCCTCTGGTTTCATTTTGCCATTTCTTTTAAATTTTAATTTTTGGGTCCTTGAGGATTACCTGTACTTATGAGTGAGCTCAATAATACATTTAAGATGCTTGTGTTCTCTCTCTCTCTCCCCCATCTATCTATATATAATACTTAAATAAGCAGTCTCAGATTTTCATTTTAGAAAGATACTTTTGGCTACTCTGAGAAGAATGAATTGTAACAATCAGAAATAAAACAAGTAGAACAAAGTTGTAAATTGAATAAGTAATCCAAGCAAGAGATACAGGCAAGTATCAGCAGATTAGAGAACAGTTTAATATGGATTATGTGGGAGGTGCAAAAAGTCAAAGATGACTATTTTAAAGCTTAACAGAACTTTGTATATCAATTATTACATACCTTTTGGAGTAACAGCTTGATCATTATAAATTTATAAACTATAGTTAATATTGTTCTATTTCTTTAGTGGACATTATTGCATTGATAGATGTTTATTATTATTATTATTTTTTTTTTGCGGTACGCGGGCCTCTCACTGTTGTGGCTTCTGCCGTTGCGGAGCACAGGCTCCGGACGCGCAGGCTCAGCAGCCATGGCTCACAGGCCCAGCCGCTCTGCGGCATGTGGGATCTTCCCAGACCGGGGCATGAACCCATGTCCCCTGCATCGGCAGGCGGACTCTGAACCACTGCGCCACCAGGGAAGCCCCTAGATGTTTATTATTAGCTCAAGTTCAAATGATATACCTCTGATAATGGGACTTTGGGGAAATGGATATAGACAAATTTTTGTGTAATCTATTTTCTGTAAAAGACAAACATCTTTCTATTCCTCCCTGCTTACCTATGACAGAATCTGTTTATTTACTTCAAATTCAGGTGGCACACCCTGTTGAAGTGAGAATTACAAGGTGGCTATTTTTATGTTGTGTCCTTTTATTGTTTTAGTAATGCCTTTCTAGCAAACATTTTATTTCCAACTTATAAATTAGTTGGTATCTACTGTCCCAAATAAACTGTGATGTGATTATATTCTGATAGAGCTGTGGATACAAACTGTCAGCTTTCCATTATGTGATACTTAGGGGGTTTGACAGTCTTGTACTAAGGTTAATGGACATTTAAAATATAACAATTTCTTGTAATATAACATTGTTTAGTGAGTAAGCTGGACATTTACATACAAGTTTCTCTCCTTCTGTATTTGATTTTAAGAACCTGGGAAATGTTCCCAACTCTTAGAAAGACATATTTTATAAATTTTCATTCACTTGACTTTTTTTCTAGTACATAGTACAACCTAAAGATTTTAAACATTGAAAAAATACAACACTGTTAGTCACAACTAATAAATTAAAATAAACATATGTGCTTTTAAAAGTGTAGACATTTATTAATAATATATATTATGTTTATTATTATTAAATTACTATCTGCTTATTATAGATTTCTTGAAAAGTAAAGAAAATGAAAGAAAAAAACTACTGTTCTACTATCTAGAGACATCTGTTAACACAGATTACATATTGAATATATGATATATGTTTCTTTAAAATCATTTCTTAATATACTTTGCTTTTCCCAGCTTCCTCAGTTCTAGTATACACTAATATTAAATGACCAGATAATTATTCATTTTGAAAGCTTTAGTTAGCAGCTCTGTTTCAAGTTTCATATTTTAATGCCCCGGTATATATTGTACCCTGAGGAAGTGGAACAGTACTTGAATATGCAAACATTGACACCTAACTGAAGGCACGCCAGACCTGCTGAGAGCTTCTAATACCATGTGAAATAATAATGGTGAGAGGCGAGGCTAACCTTTCCAAATGGCAGAAGAAGCAGTCCAGAAAGCTAAAACATTTTCTTCTCCCTTCCCATTCACTTAAACTTCACATTGTAACATGGGGTGCTCTGATCATGAGCCTCCTTCTGTGGGATCCTGATAACATAAACCGAGGTATTAAACATCAGTCAGTATACATTCTATGACTTATAGACATATCTGTCTCCCAATTGAAACCTACATTTACTTTTAATCAATGTGGGCAAAAAAAAATTTTTTTTAAAGGAACAAATCTGGCATTAAGAGCATGGATAATATCCTTAGGGAGATAGTAGAAACATTTCTGCCAGTAATATTTGAAATAGTTTGGAAGGTGATTAAATGAATATTGTCTTTATTAATTATTAACTTTATTAATTATTAATTATTAAATCATCTTTTGAAATAACTGCCTTGTAAAGTTGAATATCTCAGTGCAAAGACAACAGGACATATCTGAGTTAACAATCAGATAACACTTCAATTTGCATTTTAAAGCTTATATCTAATCTCAGAACTTTAACTCAGAGATCCTTTATGTTTTGGTAGCCAAATTTATTTAGTATTCAAATATATGTATATTTATAACAAATTATGTATATATATAAAACAAATCACTTTCAAATTTCTTAAGCAAACTGTTAAACTTAATTCTATTTGATAAGTACTTTTTGTTTTCTTACATATTTTCTCCAGTTAAATATAATCTTTTCTGTAAGTGCTAGGTAACAAACAATTGTTTAACAATAAGCTGATTCATCAAGCAGCTCCAGAAATACTCGGTAAAATCAATGATACAATGTATTTTCAGCAACATAGGTATTGCTTATGATTTTATTAATTTTCAAATTTTGTGCATCTTATTAAAAAGATAATAAAAGTTTTATGAAAACTCCTGGTTATAGCAATAAAATATTAATTACTGCTCAAGAAGAGGACAGGTCTATATTGTAAACTATAGAAAAACTGTCCTCAAAATTTCAACTAGAGAATGCAATGTAGTTTCTTTGGCTTTTTCTTTGTCTACATCCAAACAATAATTTCTTTCAAAATCATGGTGCTTTCTGATGCATTTGAAAGAAAAGCAACAATGTCCGTTGACTTAGCTGCCAGAAGAGACACCCTTCTCCACCTGTGCTTGTTTTGCTCCAGTAAATAAACACACAACTTATTTCTTTTCGGCTCTGAGCAAAATCAGTTTCTGTATGCAATACTGAATCATCCCTCAGGGGTGCCTCTCCTGGACACGATTTACCTGGCTGGGGGTGGTAGGACACTGCCTACTGAAAACCCCCCTCCCGTGTCCCTCTCCCATGGGAGGTCTAGGCAGAGCGGAGCCACTGACCTTAGGGAAGCCTGGGGTCCTGCTGCCTTCTGCAGGGCTCCGAGGGCCTCTACCCTTCGCTCCCCAAAGGCCAGGGAAGAGGAGAGAATAGGGAGAGGACTCGCTGTCCTAGTCCTTGGAGATAACCTTAAGTGGATGGAAGGGGCCGACAGAGGGTATGGCTGAGCTTGCTGGGACTGGAGGGCATCCCGCTAAGAGAGCCGATGGCCAGCAGGGACTCCTCTATTTCCCTGGGAAGGCAGCCTCCTTCCTGCTTCCATGAGGGAACGTGGCGATGGACTGGGTTGAGGCAAGCTTTTTTCTGGTCCTTGGACCTTTGGAAGGTGACATCACAACCCCAGCATGACTGCGCCTCTGTCCCTGAGGAGTGAGGAGAGAGATGCCTTTCCAGGGCCAGGAGGTTGAGCTGCTACCCTGGCGGCTGCTGAGTCGGGGCCGGGGTCTCCAGCCTGCGTCGCCTTGTCCTCTGAGTGCTGAGTGCCCTGCGTGGCCCAGCCCTGCTAGGGAAGGACTCAGATCTCCTGTGAGCCCTCACACTCTGGGCATGGGGGCGGAGAACGCAGAGGAGAAAGGGCCTTGGCCTCCCTCCCCCAATCGTTGCCAAGGCAACCGTGCAGTTGGCGGTGGACGCTAGGGAGGCTGGAGCGCGGATCCCCTTTGCGGAGCGTGCGCGTGGTTGGAGGACTAGCCGAGAGCCAGCTCGAGGTCGCGGACAGGGGGCGGGGTTGGCGAGGCAGAGGTTTGCCGGATGGAGGGCGCCTTTCTCACCTCCACCCCTCCAGTGTTGCCATGGAGACCGTCAGGGCACCCTCACCTGTACCCGCTGCTACAGCTGCTGCTGCCTAAGTAAAAGAAACAGATAGCCGAGCCCTCTTTTGCCCCAGCGGTCTCTACCAGGAACTCTAACCCAGCAGCTGCCACTGCTCGCCTCCCACAAACAGGAAACGAGGGCAGACGTCCAAAATTCGCCCCGGGTTCCTCCACCATGTCTTCCTTTATTCAGCTTTCCACCCAGAATTTTATATCTCAGTGTCTTCCACAATAGCCTGTCTGGAAGGATGAAAAAGCGGCTCACTTGATACTTAACTGTGTCTGCCCTACACCTCTTCTTAACAGCTTATTTAGTTCCACAGAACACTGTCCTGGGCCAAATCTAATTATCAACAGAAAGGGATTTTAAATTGTTTTTATTTTAAATTACTGCAGATATGTGAAATTTCTACTTTTCATTTATAGGATATGGATAATATTTATAGGAATGTCTTTTTACTGAAATTAACCACTTTTGGACAAATGAGTGGAATAATTATGTGTCGGAATATCTATCATAATAGAGAGAGAATGGACTGTTCAGAAGCCCCTTCCCTGTTTTTTTCCAGTTCTTTATGTCAGTCCAGTGCTAAAATCTCTCTTTTCTTGGTTCTATTCCATCCACATTTGAGATCAATTTTTGGCTTTGCAAGGGGGGTTATTTTAGCATGGGTCTGCCTTTGAAGTAGGGGGAGGGAGGTAAATTAAATTCTCTAGAACACTTATACTCTGCTCAGGTTCAAAATTTAGTGCATGGTTGCATCTCTACTGACTACCAGCATGAATGCACTTAGCAAGAAGGACTCTCCCTGATTAGAGCAAGTTGACACATCTGTGATCTTGAATTGCCAGCAATACCCTGGCAGGCTCTATGAACTGCTGTTGGTCACAACCTCTTACCTCTCAAATTTCTTTCCTGTCTAATGTGTATATCATACAGCTTTCATTCTCTGAAAGCACCCTGGTAGCTTTTGCCACTGTTAATCATGAGTTTCCTTACATAGTTCTGCAGTTTTGAATAGACCAGCCTTTTCAACTGACTTTAATGGTACCTCTTTAGAAAATCCCAACAATGCAGGGTAACTATTTTTTTCCTAAAGCTGATAGGTGAGGTACTTAATAATTTCATTTTGTCACACTTCCTGTGTCCCAGGGTTTTCAAAGCCACTGAAAAAGATTTTTATAGAGTCCAAGCCCTAGCTAAAGCTATGAATTGGAAACACTTTTGTCTTTGGTGTCCAAATCTGTTTGGTTGCAACCTCTTCCAAAGGGCACTAGGTTTTCCTAAACAATAGATCTGATTCCCCCCTTTCATTTGTCATCCTACTTAACTTATCCCAAGAATTTGGCCCTCTTGATTGAACCTCTCATTTTCCTTGAAAATCTGTTCTGTCTTCTCCTGGCACTTCTCTGACCTCTTTGAAGGCTCGGTCATAGTCTTTTCCTTTTTCCTTTTCTTTTTAAAATATTACTTGTTGGTCTTCTGCTTTATCCATCCTGTATATTTTCCCGGGCCTTGCTATTGACATCCATAGCTGCATCTGCCCTATTATTCTCATCTTCTAAATCTGTTATCTTGTGCAGACTTTTCTCTGAACCCTAGACCCCTATTTCTAGCTACTTCATGGGCATTTCTACTTGTCTTCCCTATGGGCATCTCAAATTCAACCTGCCTCTCACTGAACTAGGTTCCTCTCCAAAACTTGCTTTTCCAACTGTATTTTATATCTCCATAAGTGACCCTCCTATCCCCCCAGTTACCCAGGATAAGAACCATGAGAGGCATTTATTGATTCTTACATTTATCTGATCAGATTTCTTATTGGTATCTAGCATGTGCCAGGCCAACACTGTCATGAAGCTTAATTCTAGTGGGAAAGACAGAGGGCTACACTTACAACTGAGTAATCAAATGACAGCCTTTGACAAAGTCTACTACATAAGTAAGTTGGGGTGCTGTATGACAAAGAATAAGGTGGGAGGAGCATGGGATGATCAAAGCAAAGTTCTGTGTGTTAAGTTACAATGAAGGGTGAGAAGAAGGTGAACATTTAAGTTGCTGGAGAAAGAACAGTCTAGGCAGAGAGCAGGGCATCACAACGATCCGAGGTGGAGAAGCGCTTCTTGTGTTCAAGGAATTGGCATAAAAGCCAATGTTCACGTTGGGAAGGGAAAAGTGGGGCACGGTGAGAGTGAAAAGGGAGGCTGGGGACAGATTTTACAGGACTTTGTGGGCCCTGCTGAGGAGTTTGGATTTTATCTTATGTGCAGTGGGAAGCTGCTGAATGCTTTTAAGAAGAGTGGCATGAACTGTTTTATCATTTTAAAAGATGATTCTGGCTGTGGGGTGGAGAATGAATTGGAGGAGGTGACAGTTTGGAGGTGGAGAGGAAATTAAAGACTATGGAAGTGATCCAGATTAGTGACAGTGTGGGTGTGGGCATGGAAAGTGAGATAAGGGAACAAATACGAGGTATTTTCAGTGGTCTTTTTTATCACTCAGTTGGGTCTCAATCTCATTTCTGTCCTTAGAGTGTACTGTGCCATTTGGGGCTTCCTACACCCAGGTCCTGACTACTAACTCCTAAAAGAATAAGGCCTTATTCTTTGAAAACCTTAACTGTCAATGATTGTTACATGACAGCTGACAGGGAGAATTTAGGTAGATAAGGAAGAAAGATAATAGATAGGAAAGCAGGTTCTAGAGTTAAGATGCCTTGGCTCCTATCCAAGCTCCATGACTTACTAGCTGTGTCACTTTGGACAAATTGCTTAACCTTTCTGTTTCATCTTTTCCAGCTATACGACAGGAATCATAGTAATAATACTTATTTACAGGACGTTAGAGGGCTTAACTAATACATATAATACACAGTACATGGTAAATGCTCAGTAAGTGTTAGATGATGACGCTGGTGCTGATGATAATGATAGATGACTTGAGATCTCACTCTGATGAGCATTTGAATGTAACCATTAGAGGGAAGTTCTACAGCCTTTACTTTTAACTTACTAGTAAGTCTAAGAATCGGAAGAGGAAGGGCATTATGGCTAAACTTTAGGGTGAAAGGAAATGGGAAATGTTTTGACAGACAGGCATCCTAGGGTCGCTACCCCTCAAATATCTCTTCTTGGAAAAATTGACCATGAGAAAAGAGTTTTCTCTTCCATTCTGATTTTTAAAGCCTGTGTTTTGCTATTTTATTTTTTCTTATTTGAGTGATCTGCAAGAAAAGGGAATATGGAATTTTAATTGTGGCGAGGATGATAGAATGTCTTTAAGTTGGGAAAAATTGGGGCTTGCTGCTACTTGGTGGTCTTTTTTTCTGGTCTTGCTGATTCCATATTAAAGGCTCCTCAGTAATTCCAAACTTTCATTTTCCTAAGTTCTCATCTGCCAATACTGATTGCCTTGTTTTATGAAATAATCACTGTCCTTCATGAATGACCTATATTCCATAATTTTCCAAATCAGTTATCAAGGCTTCTCAGTGTTGAATAAATAAATGGATGAATTAATCAATTATAGAGTATCATTTTCATCATTTTCCTTTTTTTTCTATTATTGTCACCCTCTGTCTAAATTAGACCCTCATTCACTTTCTCCAGGAATATATGTGTTATCTTTTTAAAATCTCTCTGCTTGACTTTTACATATTCATGGCAGATTAATTTTCTCAAAGTATGCAGCTATTCATGTCACTCTTTCATTCAAAAAATTCAAAAGCTCTTCACTGAGATGAAAGTTACAAACTGCCAAAGGATTCATATTCAGACTATATACAGAACTATAAATTAAAAAGACAGACCACCCAATAAAAAATTGAGCAAGAGTCTACGAGAGATACCCAACAAAAGTGGCTCTCCAATTGACTAATAAATGAAAGCAAGGATCTTCAGTCTCATTAGTCATGAGAGAATGAAAAAAACCACAAGAAAGTCATCAGAGAAATGAAAATCATACCCACCAGAATGACTTCAATGAAAAAGAATGACATTGCCCGGTGTTGGTCAGATTGTAGCACAAGAAGCGTGCTCAGATACTCTGGTGGGACAATAAATTAATACTGATGCTTGGCATAATCTACAGAAGTTGAATATATGAATCTCTATGAAGAAAGTCTACTCCTTGGGTATATACTAAAAAGAAATGAGTGATGGGTGAACCAAAAAAATAAAAACTAAATAAAGGAAACTGTTATAGCAGTATTATTTTTAATAGCTGAAAACTGGAAACAACACAAATGTTTATCTTGAGGGAAATGGTTAAGTAAATTATGGCATATTCTATAATGGAATAAATGCTATGTAGCAGTAATAGATAAAAAATATTGCTATACACTACAACATGTATGAAGCCCACAAACATAATGGCATAACAAGATAGGCAACCTTAATCTGTGTTAAGTTAAGGTAGTGGTTCTCTTTGGGGAGGTGAGCAAAGTTAGTGATTGGGAAGAGGCATGAGGAAGCTTGTTTCGCTGCTACCCTTTTTTTTTTTTTTTTTTTTTTGCGGTACGCGGGCCTCTCACTGTTGTGGCCTCTCCCGTTATGGAGCACAGGCTCCGGATGCGCAGGCTCAGCGGCCATGGCTCACGGGCCCAGCCGCTCCGCGGCATGTGGGATCTTCCCGGACCGGGGCACGAACCCGCGTCCCCTGCATCGGCAGGCGGACTCTTAACCACTGCGCCACCAGGGAAGCCCTATGCTGCCATTCTTATATTTCTTAATCTGAGTGAGCTTTACATGGGTGTGTTTAATTTGTGTAAATTCATCAGGATGTATACGTTTTGTGCATTTTTTACTCTGTGTTATATTCAATTAAAATATTTATTTAAAAAAAAGGCTTCTCATTAACTGTTGTATTAGGTTACTCCAGATTGGCGTTCAAGCCTCCCCTAATCGGATTGTAATTTAGTTTTCCAGACCATCCCTCTTCTATCTTTGCACAAGTCCCGTGTTTCCATCAGAATTGATTAGTAAATCAGGCAGAAGCTTCCATTTGTTCTTCATATATATCATTTTCTTCATTTTAGAAGCAGAACCCTCTGAATTTCAGTTGGACACCTGACTGCTTTTAACCAATCTACTGACTACATTTTGTAGCTTTCCTTGCCTCTAGGTGTGGCCCTGTGATTAATTTTGGACTGATGTTTTGTAACCAGCCGTGCTGAATGCAACTTATTCACTGTACTTTCTCTTTCTTACTTTTATTTCTGGGTGGGAACTAGCAATGTCTGGAGAATCCTCAGAAGTCACATGCTTCTAATGGCAAAGCTACCAGGCTGGCTTTGACCCACTAGACTTTAGATGAGAGAGGAATATGTTTCTATCTCACTTAAGCTACAACATTTTGAGGTCTGTTTATTACAAGATAGTCTCTACATTTAGCACACTTAGTATTTCATAAACATTGTGATTCATTATGTGCTTTTGTCCATTAAGTGAGGCAAATCACTCTTTCCAGAGGTTTCCTAGGTTCCTACTGAAATGACCTCCAGGCTGTGCCATATTCATTTTTTGTCTCCTGCAGTGCTTTCCATTTCCTGTATATGTGACCATGAGCCTCAGCTTCCTTATCTGTAAAATGAGAATAACATGATTATTATCAAGATTAAAAGATATAATACATGTAAATGTTAAGCACAGCCTGGGGTACATATTAAGCTGTCAACAGATATAGTCTTATTTTCACATAATAGTTTGAATTTACATTCATGACATAGAATTAAGCAAAGGCACAGCACAGAAGATCAGTATATGTTAGAGGGAGATATCCAAGTTAAGGGGATTTAAAAGACTAGCTCGTCTTGTTTTATGACTCCAGACCTTCTAGAAATTTGTGATTATTTCATAAATATTGAAAATAGTGCAATGTGTACATAAATTTACTCATGACTAAGCAATTCTACCTTAGTTATATATCTAAAAGAAGTAAGTGCATGAGTATTCCAAAACTATGCACAAAATATTCACAGCAGAATTCTTTTTAATAGACAAATGGAAACGACTCAGTTGTTTCCTATCTATAGGAGCAAAACTAGCTCTTAATGTTGGCATATTTCTTTTAACTGTCCCATGCTTCTCTTTCCCCTTAAATATAGGGGATAATAATTCCTGACTGTTGACTCCTTAAGAATGTGACTTATATATTACACAGTGCTTTGGGAAAAATTGCTAAAAACATGTTACAAATAAATTATACTTCTAATTTGAGTATTTTCTAGAATCGTCTAGCAATTTTCTTGTATCTAAAGTACTTTAAATTCTCTGAATAGGGGTGGTTAATGCTTTTGGTTTTTGTTTGCCTAAAAATTCTCAGTCTGGAATGATCATTTACCTGACTATACAGTTCTAAATTAATATGTATTTGCGCATAGAATCATGAAGCTATTATTCTACTGTCTTCTGACTTTGTGACTATTGAGAAGTTTGTAGTCAGATACAGAGTTGGTCCTTAAGAGTGATTTGTCGTATCTTTTTGGCTGTTCGTTGTTATAGTTATCTGCAATTTTACTATGACATATTCAAGAGTGTATTTTTTAAAACAAAATTATCCTGTTTGGGATTCCTTGTATTTCTTAAATCTGAGGGCTAATAGCTCTATCAATTTTCCCTCAATGTTTCCCCCAACGAAGAGACAAATGAAAGCAAAACAAGTCACCATGTCGCCTCTATTTACAAATGGGCAGATTTTTTTCTACCCCATCCTTTCACTATATGTGTTAACCTTTTTTTCAGAGTCCTGTTTTTAGGTGGTGGTTTCTGTTTTAAGTCATTGTTCGCATGACCCTAGAAATTTGACTTACTTGGTGGAAAATTTCTTTAAAAAAAAAAATAATGGAAGTGGATGTTTTAGATCCTTGGCAGATTTTTATTTTTCAATATGAATTGTTCTAAAAATATGAAGAAATATTTTTAGAAATATATATAGTTAAAAATAGGTATAATAGATTTTTGTTATATTTTAATTTTCTGTGAATTTTCAATTGATTTTTAAAAACTGACCAAGGTTACTTTACAAAAAATGTCTTGAATTGATTTTTGGTCCCCTTGAATAACTTCCCACTGTGTCACACAGTAAAACAAGGCTTTCACTCTCCAAAGGAGTCCATGGCCTTTTACATTTTTTTTTTTTTTTTTTTTTTTTTTTAGTTATGCGGGCCTCTCACTGATGTGGCCTCTCCCGTTGCGGAGCACAGGCTCCGGACGCTCAGGCTCAGTGGCCATGGCTCACGGGCCCAGCTGCTCCGTGGCACGTGGGATCTTCCCGGACCGGGGCACGAACCCGTGTCCCCTGAATTGGCAGGCGGATTCTCAATCACTGCGCCACCAGGGAAGCTCACATTTTTTCTTTTAAAATATATTTTTAAACTACTTATAATTTTTTTCTAAATTTAAATTTTATATGTTTAATAAAATTTAAAATTATTAAAAATAATTATATTTTAAATTGTTTTAGATCAATTTTAGGTTCATGGCAATATTGAGTAAAAACTACGATTTCCCGTATAACCCCCGTCCTTACACATATACAGCCTCCCCCATTATCAACATTCCACACCAGAGTAGTGCATTTGTTATAATTGAGGAACCTACACTGCACATCATTATTATCCAAAATTGATAGTTTACATTAGGATTCGCTCTTGGTATACATTCTATGGGTTTTGACAAATATATCCATTATTACAATACTGTAAAGAATAGTTTCTCTGCCCTAAAAATTCTCTTTGCTTTGCCTATTTGTCCCTTCCTCCCTCTTAACCCCTGGTGACCACTGATCCTCTTACTGTCTCCACAGTTTTGCCTTTTCATATAGTTTGAATAGTATAGTGTGTGGCCTTATTAGATTGGCTTATTTCATTAGTAGTATGCATTTAAGATTCCTTCATGTCTTTTCATGGTTTGCTAGCTCATTCATTTTAGCACGGTATACCACAATTTATTATCCATTCACCTGCTGAAAGATATCTTGGTTGCTTCCAAGTTTTGGCAATTATGAATAAAACTGCTATAAACATCCGTGTGCAGGCTTTTATATGGACATAAATTTTCAGCTCCTTTGAGTAAATACCAAAGAGCATAATTACTGGATCACATGGTAAGAGTATGTTAAGTTTTGTAAGAAATTGCTGAAGTGTTTTCCAAATCAGCTGTCCCATTTTGAATTCCCATCAGCAATAAATGAGAGTTCCTGTGGCTCCACAACCTGACCAGCACTAGGTGTTGTCAGTGTTCTGGATTTTGGCCATTCCAATAAGTGTATAGGGGTATCTTATTGTTTTAATTTGCATTTTCCTGATGGCATATAGTGCTTGCTTTCCATCTATATATCTTCTGCAGTGAGCTATCTGTCCAGGTCTTTTGCCCATTTTAAAATCAGTGTGTTGGTTTTCTTATTGTTGGATTTTAAGAGTTCTTTGTCTATTTTGGATAACAATCATTTCTCAGATATTTTTGCAAATATTTTCTTCTAACCTATGACTTGTCTTCTCGATCTCTTGATACTGTCTTTCACAGAGCAGAAGATTTTTAAATTTTCGTAGAGTCCAGCTTATCAATTATTTTTTACCCTTAGTGTTGTACCAAAAAATCATTGCCATGCCTACGGTCATCTAGTTTTTTTCCTATATTATCTTCTAGGAGTTTTTATAGGTTTGAATTTTACACTTAGGTCTGTGGTTCATTTTGAGTTAATTTTTGTGAAGAATGTAAGGTCTGTGTCTAGATTCCTTTTCTTTTCTTTTTTTTTTTTCACATATAGATGTCCAGTTATTCCAACACCATTATTTGAAAAGAATATCTTTTCTCCATTGTGTTTCCTTTGCCTCTTTGTCAAAGACCAGTTGACTATATTCATGTAGATTTATTTCTGCACTTTATATTGTGTTCCATTGTTCTATTTGTTCTTTCACCAATATGACACTGTCTTGATCACTGTTGATCACTTCATAGTAAGTCTTTTTATTCTTTTTTTTTTTTTTTTTTTTGCGTTATGCAGGCGTCTCACTGTTGTGGCCTCTCCCCTTGTGGAGCACAGGCTCCAGACGCGCAGGCTCAGTGGCCATGGCTCATGGGCCTAGCCACTCCGTGGCATGTGGGATCTTCCCAGACTGGGGCACGAACCCGTGTCCCCTGCATTGGCAGGCAGACTCTCAACCACTGCGCCACCAGGGAAGCCCCATAGTAAGTCTTGAAGTCAAGTAGTGTCAGTCTTCTGACTTTGTTCTTCTCCTTTAATACTGTGTTGGCCCTTCTGGGCACCTTTTACTTTTTCTAACATTGTTTAGAGAACTATCCCCCAAGCTGTCTATTTATTAAAAGCCCTAGTCAGATATTTGAAGGATACATATTATCTATAATAAAGTAACAACTAACCTTTGTTGAGTCCTTATTAAATGATATGTGAAGTTAAAGTAATTCTCAAATTAAGCCAAACAGGTCAGTGCTATAATTATCTTCATGTTTCAGATAAGGAAACCAAAGCCTAGAGAAATGTAAGGGAATTTCCCAAGGAAAGTTAGGAAGTAAATGGTGGAATATGGTAGTTTGCCTCAAAGAGGCAAAATGTGGTATCACTTCCCAATACCTACAGCATGAGCCAGCTGTTTGACAAAGAGATTCTACAAATTATCCAGGTTATAGAAATACGACTTATACTCTAATTGCACCTTTACTGATCAAGTACTATATGCCATGGACTACTCTAAGTATTAAAATTTCAAAATAATTGTCACCAAACATCTTCTCTGGATGAACTCATTGTGCAGATTAAGGACCTTATAGTGAAGGGACCATTTAAAATACAACATAGGTGCTTTTTTTCATAATAGTGCCAAACTGGAACCGACCTAAATGCACATCAACTGGAAAGTGGACAAATTGTGGCTTAGTCATGCAATGGAATATTATTCAGAAATAAAAATAAATAACTATTCATGCACACAAAACATGAATAGATCTGTAAATCATTATGCTAAATGAAAGAAATGAGACACAAGTACACAAATACATACTGTATAATCTCACTTATATAAACATTTGGAATAGGCAAATATTAGCCTCTGGGGATTTAAATCATTAGCCATTGCTTTGAAGGAATTGACTAAGAAGGATTATGAAAGAACTCTGTAGGATGATGGAAATGTTTTTGTTTGATGCCTTTTTCTTAACTGGATGAACAGTGTACTTAAGATCTGAACATTTCACTGTATATAAATTATAAGAAAATTTAAAAAAACCCAAATAGCATATTAATTGCTAAAAACAGGAATGAACAAAGGGAGGTAGAAACACAGGGGAGATACATGAGTAACTTAACTTTAAAGAATCAGGGAAAGCTTCATGGAACACTGGTTGTATGAGATGGATTTTGAAGGGTGAACAGGAATTTACCAGTTGAAAAGAGACATTCTAGGAAGAAAGCAGATAATATTCATTTATTAATTCCTTAATTTATTCATGTATCAGCTCAGAAATTATGGTCCATTTATTCTCTGCTTGGTACAATTCTAGGTCCTTGTGATATAGCAGTAAAAAGACAAACTCAGTCTTGTCCTGCAGAAAGCTTAGATTCTAATGAGGAAGTCAAGAGTCACAAGTTTATGGAATTTTCAGGGAATGTTGAGAGAAGTTCATTGTGATTAGCGTGTGTTGGATAGTGAGAGACAAGTTGGGTCATGGTAAGTAAATTGGAATCAAATTAAGATTGATGTGTAATAAATTAAGGAGCTTGAATTTTATCTTATAAGCATGAGAGTCTAATAGAAATTTATAAATCATAAGTTGATATGGTTATCATTTTTAAGGAAGACTATTTTAGTCATTTGAGGACAGAGTGGAAAAGAGAGAAATTAATGGAAAAGTGATAAAGAAAATGCTAGGGTTGGCAGAAACTCAGTACATGTGCCACCTCATATTTTTGAGTCCATAGTAGACAGTGCTAACTCAGAAAAGTACTCTTCCTCATCAACCCAAATCAAGGCTTTACATACTGTATAGCCACCATCAAAAATAGATTTGGCGATGTAATTAGACCTATCTGCAATTCCTGGTCTAGACTCCAAAAATCATTTCCTGGGCTAGTAAATCAAGAGCCCAGTAGAAAAAGGGGTAGGATTGGATAGGAGAGCCAGTCCAGAGGTAGAATTATTTGATTACTGGGTAAGAGAAAGATTCAGAATTCTAGATTGCCAGTCTAGGTGTCAGTACTATTAATCAAAATATACTAGTAATAATAATAGTAATAATATTAATAACACAAGGCATAGAATGTGTTGGGGAAGTGTGATAAATTTTTTTAAATTTATTTTTTACTGAAGTACAGTTGAGTTAACAAATGTTCTGTTAAATACTGCTGTACAGCAAAGTGACTCTTATACATATATATACACACACACACACACACACACACACACATATACATTCTTTTTCATATTCTTTTCCATTATGGTTTATCACAGGATATTGAATATAGTTCCCTGCACTATACAGTAGGACCTTGTTGTTTATCCATAGCTTTATTCATTTTTTTTTTTTTAAGAAAGGAACCATTTACTAACTAACTTACATGTAATTCTACTAACTTCCTATGTCTTATCGTCACGACCATTGTCAGGAAGTTGTTAAGGACACTATGTCCCCTTTATGAGATCCATCAGGAGACACTCCTGACTGGTCTTTTTTTTTTTTTAAACATCTTTATTGGAGTATAATTGCTTTACAATGTTGTGTTAGTTTCTGCTGTATAACAAAGTGAATCAGCTATATGTATACATATATCCCCATATTCCCTCCCTCTTGCATCGCCCTCCCACCTTCCCTATCCCACCCCTCTAGGTGGTCACAAAGCACCGAGCTGATCTCCCTGTGCTATGTAGCTGCTTCCGACTAGCTATCTATTTTACATTTGGTAGTGTATATATGTCCATGCCACTCTTTCACTTTGTCTCAGCTTACACTTCCCCCTCCCCGTGTCCTCAAGTCCATTCTCTACGTCTGTGCCTTTATTCCTGTCCTGCCCCTAGGTTCATCAGAACCTTTTTTTTTTTTTTTAGATTCCATATATATGTGTTAGCATACGGTATTTGTTTTTCTCTCTCTGACTTACTTCACTCTGTATGACAGACTCTAGGTCCATCCACCTCACTACAGAGAGCTCAATTTCACTTCTTTTTATGGCTGCGTAATATTCCATTGTATATATGTGCCACATCTTCTTTATCCATTCATCTGTCAATGGACACTTAGGTTGGTTCCATGTCCACTGTTGTAAATAGTGCTGCAATGAACATTGTGGTACATGTCTCTTTGAATTATGGTTTTCTCAGGGTATATGCCCAGTAGTGGGATTGCTGGGTCATATGGTAGTTCTATTTTTAGTTTTTTAAGGAACCTCCATGCTGTTCTCCATAGTGGCTGTATCAGTTTACATTCCCACCAACAGTGCAAGAGGATTCCCTTTTCTCCACACCCTCTCCAGCGTTTATTGTTTGTAGATTTTTTTGATGGTGGCCATTCTGATAGGTATGAGGTGATACATCATTATAGTTTTGATGTGATAAAGTTTTGACAGAGATCTTATACACCTCACTAGCTAAATCTTCACGTTTACTTCCAAGTGAAACTCTGTTGCAGCTCTTCTGATCAATTTGAAGTGAAGAATTTTTCTTTCTAGGCTTTAATTCTTCGCCTTGTAATTAGATACAAAATTCTTGCTTTGTGATCATATGTAACTAATTCACTTACTGCCCTCAGAGTTTTCCTAAAATAAAGTCTTTCTCCACCACCCATCCCGGGATTGTGACTCAAAAGCTAGCCTTCTTATCTCCAAAGGCTTTAAATGATTTGTTTCTTGTTATCATTTTCTTCTGAATATACTCATGCATTAGAGGTTATTGACCATGAACACTATACATCTTTTGACCTATTAATTTTTTATCATTAAGTTTGCTATGAGTACCAGTATCTCTAAAATTCATTTTTTATTTGCCTTGCTATAGGTTCCTGGTACCAAAGTATAGAAGGGACTTTACCACTCTTTTAGGTAATGATTGTGACTGTTAATTAATGGAAAATGCAAGAAGATGCATTTGAACTTCTTAAATCAAAGCCAGATACTGAATGATCCACAGTGATGACTAAAAGAGATAGCTCAAATGATTAAATCTCCAGATGAATGCTCAGTTTATATTAAACAAATCAGTTAAGGAGAGAGATTTAGTTTTTACCTTTTTCTTGGTTACTACACAGACTGTTTAATAGATGCTAATGCCGTGAAATAATGAAAAAAGCAGGAAACATGCAGCCTAAATATTAATTGGTTAATCAAAACTTCAAAATTGAAAGTTATTTGTACTTCAAAGGCAGCGACAACGTCTGTGAGGGATATGGTGAAAAGTCCCTCCTATAAGACAGTATCTGACAAGGAGAGCTCCTTTTGCCAATATCTGAACATATGGCAAAGCAATGTTTTTCCAGACTTCTTTGTGCTGGCAGGGATTAGCCTCCTAGTAACTTGGACTTTTGTTTGTGCTGCAGAGAAGATGAATATTCCACATAAATAATTATAACTTATCTTCTCATTGAAGAAACATAAGTTTGGAATTCAGTGCTGTTTTCTTGGGTAAATCATCAATTTTAGAAAGAAGTAGAATTAAGTTTTCTCTATTTTTTTGCAAATAAATTGCTGGTACAAAATTAATAAATTTTGTAGAGGTTTGCCTTTCACATGAACATGTATTTCTTAGGTTGAAATACTTCATTTTTCTCTTTATGCTATCTTTACTTTGTACTGTTTTTCCCCTGAACTATTGTTTGTTTAAAATTCTACATGTTATTTTCCTTTTTAAGACACAGTCAGTAACTCAAACCCTTTAGAAGGTGTTAGCTAAAAAATGCCACTGATTCAAAGTTTTTAATTTAATTTTTAAACATACTATATTTCACACATAGGTAGGCTGAATTTCTTCAATAATCAATACATAAAATCAAATGTTTTTATTAGCTGAAGGCTTCTTGTAAATTATTTATCAGATTTTTTTTTTTTTAATATACAAGTGAACTGAAGCCCTGAGGGCCGAGTGGCAGGATCCTCCCTAAGGTTAAAAAGAAAGAGTTTAGGGCTGCAGATGGGCTCTTTGAAAATTAGCACATTCTGCTTGAATAAGAGTGGAGATGGGTATTGTCGTGTCACTTTTCCCCTTCATAGGGGTAACTGCTTGTGCTCCAGAGTCCTGCTTTGTATCCTAGCACAGTCTAGTGATTTGAGAAAGTTATTTATATTCTCTGTGCCCAGTGCCCTGTATGTAAACTGGGAGTAGCAGCATTGTCAGACCCCAAGAGTAGCTACAAGGGTAAAGTGCCATGCGGGCACCACACGAGCAGGGACCAGGGCAAAGCAGCTCTTGTGCTGCTCGTTTCCTCTAACCTCAGCCCCTTGGCTTCTACTTCATCTACCAATTTCTCCCTTTCATTCTACTCTTTACTCCACCCTGCCTACACCGCCCCCCCCCTTTTTGGTCTCATTCACTTCTCTGCCTCATTTTAAATCCATTCATTTTTCAACTCACCTTTACATGTAAGCCGTCACCAGCAATGGGTGAATTTTACCTTCTCAAATTTTCTCTTAACTTTGCCTTTCTTTCCCCTCTTGTCACTACCTCCCTTGTTTAATGTGGTTATACTTTACATTTTACTGTTACAGGAGTTGTTTTAGGGCACTGATCTGTTTTGGAATTCTCATAGTAAAAAATCCTTGAATGGTTTCCCACTGCATGTAAAGTAATAAATCACTACCGGGTCTGACATCCATGAGCCCAGCATTCTCTTCCATCCTCATCTCTAATTCACCCCTCTCCTGATTTCTCAACTTTGGCTGTACGTCAGAATCACCTAGGGAGGTATTTAAAAAACCCATGCCCAGGTGCACCCCTGACCTATTCAATCACATTCTCTGTGGGAGGAATCTAGGTGTCAGGCTGTTCTTTAAAGTTCACCAGGAGATCCCAGTGTGTAGCCAAGTTTGGGAACCTGTCTTGGAGCACATTGGCTTTATCATACTCTACTAATTATAGTCTCTTTCAGCATACTTCATCAGAACTTCTAGTGGTAGACCACAAGCTCTTTCAGGAAGGGAAATACATCTTACAAATACAAGTTGGTTTTAAAAAAAAATCAGCTAAAGATCTATCGTAGTATCTTGCACATAGTAGAGGTAAATTCCTAAGCCTTGCCAATAGCTGTATTTCATACTGCCCCACTCCTGGGCTTCCTGATTGCATCTCTCCTGCAGAGCTATATTCCACAGCATCTGGGTGTCCTTATGTAGTTGTGGTAAGCTATGTTTTACATACCTTTCAGTCTTCGCAGACTGAACCCTCTCTCATCTTTCATCTTTCATCATTGTATCTCAGCCTGGGACAACTAATCTGCCAATGGAGAGTAGCAGAAGGTGTCAACAGAACAGGATAGGAGCAAGGCTAACTCTCAGTTTAGGTGGAGCCTCAAAGGTATTGGTAAAAATTAGGCTAGATTATTTATAGATGTTCTCTGCGAATTCTTGAGTTTAGGACTCTTGAAAATTGAATTTTGGGGATTTAGGTTTATTTCACTATCTCTTCTTTTTTCTTTATTATATTGTTTTATTTGTTGCTTATGAATTGGAAACCCTTCATACGGCTTTTATTTCTAGATATTTCACTGAAGTTGTTATCTATCACATCAGTTAGTTTATGATAATGATTTTGCCAGTTAGGATATCTGTTTGATAAGAGTTGGACTGAGGGAAAGAAGGTGATAATCATTTTCATTCATTGATTTCTAGGCAGTATATGTGCTTCATTAACCTTAGTTTGAATTCTCTATTATAATTTAAAAGAAAATTATTTCAGTAGATGTTATATTTGATGTATCAAAAATTGGACTTTTAATTACATTTTTTTTTTTTTTTTTTTTTTTTGCGGTACGCGGGCCTCTCACTGCTGTGGCCTCTCCCGTTGCAGAGCACAGGCTCTGGACGCGCAGGCTCAGTGGCCACGGCTCATGGGCCCAGCCACTCCACGGCATGTGGGATCCTCCCAGACCGGGGTACGAACCCGTGTCCCCTGCATCGGCAGGCGGACTCTCAACCACTGCGCCACCAGGGAAGCCCTAATTACATTTTTTAATAAATTTATTTTATTTTATTTATTTATTTTTGGCTGCGTTGGGTCTTCACTGCTGCTCATGGGCTTTCTCTTGTTGCAGCGAGCAGGGGCTACTCTTCGTTGCGGTGCATGGGCTTCTCGTTGTAGTGGCTTCTCTTGTTGTGCAGCACAGGGCGGGTGAGCTTCAGTAGTTGTGGCACATGGGCTCAGTAGTTGTGACTTGAGGGCTCTAGAGCGCAGGCTTGGTAGTTGTGGCACATGGGCTTAGTTGCTCCGTGGCATGTGGGATCTTCCAGCCCAGGGATCAAACTCGTGTCCCCTGCATTGGCAGGCGGATTCTTAACCACTGCGCCAGCAGGGAAGTCCCGAATTACAATTTTTAACTGAGTGAAAAACTCTCATAAATGTTCCTGTTTTGATCTGAATAGTATGCTTGAGTGACATACTAGTGTCAATGCGTATCCATGTCTTGCCATATTACCTCCCAAGCAGATACAGTCTCCTGTGGAGAATGGTAGTCAGGAAGGATTGCAAGAGAGGGATCTATCCCACAATGGTTCAGGAATAGTATCTTCACAATAAATCCTGTAGGGCCAAGAAGATACATGTAGAACTACGTGGTAGTCTCTTAACATGAATGACATTTTGATTTCATCATAATAATGTTAGCATCTCTAGGCTTGGTGTCTCTCATTTATCAATTTCATATGATTGCCTTAGATTTTTATTTGTATGTGTATCATCTTAACAATTGGCAATCAGTAAGCTAGCAGAAAGTGAGGGTGACTCATTTTTGAGCTTAACTATTGTTTTCCTTCAGTATAATTTTAATATGTTAATATAATACAATAAGGGCATTAAAAAATCTTTTTTTAAGCACAGATTTGCCATCACAGACTCAATTTACAAACTTGATTAGTTTTGCTATTATATTAGCTTTAATATAAAGTTTATCCAAAAGAAGCTGTATTTCTTTTATGGCACCCTGAATTGTCACATTAGAACAGTTAATTTTTTTTTTTTAATTTTATTTATTTATTTATTTATGGCTGTGTTGGGTCTTCGTGTCTGCGCGAGGGCTTTCTCTAGTTGTGGCAAGTGGGGGCCACTCTTCATTGCAGTGCGCGGGGCCTCTCACTATCACGGCCTCTCTTGTTGCAGAGCACAGGCTCCAGACGCGCAGGCTCAGTAATTGTGGCTCACGGGCTTAGTTGCTCCGCGGCATGTGGGATCCTCCCAGACCAGGACTCGAACCTGTGTCCCCTGCATTGGCAGGCAGACTCTCAACCACTGCGCCACCAGGGAAGCCCAGAACAGTTAATTTTTTGTTTTTGTTATCAGAGGCTTTTTTGGTCAGTGGTTAACCACAGGAACTACACTATAAATTACTCATTTAATTCATTAAATATGTCATTCACTCATCTTGAATGACATAAAAACAGTGGAATCCTGGAGCTAGGTTTTATTAGCTCATGGGAGCTAATTGTCTATATGGAATTTACAATAAAAAGTATTGTATATTTTATTATTATTTATAAGTTACATGCTACACATCTTTTATATCATTAAAATTTACAGTAACCTTATGTATTTATTTTTTATGAGACAGCTGTTAAACACTTACCAATATACAACTATAAGCCTTGGTGATTAAACCACTTCTATTTGCACTGGATGCTCGTGTGTTTGCAGACTGTTTAAATTTGTGTTGTATGAGCTCCTCTTCCTGTTTTTTTGCAACTTTAAACTCAAAATCCAAAACTGTTGGAGACCACATACTTAACAGCTTTATTGAGATATAAATCACACACCACACAATCCATTCATTTAAAGTGTACAATTCAATGTTTTTAGCATATTCACAGGGTATAAAAATATCACCACCACCTAATTTTAGAACATTTTTGTCCCTTCTAAAAGACACTTGTACCCATTAGCAGTCGATCCTCATTCTCTCCTCTTCCCAAGTCCTAAGCAACCACGAATGGACTTGAGGACACGGGGAGGGGGAAGGGTATGCTGGGACAAAGTGAGAGAGTGGCATGGACATACACACACTACCAAATGTAAAATATATCTATGTAAATATGCCTCTTCTGGATATTTTGTATGAAAGGAGTCATATAATAAGTGTTTTTTTTGTGTCTGGCACTTTTACTTATCTTGATATCTTCCAGGTTCTTCCGTGGCATAGCATGAATCAATATTTAATCTTTTTATTTCTTTGTAAATTTTTTTTTGTATAAACACACTTTGTTTATATATATTCATCAGTTCAGGGACATTGGAATTGTTTCCACTTTTTTGGCTATTATGAGTATGCTGCTTTGTTATGTACAATATATTTTATGTGAATGTATGTTTTCAGTTCTCTTGAATATATACAAATGTGTGGGCTTGTTGAGTCATTTGGTAAGTCTACGTTTTGATTTTCCAGGTTACTGCCAAACTTTCCAAAGCAATGGCATTATTTTGCATTCCCATCAGCAAAGCATGAGGGTTCTAATTTTTCTATATCCTCACCAATATTTATTATTTTTGATTATAACAATCTCAGTACACGTGAGGTAGTATCTTATTGAGATTTTGATTTATATTTCCCTAATTACTTATGATGTTAGGCATGTTTTGTTGTGCTTTTTTGCCATTTGCACATCTTCTCTACAGAAATGTCTGTAAGTCTTTTACCAATTTTTAATTGGGTCATTTTTCTTTCTATTATTGAGTTGCAAGTGTTTTCCTGTATTACAGATTAAGTCTCTTATTAGACATATGATTTTCAAATATTTTCTCTCATTTTTATGGGCTCTCATTTCACTTTTTTGATTGTATCATTTGCAGCATGAATTAAAAAAAACATTTTGGTGTAGTCCAATTTATTAGTTTTTCTATTGTTGCTTTTGCTTTTGGTGTCATAACTGAGAAGACCTTGCCTTACTAAAGATTAAAAATATTTACTCCTGTTTTCTTGTAAGTTTTAGCTCTTATGTTTAGATATATGATCCATTGTGATTTAATTTTTGTGGTGTGACGTAGGGATTCTACTTCATTCTTTTGCATTGGGTATCCAGTTGTCTCAGCACCACTTGTTGAAAAGACTATTCTTTCCCAGTTGCATTATCTTGACACTCCTGTTGGAAATGAATTGAAAATAAGTGTAAGGATTTATCTCTGGAAGCTCAGTTCTAACCCATTGATCTATATATCTGTTCTCATGCCAGTACCATGCTATGTTTATTACTTTAGATTTATCGTAGGTTTTGAAATTAAGAAGTGTAAGATCTCCAAATTTCTTCTTTTAAAAGACTACTTTGGTTTTTCTTAATACTTTGCAGTTACATATGAATTGTAACTTGTCAATTTCTGCAAAAAAGCTAGTTAGCTTTTTAATAGCAATTGCATTGAATCTGTAAATTATTTTTTGGAGTATTGCCATCTTAACAATATTAAGCCTTCTGATCCATGAACGTAGGATGTCTTTACATTTATTTAGATGATTTTAAATTTCTTATAAACAATGTTTTGCAGGTGTCAATGTTCAAGCTTTGCACTTTTTTGTTAACTATAACTTAGTTAAATCTAAATTAATACCTAGTGTTCTATTCTTTTATATGCCATTATAAATAGAATTATTTTTCCTAATTTATTTTTGGGTTGTTCATTACTAATGAACAGAAATACAACTGATTTTTGTATATTGATTTTGAATGTTAACTTTGCAAAATTCATTTATGAATTCTAAGATTTTTTAGTGGATTCCTTAGGCTTTTTTATGTATAAGATTATGTCATCTGCAAAAAGAGATAGTTTTATTTCTCTTTTCCAATCTAGGGGCCTTTTCTTGCCTAATTGCCCTGACTAGAAGCTCAAAATACAGTGTTATGTACAGTGGCTTGAGCAGACATTCTTGTCTTGCCCCTGTTCTTAGAGGGAAAACATTCAGTCTTTCACCATTAAATAAGATATTTGTTGTGGGGTTTTTAAAGATGTCCTTTATCAGATTGAGGATTCCTTTCTATTCCTAGTTTACTAAGTTTTTGCCAGAAAAGCATGTTCCTTTTGTCAAATATTTTTCTGCATCTGTTGAGGTGATCATATGCTTTTTTCCCTTTACTCTATTAAAACGGTTTATTACATTAATTCATTTTCTTGAGTTAAATCAACTTGGGATTATCCTACTTGGTTGTGGTATATAATAATAATTACTATATATATATATGATTGAATTTTGTTAGTGTTTTGTTGAAGATTTTTATATCTGTATTCATAAAATATATTTGTCTGTAGTTTTTTTCCTTGTGATGTATTTAGTTTTGATATAAAGGTAATCCTGGCCTCATAGAGTGATTTCAGAAGTGTTTTCTCATCTGTTTTTCTGATGAGTTGGCCATTATTCCTTGAATGTTTAGTCCAGTAAAACCCTCTGAACCTGGGCTTTTCTTTGTGAAAGGGTTTTTTCATTACCAATTTTGTATCTTTACTTGTCACAGACCTATTCAGATTTTCTATTTTTTTAGTCAATTTCAGTAATTTACATCTTTCTAGGAATTGTTCATTTTATGTGGCTATTTGATTTGTTAGCATACAGTTGTTTGTAATATTTTTAAACCCTTTTTTATTTTTGTCAGGTCAGTAGGGATATTTCTTTTATTCCTGATTTTAGTAATTTCAGTCTTCTCCCTCTTTATTTGGGGCAGTAAAGCTAAAGTTTTGTCATTTAAAAAACTCTTTCAAAGACTACTCTTTGGTTTTACTGATCTTGTTCATTGTTTTCTATTCTCTTTTAATTTTTTCTCCTCTTTTTAAATATTTCCTCCTTTTGCTTCATTTTACTTTACTCTTTTTCTACTTAAGGTAGAAAGATAGGAATCTGATTTGAGATTTTTCTTATCTTTTTGGCCATCCAGTTTTATTGAGATATAATTGAAATACAGCACTCTAAGTTTAAGGTGTACAGCAGAATAATTTGACTTACATACATCATGAGATGATTACCACAATCAGTTTAGTAAACATCAATCATCTCATATAAATACAAAGTAAAAGGAGAAAAATAATTTTTTCCTTGTGATGAAAACTCTTAACAATTTTCATATATAACATACAGCAGTGTTAATTATATTAATCATGTTGTATATTATATCCCTAGGACTTATAACTGGAAATTTGTACCTTTTGACCACTTTAATCCAATTTCCCCTACTCTTACCCTTCTCTTCAAGTAACCACAAATCTGATTTCTTTTTCTATGACTGTTTGCTTTTTGAAGTATAACTGATCTATAACATTCTGTTAGCTCCCGGTGCATATCTAGTGATTCAGTGTTTCTGTACATTACAAAATGATCACCACAATAAGACTAGTTAATATACAAAGATATTACATTGTTATTGGCTATATTTCCCATGCCATACATTTCATCCCTGTGACTCATTTATTTTGTAACTGGAAGTTTATACCTGTTAATTTCTCTCACCTATTTCACTCATCCCCTACGCCCTGTCCCTCTGGCAACCATCTCTTTGTTCTCTGTGTCTGTGACTCTGTTTCTGTTTTGTTATGTTTGTTCACTTGTTTTGTTTTTTAGATTCTACATGTAAGTGAAATCATACAGTATTTGTCTTTCTCTGAACGATTTCACTTAGCATAATACTCTCTAGGTCATCCGTGTTGTCGCAAATGGCAACATCTAATTCTTTTTTATGGCTGGGTAGTATTCCATTATATATATATATATATATATATATATATATATATATATATATATATATATATATATATATATATTCTGTTTTTCTGCCAGTACCATGCTGTTTTAATCTCTGTAGCTTTGTAGTATAGTGTGAAATCAGGGAGCCTGATACCTCTAGCTCCATTTTTCTTTCCCAATATTGCTTTGGCTATTTGGGGTCTTTTGTGTTTCCATACAAATTTTAAAATTAATTGTTCTAGTTCTGTGAAAAATGCCATTGGTATTTTAATAGAGATTGCATTGAATCTGTAGATTGCCTTGGTAGTATGGTCATTTTAACAATATTAATTCTTCTAGTCCAAGAACACGGTATCTCTTTCCATCTGTTTGTGTCACCTTTAATTCTTTCATTGGCGTCTTATAGTTTTTGGAGTACAGGTCTTTTGTCTCCTTAGGTAAGTTTATTCCTCGGTATTTTATTCTTTTTGATGCAACAGTAAATGAGATTGTATATGGTGTAAAAGAACATTCTTGTTTCATTCTTTTACATGTAGCTGTCCAGTTTTCCCAGCACCACTTAATAAAGAGACTGTCTCTTCTCCACTGTGTACTCTTGCCTCCTTTGAGGTAGATTAATTGACCATAAGTGTGTGGGTTTATTTCTGGGCTCTCTGTCGTGTTCCACTGATCTATGCTTCTGTTTTTATGCCAGTGCCATACTGTTTTGACTACTGTAGATTTGTAGTGTAGTCTGAAATCAGGGAGTGCTTACTGTTGACCAATAATTGTAAGCCATTTCCAATATATGCTCCCATAGCACAACTTGTACCTTCTGTACTCTGATACATATTACCTGTAGTCAGTTAAATAATGCCTGCCCAAAGATTTCAAATCCCAATTCTGGGAATTTGTAAAAGTTACTTTGTTTGGGAAGAGAGTCTTCGTAGATGCAATTAAGTTAAGGATCTTGATAGGAGGAGATTATCCTGGATTATCTGGTCAGGCCCTACATTCCCTCATATAAGATGGGTCCTTGTAAATGACAGACACAGAGGAGAAACACATCAAAGAGAAGTCAATGTGATATGTCCTCAAGCCATGAATGCCAGCAACCTCCAGAGCCTGGAAAAGACAAAGAATGGATTCTTCCCTAGAGCTTTTAAAGGGAGACCAGCTCTGTCAACATCTTGATTTTGAACTTCTAGCTTCCAGGACTATGGGAGAATAAATTTGCTTTTTTGTAAGCCACCCATTTTGTGGTATATTGTTACAGAAGCTACAGGAAATTAATATGTAGCTGTAGCAATGAGTTGTTTAATATTTTCTCTACTAGACTGAAAACCACAAAAACCTGGGTTATCTGTCTCATACACTTTGATAACTTCAGCACCTAGCAGAAGAGGACTTGGCGGTAGTTGGTACTTTTAGGATACATGCTGAAGGAATGAATTCATAGGCTATGATCCCTACATCACTCATAGTTTACTAACTGTACAAAATTAATGTATTTTTGGTTATCTGGCAAGGGAACTGAGAGGAAACTCTAAGTTTTATTTCTGAGAGAAAAGACGAAGTAGTTTTGCTAGTCAGTGGACTTAGAATTTGGATTTCCAGCCTAGGAAGAGTGGATGTTCTCTGAGGAGGAGGGGGTAGGCCAGGAGAGCTGGTGGGCGGACATCTGAAATGGTGCTTCCCTGACACTGTCATCTAAGTTTCAACTAATTTCCAGGCTGGTCACTGCTGTGATTCATGGAGCTTCCCTGTCCTCTCACTGCAGATTGATCTTGCATCATAAGGCAATGAGGGATTATCCATGGAGCCCAGTGTAGAAGAAGAGATGGCTCAAGATGTTAAAGGAGAGAAGTCAGAAAGGTCTGAAACCTAGTGAGGAACCACATGCATCACAGATAATTTGTGAGGGAGCACTTCAAATTTAACAAAGGCGGAACACCTGGCTGTTTGGCCTTATATAAAACTTCATGTATATAGTTATTTGAATATCCTGCTTTAGGCACTGCTGCTACTGAGACCTATTGTAAACCAGAAGAAATAAATAAATAAAGTAAAAACCAAACTAACAAAAAGCATCAGGTGATTTGCTTTCAGTTTTGCAGTAAGCTCAGTCTGCTGGCACTACTGTTCAAAGAGGCTTTTGCCATTTGACTCATTGACTGTGTAATGATTTTGCTCAGGTTAATCATCTTCTTGTAATTGTATGCCAGCATTTATGGAGCTGTCATGTTACTTCAGGTTATGCCTCAAGGTCTGACTAAGAACATTGTGTAAGAGTGTGTGTGTGTGTGTGTGTTTGTAAGTAGGAAACCCTTTCATTTCAGAAATGAAAATGCATCTACTGTGTTGTCAGTATTAGACTAAGGGACAGATGGGTTAAAGGTTAAAAATGGGAGCTCTAGAGAATATCTAGGTGTTAACTTTGGATCCTCCACTCAGAAGTAGTGAATTTATTCATGTGACAGCCATGTAAGATTAAATTTATCGCTTATCTCATTCCAAACTTATTATTTATTCTCCTCAGTCATGTACAGAAACTTTTGGCTCTTTGCTATCTTTCCCACTGCCATGACTTATCCCCTGCTTCAGCTCCCACCCATGTCAAATTCTGTTTCTTGCATGAAGTTGCTTCAGTAAAATGTGACATCTTGATTCTCTGAACTCCCCTACTACTTGACTTATATTTTTATCATGATCATCAAAATGGCAAAAGCCACCATTTATTGACTGTTCATTATATGCCAAACATTGGGTTATATGCTTTACATACATTATTTCATTCAATGATTACAGGTCTGCAAAGTAGGCTCTATTATCCCTATTTTACAAGTGAGAAAACAAATTTCAAGAGGTTTAAAAGATTTGCACAAAATACACAGCTTCTGAGTGGATGATCCAAAGTTCACACCTAGATCATCTCCAGAGCTCACATTTTTAACCTTTAACCCATACTCTCCCTTAGTCTAATATGGATAGCAGAGTAGATGAATTTTCTTTCCTAGATTGTATGGTATTAAGGGTATTAAGGGTAGAGGTTTCATATTATTTCTTTCATTTCTCTAATCACAATGCTCAGTACCCAGGGACACAATAGATATTGATTAGATAAGAAATCAATATCTAGAAGAAATTGTTACAGTAAAAGAATTACCGGACCTTACTAATGTATTTCAGAGTAATTTAAGAAAGTTGCACTAAGTCATTTTAAAGTTTAAAAGGTGGCATTAATGGGTAAGTGTGATTGACTATGCCAAATATCTTTTTTCATGTTTCTTAAAGTTTTGTATGTAAATAATATATTAAATGATGAGATATTCAATCATAATTTTTTGAAGTTTACTATCTAGATGATTTGGATCAGTTTATTAAAATGTTTTTGTCTAATGAACTTTCTGTGTCAACCTTATATATTAAATACATATTTCCATATTTCTTTATTAATCTTGTGCCCCCTTTTTTTTTTGGCTTTGTTTCCAGGATGGCGTAGGGGTAGATGAGAAGCTATCTTTGCGGCGGGTAGCCGTGGTTGAAGATTTCTTTGACATTATCTATTCAATGCATGTGGAAACAGGGCCAAATGGAGAACAAATTCGGAAACATGCTGGACAAAAGAGAACTTACAAAGCAGTAAGTTAAAAAAACAAAAAAAGAAAAGAAAAAGGCATGCATTTTGAAATTTGATATTATATGCTTATTAAAGATGGGTTAAATAGCTATGAGTATTCTATCTTCAACATAAATTAGACTATATCATGGTCACACCCAACATTTAAACTATTATTATTGAATTCTATTTTGGTTGTATGTTCACTAAGTCTATTGCATATATTGCTAGAAACCTGTTTCTAGCATTATCATTTTCTTTTCTTTAAATATGCATAAAATGTGGTAGTCGCAGGCAAATGCCCACAAATGGGAAGATTATTTGTGTTATATATTCAATATATAATATGTGTTCAAATCATAATATATAAATTATCTACCGGAACATATGAACTTCTGTACTACCACTATTGTCTTAACAGTCCTTCCCCTTCAAAACATATTAATATGTTCAGGTATTTCTTATTTAATACTTATAGTCACATGATTAAGAAAATTTTATGTGCTTTTCTTATGTTACCTTATATTAAATACATTTGCCCTGAAGGGTATGCCTTTCTTAATTTTCCAGTATAAATTATTTAAAAATATGTGTTATTTTCATAGGCCTAGTGCCCTTGTACATTTAGAAATGAAAATATATAATGCTTTTATTGTAAATTATCTAGAAAACAGATTTAACTAATTGTTAGATATTGAAATATATATTGTCAAAAGGGAGTTATATATTATTTCTAAAGTTTTTAATTATACTTACTGTTCGATCTAGACACTTTAATCTAGTTTTTATTTAATTAAACATTTTATGAAATCATCTTACTATAGATAATTCATCCTTTCTAGGAAAATTGAACAGTAAATTATTCTTTTCCAATATGAGCAAAGTGTACATCAGAAATACTCTATCAGCAATCAGAATAATATCCTTTTTAAAAATTCTTATTGAACTTTGCTTTTGGCTACCTTTATATTAACTGTTTTCAGCTATATTTATACACAATATCAGTCTGGATCCATTTTTTTTTCAGATACAGAAAAATGTGTGAAATGCTCAAAGTTTCAAATACAGGTACATATGTTTGAAAATTAGCTACTGAGCATAAGAAATAGCTTCTTTTCCATAACTATTTTTTGCTATATCTCCAGGGTCATATTGAATCTTTATAGTTGCATAATAACCCCTAATACATGTTGTATTTATCTCTCCTTCTCTATGGTTTTGTTTCTTGGCTGTTTCCAAATTGCATGGTTTGTGGGCAGGCACTATTGTAAGTTTCCTTACATAACTCTGCCACATAAACTTTCTTTTGACTTACATATCTGAGGAGACATCTTTATCATGACTAATGATAATGACCTAGCTTCTTAAGATACTTTTGTGTAGACTAATGTTACTGAGCATACTCATTTTGCCTGCCTCCTAAGCCAGGGTTGTATCTCTGGATACTAATAGGGAAAAAAACTGTATATTGATCTACTAATATCACTAACTGTGTACTCTTACGATAATTCATTTTCACAGAATAGCTACCTAAACTTGATAGGACTTTGTAAGGTAGGAATACATAAGTTCAGTTGTATTCAATGAAAACAAACCAACAAAAAACAAGTGGCTTCACTGTCAGGAATAGTGGGGCAGCCAAATCTGTTTAGGTGCCAAAAGCAATTTAAAGTGATTTAATCTTTGAAATCCACTTATTAGAGACCTTTAATTAAAAGAGCAATATGACATAAACCCAAGTCTCTCACCCGGTGTTTTGCTAAATGCAGTGTAGAGAATCCGATCCACTGCCATAATGCATGCTAAACACTTCCAATAAATTGGTAAACACATTTCCAACATATATCATTTCGTGTTAACATTTTGAAGATGTTTTCTGCATTTTGGGGTAGGGCTGGATACCAACTTTGAATGTATAAATAGTATCTGAAACATCATCCATTCCCTCTTGAGAATGTCCTATTTGAAGATTCTTTTCTTTCCCAAGTTTATTTTTTGTTTCCACATCTAAAGTAGTCTCACCTTTTCCTAATATCATGAAGGTTTCTTCTGGCCTCACCTTCTGCCTTCTGGTATTTCTCAACGGAATCCTAACTAGAAAACATTTCCATTTTATGGAGTAATAATAAATTGTAGGAAAAAAAAGAAAAAAACACTGCTGCCTTGCCAGCAAAACTGCACATGACGCCACAATGAATTTAAGTCTAATGTTAAAATGAATATAAATGTTCAACTAATGGGGCATAAAACTAAATGCAATTTGAAATGAAATGGTGTAGTGCTATTAGGGCCCTAGACTGTTGGGTCAGAATTTAGTTCTCAATACTAATGCTGGAATTGGCTAGTCACTGGTAGAATTAGCTAGATACCTATTGCAGTTATAATGGTTCCCATTAAGATTAATATCTTTTTCCTACTTCTAACACATTAGCTCATAGAGCATGCATGATTATTGACTTTCTTTTTCTCCCTTATCCTACATGGCCAAGAAACCATACTTATACAACTAATCATTAAAACGTGTCATTTTGTCTTAATAATATTACCAATAGATTTAGCAGTCATTTTATTTACTTTGCCTTTTTTGCAAATCTTTCTATGTTTTCACTCTGCAGGAAATGGTGGTCCTTTAATATTGGATTAACTTTTGAATGCTATTTGTTTTTACCTATCTGCAGTATATCATTCCTTGAAATATCTAGTCGTTATACAACTTAAATTTTATTGCAATCTGATCTGACTAGAGAAGAAAATTGGAGGGTGTATATTCTGTGACTCATGAGCTCTTTTTAAAAATCCACATAAAATGACACATTTTAGGAATATGTAAAGGCTATCATAAGTAATTGTTTTAGTCATTGTTGAATTCTAGTGTCTTTTAGGTATTTTCTTCCCTCCTTCATTTGTCCCTGTGTATATATTAACCTTTACTGGTGCACTGAATGTGTTTCCTTCAATATTTTTGGTTGATTATCTACATTAACAGTGGAGAAGAAGTGTGAATCATTCAGATATCACTTATATTTGAACTTACGTATATCTTTCTACTGAAAATTGAATGCAAGTGTGCTTAGCAATTTGGAAAGTGACTTCAAAATTAATGTGGTAACAATGTTAAATAAAATCATGAATGCAGGAAGTTGTCTTCCAGTCCTTAACTTTTCTCAGCTATTGTCTGAATTCTACCTTCAGGGAATATATAACTCTTCTCTAGTTGTCTTTTATGCTTGCATTTCACCACAGGCTAAAGCACAGCTGCCTTTCCAGAAAGGTTTATTCAGTTATGGTCCGATTAAAGATAAAGTTTCAAAACTCTTTCTTGCTACGTGTAAAATAAAAGTAACTGGTGGAAATCCAGGAACTAGCAGGGAAAGTCAGTGTTTTCAGTGGAGAGAACAGTCTGCATATATATGTGTATATGTACACACACACACACACACAACTTGTGGTGTGATACAGTAAGTTTACATGTATTACTCACATACATAGCTGCCAATAATTACGTTCATTTAATTCCGAGTGGAGAGCATATGCTATAGCTAAAAGAAAATAGGCTAGAAGCCAGACAAACTCAGTTTCAAATTTCAAATCTAGTACTTCCTATCTGTGCCACTTTTGGCCAATTATTTACTTTTTTTCTCCTCCTGTTTAGAGGGAGATAATGATATGCATGGTGTGGCAAAATAAATGAGTTAATATGCATGAAGTGCTTTCCTTATGGTCAACTTTTGAATAATGTTTTTTCTCCTTTATCCAATCACTAGTCATGTTCCAGGTAGAAGGACAAACGAGACAATCAACATAGTTCCCTCGTTGCCCTAATTATAATTATGGATGTAATTTCCTCTGCTTGCCCCAATGCCTCCGTGTTGGGAGAGAGATGAATAGTAATAACTTAGGCATTCTCTTATGTACATCTTATAAATGTCACTATCTCTGGCAGTCCACAGTGTAACTGTTCTCCAAGCTTTGACCGGGCTGAAGGGAAGCATGGAACAAGCCAGGGTACCTGTGTTTAGGAGCTCTCCTGCTAGATGAAGTTTATGAGAATTTCAGTTATTTCATTTGCTTTTACCCAAGTTTCAGTCTTACGTTAATTTTAAATTGCTTTTCTGAAAAATTTTAAAACTGGATCTCTTTAAAGAATTTGCTTTCAATATGAATAGAATATTCCTTTCCAGGAACGTGCTGTAGAAAAATAATATATTAGGCAGAATGTCTGTATCCCTACTCTGAATGTTAAAAAGGAAAAGTCTTATTCTAGCAGGTCTACAACTCTTAACCTTAAAACTTCAGTTAGTGTCATTTTATCCTGTTCTGTTTTATTAATATCTATTGGTTCAGTGTCTCTACTGCTAAATGGGTTTTTTTTAACTTGCACCATTTGGGCTAGTTTGCTATATCAAAATTCCCAGAATTCTTGTCAACTTAGAATGAGGCAAATGACCAAAATTTGCAGCCATTGTGGTGTGAAAAAAATAACACGAAATTAAAATTCGAGAGTTCCTAGCAATTAATTTACCCTCCTTTTGACTTAGGCCACAGTTTTCACACATATAAAATGCAGGGGCTATATTTCCGTTTTTTTTCCAGATCTGAAGGAATTACAGAAGTTTTCATGGTGTGTGTGGAGCCATTACTATGGAAGGGTCACAAGGAAAATAGTAACCAAAGTGAGCAAATAGGTTGGCACAAGAAATGTTCAAACATAGGGAAATGCCTCCTGCTCTTGGAAAAGCAGATTGGCTGATGAGCAAAGCAGAGAGATAGAAGATTTTGGCTTCATTATCATCTAGAGAACTCTCCTATAAATAATAATAATGATGATGGTAATAATCATGAAAAGGATCTGTAGTCATTAGACTTCCTATATCTAGGATTTTAAAATAGCGATATAAGAAGAAAGGCCATAAAAATGACTCTCAGGTGTCAGCACATTTTCACTGCTCTCCATTTTCATTAAAATTTTTGCAATAATCTGAACCATGTTGTCAACGGATGGCTACTTAAGTTATAATGTGATTTTAAGCGGCAGTGCAACAGATGTGACCTAAAATTTCGTTGTAAACATAAACGATCCTGTGAACATCAGTGTTGCTTGTCTTATAGTCCTATAGTCTGAGACACTGTTGAAATAGGGGGTTATATCTATTTCTGTGATTAGTACCAGGAACACCGTGCTCTCTAAGTACATTTCCCTTCCCTGTCACAATGACTCAAGGTTTACACAATGACTCCAATTCTAATTTAATTAAATTAGAATTTAATATCTTTGGATTAAAGCATTGACCTATATATCTTTATATGGACTTCAAATTTCCTTGGGCAAGAGAAGCTAGAGAATAAATTAGGCTGATAGCAATCATTGACACTTTGTATGATCACTTTGTAAATGTGTTTGTCTCTCATATTTAGCTGGGTTTAACTCAAGAATAGATAGGAAAGAAATGTGTGACATGCCATACATAGACCCACTGATGTTCCAAGTAGCATAGCATCGTCCTGATTTTTGTGTGAATCCCAGTGTGGCATCATGAGTAATAGCCTTTGGCATGTATCTTATAGAAGTTGAGAACTCATGTTATCAAGATGAATTGATATTGGTTCATCAATATCTTGAGCTTTGGCTCAAGATGAGCCAAAATATTGGCTATATTCCCCATATTGTACATCCTTGAGCCTGTCTTACACCCAGTAGTATGTACCTCCCACTCCTCCACTCCTCTATTGCTCCTCCCCCCCACAACTGGTAACCACTAGTTTGTTCTCTATATCTGTGAGTCTGCTTCTTTTTTGTTATATTCACTAGTTTGTTGTATTTTTTAGATTGCACACATAAGTGATATCATACAATATTTGTCTTTCTCTCTCTGACTTATTTCCCTTAGCATAATGCCCTCCAAGTCCATCCATGTTGCTGCAAATGGCAAAATTTCATTCTTTTTTTTCTTTATTTATAGCTAGGGTCAAAGTTAAAAAAAATCTTTAGTCCTTAATGGTGGGGGACCATGTCTGTTTCTCATATTACTGTATAATCACAGCTTAGTAAAAGAACCGTCTCATGGTAGAGTATTCCATAGATACTCGTTGAAGGAAAAAATTTACCTCGTCTCTGTGAAGTCCTCGCCTTTTTGATACCAACTAAGTAGTATAAAGATGTTACTATAAATAGAGATAATGAAATAAGATCAGAGCTGTAGCCTGTGTCTGTAAAGACCCTGCACTACACAACTCATGTTTACCTTGAACAGCACCCTGGATTTCTGTAATTTTGCAGGCTATGAATAAGGTAACAAAATTATTTAACACAAGTGCTTCCCCCTTGCTTTTCAGGGAGAGCTTTGATGCTGCATTAAATTATGCTATCATCTTAGAGGCAGGATATAAACACATCACTTACATTTCCACACATTGGTTTATTTCTTATGAGATGCACACCCATATCCACATATCCCGCCACACACATAATAGGTTTTATAAAGGTGATTATTGCTAAATATTGAACAGCTATTAAACATGGTACACATAATATTAAACCTACATTTATGTAGGAACAGTCTCATTGTTTTAGATAACTAAAAATATTATTCAGACTAAGAAGTCAGATGTGTAAAATCATCTCAGAAGGAAAAAATAAATCAGTGGCATGAGAATTAGTTATTAAATAACAATCTTAAAACAGAAGAATAGTGTTCTGCCATTCATCAAAATTGATTTATTTCTTATATAGGTGTAGTGAGAATTATCACAGGTGAGCAGAGTAACAGTGCAAATCCTGTACACTCAGAACCTTTCTTTTAGGTAGTAGAGACTGTCAAAAGACATAACTCACCCAAACCGGTTTATCACCAACTAATGTCACAAACCCTGTCATTAATAATTTTCGTATTATTGTGAATAGATATATTCCTTGAAATGGAATTAACCTTTTGGAGAAACAGCGTTAACTCTTCATGTCCAGCCTGATAAATTGCTACTTCAGTGCACCCTTGTGGTGAAAATGTGCCAGTGCAACTTTTAAAACTACTCGGAAGATTAGTACCTACTAGTGGGTGATTCTTCATATCCAGAGGTTCCTGCGTACTGTGATGATGTAATAAATAAAATCTCCTGAATTTCTTACAGTATATGCACCTGTATAAATACCTATATATGTGTTTAATTGGGATAAAATATAATAGGATACAGGACTAAGACATGGGCTCTTGGTGTGAAGTAATAGAAAGAAAATGGTGCCAGCTTTGATGTCAGCTAGACTTGGGTTCAAATCCTGACTAGGTAAGTTCTATATGTGTGATTTGGCTATGTGTTATATTTAGGGTTGCTTTTAGCCTCATAAATAATGTATGTAAAGGTTTTAACTTAATAATTTCTTCAAACTTGATATTATGATAGTGAGGTAATGTGATTTTTTAAAAAATATGGCATTGTTTGTGGGGTAACAGATTCTGTAAACAGATTTTTTCTATTAACTAGATATTGAGAGGTCTATTTCTTTCTTTGTATCATCTGTGATCCCCAGTGGCCCAAGGATAACACGCACCCATGTCTTCATTCATGACTTTTCCAGAATTGAAAGTGCTACTCACTAACTTCATCTGCTGCAATTTTAGTCAGTTCATCATAAGTAATGAGTGACAAGCCTTTACCTGTTTTTTATGTTTATCTGCTCTAGTCCTCATCCTCTCCTCTACCTTCATTTTTCTAGGAATGTCCTCTCCCACATCACAGTCATATTTGAGCATTGCTCTGTTCTTTAACCCTAGCAATCGGAAAGGAGGTGAATCATGAAAGAAACAGATTTTGAGAATTTGAAATTTGGACCAAGAAATTTCTGTCTTGGTGTGTTTTAATTCTTCAGTGGAGAACATATGAACGTAATATCTTTTGTTATATGTATCCATTAGTTTGCATAGTTATTTGTGAAGTCTAAAACAATATTTCTCAATAGGACACGATAGACTTTGGGGTCAGACAGTTGGCATTGCCCCAAGTACTCAGAGCTTTATCCTTAACCCCTGGGGTCTAAGTTCCAGCAACACAAGTCGCAGTTATTCCGTTTTCAAAAGTCACCTTGTTACTGAACACAAGTTCATGTGCCCAACACATGGTGAGGCCAAATAAAGCAAAACGTTGAAGTTTGGAGCAGAGAAAGGTTTATTGGAAGCCCTTGCAAGGAGACAGGTGGCTTGTGCCCCAAAACCCCCAAACCCTTGGAAGGGTTTCAGTAAAACACTTTTAAAGGCAAGGTGAGGGGTGTGGTTAGTTGTTGCAAACTTCTTGCTGTCGGATTCCTTTGTTCTTGTAGCGGTCCACTTAGGTCAGGTTACGATGTTTCTGCAAACCTCCAACAAGACAAGTGCTATGCTCTGTTCTGCAACTTTTTATCTCTATATGAATGGACTCTTAAAGGTCAGAGCCTTGAGGATAGGCTATCCTGTATATTTCAGGCTATAGGCAACGTTCTTTTACTAAAGGCGCAAGGCCAGCATGACCAAGCACGGCAACAGAGCACAAAGGTTAATGTAAGAGGAGCAGGTCTAATATAGAGCCAGATTTGTTCTTCCCTATTGCAACCTCTAGAGCACAGTAAACACGCAAGTTGAGAGATGTTTTCTAAAGGAAACCATGTGGCCATTTCTTTACCTGGCATCTCAGAAAAATGTTTTCATTATTTGCCAGTTGTGGAGCAGTTGAAGAATCCAGACAATGAATTCTGCATCCATTATCTCATTATTACCATCTCACAGACTCTGCAGTTTTCACAAACATATGAGGGTTGTGTGACTCACTGCACTCCCTAGAGAAGTGAAGCCTAACCTTCTCCATTTTTCTTCCTTTTCCCCTAAGATGGCTAAATCTTGCCTGCTTTAAGTGACTGTGGCAGCAGTAGTTTTGGCCACCTGTTTTAAAAGAAGTGCTGTCGGGCTTCCCTGGTGGTGCAGTGGTTGAGAGTCTGCCTGCCGATACAGGGGACACGGGTTCGTGCCCCGGTCCGGGAGGATCCCACGTGCCGCGGAGCGGCTGGGCCCGTGAGCCATGGCCTCTGAGCCTGCGCGTCCGGAGCCTGTGCTCCGCAACGGGAGAGTCCACAATAGTGAGAGGCCCGCGTACCGCAAAAAAAAAAAAAAAAAAAAAAGAAAGTGCTGTCTTCCCCTGCCTAGCAGGGCTTAGTGAGGGTAACGTTTAATGAAGAAAGCTGCAACAGGAGCCCAGGAGAGCTTGAACATGCCATTGAATTCTAGACCAGAAAGGTTGGATTCAACTTGTTCTCCCCTAAGCCCCAGAAAAAACACTAATGTATCACAGAATATACATTCTTCAGGAAACATCAAGAGAAGGAGTCATTTCCCCACTCTTCCATGTGTGTAATTGTGTATTTTAATGTAGCTATTCATGCTGCAAGTAATTGTATAAATATTTGCTTTGCAGAACCATTTTATTTACATGCAACATTTAAAAATTCTCTATATTTTACTATTAGGAAACACATATGAAGAAAAACTTTTTCAGTGCCCATCTGCTCATTTTTTTCAATAAATGTAAGAATTCTCTGTTATGACAATCTGTTCCTTAACAGCCAGATATTCTAACGTAAAAAGAGACAAAAACATTACCCACAACTTTGGAGACATACCTCCAGATTATTGGACTCTCTCTCTTTTTGATATTGTCACATTTGCTCAGTTGATGACTATTTTAATAATTGTAAAATACAACTCCAAGTTAAAGATGTTCATCATTATAATGAAGATAAAACAATAGAAAATAAAGTTATTTTCTGCAAAGCAATATAGCTAAATTTGAAGTGTTATCAGTGGAGCAAAAACTGTTTCTAATAAAAAGGAATTAGCTATAATTAACTTAAGTCACATTCTATTTCTTGTTTGCCTATACCTCGATGTACTAATGCACGGTGATGTGGTGCCCAATTCATACGATGTTGCCCTGGAATGCTGTTACTGCTCTCTGTTTTCCTCCTCTAGTTTCTTTTCATCATATAACAGATTTCTGTGCCTTGGCCCAGGTTCACTGTCTTTGCCTCTTGCCTCACAATTGTACCATTACCCTATCCCTGGAGGATACAGACTGCACCTCATTCACTTTTTATTCCTTTTGCTCTTCATTTGATGCATTTGCCTCAGATTTCCAACTTACTTTTAGCTGTCTAAAATTTGACCTGAACTGTCTAAAAATAGTTCTGCCTGCTTTAGACCTCCTTTGAATTTGCAGCCTTCATTTTAAACTTGACCACATAACTACCATCTTCTCTCAAGCAAATATCTTTGGACTGACAGGCTGCATCCTTCTGCTTTAGACCAGTGTTTTTCACATTATGTATCACAACCCATTAGTGAGTTTTCAAGCCAATTTAGTGGGTTGTGATAACTCTAAAAAATGAAATAGAAGAAAATAGAAATGGTCTGTTTTATTGTTGAAATGTGTATATGTGCTGGCTTATGATATAAAATATATTTCTACCTGTGCTGTTGGTCTAAAAAGTTGGAAAATATTGCTTTCAATGGGCACTGTGATTTCAGACTGTCTGCAGATGCCCAATAATCACTTCCACCTACCCTGCTTCTCACTTCTGCTCTTGGTATATTCTTAGATCTTCCTGACATAACAATTTGTTCCAAATTTAAGATTATCTTTGGGCTCTAACCCATATTTTCATTCATCTTAGATAAATGTACCATATAAGGTTGTCAGATTTAACAAATACAGGATGCCCAGTTATATTTGAACTTCAGATAAATGATAATTTTTAATATAAGTTATTCCCAATATCATATGTTTATCTGGAATTCACATTTAATTGTGTGTGCTGTATTTTATCTAGGAAGCTTAATACTCTTTAAAAAGCAACCCAAGATATTTCAGACTGGGCTAGGCCACCCCCTTCCCACTTAACTAAATGAAAAAGACAAGAGGAGCTGATGAATGGGTGTGATGATTGAATATATAGAAAGTACTCAGAGAAGAATGAAGGGAAATAGTAGACAGTGATATGAACTGAAAATAGCATGTAGGTGATAATTGTACCAGAGTGCAACAAAACAAGCAATACTTAGGGATTGTTAGGAACCCAACCAAAATGTGAGAATCTGCCACCAGGGGGGCAGTGGCACGTTTGGAGCTGAAGTGTAAATCTGGCAGCATCCTAGTTTCAGTATTGGAGATATTGTTAAGGTACAGGAATTCATTTGGTTATTTATCAGATGTTTAGAGGTCAAACAGATACAATTAAACAGGAAGTGTTTCTGAAATAGAAGTTAGGGTTTGGAAGCAAAAATTGTTGAGGGGGCTTCCCTGGTGGCGCAGTGGTTGGGGGTCCGCCTGCCGATGCAGGGGGCACGGGTTCGTGCCCCTGTCTGGGAGGATCCCGCGTGCCGCGGAGCGGCTGGGCCCGCGAGCCATGGCCGCTGGGCCTGCGCGTCCGGAGCCTGTGCTCCGCAATGGGAGAGGCCGCAGCGGTGAGAGGCCCACGTACCGCAAAAAAAAAAAAAAAAAAAAAAAAAAAATTGTTGAGGGCCAGAGTAAATGCAAATTTGATTAGGCAGGCCAAATGTCTGGCTTTTTGTTTAATTGATTATTGCTATGATACACTTTTTAACCTAAGAGTATTTATGCTAAGTCCTGATCAAAACATTTTTCGGAATCTCTTCAAAATTAACCAAACAATTACCAACAGGTGATTCCAATAATTTGATATAGCCGGGCACATTAGTGGTGTAGAACCATATCTCACAATATTCAGGGATAATTATAGTGCCTATGCACTTAATAGATATTTGTTCAGTAAATAAATGTTTAGATGAAAAATGTCTTCATTTGTGTAAGACTGTTTCCATGTGCAACTCCCCAGATTAATAAATTCCTCTGTAGAAGTATAGTGATGTTCGCTGCTTACCTTTTCTCATGCATGAAATGGGTAAAAAAGAATCCATATAAATATAAGAGAAAACCATTGGCTGGACTTTTCAGTTTTGTAACACATCTATAAAAATATCTGGGCCAAATGTTATAGTGTTTGTAAAGCTTTATATGTATATGATATGTGTGTATATATATATGTATTTTTTTTCCTAATTCCCTCTCTTCAGATGTATTCAAAAATATACAAAGTATAAACCAGGTAAAGACAGAGTGGCCCTTGTTGAACTGGAGATAGTGCCCATAAACAAGACTTCCCTTCCTTAGATAGGGGTCCCTCTGGACTATGGTGTCTTTGTGAATCAGGACATATGAGGTCTTTAATAGCATTTGGATTTATAGGTTCTGTTCAATTACATTTTAATTTTATTAGTTTTTAAAAATAAATTTTCTACAGCTTCGTTATCCAGTTATGTACATTGCAGGTGGTTTGTGATAGTATATCACAGTATTAAATATTAAATATCACAATAGCAATCTGATAAACAAATTTCATTAGGAGACTATTTCTTTATTCATAATTTCAAGAGTTTCACAAGAGAAAATGTTAAAAATTTGGCCTTGAAGTCAAATTCTTCCATGAGTGTACAGCATGATATTTGGCAAAAAAAAAAAAAAAAAAAAAAAAAAAAAAAAAGTTTTAATGTTATTATTCCAGTGAAATAAAGGTGTTATTTCTATTTTCTAAATTCATTTTATAGAGCAAAGGTGGAGAACGTAATTTAAAAAATAGTGCGATTAGACCAACTTTATTTTGCTCTAGAGCTTGGTGTCTGAAATGGAGCACACTATAGACAAAGGCATCAAGCTGTGGAGGAATGTTACTTATAATGAAATTCAGCACTTGCCTGCTACTTTTCCAAATTACTAATATTGAGTAACATTAATTATGATTTTTCCTTTTGCTAAGACCTTAGGGAACTTAGGACAATATGGTGTGATTTTGGTTGATAAATCTTTTGATTTTAGCTTTTTCTGTTTTGCTAATGCTCATGATTTACCCATGTCATGTGATGTCTCTATTTCAGCTCATGTGTTAGGTTCAAATCTTAAAGCAACAATAACTTCTCTATTGGTAAATTTCTTTGAACAATTAGAAGTCTTATTCCTTTAGAAATAGTCTACTTACACTTCTTCTTGTATATTCTATTAAAAATGGAAGTCCTCTGCATTTAGTTCCTGGTTGTTACAGTGTTACAGTGTTATTGCAAAGCCATTACTTTATTCATTTTTTAAAATTAATTTTTATTGGAGTATAGTTGCTTTACAATGTTGTGTTAGTTTCTACTGTACAGCAAAATGAATCAGCCATACAAATACATACATCCCCTCCCTTTTGGATTTTCTTCCCATTCAGGTCACTACAGTGCATTAAGTAACGTTCCCTGTGCTATACAGTAGGTGGTTCTCATTAGTTATCTATTTTATACATAGTAGTGTATGTATGTCAATCCCAATCTCCCAATTCATCCCACTCCCCCCTTCCCCCTATGTATCCATACATTCGTTTTCTACGTCTGTGTCTCTATTTCTGCTTTGCAAATGGGATCATCTATACCATTTTTTCTAGATTCCACATATATGTGTTAATATACGATATTGGTTTTTCTCTTTCTGACTTACTTTACTCTGTATGACAGTCTCTAGGTCCATCCACGTCTCTACAAATGACTCAATTTCCTTCCTTTTTATGGCTGAGTAATAGTCCATTGTATATATGTACCACATCTTCTTTATCCATTCCTCTGTTGATGGACATTTAGGTTGTTTCCATGTCCTGGCTATTGTTAATAGAGCTGCTATGAACATTGGGGTGCATGTATCTTTTTGAATTATTTTTATCTCTGGGTATATGCCCAGTAGTGGGATTGCTGGGTCATATGGTAGTTCTATTTTTAGTTTTTTAGGAACCCCCTTCTGTTTTCCATAGTGGCTGTATCAATTTACACTCCCACCAATGGTGCACGAGGGTTCCCTTTTCTCCATACCTTCTCCAGAATTAGACAACCCTCAGATTGGGAGAAAGTATTTGCAAATGAAGCAACTGCCAAAGGATTACCCTCAGAATGGGAGAAAATATTTGCAAATGAAGCAACTGACAAAGGATTAATCTCCAAAATATACAAGGAGCTTATGCAGCTCAATATCAAAAAAAATGAACAACCCAGTCAAAAAATGGGTGGAAGACCTAAATAGACATTTCTCCAAAGAAGACATACAAGTGGCCAACAAACACATGAAAAGATGTTCAACATCACTAATCATTAGAGAAATGCAAATCAAAACTACAATGAGGTATCACTTCACACTAGTCAGAATGGCCATCATCAAAGCCATTACTTTAGCAGTCAGTTCTGCTGGAACAGGACAGATGGTCAGTTAATTTCCTCCAGGTGGAGCTCTGTATTGTAACTGCACAGTCTGATGTGCTTCTTGTGGAACTCTGTAACCTGAGACAAGGTACAGGGCCCTTGACTGGCCTTGTGTTCAAAAGGATCACCTCAAACCAGTCAGAGCATTTTATACTTACAAAGAATCTCACACCAGGGAACATTATAAACATTTTAGTATAATTAACCTATGCTGTAAGGTTAATATTCCCACTTTTTATGGATGAGACAGTCTCTTTCATTTTTAATACTGATGACCAGGAGAGGCTATAAAATATGGTGATTAAAAGTGAATAAAAGATAGGCTCTGAAACCAGATTATCACATGAGTCCTGTCTCTTCTCCTTGTTTGACAAATTATACAACCTCTCTGAAGCTTAGTTTCCTCATCTGTTAAACAGAGATTATAATGGTGATGATAGTAATCTATTCTGGGACTGATGTGAGGATTAAATGATAAAATCCATATAAAATTCTTACTTGGCATAATTATTATTAAGCACTCAATCAATGGGAAACAAACACACGTATACTCTCTTAGGAAGCATTTCCTTTTGTGTAAAACAGCCAAAGAAAGTAACAGTTGTCATACAGTTAATGAGAATCCTAATTTAGAGAATTGTCAACTTTCTACCATTTCAGGAGCCAGAGAATTGCAGGTTTATGGACAAGCTGAGTCAATTTTGAGGGCCTTTCTATTGAAAATGTTCAGAAATTAAACACTGTTAATATTAGAGGGGAAGAATGCTTGGGACTGAGGAAGCAAGACAGGACAAACAGTCCTGTTTCAAAATTTTTGTCTGTTATCAATTTTGCTCTTAACTTATAAACCTAATGGCTCAAGTTAGTGAGATACACTTGCATCATGTAATTGTGACGCACAGTCTGGAAATGTACAGCAAAGGAACAATTTGTTATTAAATTATTTTGGTTAATTAATTCTTAAACTTTTTTCTAATTTTATATTGCTTCATATGTTCAGATCCAAGTAAGAAAGGAGACATTTCTGGAGATAAAACTGTGCTATTCAAAAGTAAATGTAAGAAAACTTTAGGAATTATATATATATTATCAAATTTATAAGATGAGATTTGCAAACTAACTTGACTGCGATTGATTTTTTAAATATCAGTTCTTTTGAATAAGTTACAGTTTTACCTTAACCAAGCTGTTGAGGGGAAGGTGAGTGGCACTTGAGAACTGCCAGAATTTGGTTTTATAACTGTAGTGTTTAAAAAGGTACTGTTTCTTCTTCCTTCAGAAGACAGGGACATGGCAAGTTAAAAATGCTCATCCTCCTTTCAACTATAATATTTGTCAGTAAACTTTTCAGAAATATATTCCCATTAGTTTTTAAAATTTTTAATTTTAACCTACAAGTGCAAGATCAATAGCAGTGCTCCTTATGGGATTTAATCATGATACCCTCTTCAGGTGGATAGGTTTATCATTAGGTCACTAATATCATACTATCTTTGCTCTAGATGCTGATTTAGCTTAGTCCATCAAAAGATGCTGCAGTTCAATTATTTTTATGTAGAAGTATTACCATATTATTTAATTGGAGAGGTGATTTCTACTTCTAATTTAGGATGATAATGCAATTTATTATTTCTGCATTACTGATGAATTCCAGTCTTAACAGACTTAGAATGTAATATTTTCATTGAAAACAGTATCAATGTTGTCTAATACACAGTTGAATTAAGGTCTTTAGAAATGATAAGCAATGAAAAAATTGTGTTGTGCTACAGCATTTCCACCCCTCAACCATAGCTAATTCAAAGTTAAAAAATAGCAACAACAACAAATCTTCAGCCACAACTCAAGTTTAAGGAATATTTAAAATAGATAACCAACAAGGACCTACTGTATAACACAGGGAACTCTGCTCAATATTCTGAAATAACCTAAATGGGAAAAGAATTTGGAAAAGAATAGAAAAAATAAATTAATTTTAAAAACTTAATATGTGTATCATATAGAGCTTTGTAGCTATAATACTTATTATAATAAAAAATAACAGTGATAGCAGAAGAAGTTCCCAAGTCCTGACTTTGGTAACACTTTGATACTTTGGGGGTTTTTTTTTGAAATACCAGTTTTAAAAAATCTGTTTTGATGTTCCTGCTTTCCTTGGACCCTACGCATTTGTCTAATCTGTCTGTTGGATGAGACCAGGATTTGAGAGATCCAGGTTCAAGTTTCAGCTCTTGGCTTTGCCCTCTATTGTGTGACAATGCAATTCATTTAACCTCTTTATACCAATGGATCCCATTGTCAAAAAATTACTGTAAAACCTATTTTAGCCACTGTCTAAAATAATGGATGCAAACCCCGATGAAAACTATCATATAAATCTAAGAAAACAAGTCTGGATTCATAGAAAATAACATTTCTAAGGAAAAGATGCCTCACAATTATTTACCTGATAAATAGTGTGAGATCGTTGGTTTATAAGATTCAATACGGCTATGTTCTAGTCCTTCCTTTGGATGTTTATTTCTGTTACTGGCAATATATGTGGCTTGTCCCATGGCAGTTGTTTTTTGTTTGTTTGTTTTAGTGTTTAATTCAGAAGGAGCAAGACTAATATCCATTCATGTGATGTTTTGTTTCATATTACTCACAAGATGCAGCATTTCTGTGTTGACAAACCAATTCTAAGGAAATACTCTCTATCTTTCCCAAATATAAAGATATTTCTAAGAATGCATTTTTCAAGTGAATATTATCCTCACTAGTGTTCTAGAAATGTTCTGTACTGTATATTCAAAGTCCGACTTCTGTCTTAGAAACAGAGAATTGTTTAGATTTGAAAAGTGGGTCAAGGAAATAGACATTTATGAATGACTATAGCATTTTATATCATTAATTATAGTGTTAGCAGAACGGTGTTTCAAGTATCTGAATCAAAACGTTTTGCAATTTCTGTCCCTTCTATATTTTATTTGCACCTGCTTTTACATGTTGTATGAAGAATGTTAGGACTTTGATGAATAGACAGCGTAGAAGAACACATCCCTGATTTTATCACTACTTATGAACATCTATTTAAAGTTGATTCAGCATTTCAAACACTCACAGAAACAGACCCTTTCATTAGAGCAAGAGCCATAGGAGCATTTAGCTCAGGCCTCAAGTTCAGGAGCCTTCATGGAGGCTTTCCGTATAATCTCTGAATGGGGTCATGGAAGGATATTGACAGGACCAACCACAGCATTTCATTATGGGCTTTAATTGTGAAATGCAATTATTCAAATGTACCGTAATTTTAGAACTTTTAAAGGACATCTCATTGTTTAAAAATGTTCTGAGAACTTCAGCAGTGAAGGTTGCCCAGGGCCCTTAATTTCAAAGAAGCTGGAGAGGAACGAGCCTAGATAAAGAAAAAGGAATCATTTTCCCTCTTCACCTCCATGGCAGGAGAAATACTGTTTCAGAAATGAGTGTGAGACTTTCTGAGGGTCTCTTCTCCCTGTGCCTAAGAAGACTCTGAGATCCTTGGAACATGAGGTGGGGTAGAAAAGATCTGATGAGAGTGGGCTGTCTCAGCAGGTCTCCCTATAGGTGGGTTCTGAACACCAAGAAAGTACCCCCAAATAAGGGATTTTGTCCACTTATATAACATATCGTGCCCAGAATAACACCACAGAGAACAATGTGATATAATACTTCTTAAAAAATCTTTTCTAGGGCTTCCCTGGTGGCGCAGTGGTTGAGAGTCCGCCTGCCGATGTAGGGGACGCGGGTTCGTGCGCTGGTCCGGGAAGATCCCACATGCCACGCGGAGCGGCTAGACCCGTGAGCCATGGCCACTGAGTCTGCGCGTCCAGGGCCTGTGCTCCGCAACGGGAGAGGCCACAACAGTGAGAGGCCCGCGTACTGCCAAAAAAAAATCTTTTCTAAGATACAAGATGGGACTTTATATTATTTCATTCACACATGTACAAATAGCATATTTATCCACTTATATAACATATTTGTGGTCAATACAGGTACCTGTTTTTTAGAGTAAAAGTATAAAGGAAATATAATATGATTAATGATTCCAAGAAAAAATTGATTTGGAGCTAAGTAGTGCTAGGACAAATAATACAATTGAGTCAGGTCAATGATAAAGCTCTCTAGAAGGGATTTCTACATAAGTGCTTTATTAGCACTGAGAAAAGGGCAGATTGTGGAGAGCATCAGAACCGTTGAAGCAAATGCAGCATCTCTTTAACTCCACCAGTTGGCTAGTTTTTTCAATTGAAGATTTCTCTTTTATATAAGGAGAGAAAAGCCTTAACAGAAATCCTCTATGAAAGTCAGTAGAGCATTCTTCTCAAATCCTGTTTGTTAATGAATTTACTGGTCAGCTCTATTAGTTCCCATGGATTATAATTCCATGTGAGTTAAAATATGAAGTATCAGACTGGGCATGAATCAGAGACTTAACTTCTGAATTATTGTAAAAAAGGTTTTCAGAGAGTCAGAAAAAATGATCTCTAATCAGATAAATAAATCAGATTAAAGTGTTAGTTCCCTCTGTAAAAATAGATGAATAGGAATCAAATGTGTGTGTGTGTGTGTGCGCGCATGTGTGAAGAGACAGAGAGTGAGCGAGAATGAATGAACATTTATATTGCATTTATGTATTTCTTTATTCAATAGCTAATAGAAAATATTTTGATGAAATACTTTCAAATTGTTCTGCTTCTTTTCTCCCGCAATTCCTTGTATAGTACAAGGAAGTTTGTTTTTTTTTTAAACTGGACAACACCTTAATTTACAAATGATAGTTATATTAAAAATCAGTTTCATATTCCAATTGCAATAGAGTTGACTGTGGATTACCTGTGTATGGATCATCCATGGCAGATTTTTAATTGTTGACTTGTTCCTTCTCTTTGACATTCTTACGGCTTCTTTTCCCTGAGAGTCAAAGAGATAGGCTAAGTGATGTGAACTGATTTTCACATGAAAGTCAGGGAAAAATATGCTTTACAATTTTGGATTTTAATATGTGAGGTTTCCTCGATGCTGTGCTCCAGCAAAAGTTAACCCCATCACCATTAATGGAATTGGCGCAGATTTGTACTCAATTATATGCAAGGTGCATATTTTCCTTCCTTCTACAAGCTTAAAATACATCAGTGTTCATAACAGCTCTGCATGCACCTGAGGAATCGTTTATGGCAATTATGTCTAATTTACAACTCATTTATTCCTTTTGCTTACCTCATATTTCATGGACCAGTGTCAGTGACAGTATGGTAGAAAACTAATGCCCTGCATCAGACTTCTTAGCAGCACTGTCAGCTTTTATTTAGAGATGTTTAACAATCTGTCAGTTTCACTTTAGAAATCTTTGCTTTCTTGAGAGAAATACCTTGGTTTTTGAAAAGTTAATATTTGAAGAATCACTGGCAAGAGTATTGATTTCTAACTTGATTCTGGATCATGGTTCTGAAAAGAGAAGCTCTGTATAGGGCACTGGAAAAGCTGGCTCTGACAATCAATGTGAACTATTGTGGACATAAATTATGAAAAACTGACATAAAATAACAACTGAAATAGTGGCCAGAATGCATTCCAAGTGTGTCATTTTATGTGGAAGGGATGATTCACTGCAGTAAATAGATACATGAGTTCTGTTCAGATTATTTTTTTATTTTTCCTTAAAGTACTTTGAAAAGCAATAATGAAGAAATGCTTATTACTGCAAAATCCAAAGTTTATTGTTTCACCTTGGGGCTAAATTTTTAAAAATATATGTAAAATTGGATAAAATTTTAATGGTGCTAGCAATAAGTTTAATTGCCAAAACAATCGTGGGCAAATTTTAATAAGGAAAATTCACTAGAGTATCTGTACACTGGGATTATTTTTCCTGAAAGAAATGCAGAAATATAAACAGATCTCCATCCAGATGTGGTTGATTTTTTTCCTCCACATTGCATTATTAGCGATTATTAAGAGACATGCAATCAAGTTGGATAGATATTTCTTGAAATGATGCATGGTATGCAGTGCATGCTTTCATTGTGCTTCCTGCCATTATGGAATAATGCGTCTTATTTGGAAATACAATGATCACTTCTGTTGAATCATGCCCAGTCAGCTTATATAATAACACCTCTATTTTGTGAATCATTTCAGATTTCAGAGAGCTATGCCTTCCTACCAAGAGAAGCGGTGACACGGTTTCTAATGAGCTGCTCAGAGTGCCAGAAAAGAATGCATTTAAACCCAGATGGAACAGATCATAAAGGTAGCTGCAGTGTCAAATAGTGAGATTTCAAGTAATTTTATTCATAATGACAATTTATATCCCACATTTTTATAAGAATGTGGTAGACAGAAACAGTTTAACAAGTCAGATCGTCTCATGTATTCAAGCAGGAGACAGTGAATGTTGAAGATTCACTACAAAGCAACTCAGTGTCCTTTCTCAGAAGAAAAGCAGTTTTGACGGTAGCAAATAACTTTTTTTCCTAAAATAATGTTTAAATGTCATTTATTGTGTGTATTTCATGGTATTTTAGATATTTTCAGCAAGGAAATTGATGTTCCATCTGTGTTCTTTTAAATCTACCAATTTCTTATTTCTAAAAGTAATGAATAGTATGGAGTTCTTTCACTGAAAAATTTTACAGAAAAGTTATAATTTGGCTTTGGCTTTCATTAAAAATTATTTGGATTATTTTCCTAATGTATGAGTTTCTCTCAGAGATTAATCTCAAAGATACATCTAGGCTAGCCTATTCCCTTGTGTTGGAGGATGGGTGGAACAGCAAAAAATAAAAAGTAAATTTCCTCTTGAGCTCAAGTAGTCCATGTAGAAAGCAAATCTGGGGACTTCCCTGACAGTCCAGTGGCTACGACTCACTGCAGGGGGCACGGGTTTGATCCCTGGTCAGGGAACTAAGATCCCTCATGCCACACGGCACGACCAAAGAAGAAAAAAAGTTAAGTGTACAGCAAAGGAGAAAAATACAAAAATACCAATAATTTTGTTTAATCACTCTATTAGTTTCACTCATTGTTATCCAGGATATCAAAAATCACCCCTTGTAGTTAGAAATAACAGATTTATCCATAGCGCTAATTTGTCCCAAAACACCTTTGTTGAATCTTACCAGTTATTTATTTTTTCTGCGATCCATCTCTAATGCTACCAATCTCCTAAACACTTGGTATCTAGAATCTTATTTTAATTTGAACAGATTGGATCATTCTGAAATTACAGGTAGAATGCAATCACTTTCATTACCCATTAAAAATGTTTTATTACAGATAATGGAAAACCTCCCACTTTGGTGACCAGCATGATTGACTACAACATGCCAATTACCATGGCCTATATGAAGCACATGAAACTGCAGCTGCTAAACTCACAGCAAGATGAGGTAAAATGGAAACATCTACACTTATATCACAAGTCAGAATGAAGTTTGATGACTGTGACTATTGTGTTAAGCATGACGGCATTTGGAAGATGGTAATTTATTTATTTTTAATGAAAGGAGTGTCACTAGGACTGCACAGATAGAGAAATATGCAGAAATTTCTAGTGCTCAACAGAGATACCCTATCTTACCACTTCTGCCTTAGTGCTGTGTGGGAATTTGCTCATTCCCCAGAAAGATTCATTTTCCTTAGTAGCCCACCATCGAGCTAACCTAGGTAAAGTGCTAGAAAGTTCAGGGGAAAGTATTCCAAATAAGTCTGTATCTAGGGAAGTTTTAGTACTAAGGTTATTTTACCTGGAAATCAGAAAGTTCAATTTCATAGGTATTTCAAATATAACCATTTCCCCACCATCCAAATCTTGTGTATATTTTAAAGTTGTTTTTCAGTTAATCATTATTCTAAGTATTTGTTTGTCTACTTCTCTGCATTTTCTACAATTTGTGGTGATTCTTCTTAACTAGAGATTTTTTGATGTTTCAAATTATTTAATTTGTATAGTAAGAGTCTAGCAATGTTCTTGTTGGCATATATTAGATACTAAATGCATATTTGTTAAATATTCTCCTCTAAGATACTAATTAACTCACCAGTTTGGTTGAAGTATCTCAAAGGCAGGGACTAAGTTATATATATATATATATATATATATATATATATATATATATATATATATATATATATACCCTGTGTATATTCCCCAAAACACTTATAACAATATGGGCTTAGTAAATCCTTGTTAACTAGTTAGTAGCCATTAATTAATATACACATTCAAAGTAACTATATTAGGAATAGTTTCTCAGGCTAATACATTCTCTCCTTTTTGAAATTTCTCTAGAACAGGAAATGTGGTTAAATATATATTTTTAAATATAGTATTATTTGGTGAGATATTATTAAATTCTTTTACAATTATTTTGTTCATAAAGCACAAATGAATTTTTTTTTTTTTTTTTTGCGGTACGCGGGCCTCTCACTGCTGTGGCCTCTCCCGCTGTGGAGCACAGGCTCTGGACACGCAGGCTCAGCGGCCATGGCTCACGGGCCCAGCTGCTCCGCTGCATGTGGGATCCTTCCGGACCGGGGCACAAACCTGCGTCCCCTGCATCGGCAGGTGGACTCCCAACCACTGCGCCACCAGGGAAGCCCAGAAATCAAATTTTTGATTTTCCTCTTTATGTGAGCAGGTTTAATCTCAAAACTATGTTTATAAAATTGTTTTATCTCAAGATTTTATGAAAAGTACACTCTGTAAGAATATCTGTATTAGTGCAGTGGCAGTATCAGATTCCATATTATTAGATAGCTGTATATAAATGATTGAATGACTAGTAATAAAATCATTCAAAGACAGGAAAGACAAGAAAATATTAGTTTATCCATCCCTGAGAATAAAAATATTATTCCTATGAATCATCACATAATTGAAAATCTTTTTAAAAAACTCATAAACTAGTTAGAGCTGTCAGATTATTTGTAGGAAACTCATTTAGATATTGATCTGTTTATTTCTAGGCCAAAAAGTAAGATCAACTTTGTGCCAACAGTAGAGTCCACATATGCTAAATCCTTCTGGCTTCTAAAACATCCTAAGTGTTTCACATAAGAGAGACAGATCCTTTTAAATTATAACTGGGTTAGGAAAATAACTCTTATCCTTACATTTCAAAAATGCTAACTTGGGGGCTTCCCTGGTGGCGCAGTGGTTGAGAGTCCGCCTGCTGATGCAGGGGACACGGGTTCGTGTCCAGGTCTGGGGAGATCCCACATGCCGCGGAGCGGCTGGGCCCGTGAGCCATGGCTGCTGAGCCTGCGCATCCGGAACCTGTACTCCGCAACAGGAGGGGCCACAACAGTGAGAGGCCCGCGTACCGCCAAAAAAAAAAAAAGCTAACTTGGGTGTACACTGTCTTAAAACTATTCAGATAAATGATGAGTTAGATTATTTATGAAATTTTGGAAATTGTGATTATTGAAAGAAAGGAAGGTGGTTAAGTAAGATAAGTCATGTTAAAATGGAAATCAAGTAAGATATTCCTTTGTGATGAGTTAAATTTTAATAAATGTTTATTCAGTTACTTCAATCAATATTTATTGAGTACCTTCTCTGTAACTGTCACTCTTATAGGTAATGGAGATAAACAGTGAATAAATTGACAAAATTCTTGCCTTTATTAAGCTTATCATCTAGCGGTGGTGGGGGAACAGACAATAAAGGAAGTAAATAATGAAAGTATGTATATAGGACAATACTAAATCTTATTCAGAGAGATAAAGAAAGCCAGGAATGGGAATCCCTTTAGAATTACAAAATACTGTATCCAAAGTAAGGTCAATTGACCTTCTTACAAACTGTTGATGAGAGTTTAAACCATTACAAACTTTCTGGGGGAGAGTTTGGCAATAATTATTTTAAAACTTTAAAAGTTATTTATATGCTTTGACTAGAAATTTATACTAAGGAATTTGTGGCACAAAACAATTTAAGTGTTAGGATGTTTACTGTATTGCTAACAGTGATGGTTGGAAATATCCAACAGTGAGGAATGTTGAATCTGCACTGTCCAACATGGTAGCCACTAGACATACAGGGATATTTAAATTTAATAAAATTAATTCAAATTAACTAAAATTAAATTGTCAGTTCTTTAGTCACACTAGCTACATTGATTAGCCATAATGTGCAGTTTGTATTAACCATTCTGTAGAACAGAGACTGCAGCCTCAGTCGTTGTGTCTAGCTCTTCTTAAACACACACACACATAGCCTCACACACATACATTTTACACATAGACACACACACATATATACATATATATCTCAGATGGTTGTGTGTGTACGTACACACACATACACATACCTTGGAAACAGTATTTTACTAGATTACATCTATTTAGCTCTTTGTAGGGTATATAATAAATGCTTTTATAAAGACTATGTTCATATAGTATCCACAGCTACTTTATAAACACATATTGATCATCTTTACCATTACATTTATTTTTGTATGTGTTCATATAATAAATATGAATCTTATACACTGTAGAATTTGTTACATATACTATATAACAATATCAAACAGTTTTGTGCTTATTATGGATCTGACGTTGTTTTAACTACTTTAGATATATCATAGCCCCTCAATCATTATATAGCCCTATGAGATTGATACTATTATTTCTCCCATTTTATAGGTGAGGAAACTGAGGCGCAGAAATGTTAGGTAATTTGCTTAAGGAGACACATCTAATAGGTGGCAGGGTATAAATCTGAATCCAGGCAGTCTGGTTCCAGAGAATGTGCTCTAAAATACTGTGATATTACAGACACTATATAGAGTGTATATAATGGATATCTATATCATCTAGCTATGTGTGTGTATATATGTACATATATGTAAATGGTACACATTGATAACATGGATGGGTGCACTGAATTCTGTTATTTTTCTTCTCTTTTGAACATGTATATTTAATATTTCAGATGCTTTGGATTTTCTTAGAATTTAGAATTGGAGATAACATAATGTACCGAGAGGGCACGTGGCTGGGAGAAGTCTGTGTGGCTGATTGCCCAGAGGCCTCCCAGGGTGGCATTTCCTCGCTGAATTAATGAAGAGCTAGTGCTACTCAGTAGACCCAGACACAATCAGACCTTAGGTAAGGGAAGAACACCCAAATCACCTGGGCCTGACCTAGGGATCAGAATGCCCGTTATAAGTCTGCTAGAACACTCCTGTATCTTAACCATAGCAACTTCTTTGCTGATACCAAGATGTCATTTATGAAGCCAGGGGAACTCTTCCTATTCAAAGAAGCTCTTTTCTTAAGTTTGGGAGACATCATAATGAATCCCAGTTCTGGTATATAATAGTATAATAAATTACTTAACAGCTTTGTGCCTCAATTTCTCAATCTGTAAAATTGGGTAAATGCTGGCACCTAACTCACAGGCTGTGATGAAGATGAAGTATGTAAACAAATATAAATAACAGTGTCTGCAACATACATAGCAGCACTACTGCTACTGGTAATCATAACATTAATGTTAGACTTTCAGATCAAATGTTTACAAATTGAAGTTAAACCTGCTGCTTTCAATCAAACATTTATGATATTTTACACAGGTTTCTAAGGCCTTCCTGCCTACATAAGCACAGCGTTTGTCCAAAAATCAGTTCTCCAAAGCAAAAAAGGAGTTTGCTTCAAGGAAATGGCTATAGCAACAGAGCATAGATTGGGTTTAAGTTAATATTTCACAGATTTTGATGAATTGACAATTTGGCAAACTTGCCTTTTGGTAATTTAGCCATTTGCTGATCTGGCTTTTGGTAAATGGATCTTACACACTTTTACCTCGAACTTTTTGTGTTTGCAATGCCATTTATGTTCCCTTGTAACGAAAGAAAGGTTGTGCTAAGATTAACTTGTTTTCCAGCAAATGTGGACTTTGAATCTAGCCATGTAAGTTTGTCTGTTTTTAGATTCCATTTTGTTTACCAAAGGAAAATTTTTAGTTAAGATTTTTTATTGCAGTGTCAGATTTTTGCTTATAATATTTTATTGTCATTTATTTAAAAAATCAAAACATGTGTTTCTTTTTATGCTATGTTTTGTGACTGACTCTTTTAGGAAGTTTTTTACTAATTAAAAAAATCCATTCTTTCACTATTCAGATAATTCCTCAACTATGTCCTTCCTAAATACATTATTTTATGTTTTACATCTTTTACATAGAACATTGAATCTTCACACGTTTTCAAATTTCTTATTTGCTATTTCAAGAATCTATTCATGAGTAACATTTTACTGAGTTCTGTAAAAGCTTACTAACTGGCTAAACTTTAACTGACCCTATAGATAAAATGGTCATTATCTGAATGTATTATATTTTATGATACTTGATGATATTTTAAAACAATTTTCAGGATGAAAGTTCAATAGAAAGTGACGAATTTGATATGAGTGATTCAACACGGATGTCAGCTGTGAACTCTGACCTTAGCTCCAATCTTGAGGAAAGGATGCAAAGTCCCCAGGCTCTTCATGGCCAGCAGGATGGTAAGGCTTTCAAATTGAGCAAACAAACAAATAAATAAAACAAAACATTAACAAAAACCTGGATCAGAATTTGTTAAAAACAACTTCTTCTTATTCTTGTGTTAATTTTTTATCTGTTTCCATGGAGACTTTTTTTCTGTGCACTCAGGTTATATTATCCGCTTCATTATCTTTAGATTCAAGTATCAATACTTGGTTTAAAACTGCAAATACTGGTTATAAAATCCAGGCTTGCCCATGTTTTGCTCTCTGAACTTAAAATGAGTTCTATCAATGTAGTTCGGGTTTCTGTGATGTTTTCTGGCTTTGGTTTCTTAGGCCATTATTCTCCTGACTGAATTAAGAGTTTAAAAATGGTCAAAAGATTAATTTGGATGTTTTAATTTTACTAAAAGACAAAGTTTTTGCCAAAAACAATTGCTATAAAAGGACAGTTTTACCATAGGGATTTTTCTGGGTAAGAAGATTTTTGCTGCGATTTTGAGCTATTTTATTCAGCTGTAAAGGAAGGACAGATCGTGATCTTTTATTCCTGGGTCCATTGAAGATTCCTGAGTCATCCCACTCTTCTTGATAGAACAGTTAAGGTAGAGAAAACTGGACATGTATAGAAAGTAGACTTAGCAGTTAACACTTTAGGTCTAATATATTCAGAGATCTTTTAAAACTATCTTTGTAGATTTTTGTCTTTGTAAATATAAAATTATGTATGCAAGTAAATGTACCTTACTTGGGTAATTGTGGATGAAAATTCAGGGTTACAAATAGAAGGAAATTGTCCAGTTTTATTCAAAATTAGTTTATTATTCCTATAATTAGCAAGTTTAAATGAGCTTTCTGGCTGTGTATTTTTGTGCCTACATCTGTTGAGAACAAAAAAAGATCTTTCCTTGCTTTCTCTGACACTTGCTGTTAAAAACTGGTTACAAAAGATTGCTGCATTTCTAGCTGCTGTTTGTGTTCTTATGTTGTCAAATTAGAGATCCCTAATTTTAAGCATACAAAAAGTCTTTAAAAAGGTGAGGGGGCTTTTGTTCCCACTTCAGATGCATCTAAAAGATGTTGGTGTCCTTGTTGGCATGAGTTATGAGGAAGGAGCAGTACATTGATCATCAGTGGTTTTAAAATCATATATTACTCACTACATAGTAAAATAGCTATTGAAATATAAATGACATTTATTTGGGAAATTTCTAAGAATGTAGTTCTTCTGGTGTGGGTATAAATTACTTTTTTTCTTCTAAAATATTAGTAGATCTTCAGATTTTAAGTTTTAGTGGAAAATGTGTAGCACCAGGATGATGGAATAACTCTCTCTTTATATATATATATATATGTGTGTGTGTATATATATATATATATATATATATTATATATATATATATAACTATGTAACTATATAAAAATAATAACTATATAACTGTATATAACTAATAACTATATATATATTACTCTATTAATATTTATCCATGTATTTTGCTTGTTTATACCATCATCTTTTTTATTCCTTAATTTTGGGGACCATAAATAATAAGAGGATATCTCTCATGACGGAAATTCTTTGTTTTCTTGATTGATTTGTCTATGGTGGATCTTTGGCTAGGGGACAGCTGATGTGATATAAATCTATATCAATAAAATGCAGTGGAATAATGTCAAATATTACTTCCTCTTAGGAGAAAGCACTTTCTCATCATACATTGATGTATGCCTCAAGGATAAGGATGTACCTAGTTGTTCCTTCTCCAGCCTAACCCTAAGCCTTCCCTTACATGTTCAATGACTTCTCTTCACACTTCTCCTTGAGAAGGAAAGTGTAGGAAACACTGCTCAATCGACTTTCTGAGATTGTGGAAATGTTCTGTATTTGCACTGTCCAGTACCGATAGTCACTAACCATTGTGGCTGTTGAGTACTTGGCATCTGACTAGTGCATGGAGAGACTAATTTTGGTTTTATTTGACTTAATTTTAATTAATGTTAATTTATATTTCAATAGCCACGTGTGGTGGGTGGCTACTTTATTGGACAGTGTAGTCTAGAGCATTATTTTATTTTGACTTGGCAGTTAAATTCCTTTCTCTGCAGCCTTGGATTAGATGTGTCTGAAGTCTTTGGAAAAATTGTAAGAGAAGTTCATATTGTAAGAGAAATTCATATTTTAACAGCTGAAACTCCAGTTTAATATTCGTGAAATATGAACAATATAAACTTTTGAAGGTTAAATTTAAATGTTCTATTTTCATTAACACTAAGTGATTATGACAGTGATTACTGTTAAGATATTATTGTAAAGAAATTGAAATAGCATATTGTGATATTTTAGGAATCCTTCCCACTAATTATAACACAAGTAAGTATAACAATGTGTTATTGGACACATATTTCTATAAAATAGAAAAAACTTTTTCAATGTTCATCTCACTATGGTTATAAAAGATCTGAAATCTATTCAATACCAAGGGAAAGAAAGAATATAAAATATAGATCATTTTGGAAATATAATTATCTTATGCATATTGGGGAAAGGGAGGAAAAGAATGGAAATATCTTGCCACCAGGCTAGATAATTAGGTAAAGGTGAAGAAGACACAAACCAGAATGAGGAATTTGGTAAACAGAAGTATGTGTCAAATGATGTATAATATTCAGCTTCTTTTGCTTATTTTAACTTTATAATGCTCCCCTAACTCAATGAAAATATGAAGATAGAAAATGCACAGAAACTTTGAATCTTTGCATAGGAAGCATTTTACCCTCATTTTAAAAAATTGAAATCTAATTTACATATAACATCATATTATTTTCAGATACACAACATAACAATTTGAAATGATCACCACAATAATTCTAGTTAACATCCATTACCACATATAGTTACAATTGTTTTTTCTTGTAATGAGAACTTTAAAGATCTACTCTCTAAGTAACTTTCAAATATGCAGTACAGCCTTATTAACTCTATGCTGTACAATATAGCCCTAGGACTTATTTCTTTTATAACTGGAAGTTTTTACCTTTTGACCACCTCACCCATTTTTTGAGTAAAATATATTATGCTATTTAAAACTTTTTTTCAGTCTTAAAATAATGCCTTTAGTTTAAAATATTTAAAGATTGTATAATCATTTGAGTTACTCATGAAAGCATGAGTTAGCCACGGTGGAATATAAGGGGCTACTGTGAAAGAGGTTCTGCTCTGTAGTGGCTAGGGTCGATGGAATTCCAAAAAGCGTTCCTGGTTCAAAAAGCTTAAAGGTGTTCTGTACTCGAATGTTCATCAGTTTGTAAGTGTTCTTGTTCTGCCATCCATTTCGATGGATTATAAGTAGGAATATTGTCACTTAAGACTTCTGTCTTCCAATCTCAGATCCTAGAAATTTGTGGGTACATGGATTAGCTCAAAATAGTATTCTTTTTTCTTAATCAATTATTTATTCTGAATTTGTACAATCTAAAAACAGCTGATTTACTTTTTGTTGTTGTCTTAGGTTGTTTATTAAAAGATGTCTGGCAAAAGTGTCAGATTTAGAAACAAAGATTCAGTGTAAAATAAATATTCAACTTCTGATAGAGACATACTTTTCTAAGAACCATTTTAATTGCTTTTCTGAGTTAATAGCATACCGTATACTATTGATATTTTCTATAAGGGAATATATGTGCTTTTTTTAATGTATATATTTTTTAAATTTTATTTATTTATTTATTTATTTTTGGCTGTGTTGGGTCTTCGTTGCTGTGTGTGAGCTTTCTCTAGTTGCAGAGAGCGAGGGCTACTCTTCGTTGCGGTGCGTGGGCTTCTTATTGCGGTGGCTTCTCTTGTTGTGGAATACGGGCTCTAGGTGCATGGGCTTCAGTAGTTGTGGCACGTGGGCTCAGTAGTTGTGGCTCGCAGGCTCTAGATTGCAGGCTCAGTAGTTGTGGCCCACAAGCTTAGTTGCTCCGTGGCATGTGGGATCTTCCTGCCAGGGCTCGAACCCGTGTCCCCTGCATTGGCAGGCAGATTCTTAACCACTGCACCACCAGGGAAACCCCTATGTGTGCTTTTTTGTAAGGGACTGCAATAGAAAAATATATATACATTTCTCTTTGACCCTCATTTTGTTTTGTTTTGGTTGTGACATTACATGATATATATCCCTTAGGAGAATGTGTTGAATTTGCCTTGTCTCTCGACTCAATGAAGTTATGTAGAGATATTTTTTAACATAATTTTTTTGCAATATTTGGTACTTCATTAATGTATCAAACAATGACTTGTTTATACATTGAAAATTAACAATGTTCCATGTGCCAAGCAAAGCGTTGTAATGTCTAGAAACAACAAAAGAGGGAGAAAGACTTGAGAGTTAAGAATTCTCTTAAAGCATTCATCAACATTTACTTGAATTTCTACCCGTGATGGACTTGTAAATAATGTATTTAAGCCAACTTTTTCATTCAAAGATGTATTTGATAATTCTAATATCATATAGAAATGCATAGTTCATTTGCCAGAATTTGAAAATCTCCCTCTTTCTGTATAATGTTTATATTCTGGAAATGTTTTGATAGGCTTCAATTGGTTAGGCCATTTTTGATAAACAGGAAAAAATGAATTGGAATTTAGTGGCTAATGTGCATACAAATATTAGAATACTGTGTGTGTGTATGTATAATCATATATATATATGTCTTACAATAATGCTTAATTATAATAGACTTAGAAGAACTTTAGGTCTTACTTCACTGCTAAGAGCAGGTAATTTTTTTACATAAATATCAGTTTAGTGAAAATTAAGTAATAATTCATATAAGCTATTAATATATTATAGGTAATAAAATACAGCCACGCCTCATTTTATTGCTCTTCAGTTTATTGTACTTTGCAGATATTTTGTTTTTTTACAAATTGAAGGTTTGTGGCAACCATGTGTCGAGCAAGTCTATCAGTGCCAATTTTCCAATAGCATTTGCTCACTTTGTGTCTCTGTGTCACATTTTGGTAATTCTTGTAATATTTCAAAGCTTTATTATTATTATTATATTTGTCATAGTGATATGCAATCAGTGATCTTTGATACAAAAGCTCAGTGATCGATGATATTACTATTGCAAAAAGATTGACTAACCGTAGGCTCAGATGACAGTTAACATTTTTTAGCAATGAAGTATTTTTAAGTTAAGGTATGTACATTGTTTTTTGAGATGTAATGCTATTGCATACTTAATTGACTGCAGTATCGTGTAAACATAACTTTTATATGCATTGGGAAACCAAAAAGTTTATATGACTTGCTTTATTACAGTATTCATTTTTACTGTGGTGGTCTGGAACCAAACCTGCATTATCTCCAAGTAATAGGTAAACATTTTGAATTCTAATGTCCAAACATGAACATGATGTATTAGGTTGAACCATATGAACTTGCCATATTGACTGAACCTAATAGTTTAAGCTCTAGAATAACTTAAAATAAAATAGAACATGAAAATTATGAAAGCAAAATATTTATGAAATTGGGATATATTTCAAAATATATTGTTTCAGAGCACTGATGCATACACATGTACAGCAAACATTGTGTATCTTGACTAGTACATTTTTAAGATGACCATAGTCTTGTTTTGAGTGTAAACATGAAAGGGAGTAAATTTAAAAATAGCAATTTAGTTGGGAGGTAAATAACTGGGTAAAGTGATATTGTAGTGGCCATTGCACTTTTTTTTCTGTCCTTGTTTAGATTATATGCTGAGCTGACAGCATAGACTCCTACCTGGGGAACTTATTTTAAAAATACAGATCTAGGGGACCCACCTCAGATGGGATGACTAAGGTGTGGGGAAAAGTGTGGTGTCAGTGTTCCAGACTATACTTTTGAAGATACTCCCCATATTTCTACCTGGCAGTTTTGGAGTGTGAAGATGACAATAGAATTGAGTCAGGTTGGTGTAGTTCAGATGCTCAAATGCTGTTTTTGGTCAGTGGTACCTTCTGAGTCACTTTAGGAGTGAGGATTGTGCAAGTTTCTATGGGTTTCAGTTAACATTGTTTTCTTCATTATGAAAGTTGCTGCATACTGCATTTTTATTACTTTTGAAAACATCCTTCTACTAGTCTATTATGTTTTATAGTCTGTTTGCAGTCTGATCTATCTGAATATTGTACACCTTGGACTTAAGAAAACACACACACACAATACCTTTTTACTTCTCTGTGTACATGTTAATACAATTTTAGTAAAAATGTGTTTGTGACTAAAACTGCATCTAATTTAGCTGAATAGAATAGTTTCCGGTAATTATTAAAGTATACAAACCAGCAATAAAACAACTATTCGCCATTTAATTTAGTTGGAAAATCTAATAAAACATGTTTTTAATAAAAATGATGTAAAACAGTATACATAATAGAAAATTAAATTTAGTAATTAATTTTTAATGATGGTGAGTTTTAAGTAGAAAAGCTATTAAAATTTGTTCAGACTGAACACCAAATTCCCTACTGAGGTTGTGTTGTCTTGTGTAAGTCATTTTCTTTGTTCTACAACTTTATTTTCTTTTAACTGTTTCTAATTGTTTCACTGTTTAACTGTCTAACTGTTTTGCATAAAGCAAAAATGGTCAAAAAATGTTGATTTATTTTCTTTTTACATAAGTGTAATAAAGTTTTTGACTTCCAAATTTCAGTCTATTCTTAACACTTACTGTTCTCAATTTTTAAGTTGAATACACTTGTGGACTTAAAATACATGAAAATGTTAGAATGCTGCTGTTTTTTCTTAGAACAAGTTGTTCTAATGCCTGATTAAAAAGTAATTCTCATGGTAAATTTATTTAATTACTTATTCTGGGTTGAAGTAGTTAAGCTGATGAAGCTTTTAAAGAGCTTTCTCTTCATTGCAGTTGTTCTATAAGTAATTATATTATAATTTGCAGAAATATAAAGTATTATTATAAGCTAAATAAAGAAAATTGATAATTAATTATAAAGAATGTTACTATGAATTAGAGGAAATTTTGATTGCTAGTTTTTTTTGTAATATTATGTAAGCCTGTGTTTGTGTGTGTGTGTGTGTGTGTGTGTGTGTCTTGGTGTTTGTATATTTAATCATTTGAAATTGCTTTTAAGTAGTAATTCTCTATTTCTAAAAGCAGAAGAAGAAATAGCAACTTGACTTACATATAAAGCATAAGTATGGAAAAAAGATGCTGAATTATGCATTTATTTAGTATACTTTTGTGGGGAAAGTTATTTTCTTCTTGCATTTAGCATCATATTATTTGAAAGTTTACTTTTCTCTTAGATTAAAATTCTGCTTTTTGATTCTTGTATTACATAAGTGATTTTTCATATAAGTGAGTGCTTGATAGAAATTTACCTTATTGACTTCAGTCTGAAGTTTGCACACCCCAGAGACCAATCCAATCTTAGCTAGGTCCTGGGTCTCTGGAAAATCAGGGGAAACTGGCTTGGTTCCAGGCTTGCCTTGGAGAGTCTAATCTGATCATTAAAGGATGTCAAATTAATTTGGAATTTTACTTCTGGGTTTTAGTTCTTTGTTTTCAAGTATTGCTCTTGTGGTTTGTCATTTTCTTCATGGTAGTGATTGCTGGTTCATGAATGTGTTGACCTAAAACAAATAGATTGCCAGACAAATAGATTGCCAGATATTTCTCCAGGAAAGATGGGTTTATTCCTGATTAGCAGAGGATTGCAATTTGGGGTCTGCAATCATGGTGAGATATACAAAGTAGCAATAAGTCCCCTAGTGGCAAGGGAGGGAGAATGTTTTTATAGAGGGGAAAACAAAGTTGGGAGGGTTATAATAAACAAAGTGTCCATGGCTTTTCATTGGCTGAGTCCTTCCAAGGAAAGAAGTGAGGTATTTCTTCTTCCACTTGGGTTCTGTTGTCATTGCAGGGCATGAGAGTTCCCCCTTCTGTTCTCCCAACTCTATTTAATTGAGGTTTCTATTTATTTTTTTCATGTCCCCCTTTTGAACAAGTTCTTTCTCTGAACACATCGCTGATCAAGCGTAAGTTTTTCTAGTTTTAGTGGCTTCTTGTCCCTCAGTTCCAAGAAGGACCTTTCCTAGGAGTAATGTTTCATGTCAGAGGGAAAGTGCACAGTTTAGAAAACTATTGAGGTCACATTTGAATAATGAGGAGTGGTAGTAGGGGGAACTCTCAGACACATTTTATCTAAGGTCCATATGTTATCAAGGCCATAGGCATCAGATATCATCTGAAGTGTTATGTCACCATCAAAGGTTTGGTCCCGATATCTTCCAACAGGCCTGGTCCTGATATCTTAGGAAAGTTATTCTATCAAATGTCACCTGCTTCAATTCCAGGAAATCTTTACTTTCATGTCACCAGATGATGTGTAGGTCCATTCAGGGTTCAGTGCTTTCTATAGGTGTGTCATTTGAATCTAAGAATCTATTTCTTGGAGTTTGGTGGGACAGGAGTTAGTTAGAAGTACCTGATAGGTACATCTCTATCGAATTTGAGGAGTTCTTCAGGAGGTGTTTTTTCCCAGTAGATGAAATCTCCAGGTTACAAGGTGCAATGCATAAGGTCTTCATCTCCTAATAGCACACTGTGAAAAGGTTGCTCCAGAGGAGTTTCCTGTAGATCATCATGAGGCGTCAGGAGGTGATTCATCAGTGCTAAGCAGTTGTGAGGGACTTCATCAGTGACAGAGGGGAGGCAAGTAGTAGGGTTAAGGTTGCTACAATGTAAAAGAGTTATGTGAAGAGCAGTTAATAAAAGGACTTCATAGGAGGTGAGGTGGCTGAATGAGAAATGATGAGCATGATGAGAATTCAGGAGCGGTACAAAAATAGTCCAAAAATGCATGAAGTACAGAGATGGTGAAAAGAAATCCCACAACAATTTTCTTGATGGTCTTAACCAAATGAACGGTGGTGGTAATGGCTCTAAGACATCCACCTATTGGGTGGATGGTGGTCTCTATGTTTTTGGGCAAGTGCCCCAAGGGCATTTCCTTCCTTTTCATGTACAAAACGAAAAAAGGTCATCTGATAATTGGGCTGCCCAAGGGCAGACGGGTTCATCAGACTCTCCTTTAACGGCTGTGCCATTCAGTTACTCCCATAGAATTGGATCAGGGTTGTTGTCCTTTAGTAAAACATATGGAGATTTGGCCATAAGAGAGAAATTTGCAATCCAATTTCAGCAATAACTAACTGGCCAGAGAAAGCCTTGCAGCTGGCACTGAGCTTTGGGTTTAGGGAAGTTTAGGACAACTTGAAGCCTGTCTGCATCTAGGTGTAGCCCTTGTTCTGATATCAGATGCTATATTGAACCTGGGTTTGGAAAAAATGCAATTGTTTTGGCAACTTATGGCCCTTTAAGGCTAAAAGCTTTAACACATGTATGTGGTCTTCCTATGAGGAGGCTTGAGAATGAGAGCACAGAAGCGAATCGTACACATTTTGCAACAAAATAGAACCACTAGAGAACTTTATGTCATCCAGATCAGCCTTCAGGATTTGCAAGAAATAAGAAGGACTCTCAGTAAAACCCAGAGGCATTACTGTCCAGGTGAATTGTTTTTCTTCCCAAGTGAAGGCAAAAAGGTATTGACCAGCTTCATCAATACTGGAATACTAAAGAATGCACTGTATAAATCAATTACAGTAAAGAATTTACTTCTGGTAGGAATGAATAGGTATTAGTAACCTATGAGGATTAGGAACAACAGAGTGTAGAGGGTTAACAGTATCGTTTATTGCTTAGAGGTCCTAGATACACCTTCACCCTCAGCCCTTAGGTTTTCGCACCAGTAAAATAGTAGCACCAGGGGCTACTACAAGAGATAATGAGGCCTTCAGCCTTGAAATCATGTATTATGAGGTTGCTTTTTGTTGTTTTTTTTTGTTGTTGTTGTACGCCTGCCTCTCACTGCTGTGGCCTCTCCCGCTGCGGAGCACAGGCTCCGGATGCGCAGGCTCAGCAGCCATGGCTCACGGGCCCAGCCGCTCCGTGGCATGTGGGATCCTCCTGGACCGGGGCACGAACCCACGTCCCCTGCATCGGCAGATGGACTCCCAACCACTGCGCCACCAGGGAAGCCTCTATTATGAGTTTTATGCCTTGAAGGACTGCTTTAATTATAGGGTATGGATTGATTCTGGGAAGAGGTTTTGAGGGATCTATTTGAATTTTGATGGGAGGTGTGTTGTGAATTTTGCCAATATCATTTGGAGGTTTTTCCCATAAAAATTATGGTAGCTAATTCAATAGGAACTAAGAGTGTTTCCAGAATCAGCTCTAGTACCATCAGAAAGGGAACAAATGAAATACGCCAAAGGGTTATTTAATTCACCTGGTTGGTTACTTGATGACTACTGGGAAATTCTAGAATGATTTACCCCTTTTGGGAGAAAAAAATCCCAGCATGATACTTCCCTAAGAATTCCCAGCCTAATAAATGTATAGGGACTGAGGAACTAAAGGGGAAATAAAAGGATGTATATTTCTCAAAGGGTCTAAACAAAAGGGAGTAGGTTCAGAGATAGCTTCATTAGAGATCCCCACTAGAACTGTTCCAGTATTCTGAGACAGGGGCTGCTTTATAGCAGTGTGTTTGAGTACAAAGAATGTGGCTCCAGTGTCAGTTAGGATTGAAAGAAATTCATCCTGAATCTGGAAAAATCTTTCACCAAGCCAATTAAGCGGGAGGATTGGGAAGATTCCTATAGTTCTTTGGAGGTTTGTCATTGAGAGTCGGCAGGACGTTAGAAAAACTGGTTAGAAAGCACCTAAAGTGCCTACATTTATAAGTCTCTTTTCTAATGTCCTGGCTCTTTGAAATGATAGCAGAAACTAATAGGGTTTTTGTTTCGTTTAGGAGTCTTCATTTGCTGGATGTGAAGATTAAGAATTTTGGTGGTCTTCCTTTTAGGTGACTTATCTAGGGTGTGAGAGAGCTGCTTTGCTAGATTAACTGAATCCGGAGTGGACATAGCTTCCCATTCCATCCTGTCCTTTTTACTAGAAGGAAAAGGTCCTGGTTCAGCCCTTTAATAAGCATAGAGTTAAAAGCTACCTGGAAGGAACCAACATCTGAAAGAAGACCAGAATTTTCTTTAAAAATAATCTGACGTCAATTGTGAAACCATGAGCAGGTTCATCAGATTTTTGTTTGCGGGCCTGAATCTTGTTCCAATTAACAAGCTTTGGAAAAGCCCTGCGAGTTGCCTGATGAAGTTGCCTAGCAATTGTTTAAGCCTGACCCTATATAAGTTAGCAGGCTGGTCTCCCTATTTTAATTCCAGAGACCTTTCAGGATTTTCCCAGTTAGTGGTTTTCATCCAGCGCTGGGCCTGGACTTTACCAACAGGCTTATGATCTACTGATACAAATCTGAGAAACCAGGTTAGTAAGTTTATTTATTTATTTTTTTTTATTTTTGTGTGTGTGTGGTACGCGGGCCTCTCACTGTTGTGGCCTCTCCCGTTGCGGAGCACACGCTCCAGACGCGCAGGCTCAGTGGCCATGGCTCACAGGCCCAGCCGCTCCGTGGCATGTGGGATCCTCCCGGACCGGGGCACGGACCCATGTCCCCTGCATCGGCAGGTGGGCTCTCAACTGCTGCGCCACCAGGGAAGCCCCCAGGTTGGTAAGTTTAAATGACTGTATTAAATTCCTCAGCAAGTCTGTGAAGATCTTTGGTTACTTTAGGAAAATTTTTGGCTATGGCTCGCCATTAAGCTTTAGTCCAGGGAATATAAGAAATTAAGGGTTTAGCCTCTGGGTCCTCAGAGGGTTTAATTCTAAAGGGGCAAATCCTGGTAAGTGTAGAGAAAAAGGGAGAGGAAAGAGCTTCAGAAAGAGGGGGAAGTTAGGAGAGAGAATTGGTATGGAGGAATTGAGGGCATAGAGGAGGCATAGTTGTAGTAGGAGGGAAGGAGGAAGATGGTGCTAGAGGTGGAGTCTGACCATGAGCAACTGAGGGAGAGAGGCAAGATGGCACCAGAGGCCGAACCTGAGACAAACAATTGAAGGAAGCAGAGCCTGAGGCTTTGGGAGCCATTTTTCTTTCTTTAATCATTTGTTTGTCTCAGTTAATATTAAAACCTTAATTTTCAGGGAGGCGATTTTAGACTCCTCATAATGTTAGAAAGCCTGAAAATACCAATCAAAATAAGTATTCCACTCAGTTCTGGAAATTTTTGAGTTATGTAGTCCAATTCCATTTTCAGGAAATTAAGTTTGGTAATTTCCAAAGTTCTCCATAATGGCCTTTGATACTCTAAATTGTCTTTGGTCAAGTTAGTCTGTTTAATTATAGATGTACGTGAGGAAAGACCTTGGTTTTTAAGCATAAATTTGGCCAGAGTCTGGTGGGGGCACCCTCAAAATATTTAGATAACTGAGATCCCATTTCTTAGAGGTTTTTTTCTAGAGTAAAAGAACACTTTTCAAACAGCTTAAACACCTCAATTCAGACAGCTTCTGACTTAAACTGTTTCCAAATTGAATAGACTTTAAGGCCTAACACCAGCTAGTCTAAGGAAACAGCACTGTCCTGGAGGAACCAAAGGCTCTCCAGCCAGTTGCCGGAGAACAGCCTCTATTCCAAAAGAATGGGCCAGCAGGATGGATGAACTTTCACAGTTTTAGTGAAGCAGCTCCTGTTCCCAAAGGAATAGGCAGATGGCTTCTCAGCCAGCTTTGGTTGAAACAGTCTGATCTCAAAATCAGACCGTAGCACTGAGTACTCAAATACAGAACAAGGCCTTAACCAGATAGACAAAAACCGTAAAATAGATCCCAGAAAAAGCCTGGAGAGCTTCAAACACAAAGAGGGTGTGAACTCAGATCTAGGAGAAAGATATACCTTCAAACTTCAAGGTTGGCAAGAAAGCAGTGAGCAGCAATGGGCTCAATTATGGATACCACACTCATTTGCCCACCAGCCCAGGAGCCTTCAGGGGTCTTCTCTGGTCATTGTGCGGCCACCAAAATGTTGACGTAAAACAAATAGACTGCCAGATATTTCTCCAGCAAAGATGGGTTTATTCAGTAACAGCAGAGAATTATAAAATTATAATTTAGGATTTTTACCCATGAGGAGCCTCACACAAGTCCCCACGCGCAAGGGAAGGAGCACTCTTTTACAGATGGGAAAAGGGAATTTGGAGGACTATATAAACAAAGAGTCATGGGTTTTTGTTGGCTGAGTTCGTGCTGGTAAAGAAGAGATATCTTTCTTCTTCCTGTTGAGTGCTGCTATCATTGCAGGGTATGAGAGCTCCCCTCTCTGGTCTCCCAACTCTATTTAATTGAGGTTTCTGCTTATTAATATTTTTACACATGGATCCAGTGGTCAATGTTTCAGTGTCCCTGGGAGAGGCCAAAATTCTACTGGAATCAAAGTAGAAGATGCTAGACCCATTAGTCCTTGAATATTGATTTTTTTTTGAATATTGATTTTTATCTGATAATGCGTAAATAAGGTCAAGAATTCACATGACAGTGGAAAGATGTTAGAAAGTACATATCCTTTGTGACTTAATCCATATAAAATTTGAACCTATAAATCCACAAATCTTTGCCATATTATAGAATCAGAACCATCTGAATTTTCCCAATTTGAAAGTCTTGAGCAACGAACTATTTTTTCTAATTTTTTTTGTTTCCTTTTACTATCACTTGGCTAGCCCTTATAAGCTCTCACTGTAAAGCCAACACCATGCTGTGTTTCTTTACAAATTTCTTGATGTTAATGTGGGTCAGCTAGCTATTATTTTTTTTATAAAACAGTTTTAGCCTTTAGGCAAAAATAATCTCAGTGTTGAGTAGGGCTTTGAAGCTGCTGTTGCAAGAGAGTTGTATAGAGAGATAAAGCAGTTACACAATGGGCTAAATTGACCATAAAAAATCTTTATTTACTAGGTTTACAAAGATCATAATTAGATGGTGGGTTGATAGAAGGAAATAATAGTTGGAGGGTATTAAAGAAAGCAGTTGAAAGGATATTTCATTTTATTCATTATAAATTTATGGTATAATTGTTTTCTTATCAGTCTCATTTTATTTGATGGGGAGTGCCTTGGGGGCAGGAAACAGAGTGTATCTTGTGCATCCTAGCTTACTGCCTTGGAGCCCAGCACAGTGTTTGACATATAGTAGAATGTAGTTTTTGAATTGAAATGGTGTTTTGAGATTTTTTCTTCGTTTGCTTACTTCTGTAGTGAAAATGTACTCAACTCTTAGACTCAATCTTTCTTGCCAAATATTGGATAGAAAGTTAGTTGATTTCCTTGCACGTGAATGAGTAGTCAGCTGTCTTTTTTTACACCTTTCTTTGGAGTTCCTGATGCCTGTGCTGTCTGCCTTGTCTACCTCCTAAATCCTGTCAGGAACAATGGAACAATAAAGTAACTTTGAGATCTGGAAGTGAATTCATTCACAAGGCAACTTTTAATTTTAAAGCAACTCTTAATTTTAAATCTTGAGACCTGATTTCTTGGCCCAGCTCTGCCAGTAAGTAATTTTGCAGCCATATTTAAGAACTGTTAACATGGGCTTCCCTGGTGGCGCAGTGGTTGAGAGTCCGCCTGCTGATGCAGGAGACACGGGTTCGTGCCCCGGTCTGGGAAGATCCCACATGCCGCAGAGCGGCTGGGCCCGTGAGCCATGGCCGCTGGGCCTGCGCATCCGGAGCCTGTGCTCCGCAACGGGAGAGGCCACAACACTGAGAGGCCCGCGTACCGCAAAAAAAAAAAAAAAAAAAAGAACTGATAACATATTTGGACAACCATTTCTACACCTGAACATGAGAAGCTTAGATAAACCCTCTGTAAGATTCATTCTAGCCCCAGAGCACTCTGAGTGTTCACCCTTTTAGGATTCTCTTTTTCATCTATAACATTTTCTGTTGTCTTCATCCTGACAAAACATTTTCCTTTAAAAAATAAACAGGGCTCCATTGTTTTCTATGTGTCTCTAAACTGGTTTAAGTGTTTTCTCATGCTAGAGAAAAGGGATTAAAGAATGATGGAGACACCCCCATCCTTCTCCCGACAGCCTTTCCCATCTTTAAAGAGCCATTTTAATTCCAAGATACACATATGATGAGTACTTAGAAAACCAGGGTGATTGCTGAAGGAGCAGACTTCCCACTCTCCCAGTTTCTCCCTCTTTCCTTGACTGCAGGAGTCACCCAGAATCATTCTCTGTCTTCCTTTTACTTCCAGTCTTCCGTGCCTTTGGTAAGAAACTGTGTTCAACACAAAGACTCATGGGTATTGCTAAAATATGAAATTAGCATTCCCTTCTTTTCCTCTTCTTTATGAACACCATTTATAAGAAACCTTATTCCTATTCCTTCCCAAATGTATGTGTGTACATAAGCATGTGCATATATATGTATTTGTGTATATAGAGATGGAGAAAAGGAGGGAGGGAGGGGGAGAGAGAAAGAATGAGAGTTTTAGCGCTTTGAGCAATAATGATTGTTTTCCTTCAAGTGTTTTTCATAAAATTTGTCCTGAGGTACTGGAGGGTCTTGGGATTTCCTTCAACAGCAACATCATTAAAGCTTTGACAACTTCAAATGTCTATATACATTTCAGAAATTTTGAGTGTTTTGACAATCAAATATCATCAATCAGCCTATCTTTCAGTATGCAGATTTATTTCACTAATATATCCACTAACATCTCATCATTGCTACGGTATAACAGCATCTTGGAGAATAGATTCTAGTATCATAAAAATAAAAAATACAGCTCATAACTACTTAGCTCTGTCTTTATTCAAATGTGTGATAAGGCAATCAGGAAAATCAGATTAGCATTATAGGTATGGGGGAGTTTAGTACACTGAACCCTGAGGTCAGTGTTCTAAATTGGTGTCAGTGAGGACATGCTTACTCTCCTAATGCATGTCCATAGCAGCAGTGGTTTATCTATCTAAAATGTCATGTGCATAATTCTATTTTAGAGTTGATGAAAAAGATCTAAATTCTCATCTGGATCCAACCATCTAAAAATCAGATTATTGTTTTACATATTTCCAAAAGAAAGTGAATATAGATGATGAGGAGAAATAAAATGTCTTGACTGCTTAATGTATGCCAGGCACTGTCCCAGGAATTAACTTTGTGGGTTTTCACAACAATCCTATGAAGTAGGGGCTTGTTATTTTGATGGCATAGATGAAGAAACTGAGGCTAAGTAACTGTCATTACCCAACTGTTAAGTGGTAGAATCAGGATTGGAACACAGGCATTCTGGATCTGGAGTCTACATTTTTAAAGATGAGTTTCCAAGTTGCCCCAACCCCAGGTCTGTATTCATTGTATTTATTATATTCTGTAACTATGCTTATTTACACGCATTATTTTATGCCATGCATGCTCAACCATCCCATCAAGTTCTTATTTCCTGGACAGAGCATTAATATTCTGACTAATATTTCACTATTATCTGTGCTTTTTAATCTGTCTGTAATAGCTACTTGTAGATGTGTCCCCATACTTTCCTATTTTCATGCAGGTATCTTTGTTTCTGCATTGTTATGAAGAAATTAAGATATTATTTCTAGCCATTGAAATAGGTTGGTTTTACTTAGCTTTCTAAAATAGAAGTAGCAAACTTAAATTCTGTTTATTTCAATAATATCTCTTGCCAACAATTGCCCTGTGTTTAAAATTCATATTTCCTTTTATCTGTTAAATATGTAATTGACTTTTGAAAATTTCTTTCATTTCCCTCGTTCTTTCCTTGTATGGAAAGGACAATGAAAATTTGCGATTTACCTCCTCTACTGCATTCCTTATTTAGAATCTTCTCATTTTATTTTACTGTGCTTTATTCTAAATAAGACGACCAAGGTTTGGCAGAAGGGGAAAAAATTATACCATTTGTCACTCATGACCATCCACTCAGGCCCATAATGACTTATTTTATCTTATAAGCTTTTTTTGGGTAATATTTCAGCTTTGCTTTGTGTGAAATAACAATAAAGTGTACTCATTTTTGGATAAAGAGTACCATTTTCCTGCATAAAGCATCCAGATGAATAGACTATTTTGAAATATAATTCAAACAAGTCACATGTCTTAAAATTGCATACTTTATATAACAATAATAGTCATGTTAATGTAATGAAAACATTAAAAATGAATGTTAAAGGTTACAGAAAGTGGAAATTATCCAGATTAAGTGAAGTAGACTTGTATGACAATGGGATATTCAGCCCTACCCAGATGTGAGCAAACTTTCAAAATAAAACAAACCGTCAAACTTCAAAAGAAACCTTTTAATATTATAAATTAAAATTACTTGCATTTGCCAAAAGAATAAAAGTAGCTCAGTAAAATTTATTAGATGATTGTGAGAGTTTTTGGTTTTGAGAACCTATATTTGGTAAATTGAGTGGTTAATAATAGAACCATTTACCACTTGGGCATATTTTTTGTCTAACAATTGTCAATATCCCTACATGTGTTCTAGGACTTGTCAGCCAGCCAATCTGTAAATAGGCTAGCTTCTGCTTTTACATTTATAGATAAGGGTCTATTCCTGCTTTCTTAAAAAGAAGGCTACAAAATGTTATTCTGGGTATGAACAATTTGTAAATAAGCTCCAGATACACTAGGTTTTTTCACTTTCTTTTTTTTTTTTTTTTTTTTTTTTTTTTTTTTTTTTGCTGTACGCGGGCCTCTCACTGTTGTGGCCTCTCCCGTTGCGGAGCACAGGCTCCGGACGCACAGGCTCAGCGGCCATGGCTCACGGGCCCAGCCGCTCCGCGGCATATGGGATCCTCCCAGACCGGGGCACGAACCCGTATCCCCTGCATCGGCAGGCGGACTCTCAACCACTGCGCCACCAGGGAGGCCCTTCACTTTCTTTTGAAAAACAATTCTTACCCTTTTGAGGTGATATTATTATAATACTATCAGGCTGTTTAATAGTCAAAATAGTTTATTGGTTTACATATTATTCTCATTGCAAAATTAAACCATGTCTTTTGTTTTCTTTCCGTTAAACCATACTGCTGTTTGCTACTCAAAATAATATTTTACCTTGTACAGCAAGCATTTACTAAGAATTCTTTATATGCCAGACACCAAACTATTATTAAAGATGACAGTGACAGTGGACAGGGATGTGGTTTGACGGACAGCAGTGGACCAGGGTTCACAGGACCAAAGTTTAGATCCTAGTTGTATGACGTGACCTGTGTGTCCTGATACGTGCCATTTCACATACAATTAGCCTAAGAGCCCTCCACTTTCAAGTAGGGGTAATGCTTGCTTTACAAATCAGAGTCTGTGATAGGAACCAATAAGATAATATAGTCATTTACAACAAAAATTTATTGACCATCTACTATGTGTGAGAACTGCTATATGAAGTGTTAGAAGTTCAGCAATGCGCAAAGCATACCAGGGTTTTACACTGTTAACATTGATATAGAGTCTAATGGGGTGGTCATATATGACTAAATTTATCGTTACAAATTATAACAACCACTATGAGGGGAAGGAGTATACTCCCTCATGAATACAGCAGTGGCACGGATTTAACCTGACCATGGAGGAGCTGGAAATACCACTCAGAAGTGATCTAGATCCAGAAGATGAAAAACAGTTCACAGGTGAAAAAAGACACAAGAGCACTTCAGACAGAAGCAACAGCATGTGCAAAGGCCATGTGTTTTGTAAATGTTAAGGTGTGATGGGGCGATATTTTGATGTTAAACTGTGTGTCCTTGGTGTTTCAAATCCTGCTTCTGCTAGCCACATCTCCTCTCAAGCAGAATCCAGGGCTTTCCCAATGAACTGTCCTCAGGCTAAGCATGGGATAGAAAGAAAAATGAATCAATTGCTTGGCTTTTGATTTTGAGTACTTCAGTAGATATTTTAAAATTAATAGCATAGATATATAGCTTTAAAACCATGGCTTTCACTGGCAAGATCCAAACATAGAATACAATTCTAAGAAATTGGCTTAAGATAGGAGCAAAAGCCTAGAGGTCTGAATGAATAAATTATAGAATGGATAAGAATGCATAATTACATAAGAACTGTTTTTTTCCTCCCTAAAGAAGTTAATGGTCCAACTATATATGGAAAAGAGCAATTTAGAGGGATGAGCTGCAAGGTTCTCTGGGAAAAGTCTAGTGGCCATGGACAGGATGTCAGGGTAATTGGAATATGCTTGAAGGATCAAAGAACAGAGTGAGTGTGGGTCTCATTACCCAGGGTTTATTCAGAAAGACTGCAGACCTCATAGATGCCATGTGTCCAACATCACATCTGAAGAGTGCATTAACGGTAGCATGAGGTACTAAGATAATAGATTAAAGGAAAGTCTCACAGACACATGCCAGCATGAGATGGGGTGACAGGAAGAAGCAGGTGAAAGGTCTAGTGAACTGGAAGAATCTTGTGGTTGGGATGAAAAAGTCCTGAATTTATCACTGGAAGCCCTGGCACGGTCATGGTCGTCATCAGTAAATCCAATAAGAATAGACATCTCATGAGATAGCTACTCTCCCATGGGGAAACAGTCAAGGCAGAATAAACTGGTCTCTCTTTCCTCTCACCTACCCTTTCCAAGCTTCATACAACACAAGTTCACCAAGGCTCCTAGGGAGAAGGGGCAGGGGTGCCGGTGGAGGTTAGAATCCTGATTAGTTTACAAGAGAGATTGAGTAGTTATACAAAAAAGACTGAGTTTTCACTGGAAATGACTGAAGTACTTTCACTTGGCGCAAATTTCCCTCCCTGACCGGAAGTGGGGCAAATAAACTAAAATCAGTTAAAAAGGAAATGTTCTATTTTTTGTACACTTGAGTTGGTGACCGTGTCAGTAGTAACCATCATTAAATCTGGGACAAAAAGCCCAAAGTCAACATTCCTAAGGGACCTTCACACTTACCTTAAATTTATCACCTTGATCAGTTTCCCTCCTTTTGAAATACTTTGTAGGAAATTGGATACCAGGTTCATTTTATACCTATGTTCTTTTATAAGTGATCACTAGGGATTTTATTGCTAGAAATCCTCCTCCAGATCAAAACAGATGTTTTAAAACTATATATTTTGATCCCAAGAGTAATCATCGAATTACTGCTTTTCATACTGGCTTGTCATTATGTACACATAATTATCTTGAACATGACTTACTAAATGTTTTGTCTTCTCCTCCACTTACCTTTTAAACAAATTTTATTTATTTATTTATTATACAGCAGGTTCTTGTTAGTTATCTATTTTATACATATTAGTGTATACATGTCAGTCCCAATCTCCCAGTTTATCCCACCACCACCACCACCACCACCACCCCATCCACTTACATTTTTAGAATGAGTTATTTGGTAATATGTAACAAAGGAACACATTCTTGTGGGGGGTAATTGGTTTGTTAAAGTGTGGTATTGAGGCTGTGTGGCATTGTCTCCTGGGAGTTGTTCTGTCTCTACAACATCTAGTGTCACCCGAAGAGTGCTGCTGCTTCAAGATAGCTTTTGCATTTTGCCAACTGTCTTTATCAGTAAAGGGCAGAAGCCATCATTAATAACAAAGACTTAAATTTAGAGGAAGGAAATTAACTTCACCTGAGGTATTTTAGCTTCAATTAGAATCCGATTTATGCCCACCTAATGCGAATTTCTGTGATCCGACCAATGCTGAGAGGTTTATAACCATCATCCTCCAAAATTGACATTTATTTCATTCTAATATAAAGATAAAACATATATTTATTGTCTCCCTTATAAGTAAAACCATGTATTCATTGTTCATATATTTAAGCTTAGACTAAAGTATCTTGGCTTCAAGACAATGCTAGCGTATTTCAACTGAGATGAAAAGAAATAAAACACAAATATGCATTGGATTTCTCTTTTCATGGAAGTTATTTGTGATAGGAAAGATAAATATCTGGATTTTAAAACTTATAAAGGCATTTTTCAAGGGTAGCAAGATTAGGATGTTTTTATTTGGTAGTTTGTAGCCAACCTACTTTGGAAGTTAGTTTTATTTTTTATATTGTTTTTCCAAAGACATGAATAGATATTTGCTACTGTTTGCACTATTACCATGGAAGGTAATATCCTGGAACACTCGAACACTTTTTGATTTATGCTGAGAGAGGCAGTAATGGAAAATAGTAAAATTATCAATTACTCTAATAACCACTAGAGGTCTACTGATATCAAATTTCTACCAACATTCTTCATTTCTATAAATATTTAAAATTATGTCATGAATTAAAGTGATTTTCCTCTTCTTTGTTACATATCTTTTATTCTGGGGACTTCAATTCCACTTAAAATTGAGGGTACTTGGCAGTATTTTTGTTTTTGTTTGAATTGTGTTTTGTTTTTCTCTTGTTAGGAAAATTTAACTTTTAAGTGATTGGTTGGCATTGGATACTTTAAGTATACACACACATATATGCATGTGTGCATATATATATATATATATATATTATAACAGTTAAAAAGAAATATGTCTTGCTTTTTATTCAGTAGACTGTATGAATTCCATTTGATTCAAGCCAAGAACTTACTGTCTGGTATAACACATTTTCACATTGACTTGTGAATACATCTCCAGGGAATTTGCAGTGTACATTCCAATCAAGCATAAGTAGAGTTCACCATTCAAAGACTTATGTCATAGTCAGTCACATTGCTAAAAATAGATGCTTTCTATTCTGTTAGAAATAATAAATTGACTAGCCACCATTTTGTAGAAAATGTATGTCTGAGAACACTGGAAGTGTTAAATGTTACTGTACTATTCAGTGAGATTTGCCATTTACATTATTTTATATAAAAGAAGGTAGCAATTCAAATCTGCATGAAAGAATTAAGGAGTTCCTCTTTGAACTCTCGTGCTTAGGAGAAGCTCAGTTAATGCTGTTCAGGTGACTTTTCTGTCTTCCTGTAGTTGAGCACAGGTGAACATTTGAACTAAGAAGCAGCCTGTAGTCCAAGAGTCCCCTGCACCTACAGCACTTTGAAAAGTCCCAGCTAGCGAAATTTATTGCAATCTGCAATAAAGAGAAAACCATCTGAATTTAAGGAAACATCACATTTACATTTTGGGGGGCCATTTAGTGAACTGAATTTATTTTCAGACATCACTCCACCTAAGAGGCAGGGGCAACATTATGAATGCAGCAGAAGAGTGACTTTCATTCAGTCCAGTTAGCCAGCACTAATGGTTCTTTTGCCACATGTTTCTGGATAATCGTATTTTACAGTATCCAGGATGATCTTTTGAGTAAGCAGAATATGCTACTGTTGATGTTAGGAAGATGGAGGATGCCAGAAATGGCTCCCCTGGGCTGCTGTGTTTGGGTAGGAAGTGATGACCTTTGTGCACTTTACAAAGGCTGCTGGCCATGGGGTGAGTGAAGGCTGATTCCAGGTTGTGTTTGGCTCTGCCAAGCCAAATGTGCTGGTGCAAGGCTTCATCTGCCCAGACGAATGGACATCTTTTTATAATTCATCTGTCAAGAGGAAGCACCTCTTGCAAGTAGCCAGCCTTTCCGTAGTTTGCTCAAGGAACCCCGTGTGCATGCTACTGCCTGCCCCTACTAAAGTATCATCCTCATTCACCTATCATGGTGTATAAGATTCTACCGTTGATTGTACTTTTGGTTTCTGGAGGTTCTTATATTTTCTCCTTTATCAAAATTAAAATATACAGCCCTCAAAGTGAAACCTTTTCAAATATGAATGACTGTCCAAATTTAAATTACCAACTTCTAACTGGGAAGGTTCTATGGGAACTTAAAGGCTTTTTATTTTTCATTTATGGAAAAACTATACATGTCTGTTTATATGTATATAATATATATATTATATACACAAAGTGCATAAAATATATACAAAAACTTCAAACACATACGCAAATAGAGAAAATAGTACCATATATATGTATTCATAGCAGAATGTACTCATCCCCCGGCTTCAAAATTTATTCACTTGTAAACTGTTTAAATTGGGGGAAGAAGAGCACTGAAAGAAAACATGCTTTTGACTCTTCAGAATTTTTCCTCACTTCGGCCATGCCTCTTGTGCCACGATCATGGTGGAAAATACATGGGGATTAGTCCCTTCTCTCCTTTTGTTCAGTTCTGAGCAACATGATATAATGAATGAAAAAATTTATTTCACTTACTACTTCTGGAAGCATTTAATAAATATGATTGAAAGGACTTATAGTTCTTAATATAATGGCCTTAAAATAATTTACCTATTCCTTAGTTATTAAGCCCTTACTATGAGCCAGGTACTTCTTACTACTAGGAACATAGCAATGAACAAGGCAGACAGCATAACTTGGAGTTTATATTCTAACAAAAGAAAACCTAATTATAAGATATAAAATAAAACACAAAGTCCTGTATATGAGAGGAAGTATGGACCATTAAAACTACTTTTTAAAAGAAAATCAGAAATACAAGTTTCTCTTTCAAGAAAGGAAAATATTTTATTAAAATTGTTTAATAACTAAGAGGAAAAGTCTGAAAAAGTATCTATATGTTTGTTGTACTGTGCTCCACTCTTTTTAAAATTCTTGGTACCTGAGAAAAATCAATCTTTCCTGAGCTATGAAACTTGTACTCCTCCATACTCTGTTATAAAATGCACTTTAATGATTCTTCATGCTTGAGTTACTTTCATAACTTATAAAATATTGCTTATAAAATTAGATATGCCATAAAAGAATGACTACTGTAAAAACTTGTAATTAAAAGTTTTATCAGTTGAGGTAAGTAAAACTGTATAAGAACTTGGGTTTCTTATGTTGCATAGAGTACATTCTTTTCAAAACTATAAAAAAAAAACCACCAAACACTTCCTATAGGTAATGGGAACATGACTACTTCCTATTTTCCTGCTGCAAAAATGAAAGATAAAATGGTTTTGCCAATTCTTTTCCCTGAAAACCAGATACAAAACTATCTTTTGTTTCTTATTTTAAAAATATTTTTAGAGCGGTTTTAGGTTTACAGCAAACTTAAGAGGGAGGTACAGTGATTTGCTGCACACCTTCTGCCTCCACACATACATAGCCTCCACATTAGCAAAATCATTCACCAGAGTGGTACTTCTTTTTTTAACCAAAGATGAGCCTACATTGACTCATCATAATTACCCAAAGTTTATAATTTACCTTAGGGTTCACTCTTGATGTTATACATTTTATGGGTTGTGATAAATGTATAATGATATATATCCATCATTATAATATCATACAGAGTATTTTCACTTCTGTAAAAATTCTCTATGCTCTGCTTATTCTTTTATCTCACTCCTCACCCCTGGAAACCACTGATCTCTTTATTATCTACCTAGTTTTGTCTTTTCCAGAATGCCATGTAGATGGAATCACTCTGTATGTAGCCTGTTCAGATTGGCTTCTTTCACTTAGTAATATACACTTAAGGTTTCTTCATGTCTTGTCGTGGCTTGATAGCTCATTTATTTTTAGCACTGAATAATATTCCATTGTATGAATGTACCACAGTCTGTTTATCCATACACCTATTGAAGGGCATCTAGTTACTTCCAAGTTTTGGCAATTATGAACAAAGCTGCTATATACACCTATGTGTAGGTTTCTGTGTGGACAAAATTTTCAACTTCTTTGGGTAAGTACTAAGTAGCAAGATTTCTGGATTGTGTGGTAATAAGATATGTTCAATTTTTAAGAAACAATCAAACTCTCTTTCAAAATGTCTATACCATTTTGCATTCCCACCAGCAGAGAAGGAGAGTTCTTGTTGCTCCATATCACTAGCATTTAATGAAGTCAGTGTTCTGGATTTTGGCCATTCTACTAAATATGTAGTGGTATCTCATTGTTGTTTTAATTTGTATTGCACTAATGACATAGATTTGCATCTTTTCATATGCTCATTTTCCACTTGTGTGTCTTCTTTGCTTAGGCATCAGTTAATGTCTTTGGCCCATTTTTTAATTGAGTTGCTTTCTTAATTTTGAGTTTTGAGAGTTCTTTGTATATTTTAGATAACAATTTTTTTAACAGATGTGTCTTTTGCAAAGGTTTTCTCTCAGTCTGTAGCTTGTCTTCTAATTCTCTTGATACTGTATTTTGCAGAGAAGGAAAATTTCATTTCATGAAGTTCAGCTGATAATTATTTCTTTTATGGATCATACCTTTGATGTTATGTCTAACAAGTCATTACCACACTCAAGGACATGTAAGTTTTTTCCTAGGTTGTCATCTCGGAATTTTCTAGTTTTTGATTCACATTTAGGTCTGTGAACCATTTTGAGTTAATTTTTGTGAAGGGTTTAAGCACTGTGTCTAGATTCATTTTTTACACGTGGACGTCCATTTGTTTGAGCACCATTTGTGGAAGAGACTGTCTATGCTTCATTGCATTGCCTTTACTCCTTTATCAAAGATCAAATGACTATTTTTTTTGTTTTTATGGGAGAAGGTGGAGGACACAAAGTTTATTTATGAGAGGAAGTTTTTAAACCACATACAGTTAAGGTAACGTGTGTACATCATGGTAGTATTTTGTTCTTGTTCAAGCCACTGTTTTGTGGTTTGAGTCAGTGAAACAAGTAGGTTTATAAAAGACTACTTTCTTAGAGGAAACCGTGTATTGTTATAGAAGAGTTCTGCAAAAATACTTCCTCCATCTTTTCCTTTTTTTTAAAAAAAATAATTTTTTTATACAGCTGGTTCTTATAAGTTATCTATTTTATACATATTAGTGTGTATATGTCAATCGTAATCTCCCAATTCATCCCCCCACCCCCACCCCACCTTTCCCCCTTGGTATCTGTACATTTGTTCTCTACATCTGTGTCTCTATTTCTGCCTTCCAAACTGGTTCATCTGTTCCATTTTTCTAGATTCCAGATATATGCATTAATATACGATATTTGTTTTACTCTTTCCGGCTTACTTCACTCTGTGTGACAGTCTCTAGGTCCATCCACATCTCTACAAATGACCCAATTTCATTCCTTTTTATGACTGAGTAATATTCCACTGTATATATGTACCACATTTCCTTTATCCATTCATCTGTTGATGGGCATTTAGGTTGCTTCTATGTTCTGGCTATTGTAAATAATGCTGCAATGAACATTGGGGTGCATGTGTCTTTTTGAATTATGGTTTTCTCTGGGTATATGCTCTAGGATTGCTGGGTTATATGGTAATTGTATTTTTAGTTTTTTAAGGAACCTCCGTACTGTTCTCCATGGTGGCTGTATCAATTTACTTTCCTACCAACAGTGCAAGAGGGTTCCCTTTTCTCCACACCCTCTCCAGCATTAGTTGTTTGTAGATTTTCTGATGATGCCCATTCTGACTGGTGTGGGGTCATTGTAGTTTTGATTTGCATTTCTCTAAATAATTAGTGATGTTGAGCAGCTTTTCATGTGCTTCTTGCCCATCTGTATGTCTTCTTTGGAGAAATGTCTATTTAGATCTTCTGCCCATTTTCTGATTAAGTTGTTTTTTTTTTTAATATTGAGCTGCATGAGCTGTTTATATATTTTGGAGATTAATCCTTTGTCCATTGATTCGTTTGCAAATATTTTCTCCCATTCTGAGTGTCATCTTTTTGTCTTGTTTATAGTTTCCATTGCTGTGCAAAAGCTTTTAAGTTTCATTAGGTCCCATTTGTTATTTTTGTTTTTATTTCCATTACTCTAGGAGGTGGGTCAAAAAAGATCTTGCTGTGATTTATATCAAGAGTGTTCTTCCTATGTTTTCCTCTAAGAGTTTTATAATGCCTGGTCTTACACTTAGGCCTTTAATCAATATTGAGTTTATTTTTGTGTATGGTGTTAGGGAGTGTTCTAATTTGATTCTTTTACATGTAGCTGTCCAGTTTTCCCAGCACCACTTATTGAAGAGACTGTCTTTTCTCCATTGTATATCCTTGTCTCCTTTGTCATAGATTAGTTGACCATAGGTGCATGGGTTTTTCTCTGGGGTTTCTATCTTGTTCCATTGATCTATATTTCTGTTTTTGTGCCACTACCATATTGTCTTGATTACTGTAGCTTTGTAGTATTGTCTGAAGTCAGGAAGTCTGATTCCTCCAGCTCTGCTTTTTTCCCCGAAGATTGCTTTGGCTATTTGGGGTCTTTTGTGCCTCCATACAAATTTTAAGAATTTTTGTTCTAATTCTTTAAAAAAAAAATGCCATTGGTAATTTGATAGGGATTGCATTGAATCTGTAGATTACTTTGGGTAGTATAGTCATTTTCACAATATTGATTCTTCCAATCCAAGAATGTGGTATATCTCTTAATCTGTTTGTGTCATCTTTGATTCCTTTCATGAGTCTCATATAGTTTTCTGAGTACAGGTCTTTTATCTCCTTACATAGGTTTATTTCTAGGTATTTCATTCTTTTTGTTCCAATGGTGAATGGGATTGTTTCCTTAACTTCTCTTTCTGATCTTTCCTTGTTAGTGTATAGGTATGCAAAAGATTTCTGTGCATTAATTTTGTATCCTGCAACTTTACCAAATTCATTGATTAGCTCTAGTAGTTTTCTGGTGGCATTTTTAGGATTCTCTATGTATAGTATCATGTCATATGCAAACAGTGACAGTTTTACTTCTTCTTTTCCAATTTGTATTCCTTTTATTTCTTTTACTTCTCTGATTGCTGTGGCTAGGACTTCCAAAATATGTTGAGTAATAGTGATGAGAGTGGACATCCTTGTCTTCTTCAAATCTTAGAGGAAATGCTTTCTGTTTTTCACCATTGAGAATGATGCTTGCTGTGGGTGTGTTGTATATGGCCTTTATTATGTTGAGGTAGTTTCCCTCTATGCCCACTTTCTGGAGAGTTTTTATCATAAATTGGTGTTGAATTTTGTTAAAAGCTTTTTCTGCATCTACTGAGATGATCATATGGTTTTTATTCTTCAACTTGTTAATGTGGTGTATCTCATTCATTGATTTGCATATACTGAGGAATCCTTGCCTCCCTGGGATAAATCCACCTTGATCATGGTATATGATCCTTTTAATATGTTGTTGGATTCTGTTTGCTAGTATTTAGGTGAGGATTTTTGCATCTATATTCATCAGTGATGTTGGTCTGTACTTTTCTTTTTTTATAGTATCTCTGTCTGGTTTTGGTATCAGGGTGATGGTGGCCTTGTAGAATGAATTTGGGAGTGTTCCTCCCTCTGCAATTTTTTGGAAGAGTTTGAGAAGGGTGGGTGTTAGCTCTTCTCTAAATGTTGGATAGATTTCACCTGTGAAGTCATCTGGTCCTGGACTTTTGTTTGTTGGAAGATTTTTAATCACAGTTTCAATTTCATTACTTGTGATTGGTGTCTTCATATTTTCTATTTCTTCCTAGTTCAGTCTTGGAAGCTTATACCTTTCTAAGAATTTGTGCATTTCTTCCAGGTTGTTCATTTTATTAGTATAGAGTTGCTTGTAGTAGTCTCTTATGATGCTTTGTATTTCTGTGGTGTCCTTTGTAACTTCTCCTTTATCATTTCTAATTTTATTGATTTGAGTCCTCTCCCTCATTTTCTTTATGAGTCTGGCTAAAGGTTTACCAGTTTTGTTTATCTTCTCAAAGAACCAACTTTTAGTTTTATTGACCTTTGCTATTGTTTTCTTTGTTTCTATTTCACTTATTTCTGCTCTGATGTTTATGATTTCTTTCCTTCTACTAACTTTCGGTTTGGTTTTTTCTTCTTTCTCTATCTACTTTAGGTGTAAGGTTAGATTGTTTTTTGAGATTTTTCTTGTTTCTTGAGGTAGGATTATATTACAGTAAACTTCCCTCTTAAAACTGCTTTTGCTACATCCCATAGGTTTTGGATCATCATGTTTTCATTGTCATTTGTCTGTAGGTATTTTTTTATTTCCTCTTTGATTTCTTCAGTGATCTCTTGGTTATTTAGTAGCATATTGTTTAGCTTCCATGTGTTTGTGTTTTTTATGGTTCTTCCCCCATAATTGATTTCTAGTCTCATAGTGTTGTGGTCCAAAAAGATACTTGATATGATTTCAATTTTCTCAAATTTACCAAGGCTTGATTTGTGACCCAAGATGTGATCTATCCTACAGAATGTTCTGTGTGCACTTGAGAAGAAAGTGTAATCTGCTGTTTTTAGATGGAATGCCCTACCAATATCAATTAACTCTATATGGTCTGTTGTGTCATTCAAAGGTTGTGTTTCCTTATTAATTTTCTGTCTGAATGATCAGTCCATTGGGGTGAGGTGTTAAAGTCCTCCACTATTATAGTGTTACTGTTGATTTCCTCTTTTGTAGCTGTTAGCAGTTGCCTTATGTATTGAGGTGCTCCTGTGTTGGGTACATATATATTTATAATTGTTATATCTTCTTTTTTGATTGATCTCTTGATCATTATGTAGTGTGCATCCTTGTCTCTTGAAACGTTCTTTATTTTAAAGTCTATTTATCTGATATGAGTATTGCTACTCCAGCTTTCTTTTGATTTCCATTTGCATGGAATATCTTTTTCCATCACTTCATTTTCAGTCTGTATGTGTCCCTAGGTCTGAAGTGGGTCTCTTGTAGACAGCATATATATGGGTCTTGTTTTTGTATCCATTCAGTGAACCTGTGTCTTTTGGTTGGAGCATTTAATCCATTCATGTTTAAGGTAATTATCAATATGTATGTTCCTATTACCATTTTCTTAATTGTTTTGGGTTTGTTTTTGTAGGTCCTTTTCTTCTCTTGTGTTTCCCACTTAGAGAAGTTCCTTTAGCATTTGTTGTAGAGCTGGTTTGGTGGTGCTGATTTCTCTTAAATTTTGCTTGTCTGTAAACTTTTGATTTGTCTGTGGACTCTGAATGAGATCCTTGCCATGTAGAGTAATCTTGGTTGTAGGTTCTTCCCTTTCATCAGTTTAAATATATCGTACTGCTCCCTTCTGTCTTGCAGAGTTTCTGCTGAGAAATCAGCTGTTAATGTTATGGGAGTTCCCTTGTATGTTATTTGTCATTTTTCCCTTGTTGCTTTTAATAATTTTTCTTTGTCTTTACTCTTTGTCAGTTTGATTACTATGTGTCTCAGCATGTTTCTCCTTGGGTTTATCCTGTCTGGAACTCTCTGTGCTTCCTTAACTTGGGTGGCTATTTCCTTTCCCATATTAGGGAAGTTTTCAACTATAATCTCTTCAAATATTGTCTCAGGTCCTTTCTCTCTCTGTTCTCCTTCTGGGACCCCTGTAATGAGAGTGTTGGTGCATTTAATGTTGTCTCAGAGGTCACTTAGGCTGTCTTCATTTCTTTTCATTCTTTTATTTTTAAATTCTGTTCCTCGGCAGTGAATTCCACCATTCTGTCTTCCAGGTCACTTATCCCTTCTTCTGCCTCAGTTATTCTGCTATTGATTCCTTCTAGTGTATTGTTCATTTCTGTTATTGTAATGTTCATCTCTGTTTGTTCTTTAATTCTTCTAGGTTTTTGTAAACATTTCTTGAATCTTTTTGATGTTTTCCTCCATTCTTTTTCTGATGTCCTGAATCATCTTCAGTATCGTTATTCTGACTTCTTTTTCTGGAAGGTTGCCTATCTGCATTTAATTGTTTTTCTGGTGCTTTATCTTGTTCCTTCGTCTGCTACATAGCCCTCTGCCTTTTCATTTTGTCTGTCTTTCTGTGAATGTGGTTTTTGTTCCACAGGCTTCAGGATTATAGTTCTTCTTGCTTCTGCTGTCTGCCCTCTGGTGGATGAGGCTATCTAAGAGGTTTGTGCAAGCTTCCTGATGGGAGAGACTGGTAGTGGGTAGAGCTGGGTGTTGCTCTGGTTGGCAGAGGTCAGTAAAACTTTAGTCCACTTGTCTGCTGATTGGTGGGGCTGAGTTCCCTCCCTGTTGTTTGTTTGGCCTGAGGCAACCCAGCACTGGAGGCTACAGGCTCTTTGGTGGGGCTAATGGTGGACTCCAGGAGGGCTCATGCCAAGGAGTACTTCCCAGAACTTCTGCTGCCATTGTCCTTTTCCCCATGGTGAGCCACAACCATCCCCCACTTCTGCAGGAGACCCTCCAACACTAGCAGGTAAGTCTGGTTCAGTCTCCTATCAGGTCACTGCTCCTTCCCCCTGGGTCCTGATGTGCACACTACTTTGTGTGTGCCCTCCAAGAGTGGAGTCTCTTTACCCCTGTCCTGTCAGAGTCCTGCAATGAAACCCCACTAGCCTTCATAGTCTGATTCTCTGGGAATTCCTTCTCCTGTTACTGGATCCCAGGTTGGGAAGCCTGATGTGGACCTCAGAATCTTCACTCCAGTGGGTGGACTTCTGTGATATAGTTGTTCTCCAGTTTGTGAGTCACCCACCCAGTGGTTATGGGATTTGATTCTACTATGATTGCACCCCTCTACCATCTTATTGTGGCTTCTCCCTTGTCTTTGGGTGTGGGGTATCCTTTTTGGTAAGTTCCAGTATCTTCCTGTCAATGATTCTTTAGCCATTAGTTGTAATTCCGGTGCTCTTGCAAGAGGGAGTGCCACTTGACTATGTTTATGTGGATCTATTTTGGGGCCCTCTGTTCTCTTTCATTGATCTGTTCATCTAATGTTTGGACAGTACCACATGGTCTTGACAACTGTAGACTTATAGTAAACCTTTCACTTGGGTAGTGTTAGTTTTTCAACTGTATTATTCTTCTTCAAGATTGTATTGATTATTCTGAGTCTTTTGCCTTTCTATGTAAACGTTATAACAGGTTGTCTATTTTCATAAAATAACTTGCTGGAATTTTGAATGGGATTAAATAGAATATATAGATTAATTTTGGAAAGCTGACAACAATATTGAGTCTTCCTATCCATAAACATAGAGTATCTCTCCATTTATTTAGTTCTTCTTTGATTTTGTTCATCAGAGTTTTGCAGTTTTTCTTAAAAGGAAATTGTACGTATATTATTAAACATATACCTTACTATTTTATTTTGAGGGCTGGATATTGTGTTTTTAATTTCAAATTCCATTTATTCATTGTTGGTATATGGGAAAACAATTGACCTTGCATAATCACTCAGTTCTAGGAATTTTTTTGTGAATTCTTCAGAATTTCTACATATACAGACATGTCATCTGTAAGCAAAGAGAGTTTTATGTCTTCCTTCCCAATATGTATATATTTTACCTCCTTTTCTTGCCTTATTGCATTAACTAGTACTTTAAGTATGATGTTGGAAAAGAGAGGTAAGAGAGGACATCCTTGCTTTGTATCTGCTCTTGTGGGAAAGATTTGAATTTTGCACCATTAAGTATGATGTTAGCTGTGTGGTTTTTGTAGGTAGTCTTTATCAAGTTGAGAAAGTACCTCTCTATTCTTAGTTTACTGAGATTTTATCACGAAGAGGTTTTAGATTTTGTCAACTTTCTCTGCTTTTGTTGATAAGATCATGTAATTTTTTCAATCTGTTGATGTGATAGGCTACATTCATTGACTTTGGTATGTAGAACTAACTTTACATAACAGGGATAAATTTTACTTGGCCATGATGTACAATTCTTTTAATCCTTTGTTTTGGATTTGACTTGCTGATAGTTTATTGCATCTGTGTTCATGAGAGAGATTGATCAGTAGTTTTCTTTTCATTTAATGCCTTTTTATGGATTGGGTATAAGGATTATGCTGACCTCATAGAATGAATTAAGAAGTATTATCACTGTTTCTCTCATCTGAACAAGATTATACAGAATTGGTTTCTTTTTTTCCCAAAGACTTATATGTTTTCTTTTCTACAGTTTTATTGAGATATGATTGACATAAAACACTATATAAGTTTAAGGTGTACAACATAATGGTTTGACTTACATACATCATAAAATGATTATCACAATAAGTTTAGTGAATGTTCATCATCTCATATAGATACAAAATTAAAGAAATTGAAAAATTTCCTTGTGATTAGAACTCTTAGGATTTACCCTCTTTACCACTTTCATATGTATCATATGACAGTGTTAATTATATTTATAATGTTGTACATTACTTCACTAGTACTTATTTATCTTATAACTGGAAGTTTGTACCTTTTGACTGCCTTCATCCAATTCCCCCTTCCCCCATGCCCTACCTCTGGGAACCACAAATATGATATTTTCTATGAGTTTGTATCTTTTTTGGTTTTGAAGTAAAATTGAAATACAACACCATGTTAGTTACTGTTATACAACATAGTGATTTGGTATATCTTTACATTTCAGAATGATCACCATAATAAATCTAGCTATGATATGTCACTGTACAAAGATATTACATGGTTATTGACTATATTCCCCATGCTATACATTTCATACCTTTGACTCATTTCTTTTGCAACTGGAAGTTTGTGTCTCTTAGTCTCCTTCAGCTATTTCTTTCCTCCTACCACCTGTCTCCCCTCTGGCAACCACCCATTTGCTCTTTGTATCTTTAACTCTGTTTCTGTTTTATTTTGTTTGTTCATTTATTTTTAAGATTTCACATGTAAGTGAAATCATACAGTATTTGTCCTTCTGTGTCTGACTTATTTCACTTAGCATAATACCCTTTAGGTCCATTCATGTTGTCACAAATGGCAAGATTTTATTCATACACACACACACACACACACACACACACACCCCTCACATCTTCTTTATACATTCATCTATCAGCAGGCACTTAGGTTACTTCCATATCTTTCTTGGTTCTTGGAAATAATGCTGTAAAGAATATAGGGGTGACTTCATCTTTTTGAATTAGTGTTTTCATTTTCTTTGGATAAATATGCAGCAGTAGAATTGCTGGATCATATGGTAGTTCTACTTTTAATTTTTTGAGGAATCACCATACTGTTTTCCATAGTGTCTGCACCAATTTACATTCCCAACAACAGTGCACAAGTGTTGCCTTTTCTCCTCATCCTCACCAACACTTGTTACTTGTTGTGTTTTTTTATAATAATGATTCTGATTGATAGTAAAGTGACATCTCATTGTGGTTTTCATTTGCATTTCCCTGGTGATTAGTGATATTGAGCACCTTTTCATGTGCCTGTTGCCCATCTATATGTCTTCTCTGGAAAAAAAATGTCTATTCAGATCTGCTGCCCATTTTTAAATCTGGTTGTTTCTTTTTTTCATGTTCAGTTGTTTGACTTCTTTGTGTATTTTGGATATTAATCCCTAATCAGATGTATTGTTTGCAGCAAGTATCTTCTCCCATTCAGTAGGTGGCCTTTTTGTTTTGTTGATAGTTTCCTTTTCTGTGCAAAATCTTTTTAGTTTGATTTAGCCCATTTGTTTACTTTTGGTTTTGTTTTCCTTGCCTGAAGCGACGTATCCAAAAAATAGTGTTAAGATCGATGCCAAAAAGCTTACTGCCTATGTTTTCTTCTACAAGTTTTATGGTTTCAAGTCTTATATCTAAGTCTTTAATCCATTTAGAATTTACTTTTGTCCATGGTGTGAAAGAGTAGTCCAATTTGATTCTTTTGCATCATGTAGCTGTCCAGTTTTCCCAACACCATTTAGGTGTAATTTCTTCATTAAATGTTTGGTAGAATTCACCATTAAACCCATATGGTCCTAGTGCTTTCTGTTTTAGAATGTTATTAATTATTGGTTAAATTTCATTAATCGAGGTAAGCCTATCTAGTCTTCTCCTTCTTGTTTGAGTTTGGCAGCTTGTGTATATCAAGGAATCACTCCATTTATCTATGTTATTAAATTTGTGGGCATAAAGTTGTTCATAATATTCTTTTGTTAACCTTTTAATGTCCATGGGACCTGTAGTAATATCCCATCTTCATTACTGATATTAGTAGAATATGCCTTTTTGGGTTTTTTTCCTTAACCTAGTTAGAGGCTTATTGATTTTATTAATCTTTATGATGAATCATCTTTTGGTTTCATTTTTTACTGATTTCTTATTTCCAAATTCATTGATTTCTGTTGTAGTTCTTTTTTTTCCTTCTTCTTCTTCTTCCTTTGGATTTAATTTTCTCTTCTTTTTCTAGTTTCCTAAGGTGGAAACTTAGATTATTGATTTTGGATTGTTCTTTCCCAATATATTCATTTAATGCTATAAATTTTACTCTAAGCACTGTTTTCGTTGCATCCACCAAATTTGGATAAGCTGTGTTTTCACTTTTATTTAGTTCAGATTATTTTAAAATTTCTCTTGAGGTATCTTCTTTGACCCACGTGTTATTTAGAAGTATGTTGTTTAGTCTCCACATGTTTAGGTATCTTCCTATTATCTTTCTGCTATTGATTTCTAGTTTAATTCCATTGTGGTCTGAGAGCATCCATTGTATAATTTCTCTTCTTTGAAAAGTCTCAAGGTGTGTTTTATGGTCCAGAGTGTGATCTACCTTAGTGTATATTCCATGTGAGCTTGAGAAGAATGTATGTTCCACTACTGTTGGATGAAATAATCTCTAGATGTCAGTTATATATAATTAATTGAGCAGTGTTGAGTTCAACAATGTCCTTACCAATTTTCTGGCTACTGGATCTGTCCATTTCTGAGAGAGAGATGTTGAAATCTTCAACTATGATAGAGTATTCATCTACTTCTCCTTGCATTTCTACCACTTTTTGCCTCACATAATTGGACACTGTTTTGTTAAGAACATACATTTTAAGACTTGTTATGTCTTCTTGGAGAAGTGACCTCTTTATCATTATATAATGCCCTTCTTTATCCCTGATAACCTTCCTTGCCTTGAAGTCTGTACTTCTTGAACTTAATATAGCTACTCTGCTTAATTTTGAGTCTTATTAGCATGGTAATTTTCTCCACCCATTTACTTTCAATCTATACGTGTCTTTGTATTTAAAGTAAATTTCTTACAGAAAATATACTGTTGGGTTCTGTGGGGTTTTTTAAATTGAAATATAGTTGACTTACAGTATTATGTTAGTTTCAGGTGTACTACATAGTGATTTCACATTTGTGTAAGTAACAAAATGATTGCAGGGACAAGTCTAATAATTATCTGTTTCAAACACAATTACTACAATATTGTAGACCATATTTCTTATGCTGTATGTTATGTCCCATGGCTTGTTTATTTTATAACTGGAGTTTTGCAGCTCTTATTTTCCTTCATCTGTTTCACCCAACACCCTACTCCCCCACCCCCAGCTGATAAACACACATTTGTTATCTGTATCTATGAGTCTTTTAACACTTTGTTTTATTTGTTTCTTTCCTTTGTTTTTTAGATTCCACATACAACTAGGATCTTACAGTATTTGTCTTTCCCTGCGTGACTTATTTCACTTAGCAAGATCCACCCTCTAGATACATCCATACTGTTGTACTTCTCATTTCTGATATTAGTAATTCATGTATTTTTATTATTTTCATTAACAGTTATTCCAAAGGATTATGAATTTTATTAATGTTTTCAAAGAACCAACATCAGCTGTGTTGCTTATTCTCTATATTTTGTATGCTTTCCATTTAAATTATTACCCCTTTTAAGTTTTAATGATTTACTTCATTCTGCTTATTTTGCATTTGTTTTTCTTTTTCTAGCTTTTAATTTTAAACTCTTCATTGTTAATGTGAACATTGAAAACTATATATTTCTATTTAAGTGCAGCTTTAGCTTCTTCATGTGTGTTTTGGTACATTTTGTTCCATATTAATTAAGGTTAAAATATTTTAAAAATTTCCTCGCAATTTCCTATTTGACTCATGTTTTAATTAGAAGCGAGCATTCAGTTTCCAAATCTTGGAGGGTTTGTTTGTTTGTTTGTTTTAGATTTTTAAAAGTGTTTTTGTAGATGTTCATACTTTTCAATTTATTGAGACTTATTCCACAGTTCAGAATTTGATTTGACTTGATGAAAGGTTCACATGCACCTGAAAATAAGAATATTCTGTAGTTGTTTTTGTGATATTCTATATATGTCAATTAAGTCATCTTAGTTAATAGTGTCATTCAAATCTAAATCCTCACTGATTTTTATCTACTTGTTTTTCTGTCAATTTACTTTTTACCTCTCTTTTTCTTTATATTTAAAATAGCTCTGTATAACACCATACTGTTGAATGTCCCCTACTGCCTTTCTCGACAGACAGATAGACAAATCAATCGATCTAAGTATATATCTCCAGCCTGACAATATCTTTTAATTGGAGGGTTTTTAGTTCTTTTTTTTTTCTTAGTTCTATTTTTAACTAGTTTTTGTGTGTGGTTATCTAGAAATTTCAATATGTATCTACCTTACTATAGCACAACTCGAATTCATACTTTGCTGTTTTATTTTTAATGTAAGAATTTTAAAATTATATATTTCCAGTTGTTCCCTTTCTTTGTGCTATTGTTTTCATGTTTCACTTCATAATTTATAAGCTCCATGTTCATAATACTATTTTTGCTTTTTTTTTTTTTTTTTCGGTATGCGGGCCTCTCACTGTTGTGGCCTCTCCCGTTGCGGAGCACAGGCTCCGGACGCACAGGCTCTGGACACGCAGGCTCAGCGGCCATGGCTCACGGGCCCAGCCGCTCCGTGGCATGTGGGATCCTCCCAGACCAGGGCACGAACCCGTATCCCCTGCATCGGCAGGCGGACTCTCAACCACTGCGCCACCAGGGAAGCCCACTATTTTTGCTTTTAATAGCCTTTTATAGAAAGTAAGAAATACTGAAAATAGTCATTTGTATTTCCTATATATTTATAACTTCTTTCAGTTTTATTTTAGGCTGTGTTTCCATCTGGAATTATTTATCTTCATACTGAAGTATTTACTGTATTATTTTTGTTGTGTAGGTGCTGCTAGTGACAAATTCTCTCACCTGTTATTTGTTATATATATATATATAATATATGTATTTTGCATTCATTTTTCAAGGACAGTTTTACTGATGGTAGAATTCTAGATTATGAGTATTTTTCCCTCCAGTACTTTAAAGATTGTTGTTCTGGGTTGAATTGTTTATTATGTGTTGTCAGCAATCACTCCTGTTCTGTACATTAGGTGGAAATAAATGAAGACCAGCTAAATAAGAATAAGCAGTGGCTATTTATTCAGAACATGTTATAATAAGAGTCAGCTACCATCACTCATGTTTGACAGAGACTCAGAGGCAGAGAGAAGAGATGGAAAGCTTTATAATGAAAAAAAGGAAAGGCTTCAGATATGCCCTGATCAGAAGCTATTGGCATGTAGAAGTTGGAGGTGGGCTAACTAAAAGTGGTACGTCCTATGAAAGTAGTTAGGGGTGCATAGGGCTTTCTCTGGTTGGTCCTAAGTTGGGCATGGGGACAAAACTTAGGGAAGCTGTCAGTAATTAATCAAGTCCTGACCATTTTAAAGCAATTGTTACAAGGGTTATTGTTTGACATCTTAGGCTGGTTGCTAGAGATAGTTGTCTGACTTCCTACAAGTCTGACTTATTGAAAGTAGGCTGACTTCCTGGTCTAGTTACCATAGAAAATAGGTTGGTTTCATGGGATGGTTGCTGCAGATGTCGGTCAGAGTTCTCTTTTTGTATTTGGCCTGGCCATTGCCCATTTGAATGTTCATTCTCTCAGTTATGTGTATTTTGTCTCTGTCTTCTTTTAAGATTTTCTTTTATATTTGGTTTTCAGCCGTTTGCCTGTGATATGCCCAGGTGTGTGTGTGTGTGTGTGTGTGTGTGTGTAAGTTCTCATTAGGATTTGTTGAGCTTAGATCTGTGGGCTGAGATTTTTCATCAGTTTCTTCAATTTTTATACTTTTATTTTCCAAAAAATATTTAGTCTCTTCTCTTCTCTCCTTTTGATATTCCAGTTGTAAAATTGCATGTTACACTCATGCAAAGACACTGTATTCTCCAATTCCATAATTTACATTTGATGTTTTTTTAGAGTGTCCAATTTTCTACTGAAATACACTATCACTTTATCAATCTTTTGCTGTAAATTTTTTAACATATTAGTAATGATTATTTTAAAGTCCAGGCATGCTAATTTCAATAACTGATTTATCTGTGGATCTTCTATTTACTTTGCTTTCCCTTTATTATGGGTAAAATTTTCCTTCATATATCTTTTAAAGTTTTATCATATTCTGGACATTGTTATAAAGGAGTGGTTGAAGTATACCATTTTATTGTTTTATTTCCCAGGTAATAAAGTCTCTTCCATTGTCTGGTGGTTAGGGTAAGAGGCTAGCCATTCCAAATTCCTCTTATGGCTGAGCCATAGTTTTAAATATACTGAGTTCATCTTTGATTTGTCAAACCCATAACCTCCCAGGAGTTTTTCATCTTGTCAGTACTCGGACTGAGAGGAGAGTGTATTGTAGTCACAAGTATGTTTGTTTACTATTGGGTTCCAATTGCAAAGGGTTTTGGAATACAATTACTGCAAGAATGCTTAGGAATAAGCAATTTCTCTTAGCATTGTTTCCCCTTGACTGCTGCTCTTGGTAAAATTTGGTGAGAGGAGGAAGGAGAATTGACATACTAAGGTATTTTTTTATATTTGGGGCTATTTTCAGTTTATACAACCATTCTACCAGACCAAATTGTCATCTTGTCTTGGCTGATTTCTCCTCATCCCTGTGAAGTCTCTCCATCTGTAGCAGGTCTGCTCCTCTACTGTCTGTCCACATTCATGTCCACTACCATGAATGGAAGCTGTAGTAGCTCTTTTCTCATCTCCTGTTTTTCCTTCTGTCTCACTGGCATTATTCTCAGTTCATTCCTTAATTTTTTGTTCATTCTCCTATGTCATAAATTTGCAGTGCCTTGTAGCTCAGTTTTTAAATATTTTATTTTCTGTGTGCAATTACTCCTATGGTGATGTCATCTAGACTTGTCTTTCCATATCATCAGTGCACTGATGACTCATAGTTAAATCTCCAAATCAGACTTCTACCCTGAACCCCAGACCTGTATTCCCAATAGCTATTTGACATTTCCGATTGAGTTCAAAATAAACATCTTAATACATCCAAAAAGGAACTTTTCTCCACAAAATAATAAACAAACAAATAAATAAAACCTACTCCACCTGCACTCTTTTCCACCTCAATGGTAATTCCATCTTTCAAGTTGCTCAGACCAAAATACTTAGCGTCATCTATTGCTTCCTTCTTTCTATAATACTCAGCATGCTGTCAATCAGAAATTTTGCTGGTTCTTCCTTTCATCTTTAGGTCATATCAAAAATCTGAACAGTTATCTCCACTTCTAAGTCTACCATCCTAGTCCAAACCATCAACATCATTTGCCTGGCTTATTAAAGTAACCCCAGACATAGTCTCTCAGCTTCCATTCTTGTCTCCTTTCCTATCCTACATTATATTCTCAACCTGGGTGATCTTTTTGAAACTTGAGTCAGACCATGTCACTCTTGCTCAAAACTATTCAGAGGCTTCCCCATCTCTCAGTGTAAATTTTAAGTTCTTTGGTATGTCCTAGCTATAATGACCTCTGTGCTGTACCTCAAACATGCCAGGTATACAAGGACCTCGGGGTTCTCTGTGATTGTTGTTAACTTTATCTGAGAGTCTCTTATCTGCACTGCTTGCCCCATTGCCTCTTTTGAGGATTTGCTCAAATATCTTCCCAGTGAGGTCTTAAAAACCAATTTATTCAAATTGAAAATCCTATACAACTCCTCCACTATATTTTGCCATGTAACACTATTTTCTTCAATTATCTATGTAACTTACTTTAGTATTTTGTTTTATTTTCTTTCCTCCCCCATTGGAATATAAGTGGGGTAAAAGAGGTTTCTTCCCTGTTTTGTTACTGCTGTATACATAAAATAATGCTCGACACATAGAGGTATTTTTAAATGAGTCTATGTTTTACTAGCTGTTTTTTTCTAACTTGGCTGTTGATTCATATTGCCAACATGAGTCTTTATACTGTGACAATCTAAAGATGAAGAGGTTTCATTGCTTTACAGTGACCCCCTTGTCCACTTCATATTATTATCTTATATTAATTGTGCTAGAGTTTGAGGATTATTGTTACAGTTAGAATAGAAAAAGCAAACACAATTTTCTTGAATGAAGGTTAAGTGTTACTCTCAGAAAAGGAACATATATTTGTATTCCATCCTCAAAAAAACTGCTTTGTAAATGTTAAAGCACTTTTCAAATATAAGGAATTAAAATATTTTGCATAGTAGACAGCCTTGGAATATTTTAGTACTGATTTGACACATCAGCTCTTCACTGGCAACTGCATGCTGCTTTTAAATGTTGTAAGGCCTACAAGGTAAGTTTGAACATTCAAATTCCATGTAAATAATTTAATACTTTTAAAACAATGTTCCAAAATAATTTTTCCCTTTATAGCAAATTCAAGGATATTTGAATTCATAGTGATACCTATAACTATATTTTAATCAGGTGTAAAGACTCTTAAATGATTGGGGGAAAGCAGAACTTGAAAAGAGAAAGAGTAACTGCTCATGCTTAAGAATAGCAATAAAGAACTTCGCCTTTTAATGTAATAAAAAGATAAAAATCTCTTGAGAGATATTTTGATAATTCTCGAGACAGACTCATCTAGAAAAAAATATTTTAATTTTGAAGTAACTAAAAAGGTTTGTCACAAATTTATCTTCTTTTTTAGATGAATTATTCACAACCATTATTTTAAAAATTTACACAGGCATTACTTTGAATCTCCATGAAAATATCTCAAAGTAGAGTTCAAAAATGTTATTTTTATTGTTAAAATATACAGTTGAAATCAATTCATCCTAAGAGTCTGCCTATTTTTCCCCCAAAAAAATATTTTTTTAAATTTACTTTTTTAAAAACTGAGATATAATTAACATATAACATTATATTAGTTTCAGGAGTTCAACATAATAATTTGATATTTGTATATATTATGAAATGATCACCATAGGAAGTCTAGTTAGCATCCATTATCACACCTAATTACAAATATTTTTTGTTGTGATGAGAACTTTTAAGGTCTACTTTCTTTCTTCAGATATTCTATATAGTGTTAACTATAATAACCATGCTGTACATTACAACCCCATGACTTTGATTCAATATTAAGAAAAAAATCATAACACAAAACTGTATAGTGCTTATGATTTCAATCATCTGTTTAAATACATTTTGATATTTTTCTAGATTTTTTAAAAACATCTTTATTAGAGTATAATTGCTTTACATTGTTGTGTTAGTTGCTGCTGTATAACAAAGTGAATCAGCTATACGTATACGTATATACCCATATCCCCTCCCTCTTGCATATCCCTCCCACCTTCCCTATCCCACTCCTCTAGGTGGTCACAAAGCACTGAGCTGATCGCCCTGTGCTATGTGGCTGCTTCCCACTAGCTATCTATTTTATATTTAGTAGTGTATGTATCTCAATGCCACTCTCTCACTTCATCCCAGCTTACACTTCCCCCTCTCCGTATCCTCAAGTCCATTCTCTACGTCTGTGTCTTTATTCCCGTCCTTCCCCTAGGTACTTCAGAAACTTTTTTTTTTATTCCATATATATGTGTTAACATGCGGAATTTCGTTTTCTCTTTCTGACTTGCTTCACTTTGTATGACAGACTCTAGGTCCATTCACCTCATTACAAATAACTCAGTTTCACTTCTTTTTATGGCTGAGTAGTATCCCATTGTATATATGTGCCACATCTTCTTTATCCATTCATCTGTCGATGGACACATAGGTTGCTTCCATGTCCTGGCTAATGTAAATAGTGCTGCAATGAAAATTTTGGTACATGACTCTTTTTGAATTATGGGTTTTTCAGGGTATATGCCCAGTAGTGGGATTGCTGAGTCATATGGTAGTTCTCTTTTTAGTTTTTTAAGGAACCGCCATACCGTTCTCCATAGTGGCTGTATGAATTTACATTCCCACCAGCAGAGCAAGAGGGTTCCCTTTTCTCCACACCCTCTCCAGCATTTATCGTTTATAGATTTTTTGATGATGGCCATTTTGACTGGTGTGAGATGATACCTCATTGAAGTTTTGATTTACATTTCTTTAATGATTAGTGATGTTGAGCATCCTTTCATGTTTGTTGGCAATCTGTATATCTTCTTTGCAGAAATGTCTATTTAGGTCTTCTGCCCAATTTTGGATTGGATTGTTTGTTTTTCTTAAGATTGCACTGCATGAGCTGCTTGTACAGTTTGATGGTTAATCCTTTGTCAGTTACTTCGTTTGCAAATATTTTCTCCCATTGTCAGGGTTTTCTTTTCATCTTCTTTATGGTTATCTGTGCAGAGGTTTGAAGTTTCATTAGGTCTCATTTGTTTCTTTTTGTTTTTATTTCCATTTCTCTAGGAGGTGGGTCAAAAAGGATCTTGCTGTGATTTATGTCATGGAGTGTTTTACCTATGTTTTCCTCTAAGAGTTTTATAGTGTCTGGCCTTACATTTAGGTCTTTAATCCTTTTTGAGTTTATTTTTGTGTATGGTGTTAGGATGTGTTCTAATTTCATTCTTTTACATGTAGCTGTCCAGCTTTCCCAGTGCCACTATTCAAGAGGCTGTCTTTTCTCCATTGTATATTCTTGCCTCCTTTATCAAAGATAAGGTGACCATATGTGCATGGGCTTTCTATCCTGTGCCATTCATCTATATTTCTGTTCTTGTGCTAGTACCATACAGTCTTGATTACTGTAGCTTTGTAGTATAGTCTGAAGTCAGAGAGCTTGATTCCTCCAGCTCCATTTTTCTTTCTCAAGATTGCTTTGGCTATTCAAGGTCTTTTGTGTTACCATAGAAATTGTGAATTTTTTGTTCTAGTTCTGTGAAAAATGCCATTTGTAGTTTGATAGGGATTGCATTGAATCTGTAGATTGCTTTGGGTAGTATACTCATTTTCACAATGTTTAGTCTTCCAATCCAAGAACAAGGTATATCTCTCCATCTGTTTGTATAATCTTTAATTTCTTTCATCAGTGTCTTATAGTTTTCCACATACAGGTCTTTTCTCTACTTAGGTGGGTTATTTCCTAGGTATTTTATTCTGTTTTTGCAGTGGTAAATTGAAGTGTTTCCTTAATTTCTTTTTTAGATTTTTCATCATTACTGTATAGGAATGCAGGAGATTTTTGTGCATTAATTTTATATCCTGCTACTTTACCAAATTCATTGATTAGCTCTAGTAGTTTTCTCGTAGCATCGTTAGGATTCTCTGTACGTAGTATCATGTCATCTGCAAAGAGTGACAGCACTACTTCTTTTCCAATTTGGATTCCCTTTATTTCTTTTTCTTCTCTGATCGCTGTGGCTAAAACTTCCAAAACTATGTTGAATGATAGTGTGAGAGTGGGCAACCTTATCTTGTTCCTGATCTTAGTGGAAATGGTTTCAATTTTTCACCATTGAGAACAGTGTTTGCTGTGGGTTTGTCATATATGGACTTTATTATGTTCAGGTAAGTTCACTCTTTGCCTACTTTCTGGAGAGTTTTTATCATAAATTGGTGTTGAATTTTGTCGAAAGCTTTTTCTGCATCTATTCAGATCATCATATGTTTTTTTCACCTTCAATTTGTTAATATGGTCTATCACATTGATTGATTTGCATATATTGAAGAATCCTTGTGTTCCTGGGATAAACCCCACTTGATCAGGGTGTATGATCCTCTTAATGTGTTGTTGGATTCTGTTTGCTACCATTTTGTTGAGGATTTTTGCATCTGTGTTCATCAGTGATATTGGCCTGTAGTTTTCTTTTTTGGTGACATCTTTGTCTGGTGTTGGTATCAGGGTGATGGTGGCCTCATAGAAAGAGTTTGGGAGTGTTCCTCCCTCTGCTAAATTATGGAAAAGCTTGAGAAGGAAAGGTGTTAGCTCTTCTCTAAATGTTTGGTAGAATTCGCCTGTGAATTCGTCTGGTCCTGGGCTTTTGTTTGTTTGAAGATTTTTAATTAGTTTCAATTTCATTGCTTGTGATTGGTCTGTTTATATTTTCTATTTCTTCCCGGTTCAGTCTCAGATGGTTGTGCCTTTCTAAGAATTCATCCATTTCTTCCAGATTGTCCATTTTTGTGGCATATGGTTGCTTGTAGTAATCTCTCATGATCCTTTGTATTTCTGCAGTGTCAGTTTTTACTTGTCCTTTTTCATTTCTAATTCTGTTGATTTGAGTCTTCTCCCTTTTTTTCTTGATGAGTCTGGCTAATGGTTTATCAATTTTACTTATCTTCTCAAAGAACCAGCTTTTAGTTTTATTGATCTTTGCTATCATTTCCTTCATTTCCTTTTCATTTATTCTGGATCGGATCTTCATGACTTCTTTCCTTCTGCTAACTTTGGGGTTTTTTTGTTCTTCTTTTTCTGTTGCATTAGGTTTAAGTTTAGGTTGTTGATTTGAGATTTTTCTTGTTTCTTGAGGTAAGATTGTATTGCTGTAAACTTCCCTCTCAGAACTGCTTTTGCTGCCTCCCATAGGTTTTGGGACATCAAGTTTTCACTGTCATTGCTTTCTAGGTATTTTTTGAGTTCCTCTTTGATTCCTTCAGTGATCTCTTAGTTACTTAGAAGCGTCTTGTTTAGCCTCCATGTGTCTGTATTTTTTACATTTTTTTCCTGTAATTCATATCTAGTCTCATAGCATTGTGGTTGGAAAAGATACTTGTTATGATTTCAGTTTTCTTAAATTTACCAAGACTTGATTTGTGACCCAAGATATGATCTATCCTGGAGAATGTTCCATGAGTAGTTGAGAAGAAAGTGTATTCTGTTGTTTTTGGATGGAATGTCCTATAAATATCAATTAAGTCCATCTTTTTTAATGTGTCATATAAAACTTGTGTTTCCTTATTTATTTTCATTTTGGATAATCTGTTCATTGGTGAAAGTGGGGTGTTAAAGTCCCCTACTATTATTGTGTTACCATCAATATCCCATTTTCTGGCTGTTAGCATTTGCCTTATGTACTGAGGTGTTCCTATGTTGGGTGCATAAACATTTACAATTGTTATATCTTCTTGGATTTATCCCTTGATCATTATGTAGTGTCCTTCTTTGTCTCTTGTAATAGTCCTTATTTTAATGTCTACTTGATCTGATAGGAGAATTGGTATTCTAGCTTTCTTCTGATTTCCATATGCATAAAATATCTTTTTCCATCCCCTCACTTTCCATCTGTATGTGTCCCTAGGTCTGAAGTGGGTCTCTTGGAGACAACATGTATACAGGTCTTGTTTTTGTATCCATTTAGCCAGTCTATGTCTTTTGGTTGGAGCATTTAATCTATTTACGTTTAAGGTAATCTTTGCTCTGTATGTTCCTATTAGTTTCTTAATTGTTTTGGGTTTGTTATTGTAGGTCTTTTCCTTCTTTTGTGTTTCCTGCCTAGAGGAGTTCCTTTTGCATTTGTTGTAAAGCTGGTTTGGTGTTGCTGAATTCTCTTAGCTTTTGCTTGTGTGTAAAGGTTTTAATTTCTCCATTGAATGTGAATGAGATCCTTGCTGGGTAGAGCAATCTTGGTTGTAGGTTTTTCCCTTTCATTACTTTAAATATGTCCTGCCACTCCCTTCTGGCTTGCAGTTTCTGCTGAAAGATCAACTGTTCACCTTATGGGGATTCCCTTGTATGTTAATTGTTGCATTTCCCTTGCTGCTTTTCATATTTTTTCTTTGTATTTATTTTTTGATAATTTGATTAATATATTTCTTGGCATGTTTCTCCTTGGATTTTTCCTATATGGACTCTCTGCACTTCCTGAATTTGATTGACTATTTCCCTTCCCATATTAGGGAAGTTTTCAACTATAATCTCTTCAAATATTTTCTCAGTCCCTTTCTTTTTCTCTTCTTCTTCTGAGACCCCTATAATTCAAATGTTGGCGCATTTAACGTTGTCCCAGAGTCTCTGAGAATATCCTCAATTCTTTTCATTTTTTTTTCTTTATTTTGCTCTGTAGTAGTTATTTCCACTATTTTATTTTCCAGGTCACTTATCTGTTCTTCTGCCTCAGTTATTCTGCTACTGATTCCTTCTAGAGAATTTTTAATTTCATTTGTTGTGTTGTTCATCTTTTTTTTTTTTTTTTTGCTGTTTAGTTCTTCTAGGTCCCTGTTAAACGTTTCTTGTATTTTCTCCATTCGGTTTTCAAGATTTTGGATCATATTTACTATCATTACCTTGAATGCTTTTTCAGGTAGACTGCCTATTTCCTCTTCATTCGTTTGGCCTAGTGGGTTTTTACCTTACTCCTTCATCTGCTGCATATTTCTCTGTCTTCTCATTTTGCTTATCTTACTGTGTTTGGGGTCTCCTTCCTGCAGGCTGCAGGTTCGTAGTTCCTGTTGTTTTTGGTGTCTGTCCCCAGTGGCTAAAGTTGGTTCAGTGGGTTATGTAGGCTTCCTGGTGGAGAGGACTAATGCCTGTGTTCTGGTAGATGAGGCTGGATCTTGTTTTTCTGGTGGGGAGGACCACGTCCGGTGATGTGTTTTGTTGTGTCTGTGTACTTAGTATGATTTTAGGCAGCCTCTCTGCTAATGGATGGAGTTGTGTTCCTCTCTTGCTAGTTGTTTTGTATAGGTTGTCCAGCACTGGGGTTTGCTCATCATTGATTGGAGGTGGATCTTAGCCTTGAGATGGAGATATCTGGGAGAACTCTTGCCAATTGACAACACGTGGGCCAGGAGGTCTCTGATGGTCCAGTGTCCTGAAATTGGCTCTCCCACCTCAGAGGCTAGGCCTGACACCCGGCCAGAGCACCAAGACCCTGTCAGCCACATGGCTCAGAAGAAAATGGAGGAAGAAAAAGAAAGAAAGAAAATAAATAAATAAATAAAGTTATTGAAATAAAAAAATTAAAAAATTATGAAGAGAGCAACCAAACCAATAAACAAATCTACCAATGATAACAAGCTCTAAAACCTAAACTAAGATAAACATACAAATCAGAAACTAGTCAGTCACATACAGCAAATGCGAAGTCTACAATTGCTCCCATAGTCCACTGCCTCAATTTTGGTATGATTCATTGTCTATTCAGGTATTCCACAGATGCAGGTACAGCAAGTTAATTGTGGAGATTTAATCCACTCTTCCTGAGGCTGCATGAAGAAGTTTCCCTTTCTCTTCTTTGTTCTCACAGCTCCTGGGGTTCAGCTTTGCATTTGGCTCTGCCTCTGCATGTAGGTAGCCCTCTGGCATCTGTTCTTTGCCCAGACAGGATGGGGTTAACGGAGCGGCTGTTTAGGGAGCTCTGGCTCACTCAGGCCTGGGGGAGGGAGGGGTACAGAATGCAGGGCGAGCCTGCGGAGGCAGAGTCCGGTGTTACATTGCAACAGCCTGAGGCATGCCATGTGTTCTCCCAGGGAAGTTGTCCCTAGATCATGGGATCCTGGCAGTGGCAGCCTGCACAGTCTCCCAGGAGGGGAGGTGTGGATAGTGACCTGTGCTTGCACACAGGATTCTTTGTGGCTGCAACAGCAGCCTTAGCATCTCATGCCCGTCTCTGGTGTCTGCACTAATAGCCGTGGCTTGCACCCATCCCTGGAGCTCGTTTAGGTGGTGCTCTGAATCTCCTCTCCTTGTGCACCCTGAAACAATGATCTCTTGCCTCTTAGGCAGTTCCAGACTTTTTCCCAGACTCCCTCCTGGCTAGCTGTGGTGCACTAGCCCCTTTCAGGCTGTGTTCATGCAGCCATCCCCAGTTCTCTTCCTGGGATCTGGCCTCCGAAGCCCAAGCCTCAGCTCCCAGCCCCTACCCACCCCGGTGGGTGAGCAGACAATCCTCTCAGGCTGGTGAGTGCTGGTCAGCAGTGATCCTCTCTGTGGGAATCTCTCTGCTTTGTCCTCTGCACCCCTGTTGCTGCTCTCTCCTCCGTGGCTCCGAAGCTTCCCCCCACCCCCCCCATCTCCACCAATGAAGGGTCTCCCTAATGTCTGGAAACTTTTCCTCCTTCACAGCTCCCTCCCAGAGATGCAGGTCCCATCACTATTCTTTTGTCTCTGTGTTTTTCTTTTTTCTTTTGCCCTAACCAGGTACATTGGGAGTTTCTTGCCTTTTGGGAAGTCTGAAATCTTCTGCCAGCATTCAGTAGTTGTTCTGTAGGAGATGTTCTACCTGTAGATGTATTTTTGATGTATTTGTGGGGAGGAAGGTGATCTCAACATCTTAGTCCTCCGCCATCTTGAATGTTCTCCCTGCCTGTACTTTTTTAGAGATTAAAGTTTCCCAAGTCAAACTTCTAAGAGTTGTGCTTTGAAAATCTATATGGATATTTAAAACCTCTGAAAGTGTTATAACTATATGATATTTAGTGGCAAAAAAAAAAGGACATTTCTGCATGGAAATTTCCTCAAGTATTCGAGCAATGTCGTCCATTAAATCAAGTAAACAAATGTTCTTAAAAATTACTAAAAATTAATTACTTAGTGCTTCTTAAAATCTCCTATCAGAAGTCCTTAGCCTCTTTTGCCTATCATCAGATTATGTAGCTAACAGATTATTCAAAATTTTAAAATAGTTATGGCAGTATATTAGAGAGAAGATAAAGATGTGTATGAGCCTTCAAATTAAAATATAAAACAAAGAATCATTATAATTTCAGTGCATTTCATTATATAATTTTTTAGCAATACATTGTAGAATACTTTTTTGAGGGAGAACTCATTTGCATGCTGAAAGCTTTGTTAGTATTACAGATGGTAAAAGTCATGCATTTTAGCATTTTTTTAAAAAAGAAAAACTAATTTCTTTTGATGAAACTTTTAGCATGTCTAATATTCAACTTTTTTGATCTCTGGGTTTTAGAATGCATTTTTATATCATTGTAACTTCATTGAGCATGTAGGGAGAATGAATCTAATTGAAAGAGTGGTAGAAGGCAGTTTATGTGAGGATTAATAAACTGTTATTGGCTCTTAGTTACTTTAATGTTTTAACTTCCAAATAAAATTAATAAATACAAAGTGTCAAGGATATACAATAAAATGAAATTTTGAGATGATTGGTCATATTTGAGACAATAAACTAAATTTTATGTGTGTGTTCACTTTTTGATTTCCCTTCTAACGCATCTTAAAACTGCCTTAAGCTAGAGTTCTGTGCTAACTTCTAATAAGATTGTATTCCTTTCTCTTCTAAAGAATGCAGTGATATCCCTATTTGAATAACTCTTGTTGTTTAAGTTAATTGCCTATTTTGTTGAGTTGGTTTAATAAAATCAGAGAACTATCTACATAGATGGTGCTATCTAGTACGTAAGTAAATATTGTGTATTCAAAACATTTTTGGCATAAAAATAAGATATTTATAAATTACATATATGCTAAAAACACCATGGGGAATAAAAGTCATGATTTTGGAAATTTTATGCATTAGAAAGTCCATAATAAGATGCTTTGGGTAGACAATCTGAAATATGCTTGCAACATTTGTAAGACTTGAATCAATTTTTTCAAATTTGGAGAAATCAATGATACATAAAGACAAACTACAGAAATTTATATAACAATCGATTTATATCATAATTAATAATACTCTTGAATAGTATGTCACAATTCACAAATAAAGAATATGTATTACATCTACTACTATTAACAATATTTCGGGCTTCCCTGGTGGCGCAGTGGTTGAGGGTCCACCTGCCGATGCAGGGGACATGGGTTCGTGCCCTGGTCTGGGAAGATCCCACATGCCACGGAGCAGCTGGGCCTGTGAGCCATGGCCGCTGAGCCCGAGTGTCCGGAACCTGTGCTCCCCAACAGGAGAGGCCTCAACAGTGAGAGGCCCGCGTACCACAAAAAACAAACAAACAAAAAAAAAACAAAAAAAACCCCCAAAAAACAGAGTTGCGTGGAATATTTTGCATGTTCAAATTGAGGAGAATTGAATTTATTAATTCAACTTAGCAAGCATGTATTGAAAAGCATTCTGTCTAAAGTACTGTTCCAGTGATTGTGAGTACAAGGATAAATATAGTGCAGATTCTACTCTCAAGCTGCTCAGAGACTGGAGGACAAAATATTCTGGTTATCTATCTCTGCATAAAAATACCACCTCAAAGCATATTTGTTTAAACAATACCATTTTATGATCTCATGATTCTGTGGGTTGATAGCTTAGCTGGTAGTGCTTCTGCTCTTCCTGCTGTCGGCTAGGACTGTCTGAGAGCTTGATTGGCCTGGACCGTCAGAAATGGCTCACTCACATCCTTGATACCTTGGAGGGGAAAGGCTCGATACTCATTTCAGCTGGGACACTGGGTCACTGGGACAGCTGGGCCTCTTTTACTCCATGTGTCAGGACCTCTTCTTCTCTTTATGGCTTCCATATACTTCTCTCCCCAGTATTTTCACATGGTTCTTCCGACAGATAGTAAGACTTCTTACTTGATGGTCTAGGGGTTCACAAAGTACAAAAATAGAAACAGACAGACCTTAAGTGGTAGGCCCTGAACTTCCACAGGGTCACCTTCTCTACATTCTACTGGTCAAAGTGAGTCTCAGGCCAGTCCAGATTCAGGGAGGGTATTTCACAAGGGGGAAATTATAGGATGCACAAATCATTTGGGGCCATTTTTGGAGACTAACAATTCCAGGAGACAGTGCTTACGATATGCACAGCGTACTGTGGAAACACTGAAGAAGGGCATCTGGCAATCTGGAGGTACTTGAGCAAGGCTTCAAAGAACAAGAAGATGCTGAACTAGACCTTAAAGGAAAAATCAGAATTAGCCAGTGAAGGAGAAACAGAGGATATGCCAAGCAGAGAGAGAGAGAGCATGAAACATATAAGACATGGTGTCAGAGGAGAGTGTGATGTGTCCTGAGAACTTTCAATTACTTAATATGAGATTAGAGTCCAGCCTCTTGCTAAATGATGAGAAAGAAAGCTGAAGAGGAAGACAGGGCTTTGATCCAGGGGCATTTTACAAAATGAGAATAGCTCTATCTCAGCTGCTGTGAGGGTTAAATTATATCAAGTCTCTGGCATACACACACACACACACACACACACACACACGGTGTCTGTACATGTATGTTGTAAATGTACTAGGTGATTTCTAACACTTGTTTTGCCATGATGAGGGGTTTGAATTTCATTGTGATATTCACAGGAAGCCAAGTATTCTGAGAGGGTCACTTTGCACAAAGAATTTACAATAGAAAATAATGTATATATTATTATTTACAAATTGTGTTACACATTTTTATATCAGTGAAATTTGTAAGATAAAGTATGCCTTACTTTTCTGGAGAACTTGTTAAACATTTACCAATACATCAAAGATATTGCCATTTTCCTGTTTTGTATATGTCCCTAATTCTCTTTTCTCTACTTGTCATGCCCTCAACTCAATGTTTCAACCTAGATATTCTCTACTGATCAGTCTTCCAATTCACTAATCCTCTCTACTTTTCTCTCCAACTATTATCAATGGTAAAGCCTATCATAATAATAATAATAAGCATCCTTCTGCATCTGTTTTTCTTCCTCAGGTTAGACTCATAGGGTCTAACCTTCCAGAGGTGCCAAGAGATAGCCTGGATTATTTACAAAAGCCCTTCCACTGTTATAGTTCCTTGTCTTTTCAGTCCAGAGCTAGGATGACAGTAAACATTGCTCTGTTTTTAGGGATTTTCTGCTAATCTTCTTTACCTTTTGCTCTGTGAAACTTAAGAATAGGCAAAAGTCTTAAAGGCAAAACCATGAGCTGTGGTCTCACTTCCATGCTACCACCTTCTCACTGGGATCTTGACTCCTCGAATCCTGGCTACCTTTTTCAATATGAAATCCTTTTCTTTCTTTGCAGTATTATGATATTTCTAAAAGTTGTACTCTTTTCTCTGCCTCTTACCAATGTATACTCAGATTTCAGTCGCTCTTCACAAGAAAATCAGCATTTGCCCTGAGGGGAAAAGTTGTTTAGAGAATGTTGGTTCACATTTCTCTGATTTCCTTCACTCAGGGATCTTGGGTTCTCAAGTCCTGGTTTTCTATAAGTTGTTTGATGCCTTCAAACATATTTCAAGTATACATTTTTAAAAATTAGCTTTTCTGGTTATTCTCAGTGGTAGCAATCTATTCCATTATGGATGTATCTACTGCCCCTTTGATGATTTCATAGCTCTACCTCCTTGTACCAGGACAAAGTTCTCTCCTAGATCCTCTGATAGCATTCTGAGTATAATTTCATCATAAAAATGATCACTCTGAATGGTAAAGGCTTATGTACCTGTCTGCCTCTACCGTTAGACCGAAAACTGGTAGAAGGCAGTCTTATTTTTCTTTGTATTCCCAATACCTGGCACACGATTGCTGCTGAATAAATGATTGTTTAATAAATCATCATGGGTGTGGGTATGTATCTGTAGGTTTCTGGATCAAACAAGATGTCATTTATCTGACAGATATTTCAGAGTTTGTTTTCCTCTATGTTTTTAACATCAATTTCTTCCCATACTTTAATAACTTTATTCTTTATAAAAATTTAAATCTTTGACCCATCTGGAAATTAGTTTGTTGTGCAAAGCAAAATAGAGTTATAATTCTGTTTCTTTTTTTTTTAAATAAACTTATTTATTTTATTTTTGGCTGTGTTGGGTCTTCGTCACTGCTCTGAGGCTTTCTCTAGTTACGGTGAGCAGGGGCTACTCTTCGTTGCAGTAGGCGGGCTTCTCATTGTAGTGGCTTCTCTTGTTGCGGAGCACAGGCACTATGTGCACAGGCTTCAGTAGTTGTGGCTTATGGGTTCTAGAGTGCAGGCTCAGTAGTTGTGGCGCATGGGCTTAGTTGCTCCGCGGCGTGTGGGATCTTCCCAGACCAGGGCTCGAACCCGTGTCCCTTGCATTGGCAGGCAGATTCTTATCCACTGCACCACAAGGGAAGCCCTATAATTCTGTTTCTTTAGTTATTTTTTAGCTTAGGAAAATAAGACAGTAGTTTCCAAAATAAGGGGAAATTACTTTTATGGATCAAATGTATATTATTTCAGTTGGTAGAATAATGTATATTTTAATTGACAGCAATATTTTTGAACATTGTAAACCCATAATAATTAGTTCATAGAAATATTTACATTTAGCTTCTGACCTATTTTAGTATTTTTAGATGTTATTTATTCTCTTTGTTGTATTGGGTATTAAAATCATATAGATGGTGGGAAAAATATTATTTGATACACAGACAAGAACTTTCCTCTATTTATTTTTAAATTTCCTAGTTGGAATTCAACCACTTCCTCTACAAAGCCTTTCCATATTCCTCAGGAGAGAATTAGCTAATCCCTTTCATAACTGCCCATAGTTCTTTGTGGCTTTTTAATGGCCCTTATCAACTTGCATGATACATATATGATTAAAATTAAAATCTTGTCCCTGTTAACACTTTACTTCCTATTTCCCAATCTGGCATTATTTTTCTCTCCAGTAGTAGTACTACACTTACATACTCACATTCCCTGTCCCCAACACACACACACACACACACACACACACACACACAGAGCAAGGGCAGACTACTTGAGAGTAAGCATTTCTCTCTGTTTGGCTTATTGTTGTATCCCTAGCACCTAGAACTGTGCCTGACACACAGAGTATGTGTTGAATAAATGTCTGCTTCCTACATCAGATGGTGAACTCAGTGAGACAGGGCCAGTGATCTAAGTCTTAGTATCTGAGCCTCTAGCAGGTGCTGAGTATTTTTGTTAATAAGTGAAAACTCATTCTCTTGTAAAACCAAAAGGGATTATGTTGTTTATATTCAAAGTTGAATCGTACTCATTGTAATCTGTAGCCTTCGCAAATAGTTCTTAAAATAGAATTAGTACACAAGAGTACTATGTATTTAAAACTTCATTCCTTGAATACATATTTATTTATTAACTTTAGAAACCTATAATAATTAGTTATATAGACAGATTTATATTTCTCATCTGATCTATTTTATTTTTTTAACATCTTTATTGGAGTATAATTGCTTTACAATGGTGTGTTAGTTTCTGCTTTATAACAAAGTGAATCAGCTATACATATACATATATCCCATATCTCCTCCCTGTTGTGTCTCTCTCCCACACCTCTAGATGTTCGCAAAACACCAAGCTGATCCCCCTGTGCTATGCGGCTGCTTCCCATTAGCTATCTGTTTTACATTTGGTAGTGTATGTGTCCATGCCACTCTCTCACTTCGACCCAGCTTCCCCTTCCCCTTCCCTGTGACCTCAAGTCCATTCTCTACATCTGCGTCTTTATTCCTGTCCTGCCCCTAGGGTCTTCAGAACCTTTTTTTTTTTTTTTTTTTTAGATTCCATATATATTTATTAGCATACGGTATTTGTTTTTCTCTTTCTGACTTACTTCACTCTGTATGACAGACTCTAGGTCTCCATCCACCTCACTAAAAATAACTCAATTTCATTTCTTTTTATGGCTGAGTAATATTCCATTATATATATGTGCCACATCTTCTTTATCCATTCATCTGTTGATGGACATTTAGGTTGCTTCCATGTTCTGGCTATTGTAAATAGAGCAGCAGTGAACACTGTGGTACATGACTCTTTTTGAATTATGGTTTTCTCAGGGTATATGCCCAGTAGTGGGATTGCTGCGTCGTATGGTAATTCTATGTTTAGATTTTTTAAGGAACCTTCATACTGTTCTCCATAGTGGCTGTATCAATTTACATTCCCACCAACAGTGCAAGAGGATTCCCTTTTCTCCACACCCTCTCCAGCATTTATTGTTTGTAGATTTTTTGATGATGGCCATTCTGACTGGTGTGAGGTGATATCTCACTGTAGTTTTGATTTGCATTTCTCTAACGATTAGTGACATTGAGCATCCTTTCATGTGTTTGTTGGCAATCTGTATATCTTCTTTGGAGAAATGTCTTTTTAGTTCTTCTGCCCATTTTTGGATTGGGTTTGTTTTTTTAATATTGAGCTACATGAGCTGCTTGTAAATTTTGGAGATTAATCCTTTGTCAGTTGCTTCATTTACAGATATTTTCTCCCATTCTGAGAGCTGTCTTTTCATCTTGTTTATTGTTACCTTTGCTGTGCAAAAGGTTTTAAGTTTCATTAGGTCTCATTTGTTTCTTTTTGTTTTTATTTCCATTTCTCTAGGAGGTGGGTCAAAAAGGATCTTGCTGTGATTTATGTCATACAGTGTTCTACCTATGTTTTCCTCTGAGAGTTTTATAGGGTCTGGCCTTACATTTAAGTCTTTAATCCATTTTGAGTTTATTTTTGTGTATGGTGTTAGGGAGTGTTCTAATTTCATTCTTTTACATGCGACTGTCCAGTTTTCACTGCACCACTTATTAAGAGGCTGTCTTTTCTCCATTGTATATTCTTGCCTTCTTTATCAAAGATAAGGTGACCATATGTGCATGGGTTTATCTCTGGGCTTTCTTTCCTGTTCCATTGATCGATATTTCTGTTTTTGTGCCACTACCATACTGTCTTGATTACTATAGCTTTGTAGTATAGTCTGAGGTCCAGGAGCCTGATTCCTCCAGCTCCATTTTTCTTTCTCATGATTGCTTTGGCTATGTGGGGTCTTTTATGTCTCCATTACAAATGTGAAATTTTTTGTTCTAGTTCTGTGAAAAATGCCACTGCTAGTTTGATAGTGATTCCATTCAATCTGTAGATTGCGTTGGCTAGTATAGTCAATTTAGCCATGTTGATTCTTCCAATCCAAGAACATGGTATATCTCTCCATCTGTTTGTATCGTCTTTAATTTCTTTCAGCGGTGTCTTATAGTTTTCTGCATACAGGTCTTTTGTCTCTTTAGGTAGGTTTATTCCTAGGTATTTTATTCTTTTTGTTGCAATGGTAAATGGGAGTGTTTCCTTAATTTCTAGTTTCATATTTTTCATCATTAGTGTATAGGAATGCCAGAGATTTCTGTGCATTAATTTTGTATCCTTCTATTTTACCAAATTCATTGATTAGCTTTAGTAGTTTCCTGGTAGCATCTTTGGTATTCTCTGTATATAGTATTGTGTCATCTGCGAACAGTGACAGCTTTACTTCTTCTCTTCCAATTTGGATTCCTTTTATTTTTCTTCTCTGATTGCTGTGGCTAAAACTTCCAAAACTGTGTTGAATAATAGTAGTGAGAGTGGGCAACTTTGTCTTGTTCCTGATCTTAGAGGAAATGGTTTCAGTTTTTCACCATTGAGAACGATGTTGGCTGTGGGTTTGTCATATATGGCCTTTATTATGTTGAGGTAAGTTCCCTCTATGCCTACTTTCTGGAGGGTTTTTATCATAAATGGGTGTTGAATTTTGGTGAAAGATTTTTCTGCATCTATTGAGATGATCATGTGGTTTTTCTCCTTCAGTTTTTTAATATGGTTTATCACATGGATTGATTTGCATATATTGAAGAATCCTTGCATTCCTGGGATAAATCCCACTTGATCATGATGTATGATCCTCTTAATGTGCTGTTGGATTCTGTTTGCTAGTATTTTGTTGAGGAATTTTGCATCTGTGTTCATCAGTGATATTGGCCTGTATCTGATCTATTTTAGAATCCCTAGTTATTATATAGTCACTTTGCTTTATTATATATGAACACCATAAAAATGATATGAAAAATATTTTTTGTACATTGACTGAGTATATATCCTATCGCAGATATTATGTTAGGAATGGGGGGACAAAGATGAGTAATATTTAGTCTCTGTCTTCCAAATCCTAAATGTCACCTAGCGTTTAAGTAGCATTTTCTCTTGCTGGACATTCTTATGAGAAATTTATGTATACTTACTCCTTGAATTTTTATAAGAATTCCATGAGATAAGTACTATTATTTGAAAGGAGGAAACTGAGGCACAGAGAGATTAGTCATATAGTTTGTCATTGGAGTCTGTGCTCACTGTCCAGCTAAAGTCTAGAGGCTGTATCTAAGCCTTTCTACAAAAGGGGGCTGCTTAGAAAAAAAATGGATTTTGACCCAGTCTTTGCCCCCTTTGCCATGGGCTGTAGTGTCTTAGCCTCTTTCCTCAGAACTGCCTTGGTGTCCATCTTCAAGATGAGTTTTCAGAAAAATGCTCTCTCCCCTACTCTTCCCACCAGCTTTCCCTAAGACAAACATTGTTATAGTTTAACAGATATACTGATATTATGTTGAAAAGCAGGGGCTCAAAAAATAATACAGTGGAGAAAATGATAAACTTCTAACAGCTGTGGTTGCTGGCATTCATATAAGCTTGGTTGGTTATAACTCGCAAAATTCAAATCTAAGTTGTGACACTTTCTGCATGACCTACTTTAAAAAACTCTTAAAAAATAACTAATATTGTCTTTGGGGGGCAGGGGAGCTGGAAAATACATAGCATGATTGATTTCCAGGTAGTTAGTCTTAAAGGAATAGCAGATGGTAAACATTAGCTATTAGAGCAGGAAATTATTCCTTCACCATATTTTTTTGAGCTAAGAGATTCTTTAGGAATAAGTAATTCTGGTTGGTTGATTTTGAAAGTAAACCATATGTTGTTTACATGTTTTGGCCTTTATCCAGTTTCCCTGAAGATGAGAGTGAAAATGAAAAAAAAAAAAAAAACAGCCTCTTACTAATTAGATAATAATGAACATAATGAAGACAGGTGCCATAAGTTTTTGAATTATGAGAATGTATTTTCAGAACAAGCTCTGGGAGTAGGATCTTGGGGGTGGTGGGAAAGTTCTGCATATACCTATGAGGTGAGTACATATGTGTCCTGGAGATATATCCCAAGGTACACTTTAAACAGATTTAACTGTTATTTCTTACTATGTTAGAAATCAAAAACACAAATCAAAATGAGTTTTCAAATGCCCTGTTCATTTTATATGAATTACTAAATGTAAATATCTGTGTTATTTGCAATATTGATGTTCTTGTTAATATCTTAAAGCATTTCTTACATATTTGGGTGATAAGCAAGAAATAACTAAAGACAGCCTGATGATTTTCCTAGAAAACCAATAGGACATTGAAGTTTTTGAACCTGTAGATTCCCTCACCTCTGAGTGACAGCAACATCCATAGGTCCTGTTTCCCCTCTTTACTGGAAAGAGTAGATGTAGATGATGCAGATTCTATTGCTTCGGCCACAAAGGGGAGTAATCACAGCTTCCTGTGGGGGAAGGGTTGTGCTTAGTAAGAGCTGCTCCTGACATAAAGGACTGAGAAGTTGAAAGGATAATGAGGAAATCAAGGAGTAAAAAGGACAGTGTGGATGACCCCCTGGGTGAAATCCTCATTCACGGTGGTAGTAAACTGAACCTTGGCTGCAGAGTGGAAAACTGGCCCTGTGTCCTTTCCCTTCCAGTGAAGGTAATGGACGAGTTTGAATGAACAGGAATGTTTCTGAAGAAAAATGAATATTCAAAATAGGACACAATTAGGGCAATTCAAATGCATTAATGACTATTTAAAATATTTAATAATGTATATGTTAATTATTTTCCAAAAATATAACTGCTGTGTTTGAAAATAATATATAAATCTGCCCTCATACAGTATGACCTGATACTAGATCTCTTCTGCTGTTGCAAAGACACTTAAATTCCACTGATGATTATTTTTCTAAATGATTAATTCTTATTGTGATTATTCTCTGGCTAATATATGTATGCAAAATGTAGCTGCAAGGATTTGCTTATGTTAGCATATACCCTCCCCCACCCTGAAACCTCAAGGCTCCAGACGCTTATGCTGGAGAGAGAATATGGATGTGTGTGTGTGTGTGTGTGTGTGTGTGTGTGTATCTAACCTTCAAGTTGATACAATGGTGATGATATACAAACAACAAAAAAAGATAAAGCCTTTCCCTTGATAATGCCGTTTGCAACATACTAATATCATTTTAGAAAAACTTAAAGGAGGATGATTTAAATTTAAGAGAGAGTAGTGTTTTAAAAGAGCTATACAGAGCATTTAAAATTGGAAATTTAATATAACCAAGAATGGCACTTTTATTAAAGAATTCTGTGATCTTCCAGCCATGTTCTTAACCAGTGATCACCCCATAGCAAAATGCATAGATAATCAGCAGCCCAGCCTGTCAGTAAACTTGTTGGGGGATTAAATCCTAAAGGAAGGAGCCCATAGCCCTGGAGGAAAACTGAGTGAATGTTTCCCTGAGTCTTTGAAGGCTCATCTCCGTAGTCCCACTGCTAGAATGTGCTCTGTTGTCATAGCAACACCATCTCCTGCTTCATACAGGAAAGATTAGCTCTTACTGTGCAGAGGAGAGAATTTAGGGGAAGTCAGATTAATCCCTGGGTGCACTTGGAGAGAAAGGTTGGACCTCGCCTGAGGGATGCTGTCTCTGCCATGATAGAATTGGCCCGCCACAGACACTGGTATTTAAGTTGAAGAGCAGAATTCACAGTAAGTGTCAGCTCCTCCAGAGTAGAATATTGATGAATGAGGTTTGTCTAAGTCTTGTTGAAGACTGTCCCATGCAGCAGTAGAAGGACAGCAGGAGACTCTGATGAGACTGCCAATATTTTCCTAGTTTAGATGGTATTTAAAGGGTTGACCACATCAGGAACTTGAGGAAAAATTTTAAATACTTTTGAAACGTCCATCTAAAATCCTGGGAGCAAGTCAAAATTAGATAGGCAAAAAAAAAAAAATGTATTATATGCTTTGGGTACTTAATTTATTTACCCTAGGTTTTTGTGCATTTAAATTTAAAATTTCATTGAGAGAAAGAAAAAGAAACTCATGAAAAAACCTATATGTCTAAGCAGGTGTGTTTCTTCAACACTCAAAGTGATGAGAATTCATTTTAGGATTGTAAATGTTCTTTTTCTGTTGTGCATACATTTTTTGAAAATATTTTTAGAAGGATACAAGTGGTAGAGTTCTTTTAAGGTAGTTATAAAATTATAAAAAAGTATTCATTGGATAAGGTTAATTTATTTAAGATGAATTTATTTAGCTCTTCTATTTGAGCTGCTTCTTCAACTTCTCAGCATAAAGCATATGCGATGTGCAAATCTTTCAGGATTTTCTGTTGCTTGCCTCAAATGGATTTTGTTCTAGGGGGCTGTCTATATGGATTTATTTAGATTTTTTCCCCCTTGGTTGAATTTGTACATTTTTTTATGCAGTTAGTAAGGATTGCATGTATTCTAGCTAAAGTGCTGGGAAACCTTGTTATGGATTTGAAATGTTTGATTTTGATAGCTATTGTGGAGATGCCCAGTCTTTCAAAAACTTAATTACTTCAAAGTACACTTTTATCCACATCTGAAAATTAAAATATTTTTTCCAAAAATATATAGATTTTACATATGATATTGCTAATATGTAAACTGAGTGGTTTTGACTATCAGTGTGTATTACCCTGCAAGTATATATGTTTTTTATTTAAAGCATTCATGGTAAAAACTGTATCATACTGTGTTCATCATGTTTTTCAGATGTTTTGATTGTGACCATATATGTATAGTGTGTATTTAGAAAGTGAGTTTTCTTTCCCATGGACCAAATCCTAGGCTACTAATGTATTAGCACACTACAGCTACCATCACAGTCTATGCTAAATATAGCCATTATCATAAAAAATATTTAATTGCCATTTGATATGTGCTGATTTATCAGAATGAATGAGATTTAGGTGTTGCTGGAAAAGCAGAGCACAGATCACACATATACTGCTTTTCTCTTAAACTTAATGCTAGAATAGACTACATGTCTTAGATTTAAAGGAACAATTATATTCAAAGGCTACGTAAAATTATTCTCTTCATATGTCAGGAAAAACACACAAAACCATAAGGGTGGTACTTGGCTTAATAGCATTCAACTTGTAACCATGCAGAAGCCCGGTGCTCTCAAGAAAATGGAGACAAAGCAGGAAGTCAGGAGCCCCTTTCATTAAAAGATTGCAAATTATTCCAACAACCTCTTTTCTATGATTTCTATCACTAGTTCAGGGTAGGACCCTTAAAAATCACAGAGAGGAAAAGCAAATCTGCTGTTCTCCCCCCCAACCCCCATCCTCAACGCCCAGCCCTGCAGAAAGCAAACTAGATTTACTTATCTCTCTTCATAGACTTGGGGCAAAAGTGAGCAAACCAATGAATGACCTTATGCTAAAAAGGGAGAAACTTCAGGCCTACTATATGATGCTAAGCTCAGTACTGGGAAAGAAGAAGGATGGCTAATAAAAAATGGGCACCATTTACTGAGATAACAGAATGAAATGTACAAATATATAATTGAATAATAATTGAAATGTAAGTCAAGGATTTAGTCTATTCACGACCTTAACCAATGTTTTTTTGAGAGGTATTCTTAACCAGTGTAAAGAAAACCCCTCAAAACTTGTTATATCACTTAGAATTTTCCATTTCCTGTGTTCTGTGGTGGTTGTTATTATCATCATCATCATCATCATCATTATTTTAGAAATACAGTAGTGATTGAACTGGACCCAGATGCTGTAGGTTGAAGACTAGTGGGAATTTGTCACATCCCTGAGGCAGGGTTTGCTTTGGGCTCTTCGTCTGTCAAGGTCTTGCTTGGAGAGGGAACGGGTCATCCTCCAAAGCCTAATTATTTCTTGAAAGGCACTGCTTCAGGAGTTTTTGAAAGAGTGAGTTGCTCCATTCTTGAACAGGAGTCAGAGGTTTGAAATGTCATTTGGAAAGTCCAAAAGTCAGTTTTAAGGATAAAAATCCTCAGGATGTAAAGGTCTTCTGAAAGCTCTGGGGTTAGTAGGTGATCTAGAAATGGTCTGAGCTTTTGCATGGGGAACCATTATACAGAAAAGAGAAAGAGGAAACAATGGCACAGGAAAAATTACAACGTAAACTTATGCTGGAGAACTCAACAAACAAACCCACATGGGAGGCATTAATACATGATTTCCTAATGGTCAGTTACTATGTAAACTGAGGATAGGTTCCAAAGCTACCCAGTATGGTTGATGATTGGCATGTGTATTATAGTAAATATTAAAAATAAAAATCTTCAGCACAAAAGGTAATACTGTGATATGAACACTTTTTGTATTTGCTTTTAAAAATCAAACTAAGGTTCAATTTGACTATTTATGTAAGATTTGATTCTATGACACACTGTTGGTTGGAAGGCCACTTGAGAACAGTGATTTAGCAATGATGCCTCTTCTCTTTTTAAAATTTTGGGACTTATGTTGATGTAAAAATCTTCTCTTCAAATTTTACTTTAATTCTTTAAGTTTTACTTTGTATGTCTCAGGACAAATACGTAAGATGCTAAATTTATGTTTTCTTAGGGTTTCATGTAAGCAAATGGGTGGCATGGTGCATAGTGTATGGGGAAGGTGGCTACAGCAGTTGTTGTAATCCAGTTGTAGAAAGACCAGAACATCAGTCTGGGCTTTGTGCTTTTGATGACACATACTTTTGAGGGCAGTTGGGGACCAATGAGCATTTGTGAACCAAGAGTGAAAAATAGGAGCAGTTCTCTGTGAAGATGTGTCTTACACATGTGGGGTAGGATGAATAGATGGTCTGAGTGATAGAGAAATGAATAGGATGGAGAGCCTAAACTAGCATAGAAACACAGACAATTAAACATAGGGAAGAGATGAAAAAGAAATTATAGACATGTAGTCTATGGAATTTCATGTGTGAATTTATACAACCAAGGTTTATCTGACCTCTGCCAAGTGACAGGCGACCAGACAGATGGTAATAATTGCAGAGCAAAATGCTAAAGTTCAGGCATTCATCAAAACAGTCTGGTGAGAATGACTGTAAGATAGAAAATCAAAATATCTGTGGTAAGGAGTGTAATAAAACAAGCAGAAGATAGACTTGGCCAATGATTGGATAGCATTAAAGAACCTTCAAACCCGAAACCCATGGGTGCTATTACTAGACAGAGGGAAAGTCAGTAGGAGGAGGGGGTTTGGGAGGAGAGTGGCGATGGTAATTGAGGCAGCTGTGAGTTTGATTTTGGACATCTTGTTTGATAAGGCTTAAAAACAAATACTGCATTTAATTATAGTAGTTATCTTGGTTTTTTTGTTTTTTATAAATTTATTTATTGTATTTATTTGTTTTTTGGCTGTGTTGGGTCTTCATTGCTGCACGCGGGCTTTCTCTAGTTGTGGTGAGCGGGGGCTACTCTTTGTTGCAGTGCGCAGGCTTCTCATTATGGTGGCTTCTCTTGTTGCAGAGCATGGGCTGTAGGTGCGCGGGCTACAGTAGTTGTGGCACACGGGCTTAGTTGCTCCGCGGCATGTGGGATCTTCCCGGACCAGGGCTCGAACCTATGTTCCCTACATTGGCAGGCGGATTCTTAACCACTGCGCTACCAGGAAAGTCCCTATAGTAGTTATCTTACTCATAACATAGTTTATTTTAAAAGGTCACGTTACTACATGAAATTTCCTAGCATCTTAGCACTTATTTTACTACTCTCTGTACTTTGTTTCCTCTGTAATATTTGTATATAGCAATTAGAATATGTGAGAACTTGACATGTATTTTCCTTTTGAAGTACAACTTTTTTAGTGTGATCAAAAAGAGGTTTAACTTTCATTACTGGAGTCTGATAATTCTAAAATTTAATAGTTTTTAACTAGGGAACTCTTTTGTACTCTGCTCTTGGCATTAATATATGATAAAAATAAATTCAGTACAAAGAAAAAAAGTATATATTTAGCTGAATTTATGAGAAAACCACTTTTGTAGCTTACCCAATTAGCTAGGGACAGAAGTGTTTTGTATTGCCTTTTTTATCTGGATAACTGGCAGAATTTTCTATTACTGTCATCCTGAAATGATAATAATTGTAATGATTACGATAGCAGCCTCAACAGTGAACATTTTTGGTACTTTATGTTTATAATTGTTGGGGAAATAAAAACAATCCTGCCCCCTAAAAGACGCCTCTATACCTATATAGAAGCAAGAGAGAAAACACAATTTATTACAGAGTAAGGATGTAAGGTGACATGAAAGTGACTACAGAGTCTGGACAATTTCACACATATTTATACAGTAATGTAGAATAAAAAAATATTCCAACTGCTTTATCTCTTTGTGAGATAAACAGATTCATCTGTGATGTCTCCTGTTAGTCTTGTGAAAGAAAGCCCTGAGCTAATTCTGGAGGCATGCATTTATAGTTTGAAGGGTCAGAAGTCCCAGTCTTACATGGAAAAATCAACAGGTTTGTCCTCTTGTCACACCTATATATTTTCAAGAAGATGCCCTAAGGACGGGATGGTGGGGAGGCAGCCACCTCTCTCCTCATAGAAAATTCATTCTTTTATCCTTATAGAGTGTACCTTTTTGCACACATTATCGCATTTAATTATCAAATACTGCCAGACACATATAATTTCTGTTATGTCTCAGTTTTCTGAATAAGGAATGTTAAGCTTAGAGAGGTCAAGGAATATTTTTAAAGTTGTATAACTAATAGCATAGGATTATTCCAGTTCAGTCTTTATCTCACATTCTTATTTCTAAGATGAATCATTGTAGAAACTTGTTTTTGGATGCTCCGTGGAGAGGTAATGATGAGGAAACAATTACTTTTATTGTCTTGTCTTGGGTTTCTATGTACACATAAGCCTTGTGTTATAAGTAAGCAGGCTATTGGACACAGTCTGGTCCAATTGTTATGTATAGTAACTACATCATGGAATTATTTTGGGAATTAAAGGAGATAACTAATATAAAGACACTTGCACCACACTTGGTGTTTAATAAATGATAGTAGTCACTTAAGATTTCAGAAACTTATTCTATTCCAGGAAAAGGAAAATGATGAGGACAATTGGAGGGGTTTTTTGGGGGGGTGAAAATCATTTATTAACAATTACAATTACATAAAGTAAGTTATTAATTAAATTACATTGTCTAATATTTTGACAATTGGGGGTTTTAATGGAAAGAATGCTGTCATGAGATTCAGAAGATTATTCATCCATCCATTCATTGATTCATTCATTCAACGAGCATTTAAAACCATTACTCTGGACGTCTTTCTGCCTGGGCACACTGCAGGAAAATGAAGATAAACAGAGGCTGCATCTCCCCTCAAATATGATACCAAACTAATTCTTGATATAGATCAGACTGGGGCTAGATGCTCTGCAAACATTAACTTCTTTAATCGTATCAGTTGTCATGTAATGTAAATACTATACCTGTCCCTGTTGTCCCTATGAGAAAACTAAGGCTCGGAGAGATTATGTCCAAACCACCCAACTTGTAAGTGACACACCTGCGTTTGAATTTATGTTTTTCTGGCTGCAAAACCCATTCTCTTAACCACAGTATTATTCCACCTATTGCCCAACTGTGAAAAGTACTATGATGAAGGTTAGTGCCATACAAGTGCTAACAGAAAGGGGTGTGTGGCAACAAGGTAGGGGTGGCCATCTAGGAAAGCCTTAGCAGATACACTTTTTCTTTAGCAGATAGAATTTTTCTCTATAATAACTATTTCAAGGAATGGTTTGGGGAATTAAAGGAGATTACCCAATACACAGAAACTTGCACTGTATTAGATGCTTAATATATATGATAGCAATCACTCACAATCCCTCATCCACCAATTTAAGTCTCAATACTGCTCTGGATTTTCTTTCCTTTTCTTTCTTATTCTTACTTCTTTGATTGTTTCATAAACAGTCTGTGAATATACATGCTACCTCTTCTTCCACTTTACCTACAACTTTGGGAGATTTCTAATCAAAGATCCACAGACAGTTTTTTCCAACATCTGATCTTCAATGTGAATACACTGGGGTTCATAACAATTGGGATAGGAAATGGTGGAGATATTCCTTTAAACTTTAGAAAACATGATCATGTTTTCTGGCACAATTTTCTTTTTCAGACTTACAGAGAGAAAGGGGCTTGGTGGGAGGGAGGTCTTGAGAGCTTTTCATTTTTAAAAGTGAGGGTACCATTTGTAGCTAGGGAACTTGCTTCTTTCTCTACACAGACTTCATTCATAGGTTTCACTGAATGTGTTGTAGAGAAGAATAAGTAAATTAGAGCCAGAGAAAATAAAGGGTAGAGTTTATAATCAGGTCTACAAAGGAGTCTGTGGGTCAATATCTGAGCCAAAACATCAGAATATACTAAAGATATTCAAACTTTGTGACCTGTAGAACAAGGTTTTCCCATTTTGGTCCTGAATGCATGTCTATGTATAATTTTATCCTGCAGCCTGATTCTGTACTTTTAAATTAATGCAAAACTTAATGCAACAAAGCCTCTTTGTTTCAAAGCCTTTGTGAAAACTATTGCTTTATCTATGACAGAATCACTGATATCTCATACCTCTTAGTAAGAGCTAACTATAGAATTGTAAAGTTTAGCCTTGTATAATAAATATTAAGGACAGCAATCCACATTTTACTATAGTTAATATAATGATTTGTGGAACAAACCTAAGGTAGATTTTGAAAGGAGAATAAGAAATTAACTTTGATTGATGCTATCAATGTCTTCCAAACTTGTCTAATAACAGTCACTCCTATTAGTTAAAAAAAATAAGAAAAAGAATGAAAAATTACATATAATGCTTTTCTAATAGCTGGAAAGAAGTTTTCAAAATTTAGAAAATCCCAGAAGCCATGACTTTATTAGAGAATGCTATACATGTATATCCTCTCTCTAGAAATTGCTTTAAGCAAGTAGGAAATTTAAAGGTGATGACTAATTTTTTTTTTAACTCTAGCTAATAAGGTCCCAAGGGATGACTATTACCCATACCAGGAAGGAGACATGTGCTTCTCTTACCACCTGCAAAATAGAGAATATCAGGAATCTTCTTTGCCTTTAGTTCCTTCTTCTGTTTGTCATTCTTCACAGTGGAGAGTGGGGGAAGAAAGGCTCAAAAATGCGATTTTTTTTCCTGTTTATTACAAATCCTCATGATATCTTTCCCAAGTTCTTCTCTTAAGGTTTCCTTAGAGCTTAGAATTTTAACCTGTTAATTTAACATTGTTTCTTCTTGACCCCAAGACTTAGTTTTCTTAGTGAACCATCCTCTTTAAAATTTATGATAGTTTTCAACTATGATATAGTTGAAACTATTTCAAGAGAAATAGCAGTGATGGGACTCACATGATATTATTAGTAATTTTTATTTTAAATATATTTTAAGTATTTGAGTTTTGAGGAATTATCAGTGAGAAGCAAATTATGCATTACTGGACGTGTGATAGAAAATTAGATTTGTAATCTAGCAAATATTTTCATTATGCTTTCTCCATCCTAGAATAGTTTTGGTTATCTGATGAAATTATCCACAGTGCATTACATGATCCTTACAAATTCAACATGGTCTCTGCACCCACATCTAACCTTTTAGAAACTAAATGGATCTCTTACTGATTTAACAATAACAGAGGGGAAATTCAGTAGATAGTTAAAATATAAAATATACTTCTGACCAAACTTACATGAACAATTTTGGTAGAGAATTCTGGGTTGTGTCGCTGTTACTGGTGCATGTCAGATATATTTTGTTGTTGTTTATCCACTCCATGTTACCTAAGTTAGAAAGAAAAGGGGATTCCATTAAATGATACAATATACTTTTTTTTTTTTTTTTTTTACAATATACTCATTTTTTATTGCCTGGCAGCATAGAGAAGTGGGAGCCATACAGACTTTGGCATTGCATAGATATCCCTTGGAATCTCAGCCCTGTACCTCCACTGTAGTTTCCTCATCTGTCTACTGAAGGGCTGAGAACCTGACTTGCATGTTGTTTTATTTCAAAGTTCAATGGATAGAGTATCAGAAGATGTTAATAAAATATTACACATTTGTTTTAAAATACATATTCATGAATAAAACATTTAGACTTTCTAGAATCACTTGTATTACCAATGTATTATTAGTAAATTATGTATTCATTTAAATATACATTCATGAGAAAAAATTCCAAAAATACAAAAATTATAAAGAAAAAGAAAGAGTCCTGCTATTTTCTACTCTCAACCCACTGTACTCCTAATGAATAATTTTTCTTAACAGTTTGTTATGTACTTTTCCAGCAAGATAGATAGATGAATGATAGATTGTAGATATATCCCTTTTTTAAAAAATGGTAACTAAGATTTTGAATGAAGGTGTTTTTCAGTTTTATCATTATTTTGAATTAGTGGTTGTAAAGAACATTTTGCCAGTGATTTGCTGAAGTTGTCATTGTTTTCATATTGTTTTTATACGATTTGTTGTATGCCAGCTTTTACTACCAAAGACCTAACAATTTACAGACCAGAGCAAAGTGGGATAGGATTGACCACACACGTCTTTTGGGAATCGTTGATTAGTTGTGGCAGGGTCTCTGCTGGAATGACAATGAAATACTCATTTTAACGTTATAGATACTGAAAGGCAGGCTAAGCCAAATTAAAGACTAGCTCTTAAAATATTGGTCTGCAAATGTCTACAGAGCTGAAATGTGTAAATTAGAGATTCACTGGAGTCTGCTAGACAAAAGTGAAAATGAAAGTGCTTACAGCTCACTAATTAATGCCACATGTCCAATTTGATGACAGAAAAAAGGAGCCATCCAGGCCTATCAGAGAAAACAGTGGCCTGGGGGTCAAGAGAACTGAGTCCCCTTCTGTTCTACTGAGTCCCCAACAGTAAACAAGCCTGTCCTTTGTCATCAATGTAACCATTTAAAATAGGGGTCATAGTTGCCACCCTGTTTTCTTCCCAGAATTGTGGTAACAATAAAATGAGGAAAATAAATAGATCAAATTCCACAAAAACCATGATATACCTATAATTTATTGCTAAACTGCTATTGTTCAGATATCTATAATGTTTATATATTTTACTAAATTTCAATGAGTTTCTATCAGGTCAAGCTCTTCAAGGAGCCGTTAGTGGACCAGTGTTGGTCTGCAAACTGTTACTGGTCCATGGCGAGTAATGGATTTGGAACAGAGCAATTGTATGTCTGTGGAATTTAATCACAAACAAATGGGTTTGTATTTTCTACATTTCTAGTGTTTTTAATTTTACAAATGATTTGTCCATGAGAGACTGGAAATAAAAGGATCCAATTCTTTATCACAGAGAAGCGCAGTACTTGGGCACAGGAGCTGTGGTAGATAACAACCACAGAGAGTGAAAATGACCTAGTCCCTGCTCTCTCAGAGCTTGGGGTCCTGGGGGAGACCCACATATTAATCAGATAACTACGTGATTGTTATTCGTACTGAAATAAGTGTTCTTTCTCAACCACTCTCCTCCTCTCTTCTCCCCTCCTCTTTATCTCCCCGCCCTCCCCTCTCCTGTCTTCCCCTCCCTGCCCCGTCTACACCCATTCATCTCTCCTCTCCTCCCTCCCCTCCCCTGCCATGACTTGCTCTCCCTACTGTCCCCCTTCACCTTTCATTTGTTTTTCACCTTCTCTGATTCTTATATCTGAGAAACTTTATTCAGTAGAATCAATTAGTATCTTATTATCAATCATAGTCAGCAAAACCAGAACTATTTCAATATCCTGATTTTTGAAGAGTATTATATTCTCTTTCTGATTACCAAGGAGCATGTGCCTACCTTCCTTTATTTCTTCCTCCTTTCCTTCCTTCCTTTCATCCATCTACTGGGTGATTTATTTAGAACTTGTTGAGCCACTGCTATGTGGCAAGCATTGTGCCTTGCATCCCACTATAGTCTTACCTCCTATTCCCTCTTCCCACCCCTAAAAGGAAAAATAAGCAAAAGTAATAAGAGAAATGAAATTCAGGATTCTGTAGATATTTAATCTGGGCATGAACTGTCTTAATAACAGTTGTAAATAATAGCTGAAGTGATATGCATGTTGAGTAAATGTAAAAGGTTTCCTGGTTTAATTCATTAATTTATTTTACATTGTTATGTCACTATATTTACTTTTACAGATTGGTTATTATACCTTGATGCCTGAAAGAAAAAGGTATATTTTTTGGAAAAAATGTTTAAATAGAGTAAAATAAAAAATCTATGTCTTGTTTTCTTTGGTCCAAAAAATAAAGCTCAATTCATCTCTACAAAGCACTCAAGCATTTTCTCAGAAAAATTGAGAGATAGAGGATAGTATCCTTTAAACAAAGTGTTTCTCTGCCTTCAGAGACAATCATGCCTAGCATGGTTTCTTTTTTTTTTTTTTAATATTTATTTACTTATTTAGGCTACGAAGGATCTTATTTGTGACATGTGGGCCTCTTAGTTGTGATATGCATGCGGGATCTAGTTCCCCGATTAGGGATCGAACCCAGGCCCCCTATACTGGGAGCACGGAATCTTACCCACTGGACCACCAGGGAAATCCCAGCATGGTTTCTTTTCATGGCTGGGGTTTTCAGCATCACCAGAAGAATTAGGTGACATGAGATCATCTACTGGAGAGGTATGGGGTGGAAAGGAAAAGACAAGGGCCATGGAGTCAGCTGCCCCGAGTGCGAATCAGGCCTTGGCAACTATGGGACCTTGAGGAAGTCATTTAATCAAGATCCCAGAATATGCCCCTGTGACATTAGATTACCTGAGCCTGTTTTGAGGAATAGATATAACAGAGTAAGTACCCAGCACATAATTTTTAATTATTTTTCATGGTACATAGTAGGCACTAATTAAACAGTAAATATATTTGCATCAGTTGCTTCAAATAATGAGGGCAGAAGGGAGATGTCAGTGTTTTTAAGAATGATGTGTCGGGCTTCCCTGGTGGTGCAGTGGTTGAGAATCTGCCTGCCAATGCAGGGGACATGGGTTCGAGCCCTGGTCTGGGAAGATCCCACATGCCGCGGAGCAGCTAGCCCCGTGAGCCACAATTACTGAGCCTGCGCGTCTGGAGCCTGTGCTCCGCAACGGGAGAGGCCGCGATAATGAGAGGCCTGCGCACCGTGATGAGGAGTGGCCCCCACTTGCCGCAACTAGAGGAAGCCCTCACACAGAAACGAAGACCCAACACAGCCATAAATAAATAAATAAAATTAAAAAAAAAAAAAAAAAAAAGAATGATGTGTCACAGTAAGGGAGACAGTGATTTAAGGAATCCAAGAACAGAAAGTATGGAGCAGCCAGGCTGTGAATTAACTTTGATCTTACTGAGTTATATATAGAGTTATCATATAATCTGTTGCCCAAACAGGAACATATTTGAAAGTCGAATGGGGCACAATTAGTAATTATGATGACACCATGTGAGGCCAACCTGCCACATAGTCCCTCTATTATGTATCTTTTCTCTGTGTCCCTCTGTCCTCATGCTCTGGCTTCCTCTGCTGAATTCAGCTTGAACATGGACCCTGGTAACCTCTTCAGCCCAGTGTTTCCTTGTGACTTTGCTTCAGCTGTGACTGCTAACCCAGTTAGGAGTTTGGGCTTCTGAGATTTTATTAGGCACATGGGTAGACTGGGAGTCTTGTTAAAATGCAGATTCTGATCCAGTAGGTTTGGGGTAAGACCTGACATTCAGTGTTTCTAACAGGTTCACAGATGATTTTGATGCTACTCCTCACTAGCCCACACATTGAGGAGAGAGGAGTTAGCTCAAATTCTGAGATGGAACCTTTTTGACCTAAATCACCTTTCTGGTTTGACCACATTGGTTGTGGTTTTGACCTTTTATGGTTTAGGTGCCTGCCTTGGTAGTATTGACCTTGGAGGTCATGTGGCTACCAAGACAGTAGGCTGTTGGCAGGTTTATTTGTTCCAGAAGGGAGTATGGAGAGGATGTCCATACACTAAAATGATGTATTCAGTGTAATTAATTGTCTTGTTTAGTTTCTCTGAATGGAGAGCCACTGAGAAAGGATCATGAAAATGTGCCATCAGCAATGAACACCCCACTAAACTGGCCATTTAAAGCTCCGTAAATGTTTCTTCTCTGGCTTAAATCAAGAAACTAGGGTTTTCAAACTAGAATCCACTGCACTTTAGCTAAAGGACAATTTTATAGATGGCCATGGTTAAGTAATTTTAGTATAGTAGCATGGGGTTGGGGGAGGGGAGTATGTTTTGAGCAGCTCTTGGCTAATTAGAAATAATCACTTTGTAAACAGCTCTTATTTGGGTATAATTCAGAGAGTTTAAGTGGATACAATCAGTACAGAGACTTAAAGTTATTATTTTTTAATGGTCAACCAAGACAGATGTTTTATTTTTGATTTCAGGAGAGTTCAGTGACTTATCATGATAGAAACAGTATTAATCAAAATGAACATACATAACTTCTATAAAAAGAATATTTATTACCTGAGAATCCTTTTAATTCTTAGTCATTTTTATTTTTCTCAAACTCACTCGGACATTACTTTTTGACAGTCCTTTTACTGTAATAAATAAAACATCAGCAAAACCCCAAATGTTTTCTCTTCTTCCATTGACTTTTTAAAAATATCATATTTCTACTTGGTGACTTGTTATATATACTACTTTATGCAAAGGAATGTTAAAGCAAGGTCCATAAACATTTGGGGAAAAATGAGTTACATGTGTGAAAAATTAGTGTATGATATAATATAAAATTTTTGAACTAGGAAAAGCAAGAATTGAGAAAATAGAATCAATGTGGTTTGGAATCAATGTAATTCTTGAGGCATTTGCTGAATATACACTCCACAGAAGTCATAATGCTAGCTTCAGGGCACACAGCAAAGAAAAAAGCTTAGCCTTTCATTGTTTGGGATTTAGTAGATTTGGGCATTAGAGCAAGAGGAAGAGGCTATGTTCTTAGAGGGTATTTCTCCAACTTCAGTACCCCATACACGAACACTAATGATGATCACTTTATTTCACCAGGTTCCTGACACCTCCCAGGGTATTTCTTCCTAATCCCATGATTCCTGGCCTCAGTGCCCTTCACCAAGTACCTGTTCTCCTGCCTACTGGCTGTCTCCCTGTTGTAGAGCTTGTTCCAAGTTGCCTTTATCTTGTCTTCCTCCTTAGTTTGCTTTCTTTATATTCTACTCTCCCCATACTCAAGCCATCTCTAAAGCCTACCTTCCTTGAGAGCTAATAGAGCATAGTGGTTTCCAAGGGCTGGTTGTGACATCTGCCATTAAGTGCCAGCTTTGTCATTCATTAACTATGCTACCTTTAGAGAATCACAGGATCTTTTCAAGACTCAACTATTTTCACTTTGGTAAAATGGGGCAAACAATGCCTATGAATTTTCCTTCACTGGGTCCCTATAAAGTATAAATTAGGTCAGTTATAAAAATTACCTTTTTTTTTTTTTTTTCTGATCTAGACATCACCTTCCAAAATAAAGCAGTTGACCTCAGCAGAGAAAAAGAACAGAACCTGGCTAGTGGTTGGTTCCCTGGGAGGTTGGTCTGGAATGCTGGTTCCAGCTTTTGGTTTGAGAGATGAACCTATTAGGCTCCACCCCAGACAGAGAGCTGGACCTCTGTGACCCTCCAACCATTTTTTTAAACCAGTTGACCTTGTTTCAAACATTGTTACATGGTTGTTGGTAGGGATGGGCCTGGGAGAGCCTTTCTCTAGAGGAGGACTTAGGGCAGGATGGCTGCCCTGGTTTTGCCCAGGCTGCTCCATTAGAGTCAGCTCCTCAGCCACCCACAACTTGGAAGAGTTTGCTTGGTTTCAAAGTCAATGCTTTGAGGGCTTTCATGGTTTCCTTGAACTATGATCCTCCTTTTTCCCAAAATCGGTGCTAAGACTAACCTTTGGCTATTTAATTCAAGATTAACAAAATTAAAGCTTTAAACTGACTCAGCTATACTGAGCGTACTCAGTACTTTGAGTGTAAAGTAGAAATGTAAAATGTGGAAACAACTCTTCTGTCTTTACTGTTTGTTAAGTTCCTGCAGTTAACACAACCAAAGCAAGTACTATGTCTGTTGTTGAAAATGTCTCACCATTTTATCCCTCGGTGGTGACAAATGTCTGAAGGCTTTATGGACTGATGATGAACACTCTAGGATCCTGCTGTTATTAAAGTTGAACATTTTATTATTTATAAATATCCCTGACTTATAGTTTACTCTCTACATTGCAACCACAGCGTTTGCTATTTTTGCAGAGAAGTTTATTTTAGAGTTGGGCGGGTAGGTCTTTCTCCCCTTCTCCCCATTTCTTTTGTATTTACTCACAGTACTATTCAACCTTGCACCTGGTGGCATATGCACATGTTGTACACTTACTGAATACTCATTCATAGCAATGAAGCCATTCATGGTCATCCAGGTTTCATACTCTTTCCGATTAGTGTGACCATTGGCCCTCATCTAACCTTTGCCCAGACTCTGGTGATCTGGGGTGATGGGTGTGATGGTGGGAATATAAGTGGTATCAGAGCTTTACCCTGTTGAGGTGGCTGCAGGGCCCCTGGCTTCATGGTGTTTTGCATAGATCTTAACTGTGGTCTGAGTGCAACTCCTTTATTTTTTTAAATTGAGATACAATTGACATACAACCTTATATTAGTTTTAGGTGTACAGCATAATGATTTGATAGATGTATAGGTTGTGTAATGCTAAACACAATAAGTCTAGTTAATATCCATTACCGCACATAACTACAAATTTCAGTTTTCTTGTGATGATGAGATGAAAATCACTTTTTAAATAGAAAAGTAACAAACATGTTACTGTTCTCCTTCAACAAGAGGAATTTAATTTTCTGTATCCTTTAAATACTGATATTAATGTCGGTTTTCTTTGATCTCATATAATTGTAAGTTCTTTGATTTTTTTCTACTTACTCAAAATTTTAGCAAGTTTTCTAAAATAATATCATTTGACATCATTCAGCCCTGAATGTCAAATAGAATTGTCTTTGGTTATATATATCATGTCATTGGTCAGCCAGTACTCTGCTAATCATGGTGATATTGAAAGGTCATCTGCATTTATAAAAACATCATGGCTGTTCAGTTTATGCTAATTACAAGAAGTGTAGGCAGAATGCCTTTGTTAAGTGAGGGGAAGGTGATAGCAGGCTATTCACTGTGATTCCTGATTTTATGAAGTACTGCAAAATGGGTAACCTTAGATGACACCTTTCAATTTGGTAGCGTCTCTAAGAGCCTCCTAAATCGAAAATTAAGTATTTTCTTTCCCCACGTAACACTACTTTTTCAGGCACTTCTCCTCACAATACCTAGACTTGTGTTTCCTGCTGAGGTGTAGCAGTACAGTTTAGATAGAAATTTGGTCTGAAATTAGGAAATCAGTTTCTAATCCTATGTTTGTCACCATCGAGGTGACTTGAGCAATTAAGTTCTTTATCTTTATCAAGATCTTTAAAATAGGAAAACTGATCATCTTATTTTATGCCCAGATCTGTTTTGAATATTGTAAAGGAAATGACTACCAAAAGAATTTGTGTAATTAAGATGTTTAATGATTCAAAACAATTGGCATTACTCAGATGAATCTTTTTGTTTAAATCAGAATAATTTAGTATTTATTAGAAAGATACCAATACTTTGACAAGCATCTAAATAATAATGCTTTATAATTGCCACCAAAACTCTTAGTGAACTTGAATCCTTCAAGATGGCCAATAAGTTCATTAATACCACTGTTATGGACGATGATGGATTTCAACCCCTGAGGTAGAAATAGTAAAGAAAGCTCGGGGAAAACTTCTTGGATATCAGATAATGAATTGGCATTATGAAGGAAAAAAGTCACAAAATGTTGACTATAAAAACATCACAGGTGCTAGAAAACAGAAGTCTTGAGGCCAAAGTAAAGCGAATTATATCAGTTGTGATCCAATCTGGAAAATGTTGTTCATTCCATGTCATTCATTAGAAAAATTTAATACAAGGCACTCTTTGCAATGTGTGAAGCAATGCAGGAATTAATAACAGAAGGAAGCCTCTGCTAGAGCTATAGGTGGAGAAGCTGGGGAAGAGTTGGCATTACTAGAGGCCAAGAGCCAGAGCTACTTGCTGGGAAACAGACACACAGAAGATGCTCCCTGGCAGGAAGACGTTTCCTGGCAGGAGCTGAGACATGGAGAAGATGCCCCCTGAGTTGGAGACAGAGAGGTCTCCTGAATCAGAGAGGGTGTATGTGTGGGATGGGGAGTGGGGATACCCAGGCATTTTCTCTTTCTCCCCTCCTGTCTCTGCCAGTATCTCCCATTGTTTAAACCAAGTCATAAGACAATAGTCAAGGAAACCTGGGAAATGGTTTGCAAAGAAAGGGAGAAGAATGGATCTGAGAGCAAGACAGCAAATGACCGGTACGTAAGAGGAAGGAGGGTGTGGAGAAACTTTCAGAACTCTTAGTGTAGGATTTGCTTATTAAGTCCAAGAAGTGCTTGGTGGCTCAAGTTTCTTGAAGTTTCAGGATGTTGGCATGAGAGTTTCAGCTTCCTTGTTGAGTGGTCCTGGCTCACCCACTGCAGGAGGGAGAGGGACTTTTTTGAGAGTAGGAGGGTTAGGAGAAAACATCACAGATCATGTACTCTAATCATTCACCTCTAAGTTACTCTGAAAACCTGGGAATGAATTAGGTCTGGATGACTGCAGGATTTCTTCTCTTCATCTGCTTGCTAATGGCTGAAAATACCACGAGAAAAGCCTTTCATTCCACATTAGGGATAAAAGGTTTAAATTACAAGTGCCTAGCTGAAGTAGCATTTTCCTGTGGGGGAATTTCAGTCAAGGGATAATCAGTCAGTCAATCTGTCAATCTGTTTCTCAGTAAAGTGACTTACAGAGAGCCAGTGTGCACACAGATAGCTTGTGGATTTGCCATGAAGATGGGAAAGAGAACATGAGGGACACTGAGAACAAATCTGGAAGATTTTGACAATTTTTCCTAGAATGATACTCTTTACCTACTATGCAAACAAAAACTGACAATGATTTCAGCACATGTGAACCCATAGTTGGTACACAGTTCTGCTCTATGGGTAAAGATTCTTGATTTTGTAAACATACACTTGACCTTGGTAAAGACCTTCTTGCCTAGGAGTTTGTTAATCAAGGTAATCAAAGTGGTCCTTTTTCCCAAAAATAACATCTTTAGTTCTTCAGTACGTATTGAAATAAGCTCTTTGGGCAAAATCATATCCTTTTAGGAGTCTTTTAAAAAGTGGGCCCAGACTGGCTCTTATTTATTAGTTTTCATCAAGGGAAAGAATATTTGGCTGACCTCTTTTTCTGACAATTTCCTAGAGATTTGTTAAATGGCATTAAAATATACTTAGATTCTGTCTTACTGAGCTCAGATTTGAAAGCTGTCAGTCATATTCCATTCTCTTAGTATCAACACTTACCTCCCACAATTGCATATTCAACCAGTTAGTTGTCAGAGATGATCTACATTAATTTCTCACATGTGGCCCCAAAACTCTTGAAAGAGAATTGCTTCTAGATTCTAGGATTTCTTCCTGCCCCTGACCAAGAAAAATGAAACCAAGACTTCAGATTTTTATTGGGTTAGAAGTTTTTAGTGCCCAAGGGAATCTGTATTGTTAACAGTCTACCTAGGAAATTCTGAAGCAATTAAAGTTTGAGAAACACTGATATACACCAATCATTGAAATATACTTGAATAATTTTGAGTGGTATTACCTATCTTAATGCACCATAGACATTCCTTGATGTTTTTCACTGTATTCATTTTATATTGCTGTGTAATAAATTATCACAAGCTTAACAGCTCTGTAGGTCAAGAGTTGAAGAAAGTTCAACTCTGTTCTAAGCTCCAGGTATCACAAAGGCTAAAATCAAGGTGTCAGCCTGTCTAAGCTCTTATCAGGAGGCTCTGGTAAAGAATCCACTTCAGAGCTTATTCAAGTTGTAGGCAGAGGTTACTTCCTTGTGGTTGTAGGACTGAGGTCCCTGTTTCCTTGTCAGCTGTCAGCCCTGCCCCTTAACACTGCTTGCATTCTCTTATGTGACCTCCTCCATCTTCAAGACATCAGTGGCATAGTGAGAAACCTTTTGTGCTTTGGATCTCTCTAATTTCCTTTTCTGCCACTAACTGGAGAGAGCTCTGTGCTTTTAACTGTTCATGTAATTGATCAAGCCCAGTCAGGTAATCTCCCTATTAAACATCCTCTGTACCATATGACATACCATAATCACAGGAGTAATATCTCATCATATTTATAGGTTCTAGGAATTAGGGTGTGGAATCTTGTGGGGAGGGGCACTTTTAGATTCTTCCTACCAGTGTCTAATGCAGTAACACAATATTTATTAATAAACAAATAGTTCACGAACATATAAAGAGAAGTAAAAAGACTCACAGTTTATTTAAACAGACACTAAATAGATATGTGATTGTGATCTCCTGTGATTGTCCAATTCAACAAATAGTTATTGTATAATTACCATGTGCTAATCACAGATTGATAAAGGAATAAGAACTAGAACTTGCCCTCCAATAGCTTACATTTCATAATTAAACACCTCTAGAGAGAAACTTATTTGATGTTTTGATAATTTTGTCAGAGTGACTTCTCATATACTTCACAAAAAACTGATCTGTATAACTTCTAATCTTTAATCTTCTAACAGGTAATAAAAACACATTAAAATGTTCAAATATTGGATTAAATTATATCTCTCACTACAACCCCGGAAAGTGTTCTCTTTTCAAATTTAACATCCTCTAGTTCTATGACTATATTTTATTACATGACTTCAAGTCCTTTTAACATGTACTTTGTATTTTTAACTGAACCCAGTCAAGTCACTTAACATTTCTGTTCCTCAGATTTTTCAGAAGTAAAACAAATATTATGCATTATTTAAGCTTTCTTTTTTCAAGTTAAAAATTGTCTTTGGCTAAATTAAGCAAAAACAGTACAAAAAATGGGAATCTATGGAAGGGGCACTGGAATTTCTCACAAAATTTCATAAAGGAGTTGGTTGCCTAATAATCTGGAAAGACAAGAACTAAAGGCAGCTCTAATTTTTTTTAAATGATGCGAACTCCATCGACCATAATTGTTATACTTTCTTTCTAAAGATTAACATAAAAAGACCTAGTTCCAATGACTCCCTTTTTCTCTGTCTCAAAGCTCCAAATTTTTCCAGGGTGGCAAGTGATCATCCTTCCTGGAGCCTACACTTTTGTATTAGGAGGGGATTGTATGAACTAGGTTTCTGCTCCTATGGGTGCCTAATACATATCATCATTTTTCTGCTAACACATAGACACACAAACGCACACACACACACACACATATCACACCATCACACATCACGCAACTTTCTTATATATCCAAAGATAATTCTACTGAAAACTTACCACCTATTTCACTTAAACCACAAACAACCTCATTTTCCCCCAATATAATTAAATCTAAGTCCTGTCCAGCTATTGCACAGAGAAAGAGAGGTGATGTTAAGAAGCCTCACTTTCTGAGGCCAGATCACCAAATAATATTCTTACCTCTTTTAGTTCCATAATAATTGAAATTATACAGTTAATGGACTAATTAGTATATTTAAGTACCACTACTACCCTTAAATAAAACTTAAGAAAATGAGGCATCTGTTTTTAATCCTCAGACACTTGACAGCTGACAGTAAAGAAATCTAGGTAAATATTGCATTAGTTGCAATATTTCTGTGCCTTATTCCAAAGCCATAGCTAGTAGTTATGATGAACCAGCTCCACTACTCCTTCCATATTTTCTTTTCTTTCACTAGCAATTAAACGACTCAGGGTATTTGCCAGGTGGGGCGTCATGTCAGGAAATGAGATTTGTCTCTGCCTGCAAAGATTTCTTTGACAATATTTTTCTTTCTGCAGAGCAGAATGAGAAATGCTTCAGGTGTTCTTGTGGACCTTCATTCCAACCCATTTTGGTCTTCGGACATCTTATTCCCCAGGTACTCAGGATCAATGATGGCAGGCAATACACAGCTCTTCTGTTTCTCTCTTCCTGTAGTGGCCTGCGTGGTGTGAAATGGTCAGTTGTCTAGCTCATTTCTTGGAAGTATCCTTCCTACAGGCCAACAGAACCTAAAGCTGTAGAGAAGAATTGTGAGAAGTGTCACTTCCATCTCTGGAAAGCCTTGTTTTCCAGACTGATATTGTGGCTAAGAGAGGTAACCCCAAGTATCAGTAGCTGGTTTAGAACATGATCACATCCTAGAAGGCAGCCCCTCAGGTTCAGGTAATATCTCTCAGGGCATCACAGCTATTTTTAAAATGTTTTTCTTTTTTATTGTCTTCTTTCTTTTCTTTTTAAAAATTTATTTATTTACTTACTTATTTTGGCCATGATGTACAACATGCAGGGTCTTAGTTCCTTGACCAGGGATTGAACCCATGCCCCCTGCAGTGGAAGTACGGAGTCTTAACCACTGTACCACAAGGGAAGTCCCCTACCACAGCTATTTTTAAAAGTTTTTAATAGTTCATTCCATTATTTTTTAAGGTCTGTAATTTGTTAGGGATGGAGTAGGTAAAAAGAGCAATGACTCCAAGGGAAATCTTCCAGTTGCTTCATTTCTTTTATTGCGATGTGATTTCATTGATTAAATTTAATGTGTGTGGGGCAAAAAGGTAGCATATAAAACATTCAGAGGTTCATATATAGTTGTGTTAGAGAAAGAATGGGCAAGAAATACAGGACCAAGTCAAAAGTAAGCGTCCATCTACTGAGGACAAGTAACTGTCCCCTCTAATTAAAGGCATCAAATACAAATGCTCTGCCACAGAGTAGTTAGCAAGCTTCTCAGATTTTTGTACTTTACCAAGATCTTAAGATTGGGTACTTTGTTGGCAAACTGGGTACTCAGATCAACATGGTGATGGAAGCCCCCAGTGCCTGCCCATGTGTATCCTCTACCCCTGTTTTAATTGCCACGCAATTCATGATCCCACTGAGCAAACCTAGGTTTGGCAGGTAGGATGATTGATGTCCACAGGAAAAGTCACCCTGTACATTTGATTATGAAGTTCAACTCCTATGCTAGTGGGATTTTGTTGGAAATTTACATGGATATGAACATTTTAAGCCCTTAGCCTATTGTGAAAGATCTATCAAATATCGTCCTTCCTCCAACTTCTCTTTAAAAATACTCCAAACTGTTCTTTTTCACATCTCTATACCATTTGGCTGCTGCCAAAGAAATGGTGTAAAAAATAACTGTAGATTATCTTTGTTCTAAAGAGAATATACAACTAGACTTACTGCTCAAAGTCTTGCCCATTTAGTGGATTTTCTTCTGTATTTGGGTCTCTCCATGAAAGGACTGTACCTTTGCAGTGTTTCACGGAGTTATGGAAACTAGGCTGACATTTTTCGTTCTCAGTTTTTTGGGGGTTTTTTTTGCGGTACGCGGGCCTCTCACTGTTGTGGCGTCTCCCGTTGCGGAGCACAGGCTCTGGACACGCAGGCTCAGTGGCCACGGCTCACGGTCCCAGCCGCTCCACGGCATGTGGGATCCTTCCGGACCAGGGCACGAACCCGCGTCCCCTGCATCGGCAGGCGGACTCTCAACCACTGCGCCACCAGGGAAGCCCCGTTCTCAGTTTTTATAAAGAACTTCTTTTAAGACACTTAGGCAGAGATGAAAGAAACAACTGTTGTGTGACAGTTTTCAGCAACCTGCTCACACACCGCTGGGGCTGAACAGACTCATTTCTATATATAGCACTTCCACTTGATGAGGAAGGACTACTGAGCATGCCTAAATACAATGTTTAGTGGACCAAGTGTGCTCAGTTCATGATGTCCAACTGGAAAAGAGTTAGGAGCTCTTATCAAAAGGCAAAGTCACTCAAGGAAAAATACATTGCCTTACACTAAAACCTTGGTCGTCCTGACAAAAATTCTCCTGTTAGGGATTACCCCTGGCTCCACACTCAATCCTGGTCTGCTACAGATACCTGATTCATTTTGTCTTCATGAAGGTCAAGTGGAAAATCCCCTTTCACTGTAATCTACACCAGACGAAACCTACTAGGTGATGTGCCTTTTCTTATTGGTAAAGAAGTCAAGTTTTAACAACATATCTTTCACTTTGGAGTGGGTGTATAGTATATAGTTATGCTCCAGAACACTAGATTCCCCCTCATCGAGAATGCAGGCCCTTATATTTTAGAGTTATCATCCATCCCTTATCATCATGTCTTACCAAGGCAGACATGATTATACCATTTTTGCTACCCAGAAATTTTAGTATGGTTTCATCATATGTAGAACTGTTTGTGGTTTCTAGTAGGGTTTGGTTTGGCAGTTAAAGTCCCCTGTGAACTCGATTGTGGTACAGAACCGGAGAATTAATATGATCCTGGGACATGGCAGCGAGTGAAAGCAAATGGCTTGTTGTGACCTGGTGGACAGGAACTCAGAAGGATGCCTTAGGCAGAATAATGGCTGATTTGTTCAAGTTAGTGAAGGAATCGGATCCAAAAAGGTTAACAGACAAAATAGAAGTATGTCTGCTTATGTCTTATCACTGTGAGCCAAGGGCACTTCCCAGAGAGGAGAGCTCCTGTGAGGTAGAAAGACCCAACAGTGCTTGCTGTAAGGATAAATTTGAAGATAGCCAAAGTCCTATCCAGCTACATGACACTTGCTTCAAATAGTAAGCTTGTTATCTTTGGTCTTCTTTTTCTTTTTTTTTCATTGCTTTTCAGCTTTTCAAGATAAAGTATTTCCTGACTTATTACTGGCAAGGCAAAAAAACCCTCCTGAGTTGTTGTTTGTCTAAATGCCAAATTAGGGGAAACTCCTTTTGGATCGCATTAATTTTAGCTTTAATTAGAATATTTCTTTTCAGAATTACTTAGCCCAAATCTGTCACCTTTTTTTCATTTAACTTAGTTTTCAGTTTAAGGTAATTCATGGTAAATCCCTGAGTCGCTCCTTTTATAAATTTTTAAATCACTTTCTAATAGAATGGCTTTATTATAATACTACATGACATTGTTTCTTGTTTCTATTGCCCATTTAATGTGTTTTCTTGAACATTTCTCTCCAGTGGTTAGCTGTCAGTTTTCATGGAAAGCATTGAACTTCTATATTATAATTGTCTTAGATTTATTTTAAATTTAATGAGATTTTATCATCATGTATATTTCTTGTTGTATGCGACAGAACATAAAAGACCCACGGTATCAATTGTTTTGGTTTTAAGTTATAGCAGTAAAATAACTTCTTGAGTGAGTTGATAATACTACATGAATGTCTTATTCAGCTGCATTAGTACATTATGCTATCTATGACATCATTTGTCTTATTATCAAATTAATTTATATAAATGACATCAACTTTGTATAAAGCACTCTATATACACACACATATATATATATGTATACATATATATCCATACCTATATAATTTTCACTTACCTCTAACTGAAAGTTAACATTTTATTGTATTATAAATGTAGTCAGTAAAACACACTATTCACAGTAACTGTGACTTCATCAGCAAAATAAATCAGAGATATTTTCAAATTACATTGTAATTATTAAAAATGTTAATGCCTATCATTTTCTATAAAATGTCTAGTTCTTTGAAACCCTAAGCAAGCTAATGGGTAAGCATGAAAATAGTAATTTATAACTTATTTAAACAATTAAGAAACCATTCATAAGTTATTACATTAATGGCCATTTCAAAAAATAGGTCCCCTTGGAACTGGGAGAATGCTTTGTTATCAGTCAGTTGACAGTAGCTCTGAGGTGGGAACAGAGATAGACTTTTAATAGACTAGACTCACATAGTCAGTAGGCTTCTCCAAGTACCTACCCTGGGAGAACCGTTAATGACTTTATGTGATCCAGAAAAAGGAATATACAGTAAAAGATCCACAACTTTACTGAAATATACAGTTTCCTGTCTTAGTATGTAGAATTGTAGAATATACTCAGTTCCCTGTCCTCTTCCAGCTCTTTCCTGCCTGTGGTTCTTTTTCTTTTATATTCTGAAGTAGAATAACCTCCACCATCACCATCATATATCTCACCTCTTTCAAATTTCACCTCTTGTAACCTGCCTTCTCTGATATCTTCCTCATCCCCAGTGATGTATAGGCAACTTTTCTTTCTCCTAAGAACCTAGTTTTTTCATTGTGCCTTATATGAAACTCATCTAGGATAGATACTGCTTTCTGCCTTGCATTGTAATTCTTTTGTTATAGTCTAAGAACAAATTCCATGTGGAGTCTCTATGGACTCACAATCTCAAGAAGAGTGTCTAGCACAAAATAGGTATTTGGTTAAAATTTGTAAAGAAAGTAATATAAAGAATATACATTATTTCCTCATTGGTAGCTCAGAATTAGTCTTATTTAATTATTGTGCTGAGCTTAAGTTATATGCTTCGGAACACGTAGCTTATCTCAGTGCCATCACTATCCTGCTCCTTTAATTAGAGCCCATTCTTCCAATGGCAAGGGCCGAATTAAGAGCTCCCAAACAAGGATAGCACCCTTCGTATAATTAATTTACTGGAAAACTGAATCTCCTTGTTACTTTCTTACTCTCAATATTCGTTTGATCACTTTAAAATCAATGTCCTATAACCTTTCAGCAGTGGTCATGCATGCATATGTAACACACATATGATTTTATCTGCATCAGTAAACTTCTCCTTAGTCTGAATGTTTTGACTTCAAAATGTAGTCAAAGGACTAGAGATGGGAGACTATGTTGCATTTTGGGGCAAACAATAAATAGTTTTTTGGACCTTATAAGCATCTGGCCTGCATTTTAGGATTAAATTTCCAAGTATTAATCTTAAAACAAAGATGATATATATATTTTTCCTATTCATTTTTCCCAAGACACTTGGCCTAAAGGCCATAATGAAGAGCTACTGAAAGTGAGTACAAAAGTAGGTCAGGTGCTTTGGGAGATTTCAAATATATATCACATATATTTATACACAGAAATAGAGATATACATGTATACATATATAGAGAAATAGATATATGTATGTCTATATATAGAGAGATAGATATACATATTATGTATATTAATAAATATACTTAAATATACATACACACATACACCACACACTGTTATAGGTTAATTCTTTTTATATAGGGAGAACTAACCATTGATTCTGGTGCTGATGAACTACTTCACACAAAGTGCTGATGGGGATGTTAGAAATAATTTAAGCAAATGGTATTTCTAGGGTCTGTACTAATTGGTGGAGGGAATGGGGAGTAGGGAAGGAGAAAGAAGTAAACAAATAGGCTGCCACTCATGGTTAGTGTGATAGACAAGAGCCAAGCTCACTTGAACAGCCCCCTTGGCAACACTAAATTCATCCCATCAAAACTAACCTCAACACAAACACAACCCAAATATCCCACTGCCCTTCTGATGTCACTAGATTCCACACTACCTGTCACCATATTCCACATTCTCCTCTGTTGCTAGGTACACTGGGCACCTTAATTTCCAAAGCTCCAGGTGCTGTTTTTCCTTGGGATTCAAATACAGAGTTTTTGGTTCCAATGCTATGGTACCCAGGCTGAAATTTGAGAGAAACACCATCGATCAGGGCCTGTGAACCTAAAGGTCATATCTACAGATCTAAACACTACACTCTCTGTGTAGCAGCCCAGTACCCACATGCCAGCAGCCACTCAAGATGGAGCAAACTCTGTTGGGTAAGGAAGCAGATTTCCCATGTAAAGCAGTAAACTGATGTGAATTGTTATGATAAACAGGAGTCTTAGATTTGTGGTCTAATTCTGAAAAAGTATCTTTAAGGAAGAGAGAATAAAAGCCATTAATGTGGTTTTACGAAATAGACAATAAAAAAATCGTTACGGTATCATGTCTGCTCACCTCTTTATATTAAATTTTTCTAATACAGCCATCAAAAACTTTGTTTTAAATTTTGATTTATGAAACAGAGGCACGTGAGATTATCAGTTCTTTTACCATTTACAAGATAAAATATGTGGATATGTGTTTGTTACAAATGAGTAAATAATTAATTTGTTCTTCATGAAACATACTGATTTACTCAGGAATAAAATATGTAAAGCTGTTGAATTTAGTTACCTTGGTAACATCTGGAGTGAACCACTCTGTCTAAAAATATTTTCTCCTTTATTGTTTATTCTTTATACAAAAATTATAAATACATGACTTTTATTAAAGACTCTCCTGATAAATGATGTTTCTCTTACCTGAAAAATGAATAAACGGTATACTATTTATTAATATGTATGATGATATCAGATTAAAGAAACAGATATAGCTTGTTTAATTTTTAACTATATTGACATTGGATTTGTTTCATGCTAATGTAGATTTAGTTTTTAAAGGTATCTTTAACGTTATATTTTTTTAACATATTGATAAACATTTCTTACATGAAACTTTTATTATTTTTTAAAGGATTCTAGTACACAAATGTTAAATCACAGTTTTCTTGATGAATTAAATAGTTGGACTTGAATGTGTCCATTATACTCTTCTTTGGATTTTCTTGGAAGGAAATAATCAGAAATGACCTTTCATACTTTAGCATAACCATATGACTTAGCATGAAATTCCAAATTACTCATACGTTATTCCCCTAATTTTTTTTTCAGACCTTGATATTTCCTTGTTAAAAGAATGTTATCAGTTTCTCAAAATAATAGCCATGGAAACTGCTACATCATATTTCTTATGGCCAGTTTCCTAAATTCTCTTGTCTTCTCTCCAAATGAGGTCTTTTCTTGAATGGGTACATAAACAGAGTAATTTAAAAATAGAATCTTGCTCTGTGAACACGTTTTAATTGTCTCACAAATCAGAAAATTGTTTAAAAATACTATTTTGCTGATAATTACACTGAATGCCCTTTGTTTTCATTTTTTACTAGAGCAAGGAACCTGGGCTTTGTTCTGGACCCTTGTCTATCTATTACCAATCTTAAATGTTCTTTTTCATTTTTATTGGAGTATAGTTGATTTACAAAGTTTTGTTAGTTTCAGGTGTACAGCAAAGTGTTTCAGTTATACATATACATATATTCATTTTTTTCAGATTATTTTCCCATTTAGGTTATTACAGAATATTGAGTAGAGTTCCCTGTGCTATACAGTAGGTCCTTGTTGGTTACCTATTTTATATATAGTAGCGTGTGTATGTTAATCCCAATCTCCTGACTTATCCTTCCTCCCTACGTTTCCCCTTTGGTAACCATAAGTTTGTTTTTTATATCTTTTCTATTCTTAAGATTTTTTTTAGTCATCCACTCATATTCTGCACTGCTGCTGTTTTAGTTTGAGCTTTCAGCAATGCTGACTTAGATGGCTTCTACATCTCCTAACTGGTCTCCGCAACTTCCATTTTGTCACCTTCATACTATTCTCATCCAAGACAGAATAATCTCTTTAAAGCATTTTTTTTCACATCACTTCCCACAGTAAATTAAACTTACTTCTGTTTACTCTTAAGGTAAAATCCAAGCTCTCTGATACACAAAACACTTATCTTCCTCCCTTTTTAGGTTTTCTTTTCTTCTGTCTCTCTTTTGCACTCAGCTCTCTACTCTTATTCCTCATGTGCCCTGCATATTCTTGCCTCTGTGACTTTGCACCTGCCGATGTCTAGGTGGGGAATGCTCTTCCCCAACTCTTCACCTGGTTAAAGCTTTGGAATTCAGCTACCTTCTTTAGAAACCTTCTCTGATGCCTTTATCCCTTGTTCTGGATTCCTTGTTCCTTTTTTACTCTGTAGTTTAGTTGCATGTTTAGTTTTCTGTCTCTTTAAATTATCTGTGAACTCATTGGCTCATTGAAGCTGAAGGGGTCTCTATTGGCCAAATATTTAACCCCCTTTTGGCCAAAAATAGGCACTCAGTAAATGTTTGTTGAATAAATGAATGAAGAAGTGAGCTGTACTACTCCTTCAGAACGTAAACATTATTTCCGTGAATTTAATTGATTAGAAGGCATCAAATATTTCATTGCACCTTACAAAAGGAAAGCATATTTGAGAATAGCAGAAATCAAACAAAAAAGTCACAAAAAATTACTGAAAATTATTACTCTTGCTCACTGATATTTACATGGCTTCATCAATAGCCCTGCCCTAAAGGAAACAGTTTAATACTTTTGTCCATCATAATCCTTTAAAATGAATTGTAAATTCTTATCATAAATGTAAAGAGGAAATTAAGAGAAACAGAACTTTATTTTTTACGTAAATTTTATTTCTCACTCTGAGTAGATTGTTATTGATATATTTTCTTCTAAACAAGCTTATTATGTATTTTAAAGCCAAAAAAGTTTTCCTAATTCTGCTTCTTCTCCTTTTTCCCTTTTTTCTACAGTTTTTCCATTTTTGTTATAGAAAAATTATATATACATTTAGTTATATATTATAAATGATACATTTTATAATACATTATAAATTATACATAGAGTAGATAATAGAGAATATTAGAAAATCCAGTGCCACACTGTTAAGAGGACATCAGTATTAACGTTTTGGACTACAACTTTTCAGTCTTTTTGTTCTTGTGTTTATGTGTTTTCCTTTTACGAAATTGGGATCATATTGACCACACCTTTCTGTAGCTAGTTTTTTTCCATTCAGTGCCTCATGACTCACATTTTCTTGTGTATTTAAAATGGAATATTGATTAATTCCATAATCTAAACGTTCCAACATATGTTAAGCCATATTTTTATTTTTGATAATTTATATCATTTCTAGATCTTGTATTATAAACAACACTGATTTAACTGTCTTTTTACCTGCACAGAGATGCATGCAATGATTAATCTCCTTAGGCTTAATAGTCTTTGTAATGACTGGAGCAAAGTTTCTGAGCACTTTTAATGTTTCAGGTGCATATTAAACACCCATAGCTTGTACCAATATATACCCCACTAGCAAGGTGGAAGATGCTTTCATCAGAGAATTTTCACCAAATCTGGTTGTTCTCCCTGGAAAAACAAAAACTACTTGCAAAATAATTGGCAAATATCTTGTTCTCGCTTTTTTTTTTTAAATTTACTTTTCTCTGCGATTGCATTTGAGATTGAACTGTTTTCTTTGTTTCATCTTATTATTTTATCTTCTAATTATTTTACTTCACTTCTTGTGCCTAAATTTGCCTACTAGATTAAAAATAACAATGGCTACTTCACAAGTTTATTGCTAAGGATAAACTACACATTATATGTAAAATTAGGTAGCACAATGCCAAGCACACAATTGGAGCTCAATAAATGCTAGTTGAGTCTATTCTCTAGAGAATGGACTTGAGGATATGGGGAGGGGGAAGGATAAGCTGGGACAAAGTGAGAGAGTGGCATGGACATATATACACTGCCAAACATAAAATAAATAGCTAGTGGGAAGCAGCCGCATAGCACAGGGAGATCAGCTTGGTGCTTTGTGACCACCTACAGGGGTGGGATAGGGAGGGTGAGAGGGAGGGAGATGCAAGAGAGAAGAGATATGGGGACATATGTGTATGTATAACTGATTCACTTTGTTATAAAGCAGAAACTAACATCATTGTAAAGCAATTGTACTCCAATAAAGACGTTTAAAACAAACAAAAAAAACCCCCCACAGTATCATTTACATTAGCACGCCAAAATGAAATACTTAGGTATAAATTTAACAAAATATGTATGAGATATATATGAGGAAAACTACAAAACTCTGATGAACAAAATCAAAGAAGAACTAAGCAAATAGAGACATCTTCCATGTTCACGACTAGGAAGATTCAATATCGTCAAGTTGTAAGTTCTCAATCCCAATCAAAATCATAGCAAATTTTTATGGGTACTGTTTATGAATATTGTTGTACCTCTTGATACACTTATCCTGTTATCATTATAAATTTTCCTTTTATCTCTTGTACCAAAAAAAAAAATGCTAGTTGAAGTAGAAACTGATTAACATATCAATAAAATCAAAATATAAATTTTTCTTTCCAACAGATGATTCTGCTGCCGAGAGCTTTAATGGCAATGAGACTCTGGGGCATAGTTCAATTGCTTCAGGGGGAACACACTGCAGGGAAATGGGTGACTCTAACGGTGATGGCAAAACTGGGCTGGAGCCGGACGAGCAGCCACTGAACCTGAGTGACAGTCCCCTCTCAGCACAGCTGACTTCAGAATACAGAATAGATGACCACGGCAGTAATGGAAAAAACAAATATAAGAATCTGCTAATTTCTGACCTCAAGATGGAACAAGAAGCAAGAGAAAATGGAAGCAAGGTAAGGTCATGTTACAATTTTCAAAGAACTTTTAAGTTGGTCATAAAGGTCATAAAGAAATACTTATTTATACAAGACATAAAGATTATTGTCACTAAAAATATTGTAAACAAATCCCAACAATGGGTTACCAAGAAATTTATAATCATAGATACTGTGTGTTCATGTTATATAAACAGAATAAATTTCAGGAATAACAGTGAACAAAATGCATCCTTTCTTAGGCAAAGTGGTGGGTTTTTATATATGGAATCACTTGAGTTAATGCGTCTCACTTATATAATCTTATGCATCTGTCTTTGGGAGTTTGTTGAACTCAGATGTGAAAGTTTAGCTCTCAGAACACAATTTTGAACTATAAAAAATCACTAGTTTCTCCTTGATTGGATAGGCGTATGTGGCAATAATATTTCCATTAAATTCTTAAGTTTGCTTTAGAGACCTGTGGACTTCAGTCAGTAACTTACTTCATGTACATAGGAGAAATGTGTCAGTTTTCCGGATGAAACATATAGATTAAATAACTCCTTGAACAAACAATTTATCATAAACTATATTATACAAAAGACAGAAATGTGTTTCAGATATATTATCTAAATTTCTAGATTCTTTATATCAGAATAAATTACAATCTTCCCCATTCCCAATGGATTTATTCTTTAAAAAATTAAGCTATATTTCTGTCATTTTGAAATAATTCATGCTGATGATTTGCTCTATAATTTTTGAAGGTATGCTTTTGAACGCATGAAGATTTTTATAGCGTATACATTTTGACTCCCTTCCCTGCTCGCACTTCTAAGTTAGAGCTGTAGAATTGGTCTTTTGAAATAGATCCTGAAAGCAAAATGTCTTAATCTGGATTAATTTCTGAATTTGCTAAAGCACTATGCTTTCTAAATTAACTCTATTTAAATCCGATTGCTTGCCTGACGGTGTGTTGTTTTATCCTCTTTTAAGTAAGTTACTGGACATTATCAGACCCTTAAGCACTTCTGCCTGAGGAAGGCTGTTACAACTTTTGAAGTGGTAAATGCACAGTACTCTCTTTGGCGGTTTAAAGCCAGATCACACAAACACAGGTGATTTTATATTCACTAACATGATCTGAATCACCATGTTACATTTTACAGAACAAAATAACCCTTAAGTTTCCCTGCCCTCCACATAACCCTGTCTTTATAAAACTTAATCACAAAATGTCCTTTTAATGCTATATATCTGCAGAAATTTTTTCTAAAATCATCCAGTGGTTTGCTCTTCTCTTCTTTCCCTCCTTGTTCAATATTGCCATAGGAACTATGCTCATTAAAACACATTCTTCCATACATTAGACAGAATGAAGTTACTTTCCTACCTCTTTCAAAACGGGACTATAAAAAGCACAGATTGATTGAGCTGTGAAGAGTAAGATGGGAAGTGGACCCGGGGGAGAAGGAGGCACCTCTGAGGAAGAAGGTTTAATGGTTCAGTTAAAGAACAGCTTCCATAGCTGACTGAGAAGTAGCCAGAGAGACAAAAGACAAATCAGAAGGGCATAGTGTAGGAAAGCTAAGCAAAGTCCATCTTTCAAGAAAGAGAGTGGTCAGCTTTGATAGACACTGCTAAGAAATCAAATCAGATGAAATAGAAAATAATTGAATTTGTAAGAATAGTTGTGGCAGTGTGTTGGGACCAGAATCCAGAGGGAATTTTTTCAAAAAGGATATATTAAATACCTGTCACACTTACAGCAATGGGTAGATAGTAGAGACAACTCAAAGACGAAGAGTCTTTATTCATATGGCTCTTAATACAGTCATGGTAAAGAGAGTACATACGTTACCAAGTGCAATCTCGTACTGCTCACCGCACAACAATCCAATAAGTTGAGGTGTTGGGGTAAGGAATAGCGACTTTGTTCAGAAAGCCAGCAGACCAAGAAGATGGTGGATTAGCGTCCCAAAGAACCATCTTATCAAAGTTAGAATTCAGGCTTCTTTTGTACTAAAACGGGAGGGTGTGTGGTTTGTCGGTGCAGACTTCTTAGTGTGGGAATCCTTTGTTCTTGTAGCTGTCCAGGCAGGTCCGGTCATAAATGTTATTCTCTGTTCTGCAACTTTTTATCTCTATATGAATGGAAAAGTGTTATACCTTTAAACGTCAGAGCCTTGAGAATGGGCTATCCTGTATATTTCAGGCTGTAGGAAACATTTTTAACTTGTAGCAGAAACAATAGAACACGAAGGTTAAAGTAAAATCAACAGATCCAGTATGGAGTCAGATTTGTTCTTCCCTATTACACATATACATAGAAAAGTTTCTTAGCAAAAAAGTAGGCAAATATCTATTCCTGTGTTAAAACATGGAGAGTTCTGAATAAGAATATACTGTTTCTATTGAAGTAATGAAGAGGGCTTCCTTCAGGAAGTGAGTCTTGTACTTTGAAGGAATTGTAAGACTGCCATTTTTCAGAAGGATTCTCTTATTAGACACTGTGAAGGACCTGGAATGGAGACAGCAAGGGTGAGTGGCCTCCTAGACTAGGAAACTACTGTCCATTCCGAGATAGGTATGACTTCATAACATGGTATATGAGGAAAAACCCAATATCATTATGCAAGGTAGACTATTTGCCACCAATTAATTTATTCACCAACTATTTATCGAGGAACTCCTACATGCAAGGCACTGTTAGAGGAAGCAAAAATATGAAAATGAGCAAAGCAGGGTCCCCGACTCTCAAAAACTTATAGTCTATCAGGAAAGAGAAGCAAACTTGTAATTATAATCTGATTCCATAAGTAATATGTTGGGCATATGGCAGGGTGACATGAGAGAGCAGAGGACCCATAGGACCTATGGGACCCATGGTCCCATAGGACCATGATGAATCTTAAGGAAGACTTTATAGAGATTGATGCCAGGGATAAGTGTGAAGGGCAAGAAGTGATTCAGAAGGGGAGGATTATTTATGGTAGAGCATGTTTCGAGGCCTAGAACAGTGAGAGAGTACTCTGAGCATGGAGATTGGCAAGGAGCTTAGCATGACCGCAGTGGAGAACGTGTGGAGAAATGGAGAATAAAGAGGCTCTATCATGAAGGCTTTGTAGGCCAGTTTAAGGACTTTGGATTGTATCCTATAGGTGGTGTTTAGCATGATAAGGTTATGGTCAGCTTGAAATTTTAGAAGGATTATTCTGGCAACATTGTAGTGGATGAATACAATAGGGACTAGGAAAAAAAGACAGAAAATGGTTAGAGAGTTATTGTGGCAGTCCAGGAAAATTATAATGCAGAGGCATAGTAAAAAAAAAGGTATAATGAACATGATACTTTTGTTCTTTTGACACTGTGTCTGCGGGACTACCATATACAGCTCCATAGGTTGTATATTGCCAAACTCTTGGGAATGTCTTTCACATAGATTACCATATGAATGGCCTCTTTACCTCGGTACATTCCATTAGGATGTAAATTCTATGAGTATGAGAATGATGTCTACCTTGCTCACTGCTTTATGTCTAGCACATGGCCTAATATCTGGTACATAGTAGTTTCTCAAATATTTTGGAGAAATAAAGTTTTACTGAATGTGGAAAGTGAAACAGAGAACATTTTAGTATGACTCCAGGATTTAGGATCTGGTTTCCTGAGTGGATGGTGATTACATTTACTAAGATTCAAAATGAGAAACATTTGAAGGAAGTTGATTTGATATATAAAGTTAATGGTATTTTGCAGTATCCATTAGAGATGTTTAATAGGTATTGGGGACATATGTTTCAGCTTAGAAGAAACATCCAGGTTGGAGAGAGAGACATTTGAAAGATTTCAGAGGAGTGCTGCTAGAAGCTGTTGTGGTTGATAAGATCACCTCGGAATTACATAGACTAAGGAGAGAGGAGCTCAAAATATATCATCCTGCAGAATGTAAACCCATCAGGAACAAGAGGCATAGAAGGAGTTTGTAGGGGAAAAAGAACCCCAAAAGAAAATGAAGGCAGCCAGATAAGAATAGGGGATATTTTAGAAGCCAAAATACAGGGCATTTCAAGATTGATGTAAGTGGTTAAATGGAGTAATCCTTAGGTGAAGTGACATAGGTCTAAACTTGGAGGATGTTTAGGAGAGTTAAGGCTTAGAGTATGGTTCAAAACCCATGGCAGAGGAAGAATTAGCAGAGTTAGTGGGAAATTGGATTGATGTTAGTTGTAGAGGCTGGGTAGGAAAGCTGAATCATTTTTATTGTGAAGGAGACTGTATCTGGAATTTTGCTTCAGGAATTCTTCTTGCAATCCAACTCTAAATGCAGAGTGCCGCAAGGCTGTCAGGTGACCTTCATGTAAAGGTTTAGCAAACTCATCTGTTCAGTGCTACCTTTTCAAGTCCTTAGGAATGTTTCATCAATTCTGTGCAAATTTATAAAGTGACACTATTACCAATTCTTTCTTCCAATATTTTTGAGGCTAGCCTCTGTTTTACCTTGGAGGAATATAAAAGCCTAATTATGTAGTATCTCTGAGAAACTTAGATTCCAGTGAGTTTAATATTGACCTATTTCACAATTTTATTATGAAGAATATCAAGCAAAAATGATTATAAAGCATTTTAAAAACTTAACAGTGAATAGAAATGCTTAAAAAGAATAGCTGAACTGGACTAGGCCATTTACAAATTGCTTATTATTATGCAAAGTCACTTACTGGACTAGCTGGGAATCATATTAACCAATCTAAAGAAGAAATCTATTGCATGAAAAGAGTTTAGGAGTTATTTATTTGCTACTTGCAGATGGCCACATTTTTAAGGGACAACTGGTAACATTAGAGCCCAGAAGAAAGTGGAAATGTTGATTAAGAGCTTGGAAAATAAGACTCAGGAGGAAGCATTAAGGGACTAGTTATATGAAAAAAGAAAGGCCAAGAAAACCCAAATCTGGGTATAGATATGTTCAAAATTATTAATAGATGAGAACAGAAACAAACCTAGAACTCTAATGGAGGGAAATACATAACTTAAAAACATGTATCATAGATTTTTTTTTCTTTTTGGTTTTCTCTTTTTCTCTTAGTATCTGTGACCCAGCTGCATTTTACTTAATATGGTAAAATATTCTGAATCAATCCCTGAAAGAATAATCTTTCAAGTAGTAACTGCAGTAGGAAGGTAATTATTGTTTGAGGGTTAATGTGTCACTGTAGTTGCTACATATTAAGTTTTTGGCTTAGTTCCCAGGACCCTTCAATCTTCACTTCACTTAAAAATATGTTTTTCCTCAATGTGGCCCATGTGACATTATTTTCAATCTTTCCTTTAAATTTTTATCAAAATGGATATTACCATTCAAATTAAAGTTTATAAAATATTTCTCACAATTACCATTAATAATTGATATGTGATTTTATTTAGATATGATGAATGGAAGCAGTTGATTTTTTCAAAATATCTCTTTGAAATATTTAGGTGTAATGAGATTGCCTTTGAAACATAGGAATGGTGGATTAACTTTTGGAATAATATTATTTTGGTCTTTGTCATGTGGCTATTCCAGCTTATTATTGTTTTAATTTGATGATTTTCAATTTCTGGCTTCTTGGTGTTGTGTAGATATTTTTGGCCCAGATGTGGTTCAGGTAGAAACAACAATATATATCAACAAATGTGCCTAATATGTGCTAGGCATTAGCCTGGGTGCTAGAAGGGCAAAGAAAAAAAAAAGGTCTCCATCATTAAGAACTCACATTTTAGCCAGATAGATAGACACATAAATAAATAGGTGTATTATAACATGGCAATTAATTTGTATGTGAGAATGCCTTCTAGGCCTATTAGCCATGCCTTGGAAAGTTCTCAGGTTAATTCGTAGCAGTTAAGTAGGAGATAGTCACCTGGTGAAGGGGAGAAGGGAATTCTTAATGAGCAGAGCATTAAGTTAGTGTCTAGAAATGTTGAGGGTGGAAGTGGTGAGAGATGAGTCTGGAGAAGTAGTTCAGGTATAAGATTAGGGTAGGCTATGAATGCCCTTTTATTGCTTGAACTTCATTTTGTAGTTTACAGGGAATCACTTTAGGATGTTAGATAGGAATATAGCATGGTCTGATTGTGTTTTGGGATTTATCATTGTGGCATCTTTGTTACAAGATGGCTTTAAGTGGCATAAAAAGGGAGGAGGCTGTAAACAGAGCATGAGGTCCTGCCTAAGTGAGGTGGTAGTAGGGATGAAGATGAAAGCAGAGATTTAAGAAATATTTAGAATGTTAAATGGACAGAATTGCATGTGAAAGAAACTAACAGCCACAGGATAAAGGGATGATGACACTGGGATGCCATATCAACTAATAATGATGAACACTTGTGTAATGCTTTCATATTTTTAACTTAAACCAATTCATTGTATCTGATAAGGAGAGAATGTGTAAACACCAGTCTCAATGAAACATAAGGGCATAGAATCTAGTGGATGTTATACTATTTAACTGAAATTAACTATATATCAGTAGTTACTTAAGCAGTAGAGCTTAGTATTGAACCCAGATCATCTGAAACCCATGTGCTTTTCACTACACCCACACTGGCTGATGCTGTGTAAGACCAGTTAAGTTTATGGACACATATGGAGGCTATGACGGGCAAACAATTCAGAGAAGCAGAGATCTAGTACAATTAGCAGATAGTTACTTGATAAATGGCAAATACTTGCAGTGACATTTCTTATACGAATATATATTTTTTGCTCTTCTTTATGAATTATTTTACAAAATGAAAATAATATACCAGATGCCTCTGTTGAAAACCTAAGCAAGTCTACAAAATATCCATTTATTGTTTTAGTGCATGAATGTAAAAACAAATGGATAGGGGCTGAGTTAGAGTGGGTCTTTAAAAAGCCCCAGGGTAGGGCTTCCCTGGTGGTGCAGTGGTTGAGAGTCCACCTGCCAATTCAGGGGATACGGGTTCGTGCCCCGGTCCGGGAGGATCCCGCTTGCTGCGGAGCGGCTGGGGCCGTGAGCCATGGCCGCTGGGCCTGCGTGTCCAGGGCCTGTGCTCTGCTGCAATGGGAGAGGCCACAGCAGTGAGAGGCCCGTGTACCATAAAAAAAATAAATAAATAAAAGCCCCAGGGTAAATTTTAAGCTTAAGTTTTATTAGCTACCAATTGAAAATAGTATTCATGTAATATATATATGTATATATGCACATACATATATACCTATATATTTACATATGTGTTATATAGATAGAGAAAGTGTATAAAATACACACATATAGTGTATTTTAATTTTACAGGTTGCCTGGACTTCAGTTCTGCTAGTTATTGGACATATTTTTCCTTCTGTTCTTAGTACATTTTTTAAATCAAAAGATATACAAGAATGATATAGTATAAATTGGTTTTATACTATCTATCCTATTTGCAATCTAAATTTAAAAGTATATAATGCTTTTGTGAAAAAATGCTTGCTTTGCTCATAGACTGTAAAATTATTTAGAAAAATTCAATCTTTAAAATCAGGAACCACTTCATTTTGCATTTGAAGAAATTGAGATGAACCCAACTGACTCCTACCACCCAAATCAGTGTCCTTTTGAATTCTTATGCTGTCATGCTTACTGTTATATATGCTTATATTCTTTATAAGTTATTACAGAAAAACGGATGGTAGAACTACCATTTCTGAGTGCCTGCTATGCGTGTTTCAGTCCATGTTAGATCATTTCACATTTGTTATCTCAGGAGAATGGAGAAGGCAAAGGACTTTTATAATTTATATCCTGAAGTATGCAAAGTGAAGCTGATTTTAATTTCCCATACACAGCAAAATATCAATTTTGGGTTCCTTTCTAAACATGTAAGAGCTCAGTCGGGTCAATACAAAATCTCAACTGATCCTTCAGCCTTCAATTCCATACATTCATAAATAATCTGGTTAGAATGATAGGTTGTATCTTTAACCAAAGTACAAAATAAGAAAATGGACCACTTGTTACCTTCGTGTTTATCTGACGGTTCATCAATAGCTCAAAAAGAAATAAGAGTTTTATTTTGTATGTTTTTGTGTTCAGTGTTTTTTGAGGCTTCTGGAGGATATTTTCTTATTTTGTTTTATCAGTATATGTGTGTTTGTCTGTTTTACTTATGTTCTATCAGTTGGAATAATATCAAATAGTTAAAAATGTAATTTTGTCTGTAGGTGTCTTGAGAGAATGGTAGAGGAACCCTAGACAAAGAAATGTAGTTGAAATACCCTTCAGTGATTTATACATGTCTCTAAATAATGGTTATTAACAGCATTCCTTGAAACACTTGATGTTGACCCAAATTTGGGGAAAGAATAAAAGAAGAAAAATTAATGCCAGAGACAGAGAGCAGTACATTCTAATTTGTCTCAATTTAATAGCTTATGATTTTCATTAATATTAAATATTTGATGAGTCTTAAAGTATACCCCCTAAGAGCAACTATCTGTAGCCTCATTATTAGTATTTTTAAAATATTTTTGTAATGGAGATCCTGGAGTTAGCTGGGGTCAAGAGGGTAACTCAGATAACAGAGTTAAAAAGAAGAGAATTAAGTCATTAACTTGGTCCCAAAGAATAATAATGACAGGTAACATTCATTGAGTTCTTACTATTTTCCAGGTACTCGTCTAAGAACTAACTCATGTAATCCTTATAACAACACAATGGAATTATGCTCAGTTATCATTACCATGTTTTCACATATGGAAAGACTAAGACCCAAAGAATTTATAAATATGGCTATACTAAGAATTTCTGTAATTCGGATTTAAACCCCAAATCATTTGGCTCACATTTCAACCACTACAGTGTAAGTTGAGGTCATAGGGTAGGGTCTGAAAATGAGCAAAAGCAAATTTGACTTAATGCTGAGACCTCTAGCTGCTGTTTTATGGTTCACAGTTGTTCCCTGATTGGGAAGCAATACTGCAGCTCTGTGACTTTGAGCATCTATACTTTTTATGCCTGGATACTTTATCAGTAAAATGCAGATAATAATACTTAACCTGTAGGCAATTGTGAAGATTAAATAAGGCTGTGTTCATTTTTCACATAAATGCACAGTAAACGGAATTGCTGTGGTGATTGTTTTTGACTACAGAATTTGAGGCTTAGCTAAATCTTGCAAAAATGTTCTCAATTCATAAGTATTTATTTGGGGAGTTGAATATCCATTTTTAATAGCCTACTAATTACTTAACTCAGATTGATGATTTGAAGAAGCATATTTATTTCGACTAGTGTGTATTACTTTCCTTTTCTTCCTCTTTTTGTCTCCTTTTCCTTATTTTGTTTTAGTTACACTTATTTTCCAGGAATCTAGAATATATAATACATTCCCAGAGGCATTTTACAGGCATTTATTCTATGACCCATTTCTGGGAATTTATAACATGTACTCATAGAAATAGATCCTAGGATATCTTGGAACTGCTGCTTATTAAAATCTTTCCTGACTCTGTTGGAGTTTGTCCAATTCAAATGTCACCTTCCTTCATAACACCTTCCTTGATTACCTAAACCAGGAAAAAAAATCTCTTCTTTTTTCAACTTTTAGAAGGTTGATCCATGAAGAATGAGGACGAGGTAGTGGGTGATGGATTGTGTGGTTATACACTAAAGTGATTTACATCGTGAGGCTTGCTCCCTACAAAACGTTTGTTGAAGGGAAATGATATGGTGATGTGGGACTATATTGTATTGATCTTATTCTACCCACTTTCTCGCAGTAGCAGTTTCCTCACATTGTATCTTGGCTTCCTTGAACTCCCCACTGTGCAACTGACTCTGGTCTTAATATGAATTAATGGAATATGAATATGTCCTATTCCAGGTAATATGTATACAGTCTTACCTCTCTGGGCCAGAGATTCTCATTTGAATATTTCACAGTAAACCGTGACTCAAATGGATATGACACCAAAAGCACAAACAACAAAATCAAAAATCAATAAATGGGGCTACATCAAACCTAAAAGCTACTAAAGCTACTAAAAGAAAGAAGTAGGAGTCAGCCACACAGTGTCAGCAGGAGATCAGATAGGAAATTGGCAGCCAACAGACCAGAACCCTTTCTCTATCGGCTGAAAGAAGAGAGAACAGGGAGGAGGGGTAGAGATGAAGCTGACAGAGAGCCAGAAAACACAGAGAACCTGGCCTGTCCAGCCCCATGTACGAGAGGGAGGCAATGGATCATTTTCAAGGTGGATCATTTGGGGAGTTGGAGAAGGGAAGAAGCCATTGACTTGGGTGTCCCTAGAGGCCTTCCAGAGGGCCGTTTCAGTTGAGTGGTGAGAACAAAGGCAGATCTCAGAGAACTGAGACCTGAGTCAATATATGGTTTCCTTATAAAAAGGGTTCATCGGATTTGTATGATTTTAAAAATTATATTTGGTTAAAGTAATAGTATGATTATAAAAATGAAATATAAGTTTAAATTAATATTTCAACATACTGCCTTAACATTGGCTTTTCAACTGAATTCAACAAATTCAGATTTGAGCACCAATTACATACTAAGCTCTAAGATTGCTGAAATGAAAAAGACATAGCTCTTCTCTCCAGGGGCATCAAGAAAAGAGGAGAGACAAACACATTACTATATGATAGTCTGCTAAGTACAGTCATTTAAGATTGAAAATAAGTCACATGTGTAAGTGGATGATTCATTTTCTTGAGAGGAGAGGTAGGAGTGGAAGATTGGGCTGGTCAGGAAAGATTTTCCTGGGAACATCCTATTTCGCCTGAGTGTTAAAAGGAAAATAGTTTTCATCCAGAAAAGGGAAGAAAAGTGATTCAGAATTTTGCAGTTGACTAAACTGTGAGGGCTTGGACAGATTACTTAATCTTGCTTTAATTCAATTTTACTTGCCCATAAAATGAGAGAATAATCCTTACTGCTTGGAATTCTTCATTTAGACATATATATTTACTGTTTTCTATAGGTAAAACTTTGAGTTAAATGCTAGGGATATGGGAAATGTGATGAACACCAAATGAAAGAAGTAAACTGGAAAATGTGATGAACACCAAATGAAAAAAAGAAACTGGAAATGTTTCTTTTGTCCTAAGACAAAAGAAAAAGGAACTATCGTTATTTTTATTATGATTGTAAATGAATGAAACCATGCAGTAGGTTAAGCAGCTAAAGTAACAAGAAAGGATTTTTCAGCAAGGAGGAAAATGTTATTCCATTTGCATTTTAGAGAACCAAATAGATAGTACGCTCTTCTAATTCACTAAGGTATTTTAAATGGTCAAAGTGCTAGATTTGCAAAAGGGATGAAGTAAATAAACTTTATTTCATCCATCAAACAAACATGTCTTGAGGGTCTACTATGAGTCAGGTACCATGCTGGACTCTGAGGATGCAGAAGTGAATAAAATGTGGTCTCTTTTCTAAAAAGCCCAGACCATGAATGAGACAGTTACATCAATAGATAATTATCTAGAATAAAACACGTGGAATAACAAAAATATTCACTGGGCAGCATACTCACATGAAAGAGTTTCAGAGCACTGGAAAACATCAACAAAAGACAAAAGAGAATCATATACTTTAACACTTGTCCTCAAGAAGTTCCTCAGAAGGGTGGATTCAGAACTAAATTGTTAAGTGCCAAAACCAAAATGTAAAATAAAATTGTGTCTGTACCTCTTGCAAAAAATATTATTATGCAAGGATACAAAGAATGAGCATGAATGAGTTTGCCTGGGGATATTATTTGCTTCCAAAATATTTCCTACAAGTAAGATAAACACAGTTAAACATGTCTATGTTAGGGAGGAATGATCCCAGCCCAGGTTTTTACCTTAAGTATGACGCATGATTATTTTAGACATTAACTTTTGTAAACTTTACGCAGTAACTTTAGTCACTTATTCATGGAAGTTTCATTAATCTACAGTGATTCAAAGTCATGTTTTGACTTCCTTTAATGGATGAGAAGGTAAATGGGGACTTAATTTTTATGTGTTAGAAGTTTTTACTTAACACTTCTTTGGATGCTTATATTTATTTTTAATTTTTTTTGAATTTTAGAATTTTATTTATTTTTTTATACAGCAGGTTCTTATTACTTATCCATTTTATACATATTAGGGTATGTGTGTCAATCCCAATCTCCCAATTCATCACACCACCCACCCACCCCACCACTTTCCCCCCTTGATGTCCATACGTTTGTTCTCTACAACTGTCTCTATTTCTGCCCTGCAAACCAGTTCATCTGTTCCATTTTTCTAGGTTCCACATATCTGCATTAATATACGATATTTGCTTTTCTCTTTCTGACTTTCTTCACTCTGTATGACAGTCTCGTGCATGTGTTTTGTTGGATTATGGTTTTCTCGGGGTATACGTCCAGAGGTTGGATTGCTGGGTCATATGGTAATTCTATTTTTAGTTTTTTAAAGAACCTCCATACTGTTCTCCATAGTGGCTGTATCAATTTACATTCCCACCATCAGTGCAAGACAGTTCCCATTTCTACACACCCTCTCCAGCATTTATTATTTGTAGATTTTCTTATGATGCCCATTCTAACTGGTGTGAGGTGATACCCCATTGTAGTTTTGATTTGCATTTCTCTAATAATTAGTGATGTTGAGCAGCTTTTCATGTGCTTCTTGGCCATCTGTATGTCTTCTTTGGAGAAATATCTATTTAGGTCTTCTGCCCATTTTTGGATTGGGTTATTTATTTCTTTAATATTGAGCTGCATGAGCGGTTTATATATTTTGGAGATTAATCCTTTGTCAGTTGCTTCATTTGCAAATATTTTCTCCCATTCTGAGGGTTGTCTTTTCGTCCTGTTTGTAGTTTGCTTTGCAAAAGCTTTTAAGTTTCATTAGGTCCCATTTGTTTATTTTTGTTTTTATTTCCATTATTCTAGGATGTGGATCAAAAAAGACCTTGCTTTGATTTATGTCAAAGAGTGTTCTTCCTGTGTTTTCCTCTAAGAGTATTATAGTGTCTGGCCTTACATTTAGGTCTCTAATCCATTTTGAATTTATTTTTGTCTATGGTGTTAGGGAGTTTTCTAATTTCATTCTTTTACATGTAGTTGTCCAGTTTTCCCAGCACCACTTATTGAAGAGACTGTCTTTTCTCCATTATATATCCTTGCCTCCTTGTCATAGATTAGTTGACCATGGGTGTGTAGGTTTATCTCTGGCTTTTCTATCCTGTTCCATTGATCTATATTTCTGTTTTTGTGCCTGTACCATATTGCCTTGATTACTGTAGCTTGGTAGTAAGGTCTGAAGTCAGGGAGTCTGATTCCTCCAGCTCCATTTTTTTCCCTCAAGACTGCTTTGGCTATTCGGGGTCTTTTGTGTCTCCATACAAATTTTAAGATTTTTTGTTCTAGTTCTGTAAAAAATGCCATTGGTAATTTGATATGGATTGCATTGAATCTGTAGATTGCTTTGGGTAGTGTAGTCATTTTCACAACATTGATTCTTCCAATCCAAGCACATGGCATATCTCTCCATCTGTTGGTATCACCTTTAATTTCTTTCATTAGTGTCTTATAGTTTTCTGCATACAGGTCATTTGTCTCCCTTGGTAGGTTTATTCCTAGGTATTTTATTATTTTTGTTGCAATGGTAATGGGAGTGTTTCCTTAATTTCTCTTTCAGGTTTTTCATCATTAGTGTATAGGAATGCAAGAGATTTCTGTGCATTAATTTTGTACATGCAACTTTACCAGATTCATTGATTAGCTCTAGTAGTTTTCTGGTGTCATCTTTAGGATTCTCTATATATAGTATCATGTCATCTGCAACAGTGACAGTTTTACTTCTTCTTTTCCAATTTATATTCCTTTTATTTATTTTTCTTCTCTGATTGCCATGGCTAGGACTTCCAAAGCTATGTGGCGAGAGTTGACATCCTTGTCTTTTTCCTGATCTTAGAGGAAATGCTTTCAGTTTTTCACCATTGAGAATGATGTTTGCTGTGGTTTTGTCATATATGGACTTTATTATATTGAGGTAGTTTCCCTCTGTGTCCACTTTCTGGAGAGTTTTTATCATAAATGGGTGTTGAATTTTGTCAAAAGCTTTTTCTCCATCTATTGAGATGATCATATGGTTTTTATTCTTCAGTTAGTTAATATGGTGTATCACAATGATTGATTTGCGTATATTGAAGAATCCTTGCAGTATCCCTGGGAAAAATCCCACTTGATCATGGAGTATGATCCTTTTAATGTGTTGTGGGATTCTCTTTGCTAGTATTTTGGGTTATTCTGCATCTATATTCATCAGTGATATTGGTCTGTAATTTTGTGTTTTTTTGGTAGCATCTTTGTCTGGTTTGGGTATCAGGGTGATGTTGGCCTCATAGAGTGAGGTTGGGAGTGTTCCTTCCTCTGCTATTTTTTGGAAGAGTTTGAGAAGGATTGGTGTTAGCTCTTCTGTAAATGTTTGACAGAATTCACCTATGAAGCCATGTGGTCCCCAACTTTTGTTTGTTGGAAGATTTTTAATCACAGTTTCAATTTCATTACTGGTGATTCGTCTGTTCATATTTTCTATTTCTTCCTGGTTCAGTCTTGGAAGGTTATACCTTTCTAAGAATTTGTCCATTTCTTCCAGGTTTTCCATTTTATTGCCATAGAGTTGCTTGTAGTACTCTCTTAGGATGCTTTGTATTTCAGCAGTGTCTGTTATAACTTCTCCGTTTTCATTTCTAATTTATTGATTGAGTCCTCTCCCTCTTTTTCTTGATGAGTCTGGCTAATGGTTTATCAATTTTGTTTATCTTCTCAAAGAACCAGCTTTTAGTTTTATTGATCTTTGCTATTGTTTTCTTTGTTTCAATTTCATTTATTTCTGCTCTGATCTTTAAGATTTCTTTCCTTCTGCTAACTTTGGGATTTGTTTGTTCTTTCTCTAGTTCATTTACGTGTGAGGTTAGATTGTTTATTTGAGATTTTGCTTGTTTCCTGAGGTAGGCTTGTATTGCTATAAACTTCCCTCTTAGAACTGCTTTTGCTCCATCCCATAGGTTTTGGATCGTCATGTTTTTGTTGTAATTTGTCTCTAGGTATTTTTTTATTTCCTCTGATTTCTTCAGTGATCTCTTAGTTATTTAGTATGTATTGTTTAGCCTCTGTGTGTTTCTTTTTTTTCCCTGTAATTCATTTCTAATCTCTTAGTGTTGTGGTCAGAAAAGATGCTTGATATGATTTCAGTTTTCTTAAATTTACTGAGATTGATTTCTGACCCCAGATGTGATCTGTCCTGGAGAATGTTCTGTGTGCACTTGAGAATAAAGTGTAAACTGCTGTCTTTGGATGGAATGTCCTATAAATATCAATTAAATCTATCTGCTCTATTTTGTCATTTAAAGCTTGTGTTTCCTTATTAATTTTCTGTTTGGATGATGTGTCCATTGGTGTAAGTGAGGTGTTAAAGTCCCCCACTATTATTGTGTTACTGTCAATTCCCTCCTTTATAGCTGTTAGCAGTTGCCTTATGCATTGAGGTGCTCCTATGTTGGGTGCACATATATTTATAATTGTTATATCTTCTTCTTGGATTGATTCCTTGATCATTATGTAGTGTCCTTCCTTGTCTCTTGTAACATTCTTTATTTTAAAGTCTATTTTATCTGATATGATTATTGCTACTCCAGCCTTCTTTTGATTTCCATTTGCATGGAATATCTTTTTCCATCCCCTCACTTCCAGCCTGTATGTGTCCCTAGGTCTGAAGTGGGTCTCTTGTAGACAGCATATATATGGGTCTTATTTTTGTATCCATTCAGCGAGCCTGTGTCTTTTGGTTGGAGCATTTAATCCATTCACGTTTAAGGTAATTATCGATGTGTATGTTCCTATTACCATTTTCTTAATTGTTTTGGGCTTGTTTTTGTAGATCCTTTTCTTCTCTTCTGTTTCTTACTTAGAGATGTTCCTTTAGCATTTGTTGTAGAGCTGGTTTGGTGGTGCTGAATTCTGTTAGCTTTTGCTTGTCTGTAAAGCTTTTGATTTCACCATTGAATCAGAATGAGATCCCTGCTGGGTAGAGTAATCTTGGTTGTAGGTTCTTCCCTTTCATCACTTTAAATATATCATGCCACTCCCTTCTGGCTTGTAGAGTATCGGCTAAGAAATCAGCTGTTAACCTTATGGGAGTTCCCTTGTATGTTATTTGTCATTTTTCCCTTGCTGCTTTCAATAATTTTTCTTTGTCTTTAATTTTTGTCAGTTTGATTACTATGTCTCGGTGTGTTTCTCCTTGGGTTTATCCTGTCTGGGACTCTCTGTGCTTCCTTAACTTGGGTGGCTATTTCCTTTCCCATGTTAGGGAAGTTTTTGACTATAATCTCTTCAAATATTTTCCTGGGTCCTTTCTCTCTCTCTTCCTTCTGGGACCCCTATAATGCAGATGTTGTTGGGTTTAATGTTGTCCCAGAGGTCTCTTAGGTTGTCTTCATTTCTTTTCATTCTTTTCCTTATTCTGTTCCGCAGCAGTGAATTCCACCATTCTGTCTTCCAGGTCACTTATCCGTTCTTCTGCCTCAGTTATTCTGCTATTGATTCCTTCTAGTGTATTTTTCATTTCAGTTATTGTACTGTTCATCTCTGTTTATTTGTTCTTTAATTCTTCTAGGTGTTTGTTCTTTAATTCTTCTAGGTCTTTGTTAAGCATTTCTTGCATCTTCTCGATCTTTGCCTCCATTCTTTTTCCGAGGTCCTGGATCATCTTCAGTATCATTATTCTGAATTCTTTGTCTGGAAGGTTTCCTATCTCCACTTCATTTAGTTGTTTTCCTGGGGTTTGATCTTGTTCCTTCATCTGGTACATAGCCTTCTGCCTTTTCATCTTGTCTATCTTTCTGTGAATGTGCTTTTTGTTCCACAGGCTGCAGGACTGTAGTTCTTCTTGCTTTAGCTGTCTGCCCTCTGGTGGATGAGGCTGTCTAAGAGGCTTGTGCAAGTTTCCTTTTGGGAGAGACTGGTGGTGGGTAAAGCTGGGTGTTGCTCTGGTGGGCATAGCCCAGTAAAACTTTAATCTGCTTGTCTGCTGATGGGTGGGGCTGGGTTCACTCCCTGTTGGTTGTTTGGCCTGAGGCGACCAACACTGGACCCTACAGGGCTCTTTGGTTGGGCTAATGGCAGACTCTGGGAGGGCTCACACCAAGAAGTACTTCCCAGAACTTCTCCTGCCAGTGTCCTTGTCCTCACAGTGAGACACAGCCACCCCCACCTCTGCTGTAGACCCTCCAATACTAGCAGATAGGTGTGGTTTAGTCTCCTATGAGGTCACTGCTCCTTCCCCTGGGTCCCTATGTGCATACTGCTTTGTGTATGCCCTCCAAGAGTGGAGTCTTTGTTTCCCACAGTCCTGTTGAAGTCCTGCAATCAAATCCCACTAGCCTTCAAAGTCTGATTCTCTAGGAATTCCTCCTCCCATTGCTGGACCCCCAGATTGGGAAGGCTGACATGGGGCTTAGAACCTTCCCTGCAGTGGGTAGACTTCTGTGGTATAAGTGTTCTCCAGTTTGTGAGTCATCCACCCAGAAGTTATGGGATTTGATTTTATTGTGATTGTGTCCCTCCTACCGTCTCATTGTGGCTTCTCCTTTGTCTTTGGATGTGGGGTGTCTTTTCTGATGAGTTCCAGTGTCTTCCTGTCAATGATTGTTCAGCAGTTAGTTGTGATTCTGATGCTCTCACAAGAGGGAGTGAGCACACCTCCTTCTACTCTGCCATCTTGAACCAATCTGGATGCTTATATTTAATAATACATTTTTGATGCTGTCTTACATTTTATCCATTATTTAACAAATATTTATCGAGCTCCTCCTGTGAGCCATGTGTTGTATTGGCAATTAGAAATATAAGGGTGAAGAGGACAGAGGCAATGCCTGTTTCTCAAAGGCTGGTTGTTCATTAGTGAGAAGTTAGAGGTAGAATAGGAGGACATGGCATAGAAGAAAACTAGGAGATGCACCGATTTGAATTTGAGGAGTAATTTGGATTTGAAGAGTCAGGACTTTCTTTGTAGAAGAAATACATCTAAGTAGGGAACTGAAAAATAAGTAGGAGTTAAACAAGACAGAAGTCTTGCATTCTATACTAAAGAACTGGTTCCAGGCAGAGGCAAGATTTGAAGCTGAGACAGAGCATGGCATATTTGAGGAAATAAAAGAACTTCAATGTGGTGGGAGGTTGGGGCATGGAGGACATACTGGCAAAGATGAGTCCAAGAAAGTAAACAGGCCACATTCCAAAAGTCCTTGTTTATGAATTTGGACATTGTCACTACAACGGTCATTAATCAGAGTAGCGACATAATATGATTTTCATTTTTAGACTATTTTAAACTATTGGGTCTGGAACTGGATGTACCAAGGTGGGATCAAGATCATCTCAAAAACCTGTGAAATAACCCAAGCAAGTTATTTTAGTGACCTGGTTTCTGGCATGGGGACATGGGTAGATGGTAGGACAAATCACTGAAGCAGGCCTCTGTGTAGATGTCACTGTCTCCACAAAGCTGTTCTGACACCCGGTTTGGGGAAATGTGCCTCTCCTAATTCATGCCCCCATAGCCCTCTGCTCCTCTTCCTCCATTAAATATTGTGTTTAATTTCCACCTTAGTGCTTAGCATTCTCTGTGATGAAACCTGAGTTCCATCCTTTTAGAAATACCATCTTTGAATATCCTCTTCCTGGAATATTTGCTATGTCTACTTTCTTCATCCTACCGCAGTCCCCCCACCCCAAGCGTACGCACACACACACACACACCCCTTTGACCTGGTGTGCTTCTACCCATTTCATACAACTTGGTTTAGGGCTGTGAAATCTTGCCTGATGCAATGAATATTACCACCTTCTCTTGTCTCTAAGAACTGGTATATAGTTCTAAATGTTATTATATTTCATTTGCAATGTTAGGTTCTGAATATTCCTGTTTGTTTTTCTCCTGTATTGGAACAGAGAAGAAACATACATTATTCATCTCAGAAGCATAAGCATTTAGCACAGTTTCTAATAAGTGTTTATTGAATCAGCTAGACCAGCTGGAAGTTGGTGAAGGGCATGTTGTTCTTAGTTAATGTGGGTGTGAAAAGACAAAAGGATGAGGGCAATTAGGAACTTTGGGATTATCTTGTAGAAAGAACCTACAGTCAGTTTTTAGAGAATTTAGTTAGTATCATTTGTAGTGTTAAAGAGGTGGTACTTGGAGATGCTACTCTTCTCAGGTTTATTCAGGAAGAATTCAATTAAAGAAAAGTTGTATTGAATTGTACCCTGCTATATAAAAATGATTAAGCTTTCTGAACCATTTGGCTTATAGTCACTAGGAATAACTGAATTAAAATAATTCTTATTTGTGCTGAGATTCTTGATGTATGCAAGATATATTGTCCTGATTTATAAAATGTAGGAATATGTTTTTCCTTATGATTTAGATTATCATTTTTCTGTGAGGATATCACATTTCACAATTTAAACTTTTTACATAGTATTTTAGCTATACTTTCTACATTCAGGTTTATAGTTCCTTACTTTTAGGAAATAAATTCAGTATCAAATCACCATCTCTCTCAAAGTCATTGTTGAATTTTAAGAACGTCTTTGTTATGACAGCATTGTCACTATTCCTGAGTAGAAAAAATAGAAATTAGCATTTGGTGATGTCTGCAGAGGAGTTTCCAGGCACTGAGAACAGATACAGACATTATCCTTCCCCCGAGAAGGAGCACACATTGTCAAGTGCTCACATTGTCTTGAGTTTCACCACCTTGGGATTCTTTGGTTTAATTTGGTACCATTATTAGATCTCAAGAGTGTGCTGGGGACTTTGAACTCTTGAACTAATTATGGTGACACATCTCTCCCTATGAATTTTGCCAAAGTTTAGTGGAAAATAAAGAAATTAGTATGGTAAAAAAGGACTAGTAAAAAACCTACATAGACTTCAATCTTTTTAGTCCATGATAATTATAATGTAAATATCTAGAGAGCAAGAACACTATTTTGTTCATATTTAAATTCTAAGTTCCCAACAGTGTTAAGATCATGGTAAAGTATTTTATATGATTTAAAGAAATTCTGAATTAAACCAGACTGCAGTAATACCAAAGAGCAAGTTGTGTTCTGTAGGCACTTTTGCCTGGCTTTTTGCCCTTTCAGCAGTTAACCAGGTCTTGAACAGGTTGACTATAAGGTCCACATTATATGTTTGAAATTGCTTTATTCGTGGACAGTCAGAATAAATACTAAATGCGTGGTCATGCCCCAAAACTATTTCTTATCTATCTAATCCTCATTTCTTGGCTGAGAGATGTTCCAAGTTGATATGACAATTGAATAATCGTTATCCTAGGCCTTGCAAATAGATTTCATCTTCTGTTTCAGTTTCAAATACTTGGTACTGGCTGCCTAGTCTTCAGATATATCTTGCCCAGCCTTGGTAAGAAAAATGATCTATTGAAAGGTGTATTCTGGGGCTTCCCTGGTGGCACAGTGGTTGAGAGTCCGCCTGCTGATGCAGGGGACACGGGTTTGTGCCCCGGTCCGGGAAGATCCCACATGCCACGAGCGGCTGGGCCCGTGAGCCATGGCCGCTGGGCCTGCGTGTCTGGAGCCTGTGCTCTGCAACGGGAGAGGCCACAGCAGTGAGAGGCCAGCATACCTCAAAAAAGAAAAAAAAATAATTCGTATCCTGAGCATGGGTTATGAGAATAGTCATACCTTTGCCAAACCTGAGATAACCCTCTCCAGCTCAAAATTATCAGCATCATCAGCCTCTGAAACAGTTGGTCTCAGTTCACACAGGTACATCACTCTCCCCCCATCCCACTCAAGGTAATTATCAATAATCATTTACCTGTAATAATAGGTCCATAATAACACTAGTTAATAAATGTGTAAATTCAGAATTTTCTTTAGACAATTCTTAGATATTATGTTGTTTTATAATATATTTCTTAGTGTGTCATATTCAAATTAAGGTATAAAACTTGTGATTTTATGGATATACTAAAATTAGAAAAAAATTAGCATTTTCTGAATATATTTCTTAAAAGTGATGAGGAAGTGTGTCCCTATTTAAATTCTCTGTATTTAAATAGAATAAAAATGATGGAGTTGCACTACGTGTTCTCTTTAACTTAAAAATCCACTGCACAGAATCCACTTTATGGTTTCTGAAGGAATTTTAGCGAACATTTCAAGAAAGCTGTCTTCTCCGTATTCTTTTACATTCCACTCAGAAACTGTAAGTCTACTGTGATGAAAAATGTAAGTGAAGCAAGTAGAAGGGGAAGAAAGGGTGAGGAGGAAAACAAGTACTTGGCAGGGGCCAACTATGTGCTAGATACAGGACTGTGCATTCTAGTAAACTTTGGAAGTTTTCTCTCTCAGACCCTCTGCAGTGCATCTCCCATTCATTCATTCATTCAACTGAGAAGCAAAGAGACATTTCTTCAACACTTCTCATATGGAGATACTGAACCTCTGTGCAATTTTAGATGAGTCTCATCAGTAAAACCTGAGTTCTTTAAGTTTGATGTATTTGAAAAGTGATGTACAAAATTATAACATCCATATGCTTGTCTGTATTTTGCATAGCATTTTTCTCTCTTACAATCCCATTTATTCGGGATTTTGCAATATAAAACTAGCTTTTTCCTCACAAATTATAAAATGGATGCCATAAATATAAAAAAGCATGGAATTTTGCCTTTTCCTACCTAACTCTGTTATTCCTCTGACTGTTAAGCCACACTTTATCTTTCTTTTGTTACTCCTGACCTCAAAATATATATAATGCTGAGAAGCATTCATGGGGGAAAAATGCTTTCATACAGATTGGAAAAGTTTTAGCTAACCTATCCTATTATTTATTTTGTGAGGAGGATCAGCTCACCTATCCCATCAACGCTTTCATTTCTAACCATTTTATTGCCAACTAGTTTATATATCATACAATTCACCAATTTAATGTGTACAATTCAAGTTTTTTTATTTGTGAAATATAATTGACATATTAGTTTCAGATGTATACCATAACGATTTGATATTTGTATATATTGCAAAATGGTCATCACAATAATTCTAGTTAACATCCCTCACAACACATAGTTACACATTTTTGTGTGTGATGAGAACTTTTAGGATCTAGGGCCTTAACTTTCAAATATACAAGACAGTATTATCAACTATAGTCACCATACTCTATATTACATCCCCAGAGTGTATTTATTTTATAAGTGGAAGCTCATACTTTTTGGGTACCTTCACCTCCATTCTGCCTACCTCCTATCCCCCACCTCTGGAAATCACCAACCTATCCTTTGTATCTATGAGTTCAGTATTTATTATTATTATTATTCCAATGTAAGTGAAATCATATGGTATTTTTCTTGCCTGTTTGTCTGTCTGACTTATTTAACATAATGCCCTCAGGTCCACCCATATTGTCCAGATAACAATATTTCCTTCTTTTTCATAGCTGAATAATAATCCATTTAAAATATATACCACATTTAAAAATTTTATTTATCCATTGATGGACACCTGGGTTGCTTCCCTGGCTTGGCTATTGTAAATAATGCTGCAATGAACCTGAGGACACATATATCTTTTTGAGTTAGTGTTTTAGTTTCCTTCAGATAAATACCCAGAAGTGGGATTGGTGGATCATATGGTAGTTCTATTTTTTATTTTTTTGAGGAACCTTCATACTGTTTTCCATAGTGATGACATCAGTTTACATTCCCACCCACAGAGCACAAGTGTTCTCTTTTCTCCACATCACCACCAGCATTTATCATTTGTCTTTTTAATAACGGCCACTCTAACAGGTGTGAGGTTCATTGTGGTTTTGATTTGCATTTCCCTGATAATCAGTGGTGTTGAGCACCTATAATGTACCTGGTGACTATCTGTATTTCTTCTTTGGAAAAAACGTCTATTCAGATCCTCTGCCCATTCGTTAATTGGATTTTTTTGTGTGTTTTTGTTTTGTTTTGTGCGTTGTACAAGCTCTTTAAATATTCAGCATATTAGCCCCTTATCAGATACATGATTTGCAAAGTTTGCAGGTGAGATGATGTGACATTAGATATAGAAAATCCTAAGCAGTCCACCATAAAACAAACAAACAAAAACCTGTTAAAACTAATCAATGAATCCAGTAAAGATGCAGGTACAAAATCAACATACCAAAGTCAGTTGTGTTTTTATACACTAACAATAAAATATTGAAAAAAGAAATAAAGAAAACAATCTCATTTACAATGGCATCAAGAACAATAAAATACTTAGGAATAAATTTAATCATGGAGGTGAAAGATCTTTACGTTGAAAGCTTGAAGACTCTGATAAAAGAAGCTGAAGAAGACACAAATAAATGGAAAGATATCCCATGTCCATAGATTAGAAGCATTAGTATAGTTAAAATGACCGTACTAACTAAAGCTATCTATAGTTAGATTCAATGTAATCCCTATCAAAATTCCAATGGCTTTTTTTTTTTAGGAAAAACAATTCTAAAATTTTATGGAACTATGAAAGACCCTGAATAGCCAAGCAATCCTGAGAAAGAAGAACAAAGCTGGAGGCATCACACTTCCTGATTTCAAACTATACTGCAAAGCTATAGCAATCAAACAGTATGGTACTGACATAAAAATGGACACATAGACCAATGGAACAGAATCAAGAACCCAGAAATAAATCCCCACATACATTATCAGTTAATATTTGACAAGGGATCCAAGAATACTCAAGGGGGAAAGGATAGTGTTATTAATAAATGGTGCTAGGAAACCTGGATAATCACATTCAGAAGAATGAAATTGGACCCCTATCTTACACCACTTAAAAAAATTGACTCCAAACAATCAAAGGCTTAAACATAAGACCCCAAAACCATAAAACTCCTAGAAGATAAACTAGGGAAAAATCTCCTTGACATTGGTCTTGGCAACAATTTTTTGGCTATGACACAAAAGTACAAGTAATAAAAGCAAAAATCAATAAATTAGACTATACCAAACTAAAATGTTTCTTCACAGCAAAAGAAACAGCCAACAAAATGAAAAGACAAACTATGTAATGGGAGAAAATAGTTGCCAACCATATATCTGATAGGGAATTAAGATCCAAAATATATAAGGAAAACAGGCAATTCAATAACCAAAAAATACCCAAACGATATTATTACTACATGGGCAAAGGAACTGAATAGATTTTTTTCCAAATGCGACATATCAATGGTCAATGGGTACATGAAATAATGTTCAACTAATTGGGGAAATGAAAATCAAAACCACAGTGAAATTCCACCTTGCACCTATTAGAATGATTATTATTTGATAATAATCAAAAAGACAAGAGATGAATGCTGGGCAGGATGTGGAGAAAAGGGAACCCTTGTGCACTATTGGTGGGAATGTAAATTGGTGCAGCCACTATGGAAAACAGTATGTAGATCCACAAAAATTTCAAAATACAACTACCATATGATCCAACAATCCCACTTCTGGGTATATATGAAAAGGAAATCAAATCTTGAAGAGATATCTGCACTCTTATGTTCATTGCAGCAGTATTCATAATAGCAAAGATATGGAAACAAACTAAGAATAACCTAAGTGTCCATCTATAGATGAATGGATAAATATGTTTCTTTATAGGTGTATAATTATAATACTATATGTAGTTATATAATATATTATGATTATATATTATAATAGATTATGAAATTCTATATGTTATATATAATATAAATAATACATACATATGAATATTACTCATCCATGAGAAAGAAGGGAATCCTTCAACTTGCAGCAATATGGATGGACTTTGAAGGCAGACAGAGAAAGACATATAATGTATGATATCACTTATATGTGGAATTTAAAAAACTGAACTCCCAGAAACAGAAAATAGAATATAGAATAGAGGCTGGAGGTTAAGGGAAATGGGGAGTTGCTGGTCAAAGGGTGCAAACTTTCAGATATGAGTAAGTTCTGGGGATCTAATGTATAGAATGGTGATTATAGTTAACAATCTTGTATTAAATACTTGAAAGCTGTTAAGAGAGTAAAGCTTAAATGTTCTCACCCACAAAATAAATGGTAATTAATTAAGTTAATAGAGGTGTTGACTAATCCTTCTGCATCATGTTGCAATATATATGTATCAAATCATCACATTAGACACTATAAACTTACACAATGTTATATTTCAGTGATATCTTAAAGCTGGGAGAAAAGAAACCCCATACTCCTCAGCCCTCAACAACCACTACTTTCTGGCTCCTTAGAATTTTCTGTTCTGGACATTTCATATAAATGGAATCACATAATATGTGGTCTTTTGTGTTTGGCTTCTTTCACTTATTATAGTATTTTTTAAGGTTCATCTGTGTTCTAGCATGTATTAGTACTTCATTCTTTCTTATGACCAAATAATCTTCCATTGTATGCATATACATTACCACATTTGCTTATCCATTAATCAACTGATGAACATTTGGGTTTTCTCCTTTTGTCTGTTATTCATAATAGACAAGTATTTGTGTACAAGTTTCTTTTTGTGTGTGGACATATGCTTTCATTTCTCTTGGGTATATACTTGGCAGTGGAACTGCCAGTTCATATGGTAACTCTATGATTAACTATTTGAGGTACTGCCAGGTTTTTCTTCTAAAGTACCCATTTCCAACATCAGTGTATATTGGTTTTGGTTTCCCCACATGCTCACAAACACTTATTATCTGACTTTTTTTATTCTACCCATCTTGTTAGGTGTAAAGTGGTATGCCATTATGGTTTTGGTTTGCATTTCCCTGATGACTAATAATGTCAAGCTTCTTTTCATTAGTTATTTGTATCTTTTATGGAGAAATGGCTATTCAGATCCTTTGCTTTATTTTAAATTAGGTTGTCTTTTTATTAAGTTGTATAAATTCTTTGAATATTCCAGATACAAGTCCTTTGCCATATATATAACTTGCAAATATTTTCTCCCCTTCTGCTGGTGGTCCTCTACTTTCTTGATAGTGTCCTTTGAATCACAAAAGATTTAATTTTGTTGAAATCTGATTTATCTACTTTTGTTGTTCATACTTCTCATGTCACATCGATGAATCCATTGCCAAATCCAGGTCACAAAAATTTAGCCTTATTTTTTCTTCTGAGGTTTATAGTTTTAGCACTTACCTCCAGTTGCCTCAGCAACCATTTGTTGCAAAACTGTCTCTTTCTCACTGAATGGTTTTGGCATCCTTGTTGAAAATCAGTTGACAATAGACAGATGGATTTATTTCTGGACTCTCAATTTAACTTCATTTGTCTTTATGTCTGTCCTCTGCCGTTACTACTTTGTATTGGTTACCATAGCTTTGTAGTAAGTTTTGAAACTGGGAAGTGTGTATCCTCCTATTTTGTTCTTTTTATTCAAAGTGATTTGACTATTCTGGGTTCCTTGCAATTCTGTATACATTTTAGAATTAGCTTGTTAATCTCTAAACAAAAAAGAAAGAAAAAAAAGAGAAGGAAGGAATGAAGTAAGAAAAATCAGCAGGGATTCTGATAATAATTTCCCTGAATCTGGAGATCAGTATGGGTATTGCCATATTAAGTCTTCTGATCCATGAATAGGGTATTTTTTCCACTTACTTAGATCTTCAAAAATATCTTACAGATTTCAGAGTTTAAGTTTTTGCACTCTTTTGCTAAATGTATTCCCCAGTACTTTTTCATGCTATCATTAATGAAAAAACTAAATTTCATATTTGGATTTTGCATTGCAACTGTATAATCAAAAAAGGCAAATAGTATTGATTTTTTTTAATGGGTCTTGTATTCTGCAAATTTGGTGAACTCATTAGTTCTAATAGAGTTTCAGAGGATTCCTTAGGGATTTCTATGTATAGGATCATTTCAACGGTGATTAGAGATACTCTACTTCTTCCTTTCTAATCTGGTTGCCATTATTTCTTTTTCTTATAAAATTGCAGTGGGTAGAGCCTCCAGTACAATTTTGAATAGAAGTGGCAAGAGTGTACATCCTTCCTTGGGTCCTGATCTTTAGTGAAAGCATCCAGTCTTTCACCATTAAGTAAGGAGAGGGAATCCTGTGGTTTTGGTTACATCAATCTGGAATGGGATTTCTGTCTTACTGAGCTGAAAAAGGGCAGTGTGGGCCTGGTTGGTTTAAATTCACAGATACTAACTGTTTTTACAAAATTTTAATTGATTTTTTTGAATAGATGTTTCCTCATTTACTGTGTTCTCTTAAGACCATTTCCAGAGCTTTCAATTTTTTTTTCTTTTTTTTTTTTTTGCTTTTGTTATTGCTGTTGTTGTTTTGGTTTTGGTTTGTTTTATCATTGTCACCGATTTTGCAATCTATTTTGCAGGGGGGTGGGTTCACAGAGCTCTCAAAGTTGTCATGCCAGATGTTTCTCTGGCCTGCCAACTCTTGAGAATTGAATTCAATTAATTTTGAAAGATTTTCTAGTGTTATAAAAGCAAGCCTAATGTGAGAAATATAAATTATCCCTCTTCTATCTGCATAGAAGTCACCCCACCTTTGAAAGTTTGATCACAGAAATAATAAAAAAAAGAGTCTGAAATTTAGAAATAAGAGATTGAAATGTTAAAGGAAAAGGGACATGAGTTTAGTTTTTGTGTTACTATTTTGTTGAATAAAATACTTCATAGCGGAGGTTGCATTTTTTTTTAACTTCAACACCTCCATCTTTTCCTGAAGAAATGCACATGCCTATTGAGCTTATCTTTCCATTCCTCTCATTTTTCTTTATAATTTTGTTTTTCTATTCATTTTGAAATTAATTATTTTTTTATTCTTGTGACCTCTCATCATGTCTCTCAGGTTAAGTCTGTGTATGACAGAGGTACAGTACAGATGGGATGAAAGAACTAAGTCAAAACTGAACTTCAGAGAAAGGCAACATTTTACTCATCACCCACGTGGATCTCGTTATGTAGAGAAAGAACATTGCTTTCTATTAGAAATATTTTGTTTGGCTAATCATATTCATTTGTAAGGAACAAAACCCAGAAAACTGACTAAATAAATGTCTAAGTGGAATTAACAGTTTAGGTTGAATATATTTTTAGGGGACTATCTCAATTATCCTATCCCACCCCAAATTTTGGACTACAAAATAAATTCATTTGGGGGTTAAGACATTAAAAAGGGGTTTTATTTAATTATAAATCAGAATTTAGAATCATGCAAATGCTAAGCACAATTTCAAGTAGATTCGAATGCAGAGAAAATAGATTTCCATAATACAGAACCTATTCTCATGTTGATCTTGGAGTATTTGTCATTAACATTCTCCTGTTAACATTTATGGAAGATTTATGCATGCACTGATGGGAGAATTAACCTCTGAATCTGTAATGTCAAGTGGTTTTCATTAAAGCTTACAGATACCTGCTTGACAAATTTGGCTGTTTACAGTTGGAGAGGACATGACTAATTTTACAAAAATGATTTTATTAATTTTACTTGCAGATGTATCAAATGTGCAAAAACCAATGACTTAATTTTGCCTCAATTTTTATCTCTATAGATACCCATCCATGTACAGTACAGAATTCAGTAGCTAGAGCAACACTGTTCAGTAGAAATTTCTTCAGTGACAGAAATGTTCTGTTCTACACTGTCCACTATGGGAACCACTGTCCACATGTGGCTATTGAGCATAGGAAATATGGATAGTATGACTAAAGAATTAATCTTTATTATTGAGAACTAAATTTTTAATTTGACAAGTTAAAATAGATACTGCTCAGCAGCTATTGTATTGGACAGCACAGAGTTAAAATAATTTGTTAATGGAAATACTGCTCCATTCTTTCATTTATCCTGTCTCTACCCTCTCCTCTTCCTGCTTCCATGAACACACAGACTAACACTCACCACCACCTGTCAATGTAAAAAACAAAGAAAAAAATGCTGTGCTATTATTTCAACTTAAAAATAAGATAGGATTAACAGCTGTATCCCAGAGAAATTAAGTGTGCTATGCTAGATAATTTAGTAGCTGGCAAAAGAGTGGTTGTTAAAGAATAGAGATAAAACCATTTAGTGAATACTTGTTATTTTCACTATCTTTTGAAGCAAACTACAATTTGAAATGGAAATATGTATTAATTTATAGATAAGGTTTTATTTACTCAGATGGGTTTTTACATGAAAAGTCCAAGAAATGCGGACCAATGTAAGATAGTAGGTCATCACACAGTCTACATAAATAAACAGATGAAGGGTTTGCTCATATAAAATGTATCATCATTAGTTGTTAAATAAGCATTGTGTTTCAAACTGCAGTAGGTCCTGTGGATGAAAAGATGAAATTGACTTTGTTCATAAGGCACTCCAGTGTAGAGGGGAGCAGAGAATGGAGATCATTAAGAGAAAATGCATTAATGTTTGTGATATAGGAATATACAGGAGAGGTGCCTAACGCATTTGGCATCTCTCCTGTAGGACAGATGGGGATCAGTAAAGACTCCCTCATGACGAATTTTGAAAGGTGAGTAGGAGTTCACCAGTTGACAAAGCTGAAGGAGTTGTTAGAGTGGATAAGGAAGAGAAAAGCAAGAGGACATGGTAAGAACAGAATAATGCAAACATGTCAGTACAGCAGGACCACAGGCTTCTTAGACTGGGGCAGGGGAGGTGAGCATGAAGGCAAAACATGAAACTTGACTGGAGACAGTTTCATTGTTGTAGGAATATTGGACTTGATCCTGAAGGTAGTTGCCAATTTAAGGGGTCAAAACAGGGGTATCAGGTTTGGTTTTTTTTTTTCTTAATGTAGTCGTAGTCTTGCAGTTGTGTGGAAACTGGGTTCAAACTGGGCAAACCTAGGGTGATTAAATCACTAAAGAGAGTTAAAGGTCTACAGGAAATCCTAGACTGGAATAAGAGGAGGGTGGATACAGAAGAAATAAGTTTTCTCTGTAGGTAGGGAACATAATGTTCAGGGATTTTAACTGTGAAGGATGGAGAAATGAAAGTGGGTCATAGGGCTGGGGATTTGAAGAGGCTGGGAAAGTTTTGACCCTGATGATGAGGAATTGGAACCAGTAGATGAGTAGAGACACATACAGGCATGGCTAGGCAACATGAGGCTTAGCTGACGTTGACAACCACAACTTTGAGGGGATACCTTATCTTACAATTGTGTAATTTTCTCAGATTGTGTGGCAGGCTCCATGAGTGATGTAGGGTTTTTTTATATTGAATTCAGCTGGAGATCAAGGAATAAGTTAGTGGTGGATGTTGGTGAGGGAATGCCTAAAGTTATGAATAACTTTGTAGGTTGGTAAGGTAATGAAAATGGGCAAGGACTGGTAAATTGGGAGACATTTTGGTTAAAGGATTGAAATACTTCATGAAGACAGGTAACAGACACAGTGGATGTAAGAAAATGAAAAAGTTATAACCAGGGAATTGAAAATTGAGGTTTTATATTTCCAAAGAGGAATGATTTATTTTGAAAACAAGATCTAGGATATGGTGTTATATGTATGTGGCTGAAATGACATAAAAACAAATGTCATTTGAATCCAGGAGTACATGGAATTTTGAGGCTGGGATGATGAATACATCATCTTTAAGGACATTGAAGCCACTCAGAGGAATGGTGCCATTTGGGGTGGAAAGGCAGACTGAGGACCAGGTAATAAATACATTTTTAAATATAGGGAGGTGAGCAATAGGTAAAAGATAACAAATGAGGAGAGATCAGTTGCTGTATAAATGGATAAGATAGTCTTCAAAGTAAGAGTTGTTTCCACAAAACAGTGGAAAAATAAATGATTGGTAGAGGCAATGCAGATCTAGGAGTATAGCAGGATGTTCTGTGTTTTTTAGGTGGTGGTCAGTCATATGCAGCCACCAGAGGAGATGCAGAAGAGGCTCAGGGAAACAAAGTTTATTATACGCACAGATTCTAGAAACCAGAGGTGTGGCAAACCAGGCAGGGCTACATGAGGAAGCACCAGCATCACTCAGGACAAAAAAAGGACAGGAGCAAGGGGAGAACCTAGGCAGCCACATCTTTTATTTGAGTTTCTGTGTGAAAAGCAAGGCAGGGAAGAGTAAACAGTTTAGGATTGGCTAATTTGAATAATTTCAGCAGATGGTAAACTATAGTAATAGTCCTTAGTTGCCTGGTACTTGGCTCTGGGATGATTAAGGCAGATGAAAATTGCCTTCTGGAGCATGAGCCATAGAGGGTGTATGACTCTGGGTTGGTTCGTCTGCATGTCAAAGACATGATCCAGGCTAAGCCAAATCTAAGAATTGCCTAGGCCTGGGAGGGACAGTGTCTCCCCAGGCAGAAAGACTTTTAAGATGTCAAAACATAATGTGTAGAAAATAAAATATATAAACAATGCATAGGCCAATGTCTAGGACTAGGTCAAATGTAGGAGTTGGACAAATGTGCGATATAAATTGATAAACTCCACAAAGAAGGCAGAGATCTCAAGGAGGGCTGTATTCACATATGGCAAGGAGAGGGGGGAGGTGTGTTCTCTTCTGCAAATCGCCAAGTGACACAGGGTGTGCTTCCTCTGGAGAAATGGGGCAGTGTAAGCTATGTGAAACATTCATAGCATAGTAGATGTTTGCAAGAATGGATGTTTACCTCCTGGGTAGGGATCAAGAGTGATTAGAAGTGAGATATGAAAAATTAGCTAACTTCTATTTTGCAAAAGGGACTATTTTAAAGTTGTTTTGTTGGGGCTTCCCTGGTGGCGCAGTGGTTGGGAGTCCGCCTGCCGATGCAGGGGGCGCGGGTTCATGCCCCGCTCCGTGAGGATCCCACATGCCGCGGAGCGGCTGGGCCCGTGAGCCATGGCCGCTGAGCAAAAAAAAAGTTGTTTTGTTATTATTGAACTGATGACTTCAACTTTCATCACTATTACAATACCTTGTTGGATTTTTTTCATGATCCACATCACTATCTGAAGTTATCCTGGTTAATTGTCTTCTGATTAGATTCCTCCCCTAGTAGAAAATAGTCTCCCATGAGAGTAGGGTCTTGTGTTTTACTTGGTTAGTACATCTCCAGTCTTCAGAACAGTGACTGGTACATAATAAGTGCTCAATAAATATTTGGTAAACAAAATAATTAACTCATTACATTCTTCTATGTTATCCTAAGTGGGAGAAAAAAGAGGCTAAAAGGTTTATACCTAACTTATTGGACATTGGACATGACATATTGTACATCACATTCATGCCACAGCTACAGTGAGGTGTCAGTGAAGAAGTACCCCTAACATAGCTATGGTACTTATTTGTATTTTATCAAACATTTACATAGGGCTTCTGTATGTCAGCAATTGTTCTAATAGCTTTGCTAATATTAACTCATTAATTATTGATGATGAAATGTTATACTGCCTTAGTAGTTCAAGGAATTTGCTTTGGATTTTACAAAGTCTGGCTTCAACCATTGAAACATGCTGAGGATAAGAATTTCATTTACCATCTGTGTCTCTGCAGAAAATAAGTATTATTTAGGTTAAGTGAATATCCATAGTATTCTTTGCTGGGCCATTGTGGAAACACATCCTTTTTGTCTGATGCCATACAATAATTATTTAAAACCCTATTAATAGATGCTGTATTAAAAGTTATTTATTGATTTGACTGCTGGCAAACTATCTTCACTATATTGTTTAAAGATATTACGTGTTATAAATTTCTAGTATTTTTCTGATCCAGCTGGTTCATATTTATTACCAGATGCTACCATTCATCTCACTAAGATGCAATGGTGAATTGATGCAAATCCCTTTAATATCACTAATCAGTCTATATTTTAGGCTTTGATTCAGGCTGACTTTTGCCACTGATTTTAAATATCTATCTTAAATAATTCTGTTGGACTTTTCCAAATTGTAATTGGTGTCATTGTTCACAGAAAGGGAAGATGTTATATGTAGTGTGGGGGTTTTCAAAGTAGTTTTTTTTCTTTCTTTAGCCTTTGACTAATTCCAGTATATAAAATGTATGTACCATGTGGTGTAGGTGTATTCTTTTCCCTTCCCATGGGACACATGTGTAGCTACCTTGGTTTGAGATAGTGTGAAAATATGAATAATCACTTACCCACTCTTCAGCTAGGTCATAATCTGCATCATCCATACTGGTGGTTCCTCATGGTCCCAAAGCCTGTAGTTATGCATGGGTGGATGCCCCTTCTATTTCAGTAGTTCAAAATGACTCTGATGTCAATGATCACAATGTCTAAGAAAGAGGGATGCCCCCTATCAGTTCCCAATACCACCTATCTTGCCTTTTCTTAAGTGAGTAGGGCTTCACTGTCTGGGCCATTTCATGGGATGAGTTATTTTTCTCTAAAGAAATGATCAAGACTCAAGTACATTCTTATCATTAAATATTTCATACTTCTGTCATCCTCTGAATCTCTGAGGTTTTCCACCTCTATCTGGTTTCTTGGGTACCCCAAAGAAGGAGAGCCCTCCAAAGGAGGAGAGTGGTAGCCAGTGTGGGATAGGGAAGGTTGGAAGAATAATTCTGACAGTATCCATTTTACTTACCTGGATAAGGTTTTATTTTCCTCAAAAATCAGTCAGAACTTGCTCCATGACAGTTTCTTTTTTTTTTTTCAAAAACCATGTTAAGATTTGCATGAGAATTTTATATTGTATTAACAACATTTGAACCTTATTTTCTGAGCTGGAAACCCATCTTTATACACTAGGTGAGCATTTCCACCACCCTGTGTGGCACGACCTACTCAAGGAAGGAGCAAGAAATTAAGAGTTTCTTCTTGTTTCTTGGGGAGAGCACTTTAACTGCACTCTGCTTCACTGACAAAAGCAGCCATCTTCTGGTTTTAATATGCCTTGGGACATTGGGGTCACTCCAGTGGTGCCCACTCACATTAATACCCTTTCCTCTACGTGGCCCCTTGGTGGCTGGATGCAGATCACTAATATACTGGGTAAAGCACAGTATTTGGATTCAGAAAACCTGGGAATGAGTCTTGCCTTTGCTAGATGTGTCACTTTGGGTTAATTATCAAAAGTCTCTTAGCCTAATATGACTCATTTTACAAACGGGAATAGTGATTCTTTCCTCCAGTTATTTTTTGGTTTTGGTGATTTTTGGTTTTGGGGTTTTTTGGTTTGTTTTTGTAGGAGGATCATGGAAGACATTGTTAAACCCAAACATACTTTATGCTTGCGATCATAGCTGCAAAGGATCATAATATGTAATAAATATGTTCCTTTCCAGCTTAAGATACCACAGCATCAGGTTATGCTGCTTTATTGCTCAAATCATAACAGCTCTGAGCCCCTACTTGCCCAGATTTACAAAGAGTGCAATTTTTTCTTTAGCTGTTCTCCTTTCCAGGGAGTTTCTAGAAACACTGAGGAATATTTTCCAATCATCCTGGTTATCATTTTCCTATGACATGTTTCTCTGAAACTTTCATGGTCACTTCCAGCTATGGAATGGCTTGCTTCTCCATGCTGAAATCACGGTCATGGTCATTTCAACTCCCCCAAAGATAAAATGAGGCCCTAGTATTATTTTTCATTCTTGTTTTATAGTACATTTTACATAAAGTAAAATTCACCCTTCTTAGTGTCGAGTTCTATGAGTTTTGACATATACACCCGTATGTATATATGTACCCAAAAGGTTCATTGACAAAAAGAAATTCCCTCAAAGTTCCCTTTTTCTTCTTCGTAAGTAAATGCCTACCCCACTGGCAATCACTAATCTGATTTTTGTCTCTATGGTTCTGCCATTTTCAGAATGTCATATCAACTGAGTCACATAGTGGATAACCTTGAATCTGGCTTCTCTCACTCTTTCAGCAAAATGCATTTGAGGTTTATAATTTAGTTTCATGTCTTAATAGTTTCTTTTTATTGCTGATTAATGTTGCCTTATATAGATAAGCTGTAATTTTTTTTGTTCACCAGTTGAAGGGCATTTGTGTTTTCTCCAGTTTTTGGCAATATGAATAAAGTTACTATAAACATTACTGAACAGGTGTTTACGTAAATATGTTTTCATTGTTTGTGTGTGGTGGGGTAAATGACTAGTATAATAAGCACATTTACATTTAAAAGAAACTGGCAAACTGATTTTTAAAGTCCTGCCAATAAAGTATCCGAGTTCCAGTGGCTCTCTGTCCTCACTAATCCTCGGTATTGTCAATTTTGTTTTTGTCATTCTAATAGATGTGATTGTATCTCATTGTAGTTTATCCATAAAATAACTTTTTGGGATTTTAATTGAGATTGCATTAAATCTACAGCTCAAATTGGGAGAACTGATATCTTTTTTTTTTTTTTTTTTTTTTTTGCGGTATGCGGGCCTCTCACTGTTGTGGCCTCTCCCGTTGCGGAGCACAGGCTCCGGATGCGCAGGCCCAGCGGCCATGGCTCACGGGCCCAGCCGCTCCGCGGCATGTGGGATCCTCCCAGACCGGGGCACGAACCCGTATCCCCTGCATCGGCAGGCGGACTCCCAACCACTGCGCCACCAGGGAGGCCCAGAACTGATATCTTAACAATATTGAGTCTTCCTATCTATGAACATGGAATATCTCTCCATTTATTTAGTTCGTCTTTGATTTCATGCCTCAGAGATTTCTAGTTTTACTCACCTAGGTCTTGTACATACTTTGTTGGATTTTACCTATTTCATTTATTTAGGTGCTAATATAAACAGCCTTGTGTTTTTAATTTGAAATTCCACATGTTCGTTGTTGATATATGGGAAAGCAATTGACTTTTGTATATTAATCTTGTACCTGCAACCTTGCTATAATTGCTTATTAGTTTCAGGACTATTTTTTTTTTTTTTTTGGTCAATTCTTTCAGATTTTTTACATAGATGATCATGTCATTTGCAAACAATGACAGTTTTATATCTTCCTTCCCAATGTGTATACCTTTCATTTGCTTTTCTTGCCTTATTGAATTAGCAAGGACTTCCAGTATAATGTTGAAAAAGGAGTGGTGAGAGGGACCATCTTTGCCTTGTACTTGATCTTCCTGGGGAAGTTTCAAGTTTCTCACCATTTAGTAAGATGTCACCTGTAGGTTTTTGTAGATTATTTTTTCAAGTTGAGAAAGTTTCCTTCTATTCCTAGTTTACTGATAATTTTTATTATGCATAGGTGTTGGATTTTCTCAAGTGCTTTTTCTGCATCTATTGATATGATCATGTGACTTTCTTTTTTGTCTGCTAATGTGATAGATTATGTTAATTTATTTCTGAATGTTGAGCCTGACTTGCAACCTGGGATAATTTTCACTTTGTTATGGTGGATAATTCTTTTTTTTTTTAGTTAGTTTCTGCTTTATAACAAAGTGAATCAGTCATACATATACATCTGTTCCCACATCCCTTCCCTCATGCATCTCCCTCCCTCCCACCCTCCCCATCCCACCCCTCCAGGCGGTCACAAAGCACCGAGCTGATCTCCCTGTGCTCTGCGGCTGCTTCCCACTATCTATCTACCTTATGTTTGGTACTGTATATATGTCCATGCCTCTCTTTCGCTTTGTCACAGCTTACCCTTCCCCCTCCCCATATCCTCAAGTCCATTCTCAAGTAGGTCTGTCTTTATTCCCGTTTTACCCCTAGGTTCTTCATGACATTTTTTTTTTTTTAATTCCGTATATATGTGTTAGCATACGGTATTTGTCTTTCTCTTTCTGACTTACTTCACTCTGTATGACAGACTCTAGGTCTATCCACCTCATTACAAATAGCTCAGTTTCATTTCTTTTTATGGCTGGGTAACATTCCATTGTATATATGTGCCACATCTTCTTTATCCATTCATCCGATGATGGACACTTAGGTTGTTTCCAGCTCCGGGCTATTGTGAATAGAGCTGCAATGAACATTTTGGTACATGTCTCTTTTTGAATTATGGTTTTCTCAGGGTATATGCCCAGTAGTGGGATTGCTGGGTCCTATGGTAGTTCTATTTTTAGTTTTTTAAGGAACCTCCATACCGTTCTCCATAGTGGCTGTACCAATTCACATTCCCACCAGCAGTGCAAGAGTGTTCCCTTTTCTCCACACCCTCTCCAGCATTTGTTGTTTCTAGATTTCTTGATGATGGCCATTCTGACTGGTGTGAGATGATATCTCATTGTAGTTTTGATTTGCATTTCTCTAATGATTAATGATGTTGAGCATTCTTTCATGTGTTTGTTGGCAGTTTGTATATCTTCTTTGGAGAAATGCCTATTTAAGTCTTCTGCCCATTTTTGGATTGGGTTGTTTGTTTTTTTGCTATTGAGCTGCATGAGCTCCTTATAAATTTTGGAGATTAATCCTTTGTCAGTTGCTTCATTTGCAAATATTTTCTCCCATTCTGAGGGTTGTCTTTTGGTCTTGTTTATGGTTTCCTTTGCTGTGCAAAAGCTTTGAAGTTTCATTAGGTCCCATTTGTTTATCTTTGTTTTTATTTCCATTTCTCTAGGAGGTGGGTCCAAAAGGATCTTGCTGTGATTTATGTCATAGAGTGTTCTACCTATGTTTTCCTCTAAGAGTTTGATAGTTTCTGGCCTTACATTTAGGTCTTTAATCCATTTTGAGCTTATTTTTGTGTATGGTGTTAGGGAATGATCTAATCTCAAACTTTTACATGTCCCTGTCCAGTTTTCCCAGCACCACTTACTGAAGAGACTGTCCTTTCTCCACTGTACATTCCTGCCTCCTTTATCAAAGATAAGTTGGCCATATGTGCGTGGGTTTATCTCTGGGCTTTCTATCCTGATCCACTGATCTATCTTTCTGTTTTTATGCCAGTACCACATTGTCTTAATTACTGTAGCTTTGTAGTATAGTCTGAAGTCAGGGAGCCTGATTCCTCCAGCTCCGTTTTTCGTTCTCAAGATTGCTTTGGCTATTCGGGGTCTTTTGTTTTTGCAAACAAATTTTGAAATTTTTTGTTCTAGTTCTGTGAAAAATGCCAGTGGTAGTTTGATAGGGATTGCATTGAATCTGTAGATTGCTTTGGGTAGTAGAGTCATTTTCACAATATTGATTCTTCCAATCCAGGAGCATGGTATATCTCTCCATCTATTTGTATCATCTTTAATTTCTTTCATCAGTGTCTTATAATTTTCTGCATACAGGTCTTTTGTCTCCTTAGGTAGGTTTATTCCTAGATATTTTATTCTTTTTGTTGCAATGGTAAATGGGAGTGTTTTCTTGATTTCATTTTCAGATTTTTCATCATTAGTGTACAGGAATGCCAGAGATTTCTGTACATTAATTTTGTATCCTGCTACTTTACCAAATTCATTGATTAGCTCTAGTAGTTTTTCGGTAGCATCTTTAGGATTCTCTATGTATAGTATCATGTCATCTGCAAACAGTGACAGCTTTACTTCTTGCCAATTTGGATTCCTTTTATTTCCTTTTCTTCTCTGATTGCTGTGGCTAAAACTTCCAAAACTATGTTGAATAAGAGTGGTGAGAGTGGGCAGCCTTGTCTTTTTCCTGATCTTAGTGGAAATGGTTTCAGTTTTTCACCATTGAAGACAATGTTGGCTGTGGGTTTGTCATATATGGCCTTTATTATGTTGAGGAAAGTTCCCTCTATGCCTACTTTCTGCAGGGTTTTTATCATAAATGGGTGTTGAATTTTGTCGAAAGCTTTCTCTGCATCTATTGAGATGATCATATGGTTTTTCTCCTTCAACTTGTTAATATGGTGTATCACATTGATTGATTTGCATATATTGAAGAATCCTTGCATTCCTGGAATAAACTCCACTTGATCATGGTGTATGATCCTTTTAATGTGCTGTTGGATTCTGTTTGCTAGTATTTTGTTGAGGATTTTTGCATCTATGTTCATCAGTGATATTGGCCTGTAGTTTTCTTTCTTTGTGACATCCTTGCCTGGTTTTGGTATCAAGGTGATGGTGGCCTCGTAGAATGAGTTTGGGAGTGTTCCTTCCTCTGATATTGTTTGGAAGAGTTTGAGAAGGATGGGTGTTAGCTCTTCTCTAAATGTTTGATAGAATTCGCCTGTGAAGCCATCTGGTCCTGGGCTTTTGTTTGATGGAAGATTTTTAATCACAGTTTCAATTTCAGTGCTTGTGATTGGTCTATTCATATTTTCTATTTCTTCCTGAGTCAGTCTTGGCAGGTTGTGCATTTCTAAGAATTTGTCCATTTCTTCCAGGTTGTCCATTTTATTGGCATAGAGTTGCTTATAGTAATCTCTCATGATCTTTTGTATTTCTGCAGTGTCAGTTGTTACTTGTCCTTTTTCATTTCTAATTCTATTGATTTGAGTCTTCTCCCTTCTTTTCTTGATGAGTCTGGCTAATGGTTTGTCAATTTTGTTTATCTTCTCAAAGAACCAGCTTTTAGTTTGGTTGATCTTTGCTATCGTTTCCTTCATTTCTTTTTCATTTATTTCTGATCTGATCTTTATGATTTCTTTCCTTCTGCTAGCTTTGGGGTTTTTTTGTTCTTCTTTCTCTAACTGCTTTAGGTGCAGGGTCAGGTTGTTTACTCGAAATGTTTCCTGTTTCTTAAGGTGGGATTGTATTGCTATAAACTTCCCCCTTAGAACTGCTTTTGCTGCGTCCCATAGGTTTTGGGTCGTCGTGTCTCCATTGTCATTTGTTTCTAGGTATTTTTTAATTTCCTCTTTGATTTCTTCAGTGATCACTTCGTTATTGAGTAGTGTATTGTTTAGCCTCCATGTGTTTGTATTTTTTACAGATCTTTTCCTGTAATTGATGTCTAGTCTCATAGCATTGTGGTTGGAAAAGATACTTGATACAATTTCAATTTTCTTAAATTTACCAAGGCTTGATTTGTGACCCAAGATATGATCTATCCTGGAGAATGTTCCATGAGCACTTGAGAAAAATGTGTATTCTGTTGTTTTTGGATGGAATGTCCTATAAATATCAACTAAGTCCATCTTGTTTAATGTATCATTTAAAGCTTGTGTTTCCTTATTTATTTTCATTTTGGATGATCTGTCCATTGGTGAAAGTGGGGTGTTAAAGTCCCTTACTATGACTGTGTTACTGTCGATTTCCCCTTTTATGGCTGTTAGTATTTGCCTTATGTATTGAGGTGCTCCTATGTTGGGTGCATAAATATTTACAATTGTTATATCTTCTTCTTGGATCGATCCCTTTATCGTTATGTAGTGTCCTTCTTTGTCTCTTCTAATAGTCTTTATTTTAAAGTCTATTTTGTCTGATATAAGAATTGCTACTCCAGCTTTCTTTTGATTTCCATTTGCATGGAATATCTTTTTCCATCCCCTTACTTTCAATCTGTATGTGTCTCTAGGTCTGAAGTGGGTCTCTTGTAGACAGCATATATATGGGTCTTGTTTTTGTATCCATTCAGCCAATCTGTGTCTTTTGGTGGGAGCATTTAGTCCATTTACATTTAAGGTAATTATTGATATGTATGTTCCTATTCCCATTTCCTTAATTGCTTTGGGTTCGTTATTGTAGGTATATTCCTTCTGTTGTGTTTCTTGCCTAGAGAAGTTCCTTTAGCATTTGTTGTAAAGCTGGTTTGGTGGTGCTGAACTCTCTCAGCTTTTGCTTGTCTGTAAACGTTTTAATTTCTCCATCAAATCTGAATGAGATCCTTGCTGGGTAGAGTAATCTTGGTTGCAGGTTTCTCTCCTTCATCACTTTAATTATGTCCTGCCACTCCCTTCTGGCTTGTAGAGTTTCTGCTGAGAGATCAGCTGTTATCCTGATGGGGATTCCCTTGTGTGTTATTTGTTGTTTTTGCCTTGCTGCTTTTAATATGATTTCTTTGTGTTTAATTTTTGACAGTTTGATTAATATGTGTCTTGGTGTATTTCTCCTTGGATTTATTCTGTATGGGACTCTCTGTGCCTCCTGGACTTGATTAACTATTTCCTTTCCCATATTAGGGAAGTTTTCAACTATAATCTCTTCAAATATTTTCTCAGTCCCTTTCTTTTTCTCTTCTTCTTCTGGAACCCCTATAATTCGAATGTTGGTGTGTTTAATGTTGTCCCAGAGGTCTCTGAGACTGTCCTCTGTTCTTTTCATTCTTTTTTCTTTATTTTGCTCTGCAGCAGTTATTTCCACTATTTTATCTTCCACCTCACTTATCCGTTCTTCTGCCTCAGTTATTCTGCTATTGATCCCATCTAGAGTATTTTTTATTTCATTTATTGTGTTTTTAATCGATGCTTGATTCATCTTTAGTTCTTCTAGGTCCTTGTTAACTGTTTCTTGCATTTTGTCTATTCTATTTCCAAGATTATGGATCTTGGAAATAGAATCTTGGATCAGCTTTACTACCATTATTCTGAATTCTTTTTCAGGTAGACTGCCTATTACCTCTTCATTTGTTAGGTCTGGTAGGTTTTTATCTTGCTCCTTCACCTGCTGTGTGTTTTTCTGTCTTCTCATTTTGCTTATGTTACTGTGTTTGGGGTCTCCTTTTTGCAGGCTGCAGATTCGTAGTTCCCGTTGTTTTTGGTGTCTGTCCCCAGTGGCTAAGGTTGTTTCAGTAGGTTGTGTAGGCTTCCTGGTGGGGGGGACTAATGCCTGTGTTCTGGTGGTTGGGGCTCGATCTTGTCTTTCTGGTGGACAGGTCCACGTCTGGTGGTGTGTTTTTGGGTGCCTATGGCCTTATTATGTTTTTAGGTAGCCTCTCTGCTAATGGGTGGGGTTGTGTTCCTGCCTTGCTAGTTGCTTGGCATAGGGTGACCAGCACTGTAGCTTGCTGGTCGTTGACTGAAGCTGGGTGCTGGTGTTGAGATGGAGATCTCTGGGAGATTTTCGCTGCTTGATATTATGTGGAGCTGGGAGGTCTCTTGTGGACCCGTGTCCTGAAGTTGGCTCTCCCACTTCAGAGGCACAGCACTGACTCCTGGCTGCAGCACCAAGAGCCTTTCATCCACACGGCTCAGAATAACAGGGAGAAAAAGTAGAAAGAAAGAATTAGTAGAAGAAAGAAAGAGAGAGGGAAAGAAAGGAAGAAGGGGAGAAAGGAAGGAAGGATGGAAGAAAGAAAGAAAGGAGGGAGGGAGGAAGGATGGAAAGAAAGAAGGAAAGAAAGGAGGGAGGGAGGGAGGAATGAAAGCAAAAGGAAGAGTGAATGGAAGAAGGGAGGGAGGAAGGAAAGAAAGAAAGAAAGACAGGAGGGAGGGAGGGAAGAAGGAAAGAAAAAGAAAGTGGAAAGAAGAAGGGTGGGAGGGAGGGAGGGAGGAAAGAAAAAGAAAGAAGGAAAGGAGGAGCAGAGGGAGGGAGGGAGGAAGGGAAGGTAGGAAAAAAAGAAAGAGCAGGTAAAGTAAAATAGAATGAAGTATGAAATATAGTAGCGTTATTAAAATTAAAAAGTAATTATTGAGAAAAAAACGGACCGATAGAACCCTGGGACATATGGTGGAAGCAAAGCTATACAGAGAGAATCTTACACAGAAGATTACACATACACATTCACAAAAAGAGAGCAGGGGGAAAAATCAAAAATCTTGCTCTCCAAGTCCACCTCCTCAATTTGGGATAATTCGTTGTAAAAAGAGGAAAAGGGCGAGAAGTCTGAAATCTTGCTCTCTAAGTTCACCTCCTTAATTTGGAATAATTCATTGTAAAAAGAGGAAAAGGGGGTAAAGTCTTAAATCTTGTCCTCAAACTCCACTTCCTCAATTTGGGATGATTCGCTGTCCATTCATGCACTCCACAGACGCAGGGCATATCAAATGGACCGTGGAGCTTTAATCCGCTGCCTCCGAGGCTGCACAGAGAGATTTCCCTGTCTCTGCTCTCACAGCTCCCGGGTCTCAGCCTTGGACCTGGCCCCGCCTCTGCGCGTAGGTCACCGGAGGGCATCCGTTCTTCGCTCAGACAGGACGGGTTTAAAGGAGCCGCTGATTCGGGGGCTCTGGCTCACTCAGGCAGAGGGGAGGGAGGGGCGCGCAGTGTGGGGCGGGCCTGCGGCGGCAGAGGCCGGCGTGACGTTGCAGCAGCCCGTGGCGCTCCGTGCGCTTTCCCGGGAAAGCCGTCCCCGGGTCTCGGGACCCCGGCAGTGGCGGGGTGCACAGGCCCCCCGGAAGGCGGGGTGGACAGTGACCCGCGCTCGCACACAGGCCCCGCGGCGGCGGCGGCGCCGGCAGCAGCAGCAGCCCCAGCGTCCCACGCCCTTCTCCGAGGTCCACGCCTTACCCGTGGCTCGCGCCTGTCTCCGGCGCTTCCCCAAGCAGCCCTCTTAATGTCCTCTCCCAGGTACGTGGGGAGTTTCTTGCCTTTTGGGGGGTCTGAGGTCTTCTGTCAGCGTTCAGTAGGTGTTCTGTAGGAGTTGTTCCACCTGTAGATGAATTTCTGATGTATCTGTGGGGAGGAAGGTGATCTCCGCGTCTTACTCTTCTGCCATCTTCCTCCGGGCCCCTGGTGGATAATTCTGTTTACACTTTTTTTGGATTCTACTTGTTAATATTTTATTGAGGATTTTTGTTCTCTTCATGAGAGATATTGGTTTATAGTTTTATTTTCTTGTAATATCTTTGTCTGGTTTTCATATTAGGGTAATGTGGATCTCATAGAATGAGTTAGGAAGTGTTCTCTCTGCTTCTGTTCTCTAAAAGTTAGTATAAATAATTGGTATAATTTCTTCCTTAAATATTTGGCAGAATTCACCATTGAACCTATCTGGGTATCATGCTTTGTGTTTTGGCAAGTTATTAATTATTGATTCAATTTATTTAATAGATACAGGCCTATTCAGATCATCTATTTACTCTTGTGTGAGTTTGGCAAATTATGTCTTTCAAGTAATTGGTCCATTTCATCTAGGTTATCAAATTAATAAGCATAGAGTTATTAGTATTCCTTTATTATCCTTTTAACATCCATGAGATCAGTAATGATGTCCTCTCTTTCATTTTTAGTAACTCGTGTCCTCTCTTTTTTTTCTCATTATCCCAAAGAGAGGTTTATCAATTTTATTGATCTTTTCAAAGAACCATCTTCTGACTTTGTTGATTTTCTCTTTTGTTTTCCTGTGTTCAATTTAATGGATTTCTGCTCTAAAATTTTTATTATTTTTCTTCTGATTGCCTTGGATTTAATATTCACTTCTTTTTCTAGTTTCCTGAGGTGGAAAATTATATTATTGATTTTAGATTTTTCTCCATTTCTAATATATACATTCAATGGGAGAAATTTCCCTCTGAGCAGTGCTTTTGCTGCATCTCACAAATTTTGACAAGTTGTGTTTTCATTTTTAAAATATTTTCAAGTTTTCTTGAGATATCTTCTTTGACCATATGTTATTTGGAAGTGCATGGTTTAATATCCATGTAGTTTGGAATTTTCTAGTTATCTTTCTGTTTAGTTCCAGTTTAGTTTCATTGTGGTCTGAGAGCAGATGTTGTATGATTCCTGTTCTTTTAAGTGTGTTAATGTGTGTTTTGTGGCCCAGAATGTACTCTATACTGGTGAATATTCCATGTGAGCTGGAGAAAAATGTGTATTCTGGTTTTGTTGCATGAGGTAGTCTATAGATGTCAGTTATATCAAATTGATTGAGAATGTTGTTGAGTTCAATTATGTAGTTACTGATTTCCTGACTGCTGGATATGTGTTTCTCTGAGGGAGCGGTGTTGAAATCTTAAACTATGATAATGGATTGACCTGTTTCTCCTGCAATTCTATCAGTTGTTGCCTCGTGTAGTTTGACAGTCTGTTGTTAGGTGCATACACATTAAGAATTGTTATGTCTTCTTGGAGAACTGACCTCTTATCATTAGTAATGTCCTTCTTTATTCCTGATTAGTTTCCTTCCTTTGAACTCTGCTTTGTCTGAAATTACTATATCTACTCCTGCTTTCTTTTGATAATTGCTAGCACATTATATTTTTCACCATCCATTTACTTTTAAGTTCTATTTGTCTTTATATTTAAAATGAATTTCTTGTAAACAAGACATTGTTGGGTTATGTTTTTCAATCCACTCTAACAATCTCCATCTTTCAATTGGTATATTTAGACCACTGGCCTTCAACATGATTACGGATAGAGTTGGATTAACATCTGCCATATTTGTTGCTGTTTTCTATTTGTTGTCCTTGTTCTTTGTCCCTGTTTCTGCCTTCCATTCTATTTTTTTTCTTTTTTCTTTTTTTTGGCTTCACTGGGTCTTTGTTGCTGCATGTGGGCTTTCTCTAGTTGCGGCAAGCGGTGTGTGCTACTCTTCCATGCAGTGCGTGGACTTCTCATTGTGGTGGCTTCTCTTGTTGTGGAGCATGGGCTTTAGGCACATGGGCTTCAGTAGTTGTGACACACGGGCTCAGTAGTTGTGGCTCACAGGCTCTAGAGCGCAGACTCAGTAGTTGAGGCTCACGGGCTTAGTTGCTCCGCAGCATGTGGGATCTTCCCGGACCAGGGATCGAGCCCGGGTCCCCTGTGTTGACAGGTGGATTCTTAACCACTGTGCCACCAGGGAAGTCCTCCTCCCATTAGTTTTTGCCTTTTATGGCTTATTTTTCTTTTTTTGGCCATGTGAGCGACATGTGGGATCTTGGTTCCCCGACCAGGGATCGAACCCGCAACCCCTGCATTGGAAGTACAGAGCCTTAACCACTGGACCGCCAAGGAAGTCCCCTTGCCTTTAATAGTTTTTCTTTTTTTTTTTTTTTTTTGGCTGCATTGGGTCTTCACTGCTGCCACGGGCTTTCTCTAGTTGCGGTGAGCGGGGGCTACTCTTGGTTGTGGTGCGCAGGCTTCTCATTGCAGTGGCTTCTCTTGTTGAGCACGGGCTCTAGGTGCATGGGCTTCAGTAGTTGTGGCTCATGGGCTCTAGAGCACAGGCTCAGTAGTTGTGGCGCACAGGTCCAGTTGCTCTGCAGCATGTGGGATCTTCCCAGACCAGGGCTTGAACCTGTGTCCCCTGCATTGGCAGGCGGATCCCTAACCACTGTGTCACCAGAAAAGCCCAGCCTTTAATGGTTTTAATTGAGCATTTTATGATTCATTTTTCTCTCCTTTCTTAGTATATCAATTATACTTTAAAAAAAAATTTTTTAGTGCTTACCCTAGAGTTTGCAATATACATTTACAACTAATCCAACTCCATTTTTAAATAACACTGTACCACTTCACAAGTAGTGTGAGTACCTTATAATAACAATATATCCTAGCTGCTTCTTCCTGTCCCTTATATTATTGCTGTCATTCATTTCAACTACCTATAAGCATACATAAACCTATGTATATATATATATATGATATATATAAGCATACATAATTGAATACATTGTTGCTATTATTATTTTGAACAAACTGGTATAAGATCATTAGAATAAGAAAAAGAAAAGATTTTATTTTGCCTTTACTTATTCCTTCCTTGGTGTTCTTCCTTTCTTTATGCAGAGCCAAGTTTCTGACCTATATCATTTTCCTTTTCTCTAAAGAACTTCTTTTAACATTTCTTGTGAAGCAATTCTACTGACAAGAAATTCCCTCAATTTTTGTTTGTCTGAGAAAATCTTTATTTCTTCTTCACTTTTAAGGGGTAATTTTGCAAGGTACAGAATTTAGAATGGTGGGTGTTTTTCTCTCAACACTTTTAATATTTCACTCTGTTCTCTTCTTGCTTTCATGGTTTCTGAGAAGTTGGATGTAATTCTTGTCTTTTTTCCTGGATAGGTATGGTGTTTTTTTCCTTTGACTTCTTTCAGAATTTTTTTCTTTATCTTTGATCTTCTGTAATTTGAAAATAATATCCCTGGGTGTATTTTTGGTGGTGGGGGGGGAGGGCTTTTACCCTGCTTGGTATTCTATGAGTTTCCTGAATCTGTGGTTCGGTGTCTGATATTTATTTGGGGAAATTCTCAGTAATTAATGTTTCAAGTACTTTTTCTGTTCCTTTCCCTCTTTGTTATTCTTATTATGTGTATGTTACACATTTTAGTATTTTTCTCATGGTGTTTGGATATTCTGTTTCTTTTAAGTTGTTATTCTTTTTGCTTTTCTGTTTTTGAGGATTCTATTGATATATTCTCTAGCTCAGAGATTTTTTTCCTCAGCTATGTCCAGTCTACAAATAAGCCTATCAAGGACATTCTTTGTTTCTGTTACAAATTTTTTATCTCTAGCGTTTTTTTCCTTTAGGATTTCTATCTCTCTGCTTCATTGCCCATCTCTTCTTGCATGCTGTTGTCAAAAGTTCAGAAATAGAAGAAGCAAAACTAATTAATCACCAAAGTACATAATTAGCGAGTATTGTGCACATACCAAAAAGACAGTTCATGAACTGGGAGCATTCAAACCAAACATGAAATGAGATTCAGGGACATATCATTATAAAGCAGCTTATACATTGAGAAGGCAGATACTGTCTATTCTTCAGAGTGTTTGATTATAATATTAGACTTTTCTTAAATGATAATGATAAGAAATTGGTTAGTGGTTACTTCATTTCAATTGTGGGAAACAGTTTAAGTTTTTCTTATGATTTCCAGAGGCATAAGCAAGAAATGATCTAGGTCAAGTTAGCCTTGCAAAATAAGCTAAATTAAGCTTTATTTATATGACTAAACTGGTTTTGTATGCTCAGGGAATTCTCAAAGCTGATCTCTTTATTTTTTATTCTAACACTGTCTATTTTATCCCTTAGAGGGATTAATACACCCTTAGCATATTAATCATATATGTTTTAAAATTTTCAGTCTATATCCAACATATCTGCCATGTCTGATTCTGATGCTCCTCTGTCTTTTCAAACTATGCTTTTGGCTTTTTAGTATGCCTTATAATATTTTCTTAGCTGGACTCAGTGTACTATGTATAAGGAACTGTTGTAAATAGGCCTTTGGTGGTGTGGTTGTGGTTTTTTTTTTTTTTTTTTTTTGCAGTACACGGGCTTCTCACTGCTGTGGCCTCTCCCGTTGCAGAGCACAGGCTCCGGACATGCAGGCTCGGCGGCCATGGCTCACGGGCCTAGCCACTCCGCGGCATGTGGGATCTTCCCAGACTGGGGCATGAACCTGTGTCCCCTGCATCGGCAGGCGGACTCTCAACCACTGTGCCACCAGGGAAGCCCTGGTGGTGTGGTTTTTAAGTATGGAGGGACGGGAAGCATTCCATAGTCCTATGATTTGGTCTCAGTCTTTTAGTGAGCCTGTGCCTCTGGATTGGGAGCTTCACAAGTGTTTCTCAGTTCCACCCCCCCTTAGGTGGGACAAGGGGAAAGGTTAGCTTGTGTGGACTGGAGTTGGGTATTTCCTTTCCCAAGTCAGTTAGGCTGTGATAAAACCCTAGCAGGTTAGGCTGTGATTAATTAGTTTCTCCTGATGGCAGGCTATTTAAGAAGAACAGAGTGCTCTGGTTCATTTCAAAATGATTCCTTTCCCCCTCCCTTTGCCAAAAGCAAGAGGGAATTTTTCTCCAGTATTTAGTGTAGGAATCTTGATTGAGCTCCTGAAGGTAATTTTTATAATATGGGGGGTGGGGGGATGGGGGAAAGTGGGCTATAACTGAGTCCCCATAGAATTTTTAACTTTTAGAGTTACCAACACTGAGATTCCAGTAATTCATCAGTTACAGTTCAGGTTTTTCTGGCACTGATTCCCTCAGGGGTTTTTGCTTGTGAGAGTGTGCTATCTTAAGCTATGAGTCCATGTGTTCACCTGTCTGTCTCTCCAGTCTTAGGGGCAACATTTGTTCTGTGTCCTACCCTCTCTTATGGAATCAAGAAGAGTTGTTGATATATAAGTAAAATATATGGTCTTATAGCTAATGAGTCCATCATCATGATTTCCTAAAATATAAAACATATTTCCTTCCTCCAAAAAAATCACCTAATCCCATATTATGTTTTTTTTGTTTGGTTTCCCTAGTCAAAAAACAAAAGTATTAGGTTGGCCAAAAAGTTCCTTTGGTTTTTCAGTGAAAATAAAAGACACATTTTTCATTTTCACCAAGAACTTTATTGAACAACGTATTCAACCTTTTGTTCCACTACCTTCTGCCATTTTTCAGGCAAGTTCATAATTCTGTCTTCCCAAAACTTTTTATCTTTGTGAGCAAGGAACTGTTCCAGGGGCCTTTTACAGTCTTCCAGGGAATTGAAATTTTTTCCATTAAGAGAATTTTGTGAAGACCAAAATAAATGGAAATCCAAAGGTGCAATGTCTGATGAATACGGCGGATGAATCAGAACTTCCCAGACAAACTAACAGTTTTTGCTGGTCATCAAAGAAACATGAGGTTTTATGTTATCCTAATGGAAGATTATGCGTTTTCTGTTGACTAATTCTGGATGCTTTTCGTCTAGTGCCACTTGCAGTTGGTCTAACTGGGAGCAGTACTTGTTGGAATTAATCATTTGGTTTTCCAGAAGGAGCTAATAATAGAGGACTCCCTTCCAATCCCACCATATACACAACATCACCTCCTTTGGATGAAGACTGGCCTTTGGTGTGGTTGGTGGTGGTTCATTGCCTCACGATCTCTTCAGTTCCACATTATTGTACAGTATCCACTTTTCATCACCCGTCACAATTTGTTTTAAAAATGGAACATTTTCTTTACGTCTAAGTAGAGAATCGCATGTGGAAATATGGGCAAGAAGGTTTTTTTTCGCTTATGTGGTACCCAAACATCAAAAGGATTAACATAACCAAGCTGGTGCAAACGATTTTCAACACTTGATTTGGATATTTTGAGTATGTTGGCTATTTCCCGAGTGGTATAACGTTGACTGTTCTCAATTAATGTCTCCATTTGATTGCCGTCAATTTCAACTGGTCTACCCGACCATGGAGCATCATCCAGCAAGAAATCTCCAGCACGAAACTTCTCAAACCATTTTTGACATGTTCAATCAGTCATAGTAGCTTCTCCACACACTGCACAAATCATTTTTTTTGCTTTTCAGTTACATTTTTGCCTTTCTTGAAATAATAAAGCATAATATGCCAAAAATGTATTTTTCTTCCATCTTCAATATTAAAATGGCTACACAAAAATTCACTAATTTGATGGTTTTCTTTTTAATGCATGCTGATATGAGAGCTGTCACAATACAATCTAACTAAATTGCTTGGAATGAAGTTAAAGACAACTGAGTGCTCCTAGAGCCATCGTACGGAAAAAAAACAAATGAACTTTTTGGCCAACCCCAATAAAATAGTGTGACTATTCCTCACTTCTTTAAGACATTTAGTAGATTGAATGTGAAATCTGGTCTAAAATCCTTTAAGTGGGCCAGAATATTTTTCATCAATTTATCTGTAATACAGCCAAGGAATGATTTGAAGAGTTATACTAGGTTTTTTTGACTTAATAATTGACTATTCTGTAGAATGTTAAGTAACAGGCAACAACTTGTTATATATATTGTAATCCTTATTAAACTCATTGTAAAGATCAATACCCTTTTGCTGTACAACAGAATATTCCACATCAGCCTAAAAATCCAACTTAGCTTTTACTTTCTAAATAAAAATGGTCAGTGTCTTTATCATGAAACATATTATTTGTAGACTTGAAACTTTGGGGGGAAAACAATAACTATTTCAGACCAATAAGGTGTATTTTAATCACTAACTGCCACAAGACAACAATTATACCAATACTTTCCTTTTAAACTTTTCTTACAATAGGAAGAGTCCAGGAGAAATCGGGTCCAGTGTTAATTCTGTTGCAGGAAGATTCTACCTTTATTTAAATCTATAAAGACCCTATGCAATTGAAATAATACATAAACTTGGTGGTCAATTCTGAGTTTCCAACTCAAGTTTTCTTTAACTATTTTAGTTCTCATAAAAAATTAAGTATGTGATTTAGTTCTTTATTTAGCACAATGCTGTTTGGACTAACCTGTTTAATGTAAATTGACAGCATTATATTATACATTGGTTTACAGCTCCTGCCGGTTGTAAAATGAAATAATATTGTTTAGTCTTGTCCCACAGTTATTAAAAGAGTATTGATAGAGTTTAAAGCAATATGTCAAATAGCTAAAATTACTATTTTTTAACACATATACATTTCAAACTGATAAATATAAAGGAATATAGCCTAGTTTGTGCTATAAAGTACTTGTAGCCCAACATTAAGTAGAAAGATATTTCATATCAAGCACACTTGTTTTTCTTTAGTATTTTATTTTATTTTACCTTAAGAATAAAGAAGTGAAATGTGGTTGACTTGTTCAAAGACTTATAACCAATTCCAGTTACTATTTATTCATCTACACATCTATATTCCAATTTCTTTATCTATATTCCAATTTCTTTATCTATAAAATAAATATGGGTAGTAACCATTGGCTGATTGATCAAATCCATGATGATGTGGCAATCAGTTTAGAGAGATTAAGGAAGTCAGAACTTTGTCTTCATTTAAAATATCTTTCTGTATATTTCATACCTTTCCAACATGCATCAAAGACAGATAATGGTTAGAATTTGACCTAGAATTTATTGAACATACAGTCTATACTGCAAAGCTAAAATAGTTGATTGCATTTTATTCCCTCCAATATTGTTTCATTTAGTGTGTTTCTCTATAATAAAAATAGTAAGGAATACTGAGACATGAAGGTTTTTAAATATTGGTCTAGAGAAAAACAAATTAGAGTGTCTAAAATATTTTTGAGCATCAGGAATAGCTGTGAGTAATAAATCATTGGTAAACTATAGTGGTGGCCATAAAGCCTTTTCTTCTCAATGAGAGACATAAAATAATTTTTATAGAATTTTAAAATACACAAAATACTAAAACTCAAGTAAGCAAAATATTGAACATTACAGTATTTAGGCACTCACAATTAAGTGCCTTGAGGGTTTTATTTTCCCCATCCGTCAGAGGGTATATATTGCTACAGTAAACACTTTCAGATGCATGAATTCCCCAACTGTTCAAAACATCACTCTCAAAAATTCTCATGTGAAGTTTTATAACAGGTGTAACCAGTTAGGGTTGATTATTTTTTAAATAATTTTAAACTAGTCTTTAAATATTTAATCATATTGTAGCCTATACTTTAGTTCACTAGTTTGATGCACTATAGTGTTTCAAATTATTGAAATAATTTTCAATCCATTTTTGTTTTTAAACATCATCTCATGTATTCCTCACTGCAGTCCTGTGAGGTAGGTATTATTATTATCCTCAGTATTTAATGAGGAACCTGAGACTTAGAGTAAGGTCACACAGATAGCAAAATTGGGAGGGAGAATTAAATTGCTTGTGTTCAAGATAGCCCTTGAACCAATACTGATGATTTGTGAAAACTTGAGGCCACATTACATTTCTGCAGAGTTGATAAAGAAATAGAAATCACTAGGTTTTGTGTTGTTTTGTTCTGTTTTTGCTTTTTAATGACAAAATTAACATTGAGAACCTTGCAAATTCACATATTGTCAACCCAGAAGAATATTTCTATGTAAGTCTGAGGTGTCTATCTGAAGGTATATTTTTCTGTATATTTGAGCCTAGGGTAGGGTAAGAGTGAAAATTGGATTAAAATTGAGCTTTACATTACATTTCTTCATAATTTCTTGTTTATTATGAATTTACTGTGATTTAATTTGTTGGTTAAAGATAATATATCCTTTGTTTCCTGTTGTTGAACAGATATGGCCCTATGGCAAGAAAAAAAAATTTTAATCAATCTCATATGTAAGGTATGAGGACCCAGTTTCCTATGACCCTGGAACATATTTTTTCATAGGCTGTATCTTGGTTAATGCCAGATAATTTCTTTATTCTAACTCAAATCATGTACAGGCAATAAAGAAATAATCTTTAAAAAAACTTATTTTTTACAAGTTAGCCACTTGCTTTTTAGTGCACTTTATTTCCTTCTATTGTTAACTATTAATTTGAGCTAGTTGAAATTGCCAATATTTGACATTTTTTGACTGTAAGAAATGGCAAGTTCATATGATCCACTCTAATATAAATAGAATGGGTAATGAACAGATTAGCTGAGTGCTAAAGGGCATTTAAAGAAAGGAAGTGAAAAATAAAGCCAAGGATCTGGTGAGTAGTTTGAAAGCAAAAATGGTTTTATATATTTTTTTTAAAAAAGGCCTTTTGGGTTTTTTGTGTGTGTTTTTAATATACTTTATTTTTAGAGCAGCTTTAGGTTCACAGCAGAATTGAGTGGAAAGTACAGAAAATTTCCATATGCCCCCCACCACTTCCTGTCTCCACAAGCTCACAACCTCTCCCACTATCAGTATCACTCAGCAGAATGGTGCATTTGTTAGACAATTGATGAACCTACACTGACACATCTTTATCACCCCAAAATCCATAGTTCACATTAGGATTAAATCCTAGTGTTGTACATTCTATGGGTTTGGACAAATGTATGACACGTATCCACCATTATAGTATCATGGAGAATAGTTTTATTTCCTAAAAATCCTCTGTGCTCTATTTGTCCCTCCCTCCCCTTGACCCCTGACAACCATTATTCGTTTCACTGTCTTTGTAGTTTTGCTTTTTCCAGAATGTTCTACAGTTGGAATCATACAGTATAACTTTTTCATACTGTCTTCTTTTACTTGGTAATATGTATTAAAGTTCCTCCATATCTTTCTGTGGCTTGATAGCTCATTTGTTTTAGCAATAAATAATATTCCATTGTCTAGTTGCACCACAATTTATCTGTTCAGCTACTTAAGGACATGATGGTTGCTTCCAAGTTTTGACAGTTATAAATAATTCTGCTATAATAATTGGTGTTCAGGTTTTTTGTGGGTATAAGTTTTTAACTCATTTGGGTAAATACCAAGGAGTGTGATTGCTGAATCATATAATAAAAGTATTTTAGTTTTATAAGAAACTGCAAACTGTTTTCCAAAGTGGCTGTACCATTTTTTAAAATTTATTTTATTCAGGTATACTTGATTTACAATGTTGTGTTAATTTCTGCTGTGAAGCAAATTGATTCAGTTATATGTATATATACATTCTTTTTTATATTCTTTTCCATTATGGTTTATCACAGGATATTGAATATAGTTCCCTGTGCTATACAGTAGGACCTCGAGAAATAGATAATTTGAACAGACCAACCACTAGAAGTGAAATAGAATCTGTAATTTAAAAAAAAAAAAAAAAAAAGCTCCCTACAAACAGAAGTCCAAGACTAGATGGCTTCACAGGAAAATTCTACCAAAGATTCAAAGAAGAACTTTTACTGGCTGTACCATTTTTCATTCCCACCAACAATGAATAAGAGTTCCTCTTGCTCCATATGCTTGCCAGTATTTGGTGTTATTAGTGTTTTGGATTTTCACCATCCTAATAGGTGTGTAGTGGTGTCTAATTTTTGTTTTAATTTGTAATTCTCCAATGACATATGATGTTGAACATCTTTTTTTTTTTTTTTTTTTTTTTTTTTTTGTGGTACACGGGCCTCTCACTGTTGTGGCCTCTCCCATTGTGGAGCACAGGTTCCGAACACGCAGGCTCAGCGGCCATGGCTCACGGGCCCAGCCGCTCTGCAGCATGTGGGATCTTCCCAGACCGGGGCACAAACCCGTGTCCCCTGCATCGGCAGGCGGACTCCCAACCACTGCGCCACCAGGGAAGGCCCAAACATCTTTTCATATGCTTATTTGCTCTCCATATATCTTCTTAGGTGAGGTGCCTGTTCAGACCTTTTGCCCATTTTTTAGTTGGGTTGTTAGGTTGAATTTTAAGAGCTCTTTGTCTGTTTTGGATAACAGTCTTTATCAGATGTGTCTTTGCAAATATTTCTTCCCAGTCTGTGGTTTGTCTTTCACTTTCTTGGCAATGTCTTTCACAGAGCACACATTTTAAATTTTAGTGAAATCCTACTTTAAAAATTTTTTTTATAGATTGTACCTTTGTTCTTGTATCTAAAAAGTCATGGCCATGCACAAGGCCATCTAGATTTCTTCCTGTTTTATATTCTAGGAGTTTCATAGTTTTGCATTTTATCTTTAGGTCTGTGATCTACTTTGAGTTAAAGTTTGTGAAGTGTGTAAGTCCTGTGTCTAAATATTTTTACATGTGAATGTTTAGTTGTTTCAGCACCATTTGTTGAAAAGACTATCTTTTCTTCATTGTATTTTCTTTACTTCTTTGTCAAAAATCAGTTGACTATATTTATGTGAGTCTATTGCTGGACCCTCTATCTGTTAATTGATCTATTTATTCTTTTACCAGTACCACACTGTCTTGACTACTGTAGCTTTAGAGTAAATATTGAAGTCAGGAAGTGTCAGTCCTCTGACTTTATTCTTCTTCTATACTGAATTGTCTTCACTGAGTCATTTGTCTTTCAGTGTAAACTTTAGAAGCAATTTGTTAATAATCAAAAAATAACTTATTAGGATTTTGACTAGGATTACATTGAATCTCTAGATCAAGTCGAAAAGAATTGACTCTGACCATATTAAATCTTATCAATGAAGGTGTAATATTTCTCAATTTTATTTAGTTTTTCTTTCATTTCTTTCATCAGTTTTCCTCATATAGGTCTTATACATAATGTTACACTTACAACTAAGTATTTCATTTATTTGGGTGCTAATGTAGATGGTATTGTGTTTTTCATTTTGAATTCCATTTGTTCAATGCTAGTATGTATGAAATAATTGAGCTTTTGTGTGTTAATTTTGAAAAGGAGTGGTAGGAGGGAGTATCTTTGCCTTATTCGTGATCTTATCAGGAAAGCTTCTAGTTTCTCACCGTTAAGTGTGATGATGTTAACTGTAGGGTTTTTGTAGATTTTTTTTTTATCAAGTTGAGGAAGTTTTCCTCTACTCCTTGTTTGCTGAAAGTTTATATCATGAATCGATGTTATATCTTCTCCAGTGCTTTTTCTACATCTATTTATATGATCATTTAATTTTTCTTTTCATGTAATTGATCTGTTCATGTGATGGATTACCTTAACTGGTTTGCAAATGTTGAACCCACCTTGCATAGCTGAGATAAATACAACTTAATCAGGTGTGTAATTCTTTTTATACATTGTTGGATTCAATTTACTAATATTTTGTTGAGGATTTTGCATCTAAGTTCATAAGAGACATTGGTTTGTAGTTTCCTTGTCATTTGTTTACCTAGTCTTGGTTTCAGGGAAATGCTGGTCTCATTGAGTGAGTTAGAAAATATTCCCTCTGCTTCTATCTTCTTGAAGTGATTGTAAAAAATTGGTATGATTTCTTCCTTAAATGTTTGGTAGAATTCACCAGTGAACCCATCTGGGCATCATGCTTTCTGTTTTATAAAGTTAATTGTTGATTCAATTTTTTATATATGTAAGCTGATTCAGATTGTCTATTTTTTCTCATTTTAGTTTTTGAAGATTGTGTCTTTCAAGGAAGTAGTTCATTTCATAGAGGTTACCAAAAATATGGGCTTGAATTGTTCATAGTATTTCCTTACTATCAATTTGATATCTAAGGGACCTATAGGGATGTCCCTTGTCTTATTTGTGAAATCAGTAATTTTTGTCGTTCTTTCTCCTATTTTTCTTATTAGCCTGACTGGATCTTTCTTTCTCCTATTTTCTTTATTAGCCTGACTGGAGGCTTATACATTTTACTGATGTTTTCAAGGAATCAGCTTTTGCTTTCATTGATTTTTCTGTATTATTTACATGTTTTCAATTTCATTGATTTCTGCTCTAATTTTTATTATTTCTTTTCACTGGTTACTTTGGATATCATTTGCCTTGTATTTCAAGTTTCCTCAGATGGAAACTTAGATAATTGATTTTAGAACTTTGTTCTTTTCTAATACATACATTCTATGCAATAAAATTCCCTCTAAACACTGCTTTAGATGCATACCACAATTTTTCTAAGTTGTATTTTCATTTTCATTATAAGTTCCATATATTTTAAAATTTCTTCTGAGATTTCTTCTTTGACCCATGTGTTATTTAGAAGCATGTTGTTTAACCTCCAATTATTTGGGTATTCTCCAGGTATCTTTGTTATCAATTTCTACTTTAATTCCTTTGTGGTCTGAATGCTAAGGTACGTCTTACAGTCTAGAATGTAGTCTATCACCGTTTTCTATTTCTTTTGGTTACCCATTTAATTTTACTTTATTTTTTTATAACTTTATTGGAGTATAATTGCTTTATATTGTTGTGTTAGCTTCTGCTATATAACAAAGTGAATCAGCTATACATACACATATATCCCCATATCTCCTCCCTCTTATGTCTCCCTCCCACACTCCCTATCACACCTCTCTAGGTGGTCACAAAGCACCGAGCTGATCTCCCTGTCCTATGCAGCTGCTTCCCACTAGCTATCTATTTTACATTTGGTAGTGTATATATGTCAGTGCCACTCTCTCACTTCGCCTCAGCTTACCCTTCTCCCTCCCTGTGTCTTCAAGTCCATTCTCTACATCCGCATCTTTATTACTGTCCTGCCCCTAGGTTCTTCAGAACCATTCTTTTTTTAGATTCCATATATATGTGTTAGCATAAAGTATTTGTTTTTCTCTATTTAACTTACTTCATTCTGTATGACAGACTATAGGTCCATCTACCTTACAACAGGTAGATCAATTTCATTTCCTTTTATGGCTGAGTAATATTCCATTGTATATATATGCCACATTCTCTTTACCCATTCCTCTGTCGATGGACACTTAGGTTGCTTCCATGTCCTGGCTATTGTAAATAGTGCTGTAATGAACATTGTGGTACATGGCTCTTTTTGAATTATGGTTTTCTCAGGGTATATGCCCAGTAGTGGGATTGCTGGGTCATATGGTAGTGTTAATTTTAGTTCTTTAAGGAACCTCCATACTGTTCTCCATAGTGGCTTTATCAATTTACATTCCAACCAACAGTGCAAGAGGGTTCCCTGTTCTCCACACCCTCTCCAGCATTTCTTGTTGTAGATTCTTTGATGATGGCCATTCTGACCAGTGTGAGGTGATACCTCATTGTAGCTTTGATTTGCATTTCTCTAATGATTAGTGATGTTGAGCATCCTTTCATGTGTTTGTTGGCAATCTGTAAATCTTTGGAGAAATGTCTATTTAGGTCTTCTGCCCATTTTTGGATTGGGTTGTTTGTTATTTTAATATTAATGGGCATGTGCTGCTTGTAAATTTTGGAGATTAATCCTTTGTCAGTTGCTTCATTTGCAAATATTTTCTCCCATTCTGAGGGTTGTCTTTTTGTCTTGTTTATAGTTTCCCTTGCTGTTCAAAAGCTCTTAACTTTCATTAGGTCCCATTTGTTTATTTTTGTTTTTATTTCCATTTCTCTAGGAGGTGGGTCAAAAAGGATCTTGCTGTGATTTATGTCATAGAGTGTTCTGCCTATGTTTTCCTCTAAGAGTTTTATAGTGTCTGGCCTTACATTTAGGTCTTTAATCCATTTTTAGTTTATTTTTGTCTATGCTGTTAGGGAGTGTTCTAATCACATTCTTCTACATGTAGCTGTCCCGTTTTCCCAGCACCACGTATGAAAGAGGCTGCCTTTTCTTCATTGTATATTCTTGCCACCTTTATCAAAGATAAGGTGACCATATGTGTGTGGGTTTATCTCCGTGCTTTCCATCCTGTTCCATTGATCTATATTTTTGTTTTTGTGCCAGTACCATACTGTCTTGATTACTCTAGCTTTGTAGTATAGTCTGAACACAGGGAGCCTGATTCCTTCAGCTCCGTTTTTCTTTCTCAAAATTGCTTTGACTATTTGGGGTCTTTTGTGTTTCCATAAAACTTGTGAAATTTTTTGTTCTAGTTCTGTGAAAAATGCCATTGGCAGTGTGATAGGGATTGCACTGAATCTGTAGCTTGCTTTGTGTAGTATAGTCATTTTCACCATGTTGATTCTTCCAATCCAAGAACATGATATATCTCTCCATCTGTTTGTATCATCTTTAATTTCTTTCATCACTGTCTTATAGGTTTCTACATACAGGTCTTTTGTCTCCTTAGGTAGGTTTATTCCTAGGCATTTTATTCTTTTTGTTTCAGTGGTAAATGGAAGTGTTTCCTTAATTTCTCTTTCAGACTTTTCATCATTAGTATATAGGACTGCAAGATATTTCTGTACCTTAATTTTGTATTCTGTACTTTACCTAATTCATTGATTAGCTCTAGTAGTTTTCTGGTATCATCTTTAGGATTCTCTGTGTATAGTATCATGTCATCTGCAAACAATGACAGTTTTACTTCTTCTTTTCCGATGTGGATTCCTTTTATTTCTTTTTCTTCTCTGATTGCCGTGGGTAAAACTTCCAAAACTATGTTGAATAATAGTGGTGAGAGTGGGAAACCTTGTCTTGTTGCTGAACTTGGTGGAAAATGTTTCAGTTTTTCACCATTGAGAATGATGTTTGCTGTGGGTTTGTCTTGTATGGCCTTTCTTATACTGAGGTAAGTTCGCTGTTTGCCTACTTTCTAGAGAGTTTTTATCGTAAGTGGGTGTTGAATTTTGTCAAAAGCTTTCTCTGCATCTACTGAGATGACCATATGGTTTTTCTCCTTCAGTTTGTTAATATGGTGTATAACATTGATTGATTTGTGTATATTGAAGAATCCTTTCATTCCTGGAATAAACCCCACTTTATCATGGTGTATGATCCTCTTAACGTGCTGTTAGATTCTGTTTGCTTGTATTTTGTTGAGGATTTTTGCCTCTATGCTAATCATTGATATTGGCCTGTAGTATTCTTTCTTTGTGACATCCTTATCTGGTTTTGGTATCAGGGTGATGGTGGCCTCGTAGAACGAGTTTGGGAGTGTTCGTCCCTCTGCTTTATTTTGGAAGAGTTTGAGAAGGATAGGTGTTAGCTCTTCTCTAAATGTTTGATAGAATTCGCCTGTGAAGCCACCTGGTCCTGGGCTTTTGTTTGTTGGAAGATTTTTAATCACAGTTTCAATTTCAGTGCTTGTGATTCATCTTTTCTTATTTTCTATTTCTTCCTGATTCAGTCTTAGCAGGTTGTGCATTTCTAAGAATTTGTCCATTTCTTCCAGGTTGTCCATTTTATTGGAATAGAGTTGCTTGTAGTAATCTCTCATGATCTTTCGCTTTTCTGCAGTGTCCGTTGTTACTTGTCCTTTTTCATTTCTAATTCTATTGATTTCAGTCTTCTCCCTTTTTTTCTTGATGAGTCTGGCTAATGGTTTATCAATTTTGTTTTTCTTCTTGAAGAACCAGCTTTTAGTTTTATTGATCTTTGCTATTGTTTCCTTCATTTCTTTTTCATTTATTTCTGATCTGATCTTTATGATTTCTTTCCTTCTGCTAAATTTGGAGGGTTTTTGTTCTTCTTTCTCTAATTTCTTTAGATGCAAGGTTAGGTTGTTTATTCGAGATGTTTCCTGTTTCTTAAGGTAGGATTGTATTGTTATAAACTTCCCTCTTAGAACTGCTTTTGCTGCATCCCATAGGTTTTGGGTTGTCGTGTCTCCATTGTCATTTGTTTCTAGGTATTTTTTAATTTCCTCTTTGATTTCTTCAGTGATCACTTCGTTACTAAGTAGTGTACTGTTTAGCCTCCATGTGTTTGTATTTTTTACAGATCTTTTCCTGTAATTGATATCTAGTCTCATAGCGTTGTGGTTGGAAAAGATACTTGTTACAATTTAAATTTTCTTAAATTTACCAAGGCTTAATTTGTGACCCATGATATGATCTATCCTGGAGAATGTTCCATGAGCACTTGAGAAAAATGTGTATTCTGTTGTTTTTGGATGGAATGTCCTATAAATATCAACTAAGTCCATCTTGTTTAATGTATCATTTAAAGCTTGTGTTTCCTTATTTATTTTCATTTTGGATGATCTGTCCATTGGTGAAAGTGGGGTGTTAAAGCCCCCTACTACGCATGTGTTACTGTTGATTTCCCATTTTATGGCTGTTAGTATTTGCCATATGTATTGAGGTGCTCCTATGTTGGGTGCATAAATATTTTCAGTTGTTATATCTTCTTCTTGGATCAATCCCTTGATCATTATGTAGTGTCCTTCTTTGTCTCTTCTAATAGTCTTTATTTTAAAGTCTATTTTGTCTGATATAAGAATTGCTACTCCAGCTTTCTTTTGGTTTCCATTTGCATGGAATGTCTTTTTCCATCCCCTTACTTTGAGTCTGTATGTGTCTCTAGGTCTGAAGTGCATCTCTTGTAGACAGCATATATATGGGTCTTGTTTTTGTATCCATTCAGCCAGTCTTTGTCTTTTGGTGGGAGCATTTAATCCATTCACATTTAAGGTAGTTATCGATATGTATGTTCCTATTCCCATTTTCTTAATTGTTTTGGGTTTGTTATTATAGGTGTTTTCCTTCTGTTGTGTTTCTTGCCTAGAGAAGTTCCTTTAGCATTTGTTGTAAAGCTGGTTTGGTGGTGCTGAACTCTCAGGTTTTGCTTGTCTGTAAAGTTTTTAATTTCTCCATCAAATCTGAATGAGATCCTTGTTGGGTAGAGTAATCTTGGTTGTAGGTTTTTCTTCTTCATCACTTTAAATATATCCTGCCAGTCCCTTCTGGCTTGTAGAGTTTCTGCTGAAAGATCAGCTGTTAACCTTATGGGGATTCCCTTGTGTGTTATTTATTGTTTTTCCCTTGCTGCTTTTAATATGTTTTCTTTGTGTTTAATTTTTCGTAGTTTGATTAATATGTATCTTGGTGTGTTTCTCCTTGGATTTATTCTGTATGGGACTCTCTGTGCCTCCTGGACTTGATTAACTATTTCCTTTCCCATATTAGGGAAGTTTTCAACTATAATCTCTTCAAATATTTTCTCAGTCCCTTTCTTTTTCTCTTCTTCTTCTGGAACCCCTATTATTCGAATGTTGGTGCATTTAATGTTGTCCCAGAGGTCTCTGAGACTGCCCTCAGTTCTTTTCATTCTTTTTCCTTTATTCTGCTCTGCAGTAGTTATTTCCACTATTTTATCTTCCAGGTCACTTATCCGTTCTTCTGCCTCAGTTATTCTGCTATTGATCCCATCTAGAGTATTTTAAATTTCATTTTGTGTGTTGTTCATAGTTGCTTGTTTCATCTTCAGTTCTTCTAGGTCCTTGTTAAATGTTTCTTGCATTTTCTCTATTCTATTTCCAAGATTTTGGATCATCTTTACTATCATTATTCTGAATTCTTTTTCAGGTAGACTGCCTATTTCCTCTTCTTTTGTTAGTTCTGGTGGGTTTTTATCTTGCTCCTTCATCTGCTGTGTGTTTTTCTGTCTTCTCATTTTGCTTATCTTACTGTGTTTGGGGTCTCCTTTTTGCAGGCTACAGGTTTGTAGTTCCCATTGTTTTTGGTGTCTGTTCCCAGTGGCTGAAGTTGGTTTAGTGGGTTGTGTAGGCTTCCTGGTGGAGGGAACTAGTGCCTATGTTCTGGTGGATGAGGCTGGATCTTGTCTATGTGGTGGGCAGGTCCACGTCTGGTGGTGTGTTTTGGGGTGTCTGTGGACTTATTATAATTTTAGGCAGCCTCTCTGCTAATGGGTGGGGTTGTGTTCCTGTCTTGCTAGTTGTTTGGCATAGGGTGTCCAACACTGTAGCTTGCTGGTTGTTGACTGAAGCTGGGTGCTGGTGTTGAGATGGAGATCTCTGGGAGATTTTCGCAGTTTTATATTACATGGAGCTGGGAGGTCTCTTGTGGACCAGTGTCCTGAAGTTGGCTCTCCCACCTCAGAGGCACAGCACTGACTCCTGGCTGCAGCACCAAGAAGCCTTTCATCCACACGGCTCAGAATAAGAGGGGGGAAAAGGTAGAAAGACGAAAGAAAGAAAGAAAGAAAGAAAGAAAGAAAGAAAGAAAGAAAGAAAGAAAGAAGAGAAAGAAGAAAGAAAGAAAGACTAAGATAAAATAAAGTTATTAAAATAGAAAATAATTATTAAGAAAAAAATTTTTTTAAGTTAAAAAAAAAAGGACGGATAGAACCCTTGGACAAATGGTGAAAGCAGAGCTATACAGACACTTCTCACACAGAAGCATACACATGCACACTCACAAAAAGAGGAAAGGGGGAAAAAAGAATAAATCTTGCTCTCAAGGTCCACCTCCTCAATTTGGGATGATTTGTTGTCTATTCAGGTACTCCACAGATGCAGCGTACATCAAGTTGATTGTGGAGATTTAATCCACTGCTCCTGAGGCTGCTGAGAGAGATTTCCCTTTCTCTTCTTTGTTCGCGCAGCTTCCGGGGCTCAGCTTTGATTTGGCCCCACCTCTGCGTGTAGGCTGCCAGAGGGCGTCTGTTCTTCTCTCAGACAGGACGGGGTTAAAGGAGCCGCTGATTCGGGGACTCTGGCTCACTCAGGCCGGGGGGAGGGAGGGGCTCGATGTGGGTCGACCGGTGTGACGTTGCACCAGCCTGAGGCGTGCCGTGCGTTCTCCCGGGGAAGTTGTCCCTGGATCCCGGACCCTGGCAGTGGCGGCCTGCACAGGCTCCCTGGAAGGGAGGTGTGGATAGTGACCTGTGCTCGCACACAGGCTTCTTGGTGGTGGCAGCAGCAGCCTTAGCGTCTCATACCTGTCTCTGGGGTCCGCGCTGTTAGCCGCGGCTCGCGCCCGTCTCTGGAGCTCCTTTAAGCTTCGCTCTTAATCCCCTCTCCTCGCACACCAGGAAGGGTAAGCTGTGACAAAGCGAAAGAGAGGCATGGACATATATACACTACCAAACGAAAGGTAGATAGATAGTGGGAAGCAGCCGCATAGCACAGGGAGATCAGCTCGGTGCTTTGTGACCGCCTGGAGGGGTGGGATAGGGAGGGTGGGAGGGAGGGAGACGCAAGAGGGAAGGGATATGGGATCAGATGTATATGTATGACTGATTCACTTTGTTATAAAGCAGAAACTAATAAAAAAATAAAAATAAAAATAAAAAAGAGGGAAGAAAATGTCTCTTGCCTGTTTGGCAGGTCCAGATCTTTCCCTGGAATCCCTCCTGGGTAGCCATGGTGAACTAACCCCTTCAGGGTGTGTTCACGCTGCCAGTCTCTCCGTGCAATCGAACCGAAGCCCGAACCTCAGCTCCCAGCCCCGCCTGCCTCGGCGGGTGAGCAGACAAGACTCTCGGGCTGGTGAGTGCCGGTCGGCACCGATCCTCTGTGCGGGAATCTCTCCGCTTTGCCCTCCGCACCCGTGTTGCTGCACTCTCCTCCGCGGCTCTGAAGCTTCCCCTCCGCCACCCGCAGTCTCCGCCCACGAAGGGGCTCCTAGTGTGTGGAAACTTTTCCTCCTTCACAGCTCCCTCCCAGAGGTGCAGGTCCCGTCCCTATTCTTTTGTCTCTGTTTTTTCTTTTTTCTTTTTCCCTACCCAGGTATGTGGGGAGTTTCTTGCATTTTGGGGGGTCTGAGGTCTTCTGTCAGCGTTCAGTATGTGTTCTGTAGGAGTTGTTCCACGTGTAGATGTATTTCTGATGTATCTGTGGGGAGGAAGGTGATCTCCGCGTCTTACTCTTCTGCCATCTTCCTCGAAGTCCCAGAATCATATCTTATTTAGTTTCTCCCCTAGACATAGACTCACATTTCTCTTAAAGTCAAGGTCATCAGTAACGGCCTGTGCTAATATAGCAGCCACTAACCACATGTGGTTATTATTATGATTGCTATTATTGATGATGATATTGCTGTCATTTACTACTAATACTTATTTTTAAAGTGAAACAAATGAAACAAGATTAAATATTTAATATGCAAGTTAAAAGGATTCTAAAATAGATATCAGGCTTGGCAATTTTGTTATATCAATTGTTTTTTTTTATTGTCTATAGCCTAGGATGGTGAAATTATTACCAAATATTGTGAAAATATTTATGTAACCCCACTCCCTTGTAAATAAAAACAGTTATAGTGCCTTAAAACCACTACAGTATTGTAATCATTTGAATTGTCAATGATAGAATTAATGATTGGGAGTTCAGTTCACTTCCAAGGCTCACTTTCACCTAAATTTGAACTCTGAGAAGAAAAATATGTTCTTCTAAAGACATATGAGATAGTATTACAGTAAATTTAGGGTTTGGGGGAAAATACATTAGTAGTATATATAACATTTTTCATTTTTTTAAAAGTACCTAACAAAATCGAATTATTATTTACATTAGATGTTCTGAGATATGATACCTACATTTACCTTTTGTTATTTTAATTGTAGGACTGAAGTGGGATATTGGAAGATGAATTTTGCCCTTTGTGGATTTCTCCTTTAGGGTGATAGGTTAATAATTTAAGTAGTTGTGTTTGAACCTTTAAAAGAAGAGTTAAACCAGGGATTCACATCTTTACTTATCAAGTCAAAAGACTTCTGTAATATGATTATATTCTCACCTTGTAATGAAAGATAAAAGCAGTATCACTGACATCTATCTCTAGAAGCTTCAAGACATACAGTTTGTTGGATTCTTCCTCTTAAAAGTGGTATAATCATTTAAGCTTCAGGTTGAAAGAAACCTGAAATGTCATTCCTAGCACATATTTCTGTCATCATTTGTAAATAAAAATGAAAGCCTTGACAAATTGGTTAAAATACATATCAAATTCTCTCAGGAGCAATTCCTTCACATTGAAGTATATAGTAACTTCAAATAAAATGGGCTACTTTTGACTTACAGCTTCTCTTTCTAAGTGGAATAAGCAGAATGATGGTGCAATTATTTTTTCAGTTAGAGAAACTTCAGTAACCATTGGCACCCTAGGCACATGTTCCAGGAAAAAAATATGAGAATCAGTTGTTCCAAACCCATTTTAGAATGATGGCTTGTACTCTCTTCCCTACCCCCACTCCTTCAGATTTTGTGTAGTCTGACCAATATTTCTCTTATTTTTTTGCTTGGAAATGTGCGTTAATACCTAAGATAATTTGTTATCTGTTTAGTGTTGAATCTCTCAGTATGTTTTCAATGCATGTTTCTAAGACCCTCCATCCTCAGAAAAATTGCTTCTTATAGTGAATAAATTAAGTTGTATTCATCAGAATAAAAAGTTTTATGTTTAGAATAGCAAGAGAGATAGCTGCCTTTTCTACTTCTGACTCACCATGTAACAGTGGTACTAGTAATTAAAATTTATAATCAATATGTAAAATAAAACTAATAGTAATAATAAGGGTAAAAGAAAACTGTATATGAAAAGGAAGTAAGGAAGGTAGAATGTGTTTTTTGGATAAGGAAAAGTATGAAGGCCATTTTTTTGCTTGGTTTTGGGTTTTTGGTGGGTTTTTTGTTGTTGTTGTGTATTGGGTTTTGGGATTTTTTTGCTTTTTTGTTTTGGTAAGGGAGAAATAGTAATTTTTTCCTAACTAAAATGATTGTTCCAGAATAAGAAAGCAAAAAAAAAAAAAATGATAGGACAAAAGCTGAATGGATATAGAAAGGTACAGAGATTTGTGGAAAAGAAGTTTTATGTGTGAGTTTAAAGCTGGCTAAAATTGAATAGGTTTATTTATAAGTGTTTTTAAAAAGAGTTCAAAACTAGGATTTAATTTTCTGTCCATTAAAAGGCACAAAAATTCTTAGATTATTGGTCTGCTTTTAATAAAAGATTATAAAAGGTTTATCATTACCTTTAATGTAATCTGCCTAGGAAACAATGATTCTGTGTCTTATGAAAATAGTTCCTCTGTAGTTGGTAGTGTTTGGTGATCGTTTTATAATATATACAAATGTAGAATATGTGGCTATTGAACACTTGAAATATGACTAGTCTGAGATGGGCTGTAAGTGTAAAATGTGCTAGATTTCAAAGATAAATTATAAAAAAAAAGAATGCACACTATCTCATTAATATAAAAAAATAAAACCAAATGGAACCAACCTTGAAAATTTCCTGAGCAGACAAGACCAGTTTAGTCATACAAGCAAACCTTAGTTTAGCTTATTTTGTGAGACTGACTTGACCTGGGTCATTTCTTGCTTGTGTCTCTGAAAAACCATAAGCAAAACTTAAACTGTTACCCAAAATTGAAATGAGGTAACAATTAACTGATTCCCTACCATTACCATTTAAGAAAATTCTAGGGATTAGATCAGATGGCACACAGTGTCTGGTAATCACACTTTTAATGATGCTAAGAATGCCCAGTAGATTCAGTAATGAATAACTGATATTTAAAAAAAATAACTTGCTGAATTCAGTGAAGTTGCAGGATACAAAATCAATATATAGAAATCTGTTGCATTTCTATGCATTAATAATGAACTACCAGAAAGAGAAATTAAGAAAACTATCCCATTTACAATTGCATCGAAAAGAATAAAATAATTATGAATAAATTTAACCAAAGAGGTGAAATTCTCTGACCACAGAGTAAGCAAACTTTCTTTAAAAGTAAAGTTAAGCTTCCTATCTGTGGGAATTTTTCTAGGTCTGGAGTTGGCAGTTCTGTTCAGGTGGGAAATGTGAAAAGGAAAGTGCAAATATATTTCTAAGAAGGTCTTTGCTAAGGATGGTCACATGTTATCTATCTCAAGAGGAATGAGTGGAATATATAACTAAGACAAAAATCCAATCTTGTCCCCATAAACCAACACCTGTGTTTTGAGGATAAGCAGGTATATATTTTCCATAGGGCATAAGTTGTGATTCTTTATCTTTGTATTTTTTAGGATCTAATTCGGATATTTTGGATTTACACATGGAATATGAAAATAATTGTTCCTGAAGGGGAGGCTTGTTTAGGGTATGCTCATCCAAAGTTTTTATTGAGGTGGCACAGGTTTATGAGGCAATGACTGCCATATTTTATGTGGGTTATTAGGAGGCCTCTGGTAATTACTATTGCCTGATTCTATATTATCACCCCAATACCCATATTCCCCCATTTGTTAAAAATGACTATTTTTTTTAAACTTCCATCATTCTTTGGCAAAGACTAGTATTTTGTTTTACTAATTTATTTATTATTTTTGGTGTGTTGGGTCTTCGTTTCTGTGCGAGTGCTTTCTCTAGTGTGGCAAGCGGGGGCCACTCTTCATCGCGGTGCACAGGCCTTTCACTGTTGCGGCCTCTCTTGTTGCGGAGCACAGACTCCAGACGCACAGGCTCAGTAGTTGTGGCTCACGGGCCTAGTTGCTCCGTGGCATGTGGGATCCTCCCAGACCAGGGCTCGAACCTGTGTCCCCTGCATTAGCAGGCAGATTCTCAACCACTGCTCCACCAGGGAAGCCCTAAAAAGGACAATTTTTAGAGCAGTTATAGATTCACAGCAAAATTGATAGGAAGGTACAGAGATTTCCCATATTCCCACTTCCCTTTACACATGTATAGTTTCTCTGTTATCAGCATCACTGACCAGAGTGGTACACATGTTACAATTGATGAACCTAAACTGATGAATTATAATTACCCAAAGTCCATAGTTTATATTAAGTTTCACTCATGGTATTGTACATTTATGGATTTGTACAAATGTGTGATGACATGTATGCACCACTATAGTATCATACATAGTATTTTCATCGCCCTAAAAATCTTCTGTGCTCCATCTATTCATCCCTCCCCACACCCTAAACCCTGGCAACCACTGATCTTTTTACTGTGCCTAGTTTTGCCTTTTCTAGAATGTCATATAGTTGAAAACATACAATATATAGTCTTTTCCATTGGCTTCTTTCACTTAGTAACTTGTATTTAAGGTTCTTCTGTGTCTTTTCATGGCTTAATAGCTCATTTCTTTTAGTATTAAATATTATTCCATTATCTGGTCAACCACAGTTTATTTACCCATTCACCAACTGAAGCACGTCTTGGTTGTTTCCAGGTTTTGGCAATTATGAATAAAGCTGCTAGAAACATTAATGTGCAGGTTTTGTGTAGAGATAAAATTTTAATTCCTTGGGTAAATACCAAGGAGCACAATTGCTGGATCATATGATGAATATGTTTAGTTTCGGAAGAAAAAGCAAAACTATTTTCCAAAGTGGCAGTACTGTTTTGCATCCTACCAGCAATGCATGAGAGTTTCTGTTGCTTCACATCCTCTCCAGCATTTAGTGTTGTCAGTGTTCCAGATTTTGACCATTTTAATAGGTGTGTAGTGATATTGTTGCTTTAATTTGCATTTCCCCAATGATATATGATGTGGAGCATCTTTTCATATGCCTATTTGCCATCTGTATATCTCCTTAGGTGAGGTGTCTCTTAAGGTCTCTGGCCCATATTTTAATCAGGTTGTTTGTTTTCTTATTGTTGAGCTTCAGTGTTCTTTGTAGATTTTGGATAACTGTCCTTTTACAGATGTGTCTTTTGCAAAGATTTTCTTTCAGTCTGTGGCTTATCTTCACTCCCCAATATTTTAAGACCAGAGACTTTGTAGTAAAAGGAAAACTACAGTCTGAAGTGCCAACTCTGTAGAGAACCTTTCTTAGATGCTGTGAAGGAAAAGGTGGAAGGCTGTATGTTGATTCCTATCTCAGTCTAGCTTGAAAGAAAATGCATATTAACATGAAAAGGAAAGTAGAGAGCAATTGTGGTGTTTAATTCTGTGTCCAGTGCCATTGGGTATTAAGAGTTCACAGTGGAGGGAAAGATTGAAGTTGACTGAGGTAGAAGTGGGAATCTTTGTGGAAATTGAACTTAATCTGATTGACCTTGAAAGCTAGTTAGTTCTTCAACAGTGAGATAGGTGAGAAATGACACTCCATCTGAGAAACATAATTCAGTGTTACAAAACTTTCGGTTTATATCATAGAAGAAAAAACTTTGATTATGCTCTAGATTTAGATCCTGAATATTCTCAGATCTGTGACGGGTTTTCTTTACCTTGAGTGACTAGGACTATAAATCCTTCGTGGTTCCAAGTGGTACTGTTAGTAGCAGATGGCTGGCTTCTGTGTCTCACATCATATCTAAAAAGAATAGATTAGCCCAGCATATTTGCATCCAGATAAGTGTATTATAACACTTTAAAATATTACACTTTGCCATTTAAAAAGCATATATAGTATATTTTTCAAACTTATGGAATATTTGCCTTATATTTGATTAGGTAATTCCACCTTGTTAATGATCTGAACTGTAAAAATATACCTTTTTTTCACTTTTAATGTCAGTGACCTATTCTAGTTTTTTTTATCCCTCCTCTGATTATACAGTAGTAATATATTAGTGCAATCCTCAAAGCATGCAACACGTATGTTATCATTGTATGGAGGCATTTTTGAGCGCTGATGATTTAAAATTTCCCATTGTAAATGCTTTCAAAAGCATTAGACTATGTTGATAGATTTGAAGATAGCTGCTGTTGTTTACAGAATTATTTTCTATTTAGCTGGGGTCACCTATGTATCTAAGTCATCATATGTGAAATTTGGGTCATTAATTTGACCTTGTAATGATTGATTTCTGTACTAGTCCAGGCTCCATTGCAAATGATCTAAATTCAGATTTAAGCAAAAATATAAAGTGGGGGGATGGAGAGGATATAGTATCACACAGCTGAAAGGTCCATGGGTTAATTTAATTTCAGGCACAGTTGAATCTAGATGCTCCAATGATGTTATCAGGTCTATTTCTATTCTGCTTAGCTCTGCTGGATTCAACTTGATTTTAGTTACAGGCACACTTTCTTCACTTGGAGGTGAAGTCAAGGCACTCATGCCTAGGAGAGAGGAGGTTGTTGCCCATAGGACTGGCACTTTGACCTGGCAAAGCAGGGGCTGATTCTGAAAGGAACGGGTGTTGGGCTAACAAACAAGTTAAAGCTACCACAGCAGGACCAATGGTTGGTCTTGGACACAATTACCAATGTTCGTGAAAATTGTCTTGGTTGGCATTCATCTTCTTTTGTACATTACAAAGCACTAAGCTTAACAAATGGCTAGGAGGAAGCCTATTTGCTTTTTTCTAAACCAAAATCAGATGCCATCTTTCGACTCATAGACAAATTATAAACTGATTTTAAAGCATGTTTTCCTAGCAGTCCTAGTATCAATATTTTCTATAGTCCTTCTTGGGCAAATCAATTAAATATACCTACCCCTCAGTTTCCTTATCTGTTTCAAGAATACTAATGCAGTTCGACTGACTAAGCTCTGAGGTCATTTCTATTTCAAAGAATATGTGATTCAGTGATTCTTTTACAAAACTGATTACAGGTTGTTTTTTTTTTTTTTTGGAATATATATATTGAATGGAAACAGTAATTGCTCTCAAAAAGCTAAATTCAATAAATCTTTCTGCAGTTATGGAAATGTACTATGTGGATATTAAGCACTTGAAATGTGATTGATGTGACTGAGAAAATGAATTTTTAATTTGATTCCATTTAAGCTAATTTTGATTTAAATTAAAATAGCCACAGCTCTAGAATTATCAACTTATTTAAACCAGATTTTTGAGAAATGATTGACATTAAAAATAAAACAAAATTTATAAGCTGTGCAAGGAATTTCAAAGCAGCAATTTCCCATTTTCTTTTCAGTCCCCTGCACATAGCTATTCAAGCTACGACTCGGGCAAAAATGAGAGTGTAGACCGAGGTGCTGAGGACCTGTCTCTAAACAGGGGAGATGAGGATGAAGATGACCACGATGACCACGAAGATTCTGAGAAAGTTAACGAGACAGATGGCGTTGAGGCCGAGCGGCTGAAAGCTTTTAATGTGAGTCTTGCCACCCTACCATTATGGCTCAATTTTTACCACTTCACTTTCATGTTGTTGCTTGTTGGTAACCGTGGCTACTTTAGAGACATGTTTGTTTAATTTACAGAAGGATTTAAAAAGTACATGAAACACTCTTAGCCAACCAGACACCAAAATTTCTGTGTTTTGTTTAGAATTTTAAAGCCAAATGTGAGCTGAAAACTGCACTTGTGCTGTGTGAGTATGCATGTTTACCTAGCGGATGAAGGGAGCCTCAGCTTATCCCTTGGAAGCGTCTGCCCGTCATCCGTTATTTTGTTTGCTTTCCCAGCTTATCTAATTATGCATGAAAAAAGAGTCAATTGTTTGTTTTCTGAGATTAGTATACTGTGCAGTGTAGCAATGTAAACAGTCATATTATTAATAGAGAATTTTATGGGGTGCTTAATCGTCACAGTCTACTGTTATTTCTTGATTTTTTTCTATGCAATAGTCTATACTTTTCTGTCTGTCTGTCTGTCTGCCTTTCTCTCTCTCTTTCTCTCCCTATTTTTTAACCCAACCATTTAGAAAGTCTGTAAAGGGTGTTTGCTTAAAATTTCTGGCTTTCCATTGCAAAGTTCTCCAGTGCATAAACCAGACAAGAGTATTTTCCTATCAGTAATCAAGACAGGAAGCTAGGAACAGCAGAGAGCAGCCCTCCAAACCCTTCTCCTCTGTCTCCCTCTTGCCAACAGATGTTTGTCAGGCTGTTTGTAGATGAAAACTTGGACCGAATGGTCCCAATCTCTAAGCAGCCCAAAGAAAAGATCCAGGCTATCATTGACTCATGCAGGCGACAATTCCCTGAGTATCAAGAGCGTGCCCGAAAACGCATACGTACTTACCTCAAGTCCTGCAGGCGGATGAAAAGAAGTGGTTTTGAGATGGTGAGTTTTGAATTAAAACACAGCCCTAGATTCCATCCAAATCCCACATGTAACCATGACACAATTTTTTTTTTCATCTTAGTGTCTTTTTAATTTTTTCCATAACGTCAGGTCCAAGGGGTTTTTGTTTGCTTGTGTGTTTTTTCTCCTTTTCATCTTCCTGAAGTATTTATCCCCTTTGTTGATTCAATAAGACATACCTCGTGAGATCAGTGCTCCCAAGCCTAGGTACCATGTCCTAGGAAATGAGGGTCATGTGAGTGAACAGCAGTGAGAGCCAGCGTCTCATTCTTGTGTGTTTCCTTTCTGTTACTGCTAAAGCAGATCTAAGGTTATTCAAGTCTTGAACTGAAGCACCAGTCGTTGCTTTAGACGGCCTGTGAGAATGGCTTTCTCTGGGACAAAAGGAAATGGATGGATCCATCTAAGTAATACTATTTTCATACCAACAGTTAACAAATAGCAGGCCTTGAAAATAAAGGTCAGGGAATGAAAATCCTTATGTGAAAAATAAGGCTTTTGTGTACTCGGTATATTTGTGTGCTTGTCTCGTGGATGGTTAACATGAGCGTTTAGATTCAGCTGGGCTTTTTATAGATGGATGGTATTATGCCAGTGTTAGATTTTTATGGGCAGAAATTAGATATCAGTGTTATTTGACCTTTATTCTATCTCACCTTGATGGAATTGTTATACCTAGAAGTAGTTTTTACAATGTATTTTAAAACTTCCTTTATATTTTTATGTATTTGAGTGGACATGTATTAGAAATTTTCTGAAACTATTTTCATTGTACTTTTGAGAAGGCTCCATAAAAGCCAAGATTCTCCGTGCTTGTGATTGGTGCCTCCAATTTATTAGGTGTGATGGAACAGGGCTTGGTATAGATATAGGAGAGGTTTCAGAGTATGCCAATAGGAGAAATAGTTTTCCAGATATAAATGAAGTGAATAACAAGTAATACCTCCTATATTATCTATTTTTCTACAATGGCTTATAAAAATATCTTTGATATTTTTAAAAGAAAAACGACTGTTTCTTATAGAGAGGCAGTCTGCCAAGATGGTCACTAACACAAGGCTCGGTCCCTGGAGAGCTTGGTCTGGAGTTCAGGATCCACCAGTTTGTAGCTATGTGACCCAGGCAATGTACTTCAACTTTCTGAGCTCAGGTCCCTACTCTGGAAATGAGAATAATTCCTAACTTATAGTGCTGACAGGATTATATAAATTGTCATGTAAAGCTCAACAAGTCATTTCTGACACATAGTAACCACTCAATAAATCTGAACTCTGAAAATATAATCAACCAAATATTATTTAATCCATCGTCTGAAAAAAGCTACCCAAAATATTTGTATTATAAAATCACAGAACACTACATTTAAGAATTTGCTTACTTCTTAGAATAACTATATTGAAGTTGGAGTTTGTTGTGCCTAAGTTATTTTAAAATAAAATAACATAGCTGTGCCTGATGAAATTAAATTATGACAGTCGAGGTGGTATGGTATAAGAGAGGAGAGATTGCTTGAAGAAAATACAGCTACTTCCCCCATTATTGAATTTTTTAAAAGTTATTGTCACCCAATAGGAGAAAGATGACAGACAAAAAGGATATCTAACCAGGAATAAAAGCACAGAATCCTGGCTTTGACATCAGTTCATCATCAAATTGGCAGTTGATGTAAAATTTCAATAGAAACTAAGTATGTCTCATTCAGTGCACAATGCACAATATATACTTTCCTCTTTCAGTAACAATAAAGATAATAATGTTATATACCAAGATTTTATTTTACCAGCATCTGGCACTACTATTTCTTCTAAATCTTTTAATGTTATTTAGAGATTCTTTTCTTTGATAAAATTTATCTTATTTTCCATTTATTAATAATTCTTTAAAAGACAAAAATCATTATCATGTAGAATTCTTAATTTCTCAAAGGTGTATTTGAGATAGTCACAGGTTTTTTATTAGTTGTATTTATTTACCAAATATGAACATCTATTTGATATAAACTTTGTGCTATGCATAGAGAAAGACAAAAAGTTAATATAAAATCAAGTAGGTTTACAAACTAATCTTGAAGGAAATAATGCTGTAAAGAAATGCTATTGTATTTCATATTTAATAATTTTCATTTGTTCATTTTTTGTTCACTTATTCAATATATGTATAATGTGCATAACATCATGAAAAGTAATGAGAAATACAAAAGATGCCTGACTTGTTAATTAAGAAAATTTAACATGTTCCCTGATCATCATGATTCTTTGAGATTACAAGTTGTGGGAAGTGAAGTGCTTAAGTAATAATACAAGGCCTAATATAAATAAATGTTAAATGAACAACACAGATGAAAATTGATATTGTAGTTTAGCCCATTTTTTAAAAATACATTGCTCAGTAATGCACTATTGGAATAAAAATTAAATTTGCCATCTCGTTAACACTTGGAATTTTGATTGGCTTTATGTATCACTTCATTGTCATGGAGCATGTCATCATTTTGAACACTCATCCTTACCTGGAACAAATAGGAAAAGGCATGACTAGGGCAGATAGTAATTACAACTAAATATTATACATTAATTTTTTCTTGCCTTCATAATTTTAAATTTTAATATAAGATAATATCCACGGTTTTTAAAAATTGAAACATTAAAAAATATTTTCTTATATTGTTTTTGCTGTAGGTAGACGTGAAGAAAATGTATCATTTTTAATATATGATTATCTTTACATGCCAGTTATTTTGTAGTACTTAGTAAGTCAACAAAGCAACCTAAAGAAGTTTTTAATATATTTGTAAAGTAGAATTATAGGAGTATTTGATAGGGGACTCCGTATTATAAAATGAAAGTGGCATTCAGCAAGCTTAGCTCATCCAGTTACTTAGGATCTCTAATCCAGCAGACTCTTTAAGTAAAGCAAAACACAAAATATTGAATTATGTGTTCCCTACTGACTTTGATTAAGAAATTCAAAGAGATATTCCCATAGAAGTGGTTTATCACAACTTATATTAGTATTATACTTGACAATGTTGACATTCACTCTAATTTTATGCTGCTAATACAAAATCTATTCATGTTTAATTAGTCTACACTATCCCTTAAGAATTTACAACACAAGTACTTTTCATTGACTTCACTGAATGCATACAAATATTAGAGTATATATTTATGCATTCTTATTTCACTGAAATTATTAAGACCCCAAAGGTCTTAATTGCTGAAGTAGCTGAAATGTTTATGTCATTGCTCCAAAGTCTCTATAATGCATGAAATTAAATAACCATATTATGATACTTTTCTACACACTTTCACTAATTCAGTGTTCCCAATCATCTCACATCATAAATTCTTCAGTGGTGAATATAAAAGGATATGTTTTATGAAAAATAAATCCAATAAGTTTGATACAGAGTACTGTCTTACTTTTTATTAGATTTTAAGAACCAATGAGTTAAGCAGCCCTTATATTAATCCTTAGACAAATATATCAAATCATTATTGATTCTATTATACAGCTTTGACTCTCAAATTACTTCAGCTAATTTTCTGAAGAATATTTGTTGATTGTTTCAGAAAAGAAATGTATTTCTCCAAGGTGTCCTGATCTTAAATTCAAGAACACCTATAATAGATAAAGCCATAAAAGGAAAGCTTTATAAACAACGTGAGGTTACCCCATACCTAAGTATTATTTGTGTTACGTGATATGATTTCTCTTTTTATTTTCTGAGTTTGCATTGTTTAGAGACTCTTTCACCATGCTGCATATATTTAGACGTATTTTTATAGAACTCAGATGAAAATATTTGGGGGAGATAGTCTAAGAGACTTTCAGTCCATCCTTCCTCCTGTATCTCATATCTTGACACTATATCAAGTTAGGTCAAGTGGCCTAGATATTTGAATTCAGTAAACTCAGCCACTTGAAATATTACCTATTAATTTGCTTTTTAATATTATTTATTTGACTATATTTGTTTGAAGAATTAAATCTCATGCTTTTTTTTTTTTTTTTTTTTTTTGCGGTACGCGGGCCTCTCACTGTTGTGGCCTCTCCCATTGTGGAGCACAGGCTCCGGACGCACAGGCCCAGCGGCCATGGCTCACGGGCCCAGCCGCTCCGCGGCACGTGGGATCCTCCCGGACCGGGGCACGAACCCGCGTCCCCTGCATCGGCAGGCAGACTCTCAACCACTGCGCCACCAGGGAAGCCCCTAAGTTCTTTATTCATAGTATTTCTTTTTAATTACAGCCTATAATACCCTCCTCAGTAATTTTGATACCTGATTTCACAGTTCTTTCATTAGAAAATAAATATTTAATGTTTAGAAAATGGTACATTTTTGAGGGAATTTGACTACTTAACATCCTTTGCCTCTACTTGTCTGATGCAGACTAAAGTAGAGAGATCAGAATTCGTCTTCAATTCACAGCTTTCATAGATACCATAGGCATTGCAAAAGCTACAATAACACTATTCATTCTTTAGCAAATAGAGCTATTATAAAAAATGAATTAAAGTGCTTCTTTAAACTAAAAATTTGATTGGAAATATACTGAGCCCTTCATACAAGATCTTGGTTTAAAACTTTATACCTGCGTGACCATTATTATTCACAATATTCTTCATGCATCATGAGCACAACTGTACAGGTTTCTCTCTTTGTGAGCAGTTAACTTAATTGATGCTAATTAGTTTGAATTCCCCACCTGCTATTTGTACCAATTTTTGCCCTCTCTTTTATAAATGTCATCTACCATCCCCCAGGATACTTTCATACCATTCTCTAAGTTATTTATTCATAGTATTTCTTTTTAATTACATCCTATAATACTTTTCTTAATTTTGATAGCTAATCTGCACTCACAGTTCTTTAGCTTTCTCAGTTTCAGTGATCTGTATCACTCTAGCCATTATTAGCATGGATATTTCTTAGTCTTTACTTTCACTCAAAGAGCCTGCACAAGCTATATTAAAATTTTTCACAATCATCTACAATTTTTCAAGTATTCCCTGCTGCCTTTACAGAAGAAGTGTCTTGGTCTTATTGCTCTGGATAACGCTTCACTTCTGCTCCCCTGTCATTTCACCTCCTTCAGAACATGGCTTCTACGACCATCCCAATGGTCATATTTTCAGTTTTCCCTTTTCACTGAGTTTTCTCTTCTCTTCTGCTTTATAAAAAGTGTCCAAATTAAAAAAAATTAATCTTATAACTTCTATAATCTTTCTTTGAGGACTCAATGCGTCCATCTTTCTTTGCCATGTTTACTGAAATATTTTATACTCACAGATTACACCTGTTCCCACCAAATCCCTTAAATTCAGATTCTGGTTCTTACCACTATATTGAATTAGTTCTTATGAAGATCACATGACTACCTTTGCACCAAATCCAAAAATTGCATCCTCAACTATAAATCACCCCATTTTCTTAAGACTCTATTTTCTATTTCTATTCATGTACCTTTTTCTTGATTTGGGGGCTTTTCTTAAGATTCTGTGCTTGGCCATATACCACATATTACCCTCTCCACAGCTGCAGAGGTCTACCCCTGCATACAGTACTCTACTCTCAAAGTAGATCCCAGTCATATACAAAGCCTTGGTATTTCATTCCACATTCTAGTCAGATGCTAGGCAAATGTGTTATTATATCCTCACTGAATTCTCTGTGTTCTCTATCACCCATTCTCTCCACTGATCTTCTACCTCATCTACGAAATCAACAGTAAATTCCTCTTGACTTATCTATTTCCAGCAATCGCACCACTGTTGTCATGTACACCAGTGTTCATAAACTTGGAACGAGATTTGACTCTCTTTATACTCCTGACTTGCATTCTACCACTGGCTAAATTCTGTTTATTTTTCCTTTGTTGTCTTTCCCAAATCAGTCCCATAATTTTGAATTTTATCAGGTATCATTTTAGTTCTAACCTTTCAAATCTCATACCTATACTCTTGCATAATCCTTCTAACTCAACTACCTACTTCCATCTTATACTACCCTCTAATTCATAAACAGAGACAGAGCTAGGATTTGCACCTGAAAATTATGAAATTTGGGACCTTTTTTTCAAAAGAAAAGTAATATAAAATTATGAGCACAAATTAGGTAGAAGGATGAATATTTATCTGCAGTTAGAAAAAAAGCCACACCTAATAAATTTTTTTAAAAAGAGAAATCTTGAAGATTCAAATCTTTTTCTTCAGAAAAAGAACAAATACTAGAATACTTACAACATCAAGAAACTCAAGTAGTCCCATCCAGTTGAAGAACCCTGGTGCCTGGACTTCATTGGCTTTATGATAAATCTGCCTTTGCTCCTGGAGTAGTCTTCCTCAATTCTGGCTTTGATACTGTCAAACTTTTGTCATCTCAGGACAAATTCCAAATTTCTTACTATAGTTTGTTACAGCATGCCCTTTTGAAACTGAGACACCTAGATTAAATTCCTGTACAATTTTATGGATGTTTCTGAGTCTCCATTTTTCTAAAGGAGAGGGCTCTTGAGGTATTACATGTGACAATGTAAATAAAATGGTTAGCATATAATCTGGCCCCTTTCTACCCTTTCTTCTAATATGCTCAATTATTTCCTTTAATGTCTTAGTTATCACAGGGAACTGCTACTCTTTCTCTCAGTGTGTGCTCTCTTGGTTCACTGATTTTTCCTGACTCAGGGTTCATGGGTACTATTCTCTCTTTATTTACTAAATTATTTTATTTACTAAAATTGAAGAGTAACTAAAGTGTAAAGAATACAACCATCATTGCTTTCAGAGTTACTCATCAATGGATCTTTTAGTTTAAGCAAAATGTTGACCTGAGTCTCATGGAATACCGCCTCACACACCCCACTCACCTTCCCTCTACAAATACATACAAACCCTGAGTAAAATATAACAATTTTTAAATACCTATATAAGCTCAAAGGAAAGAAAAGGAAATTCCCAGGGCTTGAAATTAATAGAAAACTCATAGCCAGAGTTGTAAGCCCTTAATTTGATAAGGTAACAGAGTAGGAAGATAGAAAAAGTGAATTTAAGCCCAAACAGATCAGGGCTGGGATTTGAAAGCCAATTCAAGTTCAGGAGATGTGGATTTGGGTTCGTGACTAGGCAGGAACATGAACTGAGAACTGTATAAAAACTGGGACCCTGGAAAGGACTACTCTTCCATTAAAGGGGAATTAGAAGCATCAAATTACAACTTCAAAAAATGAAATAACAGGCATTATAAACATTGAAACTAAAACCTTACTAGATGGGTTAAATAGAAGATAAGATGATTCAACCAAAGAGAAAATTGATACACTGGAACTGTGGAAATTACTCACAGAAAAAAGAGAAGTGGAATTTGATAAAGAAGTTAACTTGGGGACTAGAGTGATATAGATCTAATAGACATTGCAAAGGAGAAATTAGAGAGAATGAGGACAACATTCAAGCAAAAAAGGAGGAAGAATTTTTCAGAATTGACTAGACCATGAATACTAAGAACAGAGAAACAGACCATCCCTGAGCAGCACAAATAAAAACAAAGTCACACCTATGTACATCAAGGCAAAACTGCAGCAGACCCAAAAAATTCTTAAATGTCACCAGGAAGAAACAAGAAATCATCTAAAACAGGAAAGTAGACTGAGCATAATACTTGTCCTCAAAATAGATGCCGGAAGACAATCTTCAAAATACTGAGAAAAAAGTCTTCAAAAATTTTTAGAGAAACTACTTTTAGTCTACAAATCAATGCCTAGCTAAACTCTACCTCCAGAGTGAGGAAGAAAAATACTTCAGACAACTACTGAAATTACCACTGACAAGCTGTTTCTGGGAAGAACTAAAATGTACTCTAAGAAAAAGGAAACAACCCAGAAGGAGACACTGGAAAATTAGCAGCATTGTGAGCAAATCTGAAGAAAAACTCCCTGATTTTAGTCAGTGGATCTTGGTTCTTAGCCATGTTTTATCAGCTGTTACTTGTGGACCTTGTATCTCTTGTAGTTCAGATTCCTCATGGGAAAAATGGAAACAAATAGCACTTCTACATGAAAACCAACAACACTTGAAATAACAAATATAAAAACTTCTGCATAGCATGGTACCTGGTCTCAGAGGAACAGGATAAAATGCAGTCGAATCTGAAATTGCATTCCACTGCTCCATTTACTGGAAAACCCTTGCTGTCTCAATCTGTTGAACTCCTTGGAGGACTAAATCCAATATGCCTTTATCTATTTAATCATCACTTCTAGCTAACAGCAGCCTTAAATCTCTCTTTCTTCCATGTGCAAATTGTACTTTGTGGTACTTTTGTAGTTTTATTTTATCCTGTCTTATATTACTGTTATTTATATATGGGCCTTAGCTCCCTAATAAGAAGTTATGTTCCTTGACTACTCTGCTTCTTAACTTGTTCATTTCTGTATCATCCACTATGTCTTATACGGTACAATTAGTTGCTCGTGAAATCTGCTCAGTCCATGTTCAATTCAATGGAATTAAAATTGTTGAATGAAGGATGAGTGAATGAGTGGACATTCATACTAATGTGTTACTTTGTAGTAAAATTAGTAGGGGTATAAGCTAGTGTTTTTTGTGTGCTCTTTCATAGTATCCTGCAATTGGCATTTCAATTTTAAAAGCTACTGATAACTGAAAATCTAGCCTAATGTATTTTAAATCTTAGGGAGTTTTTTTTTTCCTAAAGAAGGCGTCATATAACGTTTAATTTGAACTCTCTTGAAACACTATTTTTAAAAGATTTTTATCTATTTGGTAATTAGTGTGAATATTAATTGTATGAATAGAATTTGTATATAGTTTTAGGTTTCATAAGTAAACTATTAAAAGAAAAGATGTCATGATCCAAAATAATCATAAGTAAATGTAATCACTTATTTTCAGAATTAAAAGATGTTTCCTAGTGGAGACTTGAATAAGTTGTCAGTTAAAATGAAAACATATCATTTTAGTTGAAAATTTAGTTTATCTCATCTTGATCAGATGTATATGTCAGATGACATTAGCTAAATTGGGCTTTAATATCAACTATAAAACTTAACAGTCCCCCATGTGTTTGTGAAAGATCATTATTAAAGGCCAATAATGTTCTAAAATTAAGGCCAAAGCATAGACTATTAATTCATAATGAAATACTTATAATCAAAGCCTAGATAGGGGTTAATTATCATCTTTGTTTTTAAACTCCTTTTAAATTAGTCAAGATATTTTTCTCAAGAAAACTGGAAAGTCCAAGGATTCTCACATAGCTGGGCTCAAATGTCAGGGATTTGTCACTCTCCTAATGCTTCTCTGTGTATTGGTTTAACTCTCAGTCTTGCTACCTGTTGGGAAATGTTGCCATCAGCAGCTCTAAGCTTCTTTTCTTAAAACTCCCAATCCAAGAGCAATCTTCCAGCTCCAGGTCTCCATTTCCACGAAAGGACTTGAATTGGCCCTATTTGGATCAGTCACTGGGAACAAAGGGATGGGCTCCCATGATTGTCCAGGACTAAGTCATGTGGCCAGTCAGGTCAGTAAGGGACTTTGCTTATCACATCCACCAAAACCTTTTAGGATGGGGTCAAGGCAGTTGATTTGCTATTTTAGTCTGCATCCACCATGCTTATCTAAAATCTTGGATCATCAATGGTCCAGAATTCAGAACTTTCCTGATTTGGGGGACATGATAAAGTGCATATTCTGTTTATTGCATAACACTCACATTGGGGTCTGGAAAAACATCCCATGCACAAATATATTAGTCTTTCTGCCACAAAACCTAGGAATATTCACAGAAAGAAGAAAAAAGAAAGTTTCTCAATATTCTCGTATCAGTTTCTTCTGCCAACTGAGTTTGCCCTAAGTTTTTGAAATATTTCAGCTTATACAATATTAGGATCTTAGAATTGCTGATATAAGGTTGTGAGTCTATAATAAACACCCTTTGTCCCATGTATATTATAACCTATGTACTAGGCATTGTACTAACTTGCAAAGTAAACTCTATGATAACAGAGATAGTATTGATTTTGTTTATCTCCATATCTTTGGACTTGGCACGGTTCCTGACATGTAGAAAGTGCTCATTAAGTATATTTGTTGAATAAACTAGTAAAGATATCAGTGACTTTATGTACCTTATTTCATGGAATTCTAACAACTGCACCCTGATATAGAGGTTATTTTTCCTATTCATAGCTTATTGACTGAACCTCAGTTTTGTCATTTATAAAAATACAAATAATGATAGTCTGCAGAATGAGTGAGGCTCAGAGAGATTATTTAGCAAAAGTAGTCAGGCAGATTGCAAGGAACTGATTGCATAATAATATCCAGGTCTGTCTGACTTAGTTGCTAAACTGTTACTTTAGTCCACTGATGTTGGCAAATGAAGCTACCTGGTCAGAAGAAGGGATCCCTTAGGAGCTGCATCTTTTTACACTGTAACAGTTATGTGTTCAGGCATGGGTATACCATTTTGGGGTGATAGGATATCATCCAAGCTGCAGAATTTTCAAATTATGTATTTTATAAAGTAACAAGTTTAGCAGAAATCATCTTAATTTAAAACTCTACCTAAATTCTGACTACCGAATTATTTGCTTTAATTATTTTAAAAGAGCTCATTTTCTACTTAAAATCTCAGGTTGATGTCACCGTTGCTCCCAATCTGGCTTGTCTAATACTTGATTAAGCTGTGCTTGAACACTGGAGTCGAGAGCATTGCCACAGTAACCCATGAACAGAGCTTATATTCTTGATTTCTTTTTACTTTTTATAATTGCAAAAAAACAAAACCAAAAACCCTACAGCATCCTAAACATACAGCAGAAGTTCAGAGGACTCTAACATTGTTTAGTTTTAAGACCAAAAAATGGAATAGTTTGTTGGTGTGGTAGTAGGTTTTACATGCCTATATAAGGAGAGACACAGTTACACTGTGTCAACAGCAATCATATCTTAAGTCCCCAATTACAATTGTGACTTTTTAAACTCCAAAACCCCATGTGACTGTTTAGCCATCTGTTTAATGAAACAACCACCATTGATTGGGGCATAGATAATTATTACAATAAGAACAGTGCTGGGGAAAGATCAACTCATCCCAGCTGAGTATGACAGTTAATTATGAAGAGATAATTAGTGAAGGCTAGTTAGCATTATCTCATATCCAGGAAAGAAATCTAGGTATACATCATGTAGAATATGTGATTATATACATCTTTGAATAATTATTTTTAAATATCTAAGATATATACTAAATAGTAGATTTACTGACCTATATTCAACTGGAAGGAACAGTGTTGTTTTCCATAAATTATCTAGTGAACTCTTTGCATTTTGGTGAAATATTATTTCAAGTTATTCCAGTGGAAGCTTTTGTGTTTTATGGCCACTCTTACTGGTGTAAAAAGGAATCTTCAGCATTTATCCCTGGTGGAACCCATGACTACAGCCCTTAACACACTGACAGGAAAACACTAAAGAGATGATTTTAGAATAAGCTCTCCACTAGTAAATGTCACGAAGGAAATGGGAGTCCCCATGAATATGGTTCTGAGAACTCATAAATAATACTTTTAAATTTCTCTATGATAACACTGCTTTTATAAGGAGCACAACTGATAAATTTCCTTCTCACTCTCTAGGTCTAAGTACTTTTGAGTTGTGAAATAGATAGTAGCCACACCATGGAGGAAAAATAAGCAAAAGACTTTCATATTTAGTATCATATAACCGGACATAGCATAATTGAGCTCTGTGTGTATTGACGAGCATCGGCATTTATTACTGGCTCATCAATATTACAACCAAAGGGATTTTTACCAGGATTGCCTAACAGGAGAGAAAGAACTTCTCTGCCTGGCTCCTGATTCTCGTTCTGGGCATGAAACTAAGCTTTATTATGTTTCATGTACAGTAATTTCTTGGCACTTCTGGTTGCTCCAACGTGAAAATCTTGTGAATTTAGATTGCATCAGTTTAGAACGTGATGGAATTTAGATAAGTTCCATTTTATCATGCCATTAATGAAGAAGAGTTTTAAAGAATGAATAGGAAGCTGTTTTAGGAGGATTTTGATGACTTTAAGAGAAGAATTTTAGGAAGACCCTAATATATTCTTCATTTCAATGCATAATGGAGTTCGCTGTACATGGACTCCTCTGGAGGAATGTGTAGTGTTTAAGGGCTCTAGCTTTCTTTAAACGCACTGAGGACTTCATTGTAATATGACAATAAACTTTACTAGGGATTATTAGTCTCAGTCTATCATCAGACTTAAAGATGAATTCAGGTGTTTCCACATCATAGCTGTGTGATCTTGGGCATGTTATATAGGACTTTAATTTGGGTTTCTTTAAAATGGGTGATATAAGTACTTTTTCCCAAGGGTTGTTTGGAAGAAATTAGATAATGAATCAAAGATTTTTGTATTAATGCTTCCACATCTAAGCACTCAATATGAGTTAGGTATTATTAATATTTATCTTAAGATTAATTTAGAATGAATAGTACTGGTCTTCTCCTTGGAGGTACGTATTTTATCATGTATTTAGGATATTGTAAATTCCTTGAAAAACACATATGTATCTATTAAACTGTAATATAGATTTTATTCATTCATTCTGACCTTCTCTGCAATGAGCTTGAGTCAGTTATAATTGTAATACAGACATGTAAAGGACTAACTTTGGCCTGCTTATTTTTAGTTGAGCCGACATTTTATATATAAGGATTTTTCCTAAACTATCTTATGTTATTAATAATAAATTTTGTAAAAGTGCTAAGTATACAACAGAATTTAGGAGAGTGGAAGAGTTAAGAATTGGGAGACATGAAACCTGGCTTCTATTTCTAGCTCAATTTGTCCTTAGGCAAAAAAGTTTCTTCAAACTTTAAGGAAGAAACTGTACTGAATGATTTCTATGACCATTTACAGTTATCGGATTATGATTCTACAGTAAACTCAGAACAACTCTATTTTCAAAGTTATATTGTTTAACTTCTGGCCATGTCTAATCACATATCTTTGCTTCTACTGATTTTTTTCACTTAATGGGAAAGAGTACATGATTGCTTTATCTTGAAGTTGACTTTTTTCCCAAAATCTTGAAATAATGAGGTTATCCAGTGACCTTAAAAAAATATCTAGTTCCACTCAGCTGGGAAATTATTCTATTTTCTGAGAAGACCAATTAAATATATTTGGGGAAAACCCAACTGTATCATTTTCTCCAAAAAGGAAAGTACATAAATTATTACACACAGTAACTTATACTGTTCTAGTAAAAGTCATTTCCCATTTTGTTTTTAAATATTAAAAAATAATTTGAAAGGAAATGCTACCAAATCATTTTAATTAAAGAGATATTTTACCTTGTATTCTCTCTGTTCAACAAAGTATTAGGTGTTTAAGAAATGTATGTGTTTATTACTACAATTTAGTCAGCTTAATGAAGCTCCATAGCCTTACATATTCCTAATTTTGAATAGAGGTACCAGGTAAAGAGAAAAAATAAAAGGAATGAAGAACAGAAATAAGTCTCTGAAGTTCATGTGCCTATCAATAATTGGATCAGGAAAATAGAGACTGCTGATATTTTATTTAGCTTCTGTTAATTCAATCCCTAGAACTAAATGAAGTGTCTAAAGATGTAGTTTATAAAGGTGTGAACTCACTTCTATTTGAATAATGCTAGCTACAATGAAATAAATGAATTTTTTAATAATGGAATGTTCTTATTCCCATTTTCCCTATAACACTGTTGCCTCAAAACATAATTCAGTTGAGAAGAACAACATTGTGTAGCCAATTCCCCTGGGATTTAGAGTATAATTTTGAGCCATGTTATGGCCATCTTTTAATAAAACACTGATTTTGTAGCTTAGTATGTTTTCAGTTCTGAGCTAGACTATCTTATCCATATTCAATGAAGTACAGAATGAAATGAAGCAATATGCATTTTGAAATTATATATACACCTTTATGACAATTTAAATATTTTTTAATGTTTACCTCATTTGACCCTCTCTGTTCCCAACACACAGTTCTGGCTTTGTAATTTCCTTCTCAAAACTATTCTTCCTGCTACCTCAGGGGGCCTCTTTCTTTTCTTCCTTTTGCAAAAATGACATTCCAAATATCCTAATGCTTTATTGTCAAAGTTGTCGACCTATCATTTCCATCATCTCACAGGGTTATCAGGTGGAGTCTCCACCCTATACCCTTCCTACCTTTTGCCTACAGAGGCTACTTTGGAGGTGGAAACATGGGAGAGTCAGGTGAGGCAGCATAAGAAATTGCTTCCTAGTTCAAATAAAGTCAAAGCTTGGTCTTTCTGCACTGAACAAATTCTACTGAAGAGCAGCTACTAAAACTCTGTGGTCTGAATTTAGCTGTTCTAGAATATTGTTTGAGATAGAAATGCTATGGTTCAGTGTGCTAATGCACATCATACATGCCATACATACATTCATTAGCAAAATGAATCAAGTACAATAAAGGCATGCTCACATTCATTTACAAAAATTAATTAAAAGATCTCTATGAGTTGGGAGGCCTCTAAGAAATATGTATGGCATCCATACATATTTTGGACTCAGGCTTTGAAAACCCTAAGATGGCATACCATTATATATGCTAGATTGCTAAAAGATGCTTATTTTGTCATTTCATATTTTGCTATCTCATCTCGTTTAATTTTTATGTTACTTATCTATCATTTGCTTATCATAATTTTTTTAAAAACTGTCTGGTATCATTAAGTACTTCATCTTTCAGTTAGATAATTTTTCATGTAATTATGGGAAAAAATGGAAAACTTTTCTGATTATCACAAATGATATGGAGAATCACAAACAATTTGTAGTTAATTAGGAGCTTAGTCAGGGGGTTAATGAATTTCTACAAGGGCTACACAGAAGATGGATATCCAACATGTACCTGTTTGACTAATAATATTGACACATATTTTATAAATAAAACAAAGCATGTAGGCACACATGCACATCTCACATCTAGAACACTGAATTTTTGTTATAGCAAAATTGTTCTAGGGCTGAAGTTTTAGTTTGTTTTTAAGCTAAAATAAGGTGTTTTTTATAAGAATTTTAATCACATCAATTGTGTCACAACTCAGACTGTAAATAGTCATAATATTTCATTATAGATTGTTTGACATGGTCTGAGTGTCTGTCAGTTTTTCCAACTGTTTTGGCCCTGTCACTTGTTTTTGTTTTGTTTTGTTGTGCACTGTCATATGTTATAAGAGGATTAAAGGACTTGTTTTACTTGCAAAACCCAGTCAGCAATTTTACCACTGCCTGTTCAAACTCCAGCTTAATGGCCCAGACTAAACACTTGTGACAAAGGAGCTGTGGGAATGGATGATGGATCTGTAGCAACTCTAGCTTTAACCTCTAACTAGTTTTCATTATTCATCTTTGCAATTTCCATTTCCTCTTTCTATTGAAATCAGTTGAGTTGAAATACATGGATACTCCTGCACATCCTATGAGATCTTCTGAGCATAGCATTGGACTGTTAATGATACTGTTAATAATTTTTTCATGTTTTTTTCTCTCTTTTTTTTTAGTCTCGACCTATTCCTTCCCACCTTACTTCAGCAGTTGCAGAGAGTATCTTGGCTTCAGCCTGTGAGAGTGAGAGTAGAAATGCCGCCAAGAGGATGCGTCTGGATAGACAACAGGTACTGAGGAGTCTTGGGGTCTGGTGACCACCAGCTATAGCAAATATGGTTAAGTTAATCTGATTTATGGAGAAGAGCAGAATCTCTGGAATGGATTTAAAATCCACAGAGATATCATTTTTCTGTCTTTGTGATATGAATTTAAACTTGAAAAAGGCATGTCCATGAGATCAGTAGAGATGCAATGACAAAAATTTTCTGCGATGAAAAATGAACAATTGTAAAATTAATGAGTTAAAATTCTGTTTAGTATCCAATTTGAAGGCTAATGACTTATTTAAATAAGAGGCTCTAAATGATCATTTACAGTAGTTTTGTAAGTTTACCTGATCGTTTATGATAGTAACCTGATTATGGTCTTTTTGAATGAAAATGAACCTCTCTTTAATTTCCTCTGGTCCATTGCCAAATATCAATAGATTATGCTAGGTATGGGGAAAACAAAACATACCTTGAAGACCAGAAAGCCATAAAATGGGGCTACAAAATAAGGAAAATCTATGTCCTGTGCTTACCTTCACATTAACAAATCATTTACTGTATAACCATTAAGTATCATCTTTCTACATCTCTTTTCTAAGGCTGTATATCCATTTGATGTAGATGTACTCTTGCGGCGTGCACACTTCTCATTGCAGTGGCTTCTCTTGTTGCGGAGCATGGGTTCTAGGCGCCCGGGCTTCAGAGTTGTGGCACGGGCTTAGTGGTTCCACGGCATGTGGGATCTTCCCGGACCAGGGATCGAACCCATGTCCCCTGCGTTGGCAGGAGGGTTCTTAACCACTGTGCCACCAGGGAAGCATGAGACTTTTGTCATTATTATATCTCTAAAATTTATCTTGCTTAAAATGAGTTACAGGCCAATATATAATACCATATTTAGCATAGTGATTAAGACTGCATATTCTGGAGTTAAATACAACTGATTTTGATTCTCAGCTCTACCCTTACTAACTGTGTGACCTTCAGGAAATTATTCCAATTCTCTGTGCCTAGTTTTCTCATATGTAAAATAACAATAATAACAGTACTAATCTTATAGGGGTGTGTGAGAACCCTGAATGATAAATTTATGTTAGGTACTTAGCAATTTGCCTGGCACATGGTAAGCATCAAGAAAATTCAACCTAGAAAAAGTTATTTTAATTGATGTTCTAGCTTTTCTGTCATTGCATTGGTATCAGTAAGACTATAAAGAACCATTAATAGTACTATCTCAGATATAGGAGTTTTGAATTCAGACTAAGTCCATTTGAGAAAAGATCATTATTCTAGAAATCAGAATAGTAGAATTCTGGGATTGAAAGGAATCTCCTGGTTGTCAGTTCGCTACATACCTCATCCAATCTACACTCTAGAATATCCCTGAATCATAGAATCAATCATATGTGCAGTTGTTATGAAAATTAAATGACTGATTCATGTTATGTACAGCCTACAGTCTCCTTCTACAAGATCCCCAAAGCTGGTCGTCCACAATATTTGGTCCAATCATTTAACCACTGTTGACCTAATCTGTAAAATGGAGGATACAAATATATAGTTGTTTCTTCTTACTGTGAATGATATAGACTTCACTTGGCATGCAGCACAAAGGCTTCTACCAAGTGGATTTTACACTTTCATCAAAGCATGGAGATGTGGGAGCGGGAACTCCCCTATTTGGATCTAAACACTCTTTGCCTAAGTAGAGACAACCAGACTTCTTTTTGGTGTTGGCAATGGTATCATCCTTTTCTAGGCACATTCTTAACCCAACTCACAATTCTTAGAATTTTCCAGTGACTCAAAGATTCTTCATTGTGTCCCTGCCTTTCTGTTGGTGCATGAAAGTTCAGAAATGAGACAGTTAAAATCTAAATTCTGTTCAGCTGCACACATGACTACTTGCTGCCCCTGGTTAGCCATATGTAGGGCTGTAATTATATGCGTCCTTCAGAGTTTATGAAACTTGATAAATTAATTGGGCTTTATAAAGCTATGAACATGAAAGGTACTATGGATGTGTTAAATACTTTATTTCATATGTCCACCTTGCCCCAGGGTCTAGAGGAGGCAGCCTCAGCCCTGAAGCAAGTAGGCAAGGGCAGGAGCCTATGCCTCATTAGGAATCAGATGACTCAGGGCTGAGGTCGATCCCCAATGAATTATAGGATATACTTAGCATTTCTTTTCCTTTCTTTTTTTTTAAAAATACATTTATTTATTTATTTTTGGCTGCTTTGGGTCTTTGTTGCTGCTTGTGGGCTTCCTCTAGTTGCGGAGAACGGGGGCTACTCTTTGTTGCGGTGCACGGGCTTCTCATTATTGGGGAGCATGGTCTCTAAGTATGTGGGCTTCCGTAGTTGTGGCTCGCAGGCTTCAGTAGTTGTGGTTTACGGGCTCTAGAACACAGACTCATTAGTTGTAGCACATGGGCTCAGTTGCTCCATGGCATGTGGGATCTTCCAGGACCAGGGCTCGAACCCGTGTCCCCTGCATTGGAAGGTGGATTCTCAACCACTGTGCCACCAGGGAAGTCCCAGCATTTCTTTTCTTTTAACATGAAAATCTGGAATTTTTATGTTACCCAGGAAATCCTTTTTCACTTTGGCAATTCAAAAAGGTGGGCAGAGTCAGACTTCACATTTATATTTCTATGACATAGCTCAAATTGTCTTTATCTTTGTTATTTAGATATTATTTCACTACTATTTACTTAAAAACAAATCTATCTCAATGTTTTTGGCTACAGTTCATCTCACCAGAGAGACGAGGCAGAAAGTGAGAAAGATTAGAACCATCCACTTGCTGGTCATTTATCCCCCATCGCTTTGTACTTGCTCTTTTTGAGGAATGACATATATTCTATTCCAAGGCTTGTTGAAATTTCTGATTAATGTGAGGGTTTCTTTGGCTTCTTTTCTGTATTTAAGTTCTTTCAGTTAAATTAGCTTTTAGTTTTATAGAAGGGATCATGTAAAACCAATGGTCAAGGGCTTCCTCGGCAGATCCAGCCCTCATGAAGAACAATGCAGCACGAGTGTGCTGGGTGACAGTTTTTGTGGTGACTGGGACAGATGGAAAATCAATGGTAGGCTGTGATGTAACAGCTTTGACTCTACTGAAAAGAACACCATAGGGGAAAAGGGGAACTGGCATGTTAGTTGCTTGTGACATAATAAAAGGTGAGAAAGCAGGGGAAAAAATACTGAAAACTGATGTATTGCTAAGTTAAAGAAGAAAATCGCTATTAGTAAACCAACAGAAAACCATCGGCCCAAGACCAAAAAATATTTAGTAAGCCCACAGTTCCTGCTACTCTGTTTTCTATAGTACTGGTGAATTCTCTGTGACCTGTACCTCTTCCTGATTTTTCCTTTGTTCTGTTAGGGTGCTAATGATTGGGCATGTTATTCAAAGAAACATAATGGTAGGTATCAAGGTTGAAAATATAGCCACATAAGCACGATGGCAATTTTAATACAGACATTTCATTTTGTCATGGATGTATTTGAAGACTATCGAAAACACCATGGTCAAGCTGTTTTTGAGTCAGGCAGCTCTCCTTTCATGTTTCCTTCTGTATTTGCATGTACTTTTGGTAACATTTATAAAATTTCACAAATGCATAATTGAAAGAAATATTTTTCGGTAGGATTTTATGCTTAAATGTAAACATTGTGATAGTAACTGAGATAGGGTTTGAAACCTATTTTGTGGCCTTCCAGCCCACACTCCCATAACCTTACTCTCAGTCATCCTTGGCTTTCATTCTACTTCTAGCATTTGCCTTTCTTATATATAATATTTTAGAGAAAGAAAACTCTATCTTTGAGTGTTCCAACATGTGTTTCAGCATGGCCCTCTCATCCAAAGGAGAAAAAATATAAGAGAAACAAAGTACCACCTAGAGTAGTTCCTTGAATATATTGTATTTCCTCTGTAACACATGTAATTTTAAACAATTGAAATAGAATATACTTCACAAGTCATCTAACTGTAATAGGCCTTATTTTCTTCATTAGTAATGATATTAATAACAACAGAACATTAGGAACGTGTATGGATGAAGCACTGTTTGAGGTGGGTTGCAAGCCTATTTTATGTAACTGTCATCGCTTTTCATGAAGTGGAGACATTGAGGCTTAGAGCTCTTAGCGCAGAGCTGCTCAGGATGGATCCCCACTTGGATCCAATCCTTGTGCTTTTTAAAATCATGCTTATAGTAACATTTAAAAGAAATACTTTCAGACATGCAGGCTTATTTTTGATAATTTAGGAAATAGAGTAATGTATAGAGAAGAAATATAATTGACTAGTAATTCCACTATTCAGTTTTATAATATAATTCTTTCTACTACTCTATGCAAAACTTCCTGTTTTAAAAAGCAAAATAGTATCACATTGTATCCTTCCATTTAGCTTAATGTTGTGAATATTTATGGTATCACTATGTAAGTTTATCAGTTATTTTTAGAAGCCCCTTAATACTCCATCATGTAGTATTTTCTAAATTATTAAATGTTGATTTTGTTTTTCCTACCATAATTTGCCTGTGAAAAGGATACCTTGCCAGCTATTTTTTTTGGATAAATTATGAGACCTGGGTCAAAACCCAGCAAGGCTTTTTAAGCTCTTGATATATATAAGGTCCATGCTCTTAATTTCTACCTTATTCCTATAAAAATAAGCATTTTTGCTTGTTTTATAAACATATGCCTATTAAAAGCTTTTTTTAACATCTAAGAATCTTTGATTCTTAACCAGTGGTTCCTAAACCTTTCAAACAGCATGTCTTTTTTACAGTAAACACCTCGAAATGCCCCACTTTTAGATCCTGAAATTCAATTTATAGTTAATATAAATTATGCTCACAATTTAAATATGTATGGATAATGTCTTGATTTTAATATAAATAATGTGTTATTTATTTTAAAAGTAATATATAATCAAATAACATGTATTTTGATGTGGAAATATGAGGATTCCACATCACTGGAAGATACAATAAAGTCATCAGCTGCTTCTGCCTGTCCCTCAAATCAATGAAGAAACCGCAGCTACAACTGTTCTCTGATACAGGTGTATTGTGGCAGCTCACAGAATTCAGTGACATGAACTTTACAAACGGTGAAAAACTAGTGGTACAGTTCCAAACAAAACAGCACAATAGTCCCTCAACTTACAAGATAGTGTATTCCTGAGACAATTCAACATATATTTTAAAACATTCACAAAAACTTTGTTTTTATACCTAAAATGAAATTAAACTTTAGGCTCAGGAAACCCTATTCAGGCTTTCACCTACAAAAATATCCAGCATGACTTTTTAAAATTCCATGGGAACAGGGACAGTTCTTAGTTGATTGGTACTGCCTAGAGAATGTCTGAGCTTTCCGTAAGCTGGTCCTCCCACTTCATGCCTATTTCACCTGCTATATATTTTCCAGATGTCCCCTAGAAGTGGTAATGCTGTTTCTGAGAAGCACTGCTATGGACAACTAGTCTAGGATTTGAATACAGGAATGAGAATAATACATTCTCAGATCTATTCCTTGATAATGAATTCATAACTCAGTTCCTCCCATTTTGAAGAGACTGGCCTTGAGGTTCAAAACCCACAATTTTCCATAGATTTTCACTCATTATGTCAAATGAATTCTCCCTCCAATCCTTTTTTCTACCTTCTGTTTACTTTTTTGTTTTTAAATTTGCCAGAGCCTAAAAGTAAAAATTGGATGCTATAAGATAAAAATAACTTAACCAGGCCCTTTGGTTTAATTTTATTTCTTTGCAAGAAGGAAGCAATTAAGTGTCAATGGCTATAGCAATTATGCCTCCAGTCAAAAAACTAAGCCATATATGATTACTAATTCCAGTTGTATTTCTAAAATATAATTCCATTTTGTATTCATTGTTCAGCTATTTTCAATATCTCCTGAGATTACAGTTACATCCTTTTCTAATTTGGAAGTCACCATCAATTAAATTACCATGTTTAACATTTACAATAGGGACACCACAACATCCAACAGTTTGCTACAAATATAATGCCACAAAAAGACAAGGCTCAATAATCTTCAAAAATGCATGTTTTCATCAGTTTCAATCATTCATAAATATGCTGTTTGCACACTCACCATTGGAGGGTGTGACTAGGTGTACACTGAACCATCTATTCACTCACTTGGTCTCTAAAATGCCTGGCAGTGTTAGTAAGTAATCATATTCCACAGGAAGAGAGGTTTTTTCCATCTGGGAAATAGCTAACAAGTGGATATTGAACCATGACCTTAAATTCATGAGCACTAAAGGGTGGACAAATTAGTAAAGCAATCCAGAGAGACTCGAATACATTCTCACTACTGCAAACCAACCATCATACCTATATAATATCAGAACAGACTCTCAGAATGGTTATAATCACATTTTTAAATAATAAAAATAGGGAAATATTATATATTTCCATTATATTTTTGTAAACATAGAAACTTTATAAACATAAAAACTAAGAAAAAGTAAATATATATACCAAATTAAAATGTTTTACAGATACATAAAATATCACTTATGGATAACTACAATAAATATTTACTATTCTAATTTAAAATTTTTAGTTCATTGTGCACATTATGTAATATTTGAGAAATACAGTTAAATAGTTTTACTGGAATATTTATTTGCTCTGTAGGGAAGAATATTTGACCTGTATTCTGTTGGTATTTTGTGAGCAAGATAATTGCTTTACGAATTGTATTCTTTCAGCATTAACTTAATAATGTGGCTGGACTTCAAATATGTATTATTTCCAACTTGAGGTCTTGCAAGATAACTTTTTAATGGCAAAAGTTTAAAATTCTTATTTTTCCAATGTGTTTGAACTGCTCTAGGGAGTTCCTTAAATATTTCATGTATCTGTATCAGCAAGAGATATGATTAATAGGAGAAAATTAGCTCTAAGTAGTCCTAAAGTAGTTTATTTAGCAAATAATCATTATATGGAAGATATTTTGCTTGGTACAGAGGCTACAAAACAAGGATTGAGAACCTTTACTGAGGATTTACCAGGTACTAGATTTACTTAAAATCACTTTCTACTGAGCAGGTGTTTTTATTCTTTCTTTGCAGAGGGATGAAACATAACATCTTTCCTCTAGAAACTCACATTCTGTTAAAGACAAGTGAAATTAGTATGGTAAATGAAATTATAAGGGTGTGATCAGATTGTTGCGAAAGCCAGAGAGTTCTTCTAATTTTACCTGGGAAACCCAGGAGGGCTTCCCAGAGAAGGCACTATTTGAGCCGGACCATGAGAAATGAAGGAGATTATGAGAGCTAGCGGATGATAGTCCAGACACATGGAGCCTTTTGAAACATGAAAGTTTCCTGAGTATCAAAAACAGTCATATCTGTGAGTGAAACTTGAGATTCTTCGGAAGAAATAAAAGGAGAGGGGATTGGACATGAGGGTTTAAATTAGATTGTGGGCATTTTATATGCTCTGTTAAGTTATTTGGACTTTAAGTACATGCCAGAGATAAGTGGGAAGGAGAGTGACATCTCCAATTTTTAGGAAGCTTTAGAACCCTAGGGACAACAAAACGTAGATGTAGTGGGGCAAAGGTGAGGTCCCAATTCAGCAAGAATTCATTTCTCTACCACCTACATTTCAGATTTGCTATTTAATTGTAACAGTAGTTAAATATGAGCTAATGCCGAAAAGTAATTATGAAGATTAATCTGCTATAAGGTATTTTGAAGTTACAAATGAGTGATTTCGGAATACCTACTCTTCCATGCTGCAGTGTTAGCTCAGCTAATGAGTAATCAAAGTTTAATTTTCTCCTATAGTTTCAACTTATATAACTGTATATATAGATTATTATTCTTTTTATTGTAAATATTTTTCATCTTTTTCTCTTTTTATGATCTCTCAAAAAGCTGTCATTATGGTTTTCCTCAAACAGTGACTTATCTTTTTTTCTTAAATTGAGAGTAAGGTTACTTCTGTATAAAATTTTTCCTTAGTGTATATATTTTCCTTATGTAATGATATGTCAATGTATGATGAGTGTCAATGTATGAGTAGTGATGTACAGTGCATGATTCTCCTGGTCTCTCAATAGTACTATGAAGCATGTAGATCAAATGGTTTCCCTTTTCTATGGATGGGGAATCTGAATCTAAGAAACTTTCTTTTGAATACGTCTATGGGGTTTTGAAGGAGGGGAAACTGGGAACAGCCTCAATTTCTGATCTTATTTTTTGTCTTTCTGTTACTCATTTTGCTTTACTATTTGGTTTTCTGGCTTCATTGAGAATTCTCCCACATTTGTGTAGAAATGATTCTTTTTTTAATTTTAGGTGAATCTTTGGCTTAGGATGTTATTAATTTCAAGTGGATCAACGTCAGGATATGAGTAGGTGGTTTGAATTCAGAGAGAGAAATTCATCATAATATGTTAATACACTTTTTGGTGCCAAAGTCAGGGGAACATATGGTTTACTGGCTTCTCCGTGAAGACTGCATTTTTGTTAATTTCTTTTAAAACCAGTTATTTTAGGCTTAGCAGACGAAGAGTCTGACTTATTGTTTTATGCCAAATATATTCATTTTTATAATTTATTTCTCATGATCTGTCCATTCCTTGTCCTGTCTTTTCTCTTTAATCTGGCCAGTTTAAAACCCACTAGTTACTCTGAAACAATAATTTTATGTGTATTGGGGAAATTTAGCCACAGTCACAAGTTTATTATGAAATTAGATAATATAATAACTTGACAAATTGGGCTATGCTTCCTAAAGGGATATATGATGTTTAACATGACTCAGGTGGTAAATACCACAAGCCCAGTGGCCTCAAGTAATACACGTTGTTCTTCAGTTACTCAGCACTTTGAGAAAGCATGGTTTCTGCAGAGCTAGATTTTCTAGATAGCTGTGGTTAGCCTTACAAATGATTTTACTTTCATTTGTAGTGGAAATATTCCTAAAATCTCAATGCATCTTCATTTCATGCCATAACTCTTCGGATCATAACCTTTAAAGATGGATTTAGTTATTAATATTAATCTTTACTAAGAATTGTGTGGTGCTGACATCAGCTTTAGCTATAGACACAGATGCCACAGAGCAGGTGATGGAACAGGGGATCTTGTAAAGTCTGTCCTAGAGAAAACTCCCTGAGGCAGGTCAACTCACTTTATTGGTAATTTACCTCTTTCTCAAAATGGTGAGGGGAGCCTGACTTTCTGACAGGCTTGGCAGCAAAATTGATCTTTACCTATTAACTTTGCTGAAATGGATCAATCTCTCATATTATCTCTCATCCTCAGGAAGAAGCCCCATTTTTCCCATGCTATCAGTGTTCTTTGCCTGGTCAACAATGTTACTTCTTTCTTGCTTCAACAATCCAATGGCTTCTGAATGTCTACTGGACAGTCTGTATTTGTCCTTATTTACACCCTGTTAAAAGAATATAAGGAAAACTACCTCTCACTGTTTTAGGAGTTTATACAAAGCTATTTTCTCAGAGCTCTTACCTGCACTCATTCATCAAGAGCAAAGTGATACTTACATAGGTCAAAAATCAAGTCACATTTATTTTTAAGCTCCCTTTAATGTTTTGCCTTGAACACAAGCAAGATCAAAATAGCCTTTTCAATGAAACAATTAAGTTGAAAGTCCAGTGAGATTCCTACATTAAGATCAAACTTCTCATTAAATCACTTCTCTGGTAACATTCTGTGTTCTTATTTTTCTTGGTTTTGGTGCTAGTTCTGTTATTTAAGAAAACATCGTAATGCCTTCTGGGTCTGATATTCAAGGACCCTCAGGGAACTTCCAGAGCCCAGTAGTAACCTTCGCGTTTTTTCATCTCTGAGGTTTGAGACTAGCCTCCTATTCCCAAATCCTCTATGAAAATATAAGTGAGATTTAACAGAAGTTAGGGTTCTGAGTTCTTGAAAGAGGGCAAAGAGCAAAAGTACAAAAAGAGGTCATACTTGCAACTGTGAATTTAAGTTATAAAATAGGTAGATGTAAGTGAAAGTTTATCTAAATCTCATAGGCATTATAATTTCCATCAATAAATGGCAATTAAAGTAAAGCTTTCTACTATATGCCCATCTCTCCTATTCATTATTTTTTTTGCTACATGATTTCTTTCTGGTGGGGAGACCTGAGAAGTTTAGAGAAAGAACATATCCTTTGATTCGGGCGTTTGGAAAATAGAGTCTGGAAACTCAGAAGCAGTGGCATGTTTGAACTGCATATGTGGGCATATATACAGAGTTGCTATACTTGGGGATTGCTAATACATATATAACTTTTCAAAAAAGCCTCTTTTTCAGATTTTTAAATTATCATTTTTCTATAGGACATACTGGACTCAAAAACCATTAGAGCTTCCAAGAACCTCACAGACCACTTAGTTCAATAGGTTTATTTTATAAAAGAAACAGGCCTGGAAAATTTCATTTTTAGTTTAGATTTCCTTTCCTTCCTTCCCTCCTTCCTTTCTTCCTTTCTCTCTCTCTCTCTCTCTCTCTCTCTCTCTCTCTCTCTCTCTTTCTTTCTTTCTTTCTTTCTTTCTTCAGTGATTTTTTTCATAGTTCACTAGAAACAGAATTTCTCTTTAAAAAGAAGGAAAACAGACCAATACATACAAAGAATTTAGCTCCCTTAAGATTTCAGAGTAATGTTCTGAGGAATGAATTTATGAATGCTTCATAAATTTCAAATCTTAAGGCCATAATACATTCATAGCATGCAAGAATTTGAATACTATTTTAGATGCAGAACTCAGAAGGTCACATTATTTTATTCAATTGCATTTTTCTATCATTTATTATTGCCTGTGAAGCAAGTTTGAGAAGTCCAATGAAGCTGTCAAGCTTCAAATGTCTCCATAAGTGTGAGGAAAATTTCCTTTCCAGGGAACTGCTCAGCTATCCATGTATCTTTTTTAATTCTTTATTTAAGATCCTTCATTTGAGGTCATTCTAAAAATACAGAATCCTTTCTGCAGTTTTTTACATTAAATGAACTTTTTGAACTACCATGTATTTGATCATTCATATTCTAACAAAATTGGTTGAAATCGTTTCAAGTACCCAGATTCAGGTTTAAATGCCAAGTTCTTCACCATTCATAGTATCATCTCAGCTATATTGGAGAAATAAATCAGGACATGTATGGGAAACACATCATACATGATTATACTAATGTTTGTGTGTCCTCTTACACCTTAATTTGAATGCACATACATTTTCTCATTTAATTTGTTTCCCAAAACTCGGTGAGGTCTACATCATTACTGCTCCTGTTCATGACTAAAAATTACACAAAGAGGAAATGCAGTGCCTCACTGTTGCTCCTATTTTCTTGCTATAGAAAGGACATTTGGGGGATTTAGAATATGTGAATGTGGAGCAGAATCTTTAATGCTCCAAGCACACCCTCCTTCCAGCAGTACGCCTTTGCTCAGGCAGTCTGGCAGCTCCAGTTCCACTCCTGTGTTTATTTGTATGCCCATCTCAAAGCGCACCTGCTTTAGAAGCACCCCTTGGATCAACTCGCAGCCCACAAAGCTAAGTCCCTTTCCTCCTTCTCTGTGTAGCAATGACTATCAGCACAGCTTATTTGAGGACTTGATTATATTCCCAGGTAACATTGTAATGGCCTCCAGGTGTCTTTTGGAATATTGACTCTATAAATTTTTATCACTCTGTGGGATTAAAACAGCTTTGGCCTGCATCACCTTGAGCCCCAAAGATACCTAGTTATGTACTGGGAAAAGGGTAAGCATTAAATAAACATCCATTCGTGGCTTGATGTAGCATGGCAAAAAGTTCAGTTTTAAGGAAGGAAAGAGACTTTTAATGAGATGCCTGCCAACACAGTAGGAAATGTTCAAGCCCAAGAATGGTGTTATGTGGCCAAATAGAGCAGGAATTATTGGAATTAATACTGTAATTTAAAATGTCTGACAACTTGGTAAACACAGTTTTAACACCAAATGGGGAAAGTCACAAATACAATATGATAGGGAGGAAGGGTGTAGGCTGGGGAAAGGAAGTCTCAACATTTAGTTCTTTGAGCACTATTGCTTTCCACTGTTCAGTGAGAAAAAGAAGGCAGCTTTTAGGTTCCTGACAAAGCAATTATGGCAAGACCCAGACGCTGGGAGCTGACCTGACATTTGCCCTTGGGTAGTTGTCATAGCAGCAGGCTGAATAGCGCAGCTTGATACAATTACTACTGCAGGCTCTGGACAGAAGTTGCGCCCTCAATGCAGCACATTTGAACATTAATATACAAGTATGTATATTAATTCTTCCTTAGTGGTGGCCGTCTCCCCCCTTTACTCGGCACTCATCTAATTTTAAGTACTCATTTCATAAGAAGTCTATGTTTAAAGGCAACAACAACTACATGCCTTTGGAGGATTTGCAGTGATGTATCTGGGGTATTGTTCCTTGGGGAAAAGTTATTTTAAACAGTGTTGCTAACAAAAGAAAGGTTTAGATGCTGTAAACTGGATGTAGCACTTTTTTTTAAAGCTATGTATGCTGTCTATTCTCATCAAATAAATAATTTTTGTCCTTATTTACACTTTGCTTATTCCCAAATATATGCATGCACCTCTAGATCTGTGTCTTATAATCAAAAGATAGCTATTTAAAGTTATCTATAAAAAGATGTGTATCTAGGTAAACACAGTATGTCCACAAAAAGGAGAGGGTATCTGTCAATATGTTAAAAAAAAGGCTTTGGGATCATTACTGGGGTACTCATTTGAGTTTTTAAAATATTGCTTTAGTTTACTAGGCTAAATTTGGTGTTAATGTGGACATGCTCTCCCAAAACTAAAGCCTTAATAGCAATGTTAAATTATATATCATTATATACTCATATTTTATAAACAATTATAATTATTAATGCATGTATAATCTCTAAACACTCAGATAAACTGTTAACTACATAACTTTTTAACTAAAATATTATTTCTATTCCAATGATAAATAAAATATATGAAAATCTTCTGCTTAAACCAAAAAAAAGAAAAAAATCCTAATATTCTATATGATCAGCAGAGAACCTGTATATCCTAGATCATGACCTTAAAGAATTTCTAATGGATACATGTATATGTATGGCTGAGTTGCTTTGCTGTGCACCTGAAACTATCACAATGTTGTTAATTGGTTATACCCCAATATAAAATAAAAAGTTTAAAAATTTTTTCTAAATATTAAATATAATCTGAATAGTAATAATTTACTTTTGCTTAAAGCTTGAGGAAAATTAATATGACATATTGACACTATAGTAATTTCAAACCAGCATTTCAGAAATTACAAAAGGATGCATATAGAATAATCTGAATACATGATAACCTAATTTAAGATATCAAATTAAAATTGAATTTTGTCTCTGTTATGACTCAGGTTAAAAATTAGGGGAGGGCCTCCCTGGTGGCGCAGTGGTTGAGAGTCCGCCTGCCGATGCAGGGGATATGGGTTCGTGCCCCGGTCTGGGAGGATCCCATATGCCGCGGAGCGGCTGGGCCCGTGAGCCATGGCCGCTGAGCCTGCGCATCCGGAGCCTGTGCTCCGCAACGGGAGAGGCCACAACAGTGAGAGGCCCGCGTACGGGAAAAAAAAAAAAAAAAAAAAGAAAAAAAAATTAGGGGAGTTTTCCAAAAAGCCTGGAAGTACAATTTGTTTGGACACGAGAATATGTAAATATCAAAATTTAGTGTATTATAATGAACTTACTTTTAACAATGCGTTTAAAAACATAAAATATATTCACCTCAATGGCACAAAAATTGAGGGTATATCCAATCTAATCTAAATCCGTATATTATATATGAAAAGAGATACTCTCCTGTATTATTCCACTGGGAAAACGTTAAGCAACATTTGTCTGCTGTCTCAGGCCATTGAAATAGAGCTGACTACCTGTCTCTATATTGCAATCTGCAGCCCACAAGAATGAGGGCTAGATAGGAAAGTATCCAATGAGTACACATTTAGAGATGAGGAAACCTGGCTTACTTTTCTTCTCAGAGATAACTTGAATTAGGAATTTTCAAATCATTTCATTCATTAAGTAATCAGTGAAACACCATACCAAATTCTTAACCCTATTTTTATATTAAACTTAGAAGTGACCCAGGAGAGCATGATCTGGCATTCAGTGACTATTGAAAGCAACGTCAGGAGAGCAGTGCCAAGAATTAGGAGATCTAACGCATGAAAATCTCTTACTTGAAAGTGTTAGAAAAGTTAGTCCAAAATGGTTTAAGCAAAAGGGAAATTATAAGCTCAGGTAACTAAAAATCCTAGCAGTAGTCCAGCTTTATATGCATGTAGTTGATTGTCTTATAGATAAATAGGATCTCTCTTGGTTCTACACCATCTTTGTTGTTTCTGTACTCTGACAGGTTCTCCCTCATGGTAGCAATATGGCTGCTGAAGCTCCAGTTTTCCATCTTCCCTATTGACTGACTATGATTGGGTTACACATTCAACCCTGAAGCAACTGTTGGGGCCAGGAGAACAGAATAGGTTGCATGCTCAGTTTTGAATTCATGTATGTAGTCAGCTATACACAGCACATGGAATAAGAGTGGGAAAGGAAAATCAGATACAGTTATTAAAAGAGGGAGGGGAGGAGATGAATGCTGAAAGATCAAAGGAAAACAATGTTTGCTCTAGTGGGATCTATTAGTTTCCTAGGGATCCCATGACAAAGTACCACTAACTCAGTGGCTTAAAACAACAGAAATTTATTAGTTCCAAATTCTAGAGTCTAGAAGTCCAAAATCAAGGCATTGGAAGGGCCATGCTGCCTCCAAAGCATCTCGGGAAGGATCCTTCCTTACCTCTTCCAGCTTCTGGTACCCTTAGGCATCCCTTGGCTTGTAGCAGCCATCACTGCCTCCATCTTCACATGACCATCTGTGTCTACATCTCTTCTATTCTTATAAGGATACCAGTCATATTGAATTAGGACCCACCCTAATTCACTATGGTTTCCTCTTAACTAGATTACATTTGCAAAGACCCTATTTCTAAACAAGGTCACATTTGTAGGTATTAGGGGTTAGGGCTTCAACATATGTTTTTGATGACACAATTCAACTTGTAATGTCTACCCTCTCCCATCCTTGCCAAATTCATGTCTTTCCCACTTGCAAAATACATTCACCCATTCCCACATCATCCGAAGTCTTAACCCATTCTAGCATCCACTCTAAATCTAAAATCTCACCTAAATATAATCAACCCTAAAAGTCTCAAATTCTATCTTCTAAATCATCTAAATCCATTATGGGTGAGACTCTGAGTATGGGCCATCCTGGGGCAGAATTCCTATCTATCTGTGGACCCTGAAACCTAGAAAACAAGTTATATCTTCCAAAATACAATGATGGGAGAGGCATAGGATAGACATTCCCATTCCAAAAGGGAGAAGTGGGAAGGAAAAAAGGGGTCACAGATCCCAAGCAAATCTAAAACTCAACAGAGTGAATTCTATTAGATTTCAAGGCGTGAGAATAATTGTTTATGTCTCCATGCTCTGTCCTCCCACCACACCTGGGCAGCAGCCCCATCCTCCTGGGCGATCTGGATGGTGGCCCTGCCCTCTCAGCCTGAGACATCTAGTTGGCTGGCATCAGTCAGCCTTCTCTGATCTCTGCATCTTCGGCTTTGCCCTAGGAGTCATTCTTCTTTCATTCCATCCTACTTATGTCCCTTTCAGTTCAGGTTTGCAGGTTTTCTGCTGGTATAAAATTCTCAAAACCTTTATCAGTCTTCCATGGATGTCAGGGTGATCCACACTAGTTGACACATCCTTCCTGGATAACTTTGTCTCTATCCCTAGCCTTTGCTGAGATTGTTGACTGCACCCATAAGTCACACACCTAATCTCTTTGGCACAGAGCTGTCCAGCCACACCCTGTTTCTAAAGCACGCTATCTGGAAAATATGCCAAATCATCAAGTGCCAGTTCCTTTGTGTTAGTAAATTCAAGCCATAACATAGGCTAATTCCAATTTTTGCATTCCATTTTTTAAAGGATGTGTGTATGGCTTTATGCCCATGTGTTACACCTAATGAGAGTTTACCAACAGAACTAGTGAAGGCATAGAATTTAAAGTGTGTCTATAAATGCAAAATATATAACTACTTCCAATGTTATTTAAATGGAAAAAATTTATAAACTGAGTTTTATTTACTTAAATATTTGAGGTAGAGCTAATATCTGTATTCATTTATTTGTTTTTAAAAATTACATGAGTTTTATCATGAGAAGACAGTTGTATATAATCTTTCTCTTTCTCTTGGGCATAGTGTAGATAAACTCTTATACAAAATGAAATTTCACAGCAAAATGTGAAGGAATGCTAGTCATCTGAAATCAATGATACATGTGGAGAGTATAAATATTGGAAATACAATTTTTAAAAAAGAGGGTAAATATTAGCCCTATTGTCTATTGACAAATGTAACAAATATATACACTCCATTATGTTGGTACTGTCAAACATAGTAAGTACTTTACACACCTCCACACCCTCACACCCACAAAATCTGTTCTTTTTTTAAAACATCTTAATATTTTATTTTTCCTTAGTAAATATTGCATATAAGTGGCATGGACATATATACACTACCAAATGTAAAACAGGTAGCTAGTGGGAAGCAGCTGCATACCACAGGGAGATCAGCTTGGTGCTGTGTGACCACCTAGAGGGGTGGGATAGGGAGGGTGGAGGGAGATGCAAGAGGGAGGAGATATGGGGATATATGTATATGTATAGCTGATTCACTTTGTTATAAAGCAGAAACTAACACACCACTGTAAAGCAATTTCACTCCAATAAAGATGTTAAAAAATTTTTTTAATAAATATTACATGTAAAATAGGAGTATTACATAGATTTTAAATGGTTTGTTTTCTGCCTTAGAGACAAAGCTCTTACAGAACCCAGTGATTCATGCATGCAAACCCTGTATATATATATATCCCTGATCAAGGCCATTTGTAATTAGACTAATAATAAGTGCTTCTTAATGATGAGGAGGAAACCAATTATTAATGAGCTGCTTCTTGAAAAATACTGGCCATTCATTAGCTCTACAGTGCTGACCAAGGTGCATATGTGTATATTCTGTTCTAAAATCCAACTAAAATTAACCTCTCTGTATATATTGCTGTATTTTGTTTCTTTGTTTACCTTTTGCTTTTCCGTGAATATGAAAGCACTGTAGAAAATTTGACAGTGATTTATTAATTATGGAGGTGCCACTCAAGGCAGGTCTGAAAAACTGTGTGTGTCTTAGCACGAAGGCAAGCACATTAACAGCCCGGATGCACCTCTGTGCAAGGCTGAGGGGATAAACATCAGGGCTGCTTGACTTCAAATTCCTTCCCTTAATCCCTTCCCAAACAACCCAATCAGGAGGAAGAAAGGGCCCGCATCTCTGCCTTTGTAACATGTCAGGGCCCTTTGTTCTTCGAACCTCAGATGTGAAGTCAATATAATGGATGCTTTTGTATTAAGTAACTCAGGAGCCCCTGTTCATGAGACACAGATGAGGAACCTGGGGCTGGGCTATAGCTGTGGCCACAGGGTCCAGTGCAAAGATGGATCACACTCATTAGGTCTTATGAGTATTTCCAGGAATAATTCAGTTCCCCTGCATTGTATCATGTGACTTCCTTCAACAAGTCACAAAAGCACTGCTCCAGTATTTTGAAGATAGATAAATAAATAAAAATAAAACTGAATTGAATCATTCATTTCTCAGTACATTAAACCTATACATTTCAAAAGTATATAGGAGGGGTGGCAGAAGGCAGACGTGTTTTATTTGAACATCGCTGTAAAATGTTTGCATTTGAAGGTTTTTCAATGAGGCATGTGCTCTTGAATTTTCCACTGTCCCCACATCTTCCCATTGTCCCATAGCCAGACATCTTCACCACATATATACCTTGCCTGGTCCCTAGAGACAGTTGAATTTGATGCTTTGTAATAGATCAAGACTTTTGAAATACCTAGTATCACCTGCGTCTTTTATCATCCGAACATATGTACCAATATTTTTGCTTTAAAAAATAAAGCTTTACTAATCCTTTGAAAAAAATAATTAGGTTGAGAAATAAGATAGTCTTGAGGGGCTTATCCACTCCAACATATATGAATGCAAAGATACTATCTCCTCCACATATTTCTATGGCAGTATAGAAACTTATGTTTAAAAAATAAGAAATAGGAACAAGAAAGCCATTTAAATTTCACTCTTCTCTGTATTTTAGCATGGATGAATATATGGTTTTGCCCTTGAGAGGATACTTGCTATTTTAGAAGTAATACATATATCAGTCAGATTTTATGAGTATATGAATATACATCAGGCAAAATATACAGGTATAAATCAAACTCAAGCTGACTTACAAATTTTGTCCTTAACCAACCACTGAATTAAGGTTTACTTCCTTAAAATCCTAACTTTTTTTGCTTGATTTCCATTAGCTACTTGAAACCAGCAGCCTTGCTTGGCACAAAATATGAAAGGAAAACAACTGGGCAGATATTTTTTACCAGCTTGACATGTGTCTATCAATTTTGGTTTTAAACTGAGTTGTCTGTTATTCCTGGCAAGTTCAGAGGGAAGATAAGCCTCTGGGTCCCCAAATAAGTAAACATATTATTTATGTTTGGTCATAGCAAAGATATGTTTAGTTTAAAAATAGGACCAAAGTCTCTAAGCTAGGATTGTAACACATTTATAAAGCAAACCAAAAAAAAAAAATTACAAAGTTATTTAAAATGAAGGATGACTGGCATTAAGCATCCTGAATACCCACAGCTCATAAAATACTTTAAAGTAGCAGAAGGGGAGGAGGCCTTCATAATGGCAGAGGAGTAAGACGTGGACATCACCTTCCTCCCCACAAATACATCAAAAATACATCTACATATGGAACAACTCCTACAGAACACCTACTGAACGCTGGCAGAAGACCTCAGACTTCCCAAAAGGCAAGAAACTGCCCACGTACTTGGGTAGGGCAAAAGAAAAAAGAATAAACAGAGACAAAAGAATAGGGATGGGACCTGCACCTCTGGGAGGGAGCTGTGAAGGAGGAAAAGTTTCCACACACTAGGAAGCCCCTTCACTGGTGGAGACGGGGGGTGGCGTGGGGGAAGCTTCGGAGCCACGGAGGAGAGTTCAGCAACGGGGTGTGGAGGGCAAAGCAGAGAGATTCCCGCACAGAGGATCGGTGCCGACCAGCACTCACCAGCCTGAGAGGCTTGTCTGCTTACCCGCCGGGACGGGTGGGGACTGGGAGCTGAGGCTCGGGCTCCGGAGGTCAGACCCCAGGGAGAGGACTGGGGTTGGCTGCGTGAAGACAGCCTGACGGGAGCTAGTGCGCCACGGCTAGCCGGGAGGGAGTCTGGGGAAAAGTCTGGAGCTGCCTAAGAGGCAAGAGACCATTATTTCAGGGTGTGGGAGGAGAGGGGATTCAGAGCACCGCCTAAAAGGGCTCCAGAGACGGGCGTGAGCCGTGGCTATCAACGTGGACTGCAGAGATGGGCCTGAAACGCTAAGGCTGCTGCTGCAGCCACCAAGAAGCCTGTGTGCAAGCACAGGTCACTACCACACCTCCCCTCCCGGGAGCCTGTGCAGCCCACCACTGCCAGGGTCCTGTGATCCAGGGACAACTTCCCCTGAAGAACACACAGCGCAACTTAGGCTGTTGCAACTTCATGCCAGCCTCTGCTGCCACATGCTCACCCTGCATTCTGTACCCCTCCCTCCCCACCGGCCTGAGTGAGTCAGAGCCCCCTTTACCCCCCTCCTGTCTGAGCAAAAAACAGATGCCCTCAGGCGACCTACACACAGAAGCGGGGCCAAACCCGAACCTAACCCCAGGAGTTGTGCGAACAAAGAAGAGAAAGGGAAATCTCTCTCAGGAGCCTCAGGAGCAGCGGATTAAATCTCCACAATCAACTTGATGGACTCTGCATCTCTGGAATACCTGAATAGACAACGAATCATCCCAAAGTTGAGGCAGTGGACTTTGGGAGCAACTGTAGCCTTGGTGTTTGATTTCTGCATCTAATTTTTTTCTAGTTTTATTTTTATCTTACTTTAGTATTTAGAGTTTATTATCATTGGTAGATTTCTTTATTGATTTGGTTGCTCTCCCTTTTTTTTTATATATATAGATATACATATGTTTTTCCTTTTTCTCTTTGTGAGTGGGTATGTGCATGCTTCTTTGTGTGATTTTGTCTGTATAGCTTTGCTTTTAGCATTTGTCCAACATTCTGTCTGTCCTTTTTTTTTTTATAGTTTTTAGCACTTGTTATCATGGCTGGATTTGGTTTTTGATTTGGTTACTCTCTTCTTTCTTCCTTTTATTTTTTTTCCTTTTATTATAACTATTTAATTTTTTTATTTTTAATAATTTTTTTAAAATTTCTATTTAAATAACTTTTTTATTATTCTTTCTTTCTTTCTTTCTTTTCTTCTCTGTTTTCTTCTGAGCCGTTTGGCTGAAAGGGTCTTGGTTCTCTGGCCAAGTATAAGGCCTGTGCCTCTGAGGTAGGAGAGCCTAGTTCAGGACATTGGTCCACCAGAGACATCCAATCTACAGATCATCCAAAATGAAAATAAACAAGGAAACACAAACTTTAAATGATACATTAAACAAGACGGACTTAATTGATATTTATAGGACATTCCATCCAAAAACAACAGAATACACTTTCTTATCAAGTGTTCATGGAACATTCTCCAGGACAGATCATATCTTGGGTCACAAATCAAGCATTGGTAAATTCAAGAAAATTGAAATCATATCAAGTATCTTTTCTGACCACAATGCTATGAGACTAGTTATCAATTACAGGAAAAAATCTGTAAAAAATACAAACACATGGAGGCTAAACAATACATTACTAAATAACCAAGAGATCACTGAAGAAATCAAAGAGGAAATCAAAATATACCTAGAAACAAATGACAATGAAAACATGATAGCCCAAAACCTATGGGATGCAGCAAAAGCAGTTCTAAGAGGGAAGTTTATAGCAATACAATCCTACCTCAAGAAACAAGAAACATCTCAAATAAAGAACCTAACCTTACACCTAAAGCAATTAGAGAAAGAAGAACAAAAAAACCCCAAAGTTAGCAGAAGGAAAGAAATCATAAAGATCAGATCGGAAATAAATGAAAAAGAAATGAAGGAAACGATAGCAAAGATCAATAAAACTAAAAGCTGGTTCTTTGAGAAATAAACAAAATTGATAAACCATTAGCCAGACTCATCAAGAAAAAGTGGAGAAAACTCGAATCAATAGAATTAGAAATGAAAAAGGAGAAATAACAACTGAGACTACAGAAATACAAAGGATCATGAGAGATTACTACGAGCAACTATTCCAATAAGATGGACAACCTGGAAGAAATGGACAAATTCTTAGAAAAGCACAACCTTCTGAGAATGAACCAGAAAGAAATAGAAAATATGAACAGACCAATCACAAGCACTGAAATTGAGGCTGTGATTTAAAGTCTTCTAACAAACAAAAGCCCAGGACCAGATGGCTTCACAGGCGAATTCTGTCAAACAATTAGAGAAGAGTTAACACTTATCCTTCTCAAACTCTTCCAAAATATAGCAGAGGGAAGAACACTCCCGAACTTATTCTATGAGGTCATCATCACCCTGATACCAGAACTAGAAAAAGATGTCACAAAGAAAGAAAACTATACGACATTATCACTGATGAACATAGATACAAAAATCCTCAACAAAATACTAGCAAACAGAATCCAACAGCACATTAAAAGGATCATACACCATGATCAAGAGAGATTTATCCCTGGAATGCAAATTTTCTTCAATATATGCAAATCAATCAATGTGATACACCATATTAACAAATTGAAGGAGAAAAACCATTTGATCACCTCAATAGATGTAGAAAAAGCTTTCGACAAAATTCAACACCGATTTATGATAAAAACCATCCAGAAAGTAGGCATAGAGGGAACTTACCTCAACATAATAAAGGCCATATATGACAAACCCACAGCCAACATCATTCTAAATGGTGAAAAAATGAAACCATTCCTCTAAGATCAGGAACAAGACAAGGTTGGCCACTCTCACCACTATTATTCAACATAGTTTTGGAAGTTTTAGCCAAAGAAATCAGAGAAGAAAAAGAAATAAAAGGAATGCAAATCAGAAAAGAAGAAATAAAGCTGTCACTGTTTGTAGATGACATGATACTATACATAGAGAATTCTAAAGACTCTACCAGAAAACCACTACAGCTAATCAATGAATTTGGTAAGGTAGCAGGATACAAAATTAGTGCACAGAAATCTCTTGCATTCCTACATACTAATGATGAAAAATCTGAAAGAGAAATTAAGAAAACACTCCCATTTTCCATTGCAAAAAAAAGAATAAAATACCTAGGAATAAACCTACCTAAGGAGACAAAAGACCTGGATGCAGAAAACTATAAGACCCTGATGAAAGAAATTAAAGATGATATAATCAAATGGAGAGATATACCATGTTCTTGGATTGGAAGAATCAAAATTGCGAAAATGACTATACTCCCCAAAGCAATCTACAGATTCAATGCAATTCCTATCAAACTACCACTGGCATTTTTCACAGAACTAGAACAAAAAATTTCACAATTTGTATGGAAACACCAAAGACCCTGAATAGCCAAAGCAGTCTTGAGAAAGAAAAACAGAGCTGGAGGCATCAGGCTCCCTGACTTCAGACTATACTACGAAGCTACAGTAATCAAGACAGTATGGTACAGGCACAAAAGCAGAAATATAGATCAATGGAACATGATAGAAAACGCAGAAATGTACCCACACACATATGGCCACCTTATTTTTGATAAAGGAGGCAGGAATGTACAGTGGAGAAAGGACAGCCTCTTCAATAAGTGGTGCTGGGAAAACTGGACAGCTATATGTAAAAGAATGAAATTAGAACACTCCCTAACACCATACACAAAAATAAACTCAAAATGGATTAAAGACCTAAATGTAAAGCCAGACACTATAAAACTCTTAGAGGAAAACATAGGCAGAACACTCTATGACATACATCACAGCAAGATCCTTTTTGACCCACCTCCTAGAGAAATGGAAATAAAAACAAAAATAAACATATGGGACCTAATGAAACTTAAAAGCTTTTGCACGGCAAAAGAAACCATAAACAAGATGAAAAGACAACCCTCAGAATGGGAGAAAATATTTGCAAATGAAGCAACTGACAAAAGATTAATCTCCAGAATTTACAATCAGTTCATGAGCTCAATACCCAGAAAACAAACAACCCAATCCAAAAAATGGGCAGGAGACCTTAATAGACATTTCTCCAAAGAAGATATACAGATTGCCAACAAATACTTGAAAAGATGCTAAATATCACTAATCATTAGAGAATTGCAAATCAAAACTTCAGTGAGGTATCATTTCACACCCATCAGAATGGTCATCATCAAAAAATCTACAAAAAATAAATGCTGGAGAGGGTGTGGAGAAAAGGGAACCTTCTTGCACTGTTGGTGGGAATGTAAACTGATACAGCCACTATGGAGAACAGTATGGAGGTTTCTTAAAATACTAAAAATAGAACTACCATATGACCCAGCAGTCCCACTACTGGACATATACCTTGAGAAAACCATAATTCAGAAAGAGTCTTGTGCCACAGTGTTCATTGCAGCTCTATTTATAATAGCCAGGACATGGAAGCAACCTAAGTGTCCATTGATAGATGAATGGATATAGATGATATGGCACATATATACAATGGAATATTACTCAGCCATAAAAAGAAACAAAATTGAGTTACTTGTAGTGAGATGGATGGACTTAGAGTCTGTCATACAGAGTTAAGTAAGTCAGAAAGAGAAAAAAAAGTACCATATGCTAACACATGTATATGGAATCTTAAAAAAAAAATGGTTGTGGAGAACCTAGGCGAAGGACAGGAATAAAGATGCAGACATACAGAATGGAATTGAGGACAAGGGGAGGGGGAAGGGTAAGCTGGGATGAAGTGAGAGAGTGGCATGTACATACATACACTACCAAGTGTAAATAGATAGCTAGTGGTATCAGCTGCATAGCACAGGGAGATCAGCTTTGTGCTTTGTGACCACCTGGCGGGGTGGGATAGGGAGAGTGGGAGGGAGACACAAGAGGGAGGGGATATGGGGATATATGTATATATATATAGCTGATTCACTTTTTTATAAAGCAGAAACTAACACACCATTGTAAAGTAATTATACTCCAATAAACATGTTAAAAAAAAAAAAGTAGTGGAAGGAATGAGTGAGCCCAATTAGGAAAAGTCAGCCTTCAGTGAGCAACTCTGAAAAGGCATACATCTTAGAACGAGGTCCTCATTTTTCAATTAGTCTTCTATGGAATTGAAGATGATTATATTGGTTTTTCTGGTGGATATTGCTAAATACCCAACTTATACAGCATTTTACTCTGTAGTACCCAGAGCTTTACAAAGATTAATATAACCTTACTTAGATGGACTCTGCAGGGCAGGTAGAACTGTACCTCTTTGTCCACCCAAAGACACCAGTACCAAAAGGGTGGAGGGCAGGGCCCAGCATTTTACTGAAACTCTGGATGAGCCTCTGATGAGCACTGGAATGTTCTTACATGCTGTTCACTGGTTTATACACAGAACTGTATCCCATCATTTCCTTTGCAAGGGCACATGAAAGGTAAAGGAGGAGGAAAGAAAGTTGTAGTTCATTTGCATAATTTAGGCTCCTGGAAATTAAAAATTATTCATTACCTCGGTGATTTTGTACTGAAATTTAAAAAAAAAAAAATGCTTATCAGCAAATCCAGCCTCCTGCACAGTGCCTGTGTTAAAACAAACGGAGTAAATCTCAACAAAGAGAAATTTTGAAGGGAAGATAGGCTGAATTCATGGAGAAATATCCTGTGCAGTTCCATTATTTTTCACTTTGCATAATTTTATTTTTAAAGGCTATTTTAGAATATAAACAATCCTTCCTTAATAATTGAATGATATTTTTATTTGAAGCTATAGTTTAGGGCAGTTGGCAAATTCTAAAAGATTAAAAAACAAGCTTTAATTTTTACCTATAAACATCTGAAGATATACCTAAAAATAGATATATTTAGTAGTAGGCATGCCAAAAAACTTAATGTTTAGCATCCATTATAGTATTATTTATTAGGTAAACAGATAGAAAATAGAATATTTTTTATTTGAAAAATTTCTCAATTCTATTGTCACATTCTTTCCCATTAAAATACATAAGCATTGGATATTAAAATGATGTAGCTAGCCATCTTTCTTTTCTGCCTTTTGTGTCTTAAGTGTCTAACAAAATTAACTTATACTGTGGAACACTGAGTGGGTAAGATCTGCTTTGGCTACCAATTTCCCTCTACCTGTTCTAGACACGTGTAAAAGAGTTCCCAGCAGTGTTTGACAGAGTAAGCCTGATAATGATAATTCCCTGATGAAAAAACAAATACTACTTTTTGTCTTCTTTAGTTGAATACCTTCAGTTCCTTTAACTTCATTATAAAGTGTTGAGATCTTCCAGCAACTTGGTTTTTCCCACCTGGATGGTGTTCGGCTTATGATGGCTTATAGTGTGGCTCCCAGGAAGCCTTGACTTGCTCAGCCAAGCACATCAGTTAAGCCTGCACACTACACAGAGTTCCCACATTTAGATCTCAGTTACTATACATAGCACTGTGTGAACTTGGATAAGTCCCTTGGCAACCTTTGTGCCTCTGTCTTTTCAATCTATAAAATGAGAGTTTAACAATATTTAATTCATTGGGATGGAAGGATCAAGATAATATGACAATTAGCACAGTTCCTGGCATATAATAAATGCCCAATAAATATTACCTGATAATATAATATTTCTCTCTTTTTTTGAGTTAGCATCATTCTTTATTCAAGGAATAATTAATTGCCAGCAGGTCCACATTCTAGGCATTATATACTTTTATTAATGCAGCCTAAGATGACATTAAATATTTTTGTCTAATTCTTCTGTGTTGTCTCCTATTATGCATTCCTAATATTAAATGTTCTCTATTGCTCAACTTAAATCAATTATAATTAAATCTGAAGTGTTACCTGTTTCCCATGCTAACCTGTAAGTTCACTGGAAGCAAATTTCCTATCTGTATCGTTCACTATAACTGCAGTGTCTTGCACATTGTATATGCTCAATAAATATTTTAATAAATGTTTTAGTTAATTATAACTGTACATTTTTGCAGAGGTGCTAATGTTATATTTCTTCCTCACTTTGTGTGTGTAGGTCATGTTTTAGATTTAAGTGTAAGGCTATACTTTTAGCCCTGTTAAATTTATCTTATAAAGTATTAGCCTATAATGAAGTTGTTCATATCCTGTTGCTGTTGACTCCCCATTGTTTAGTGTTTTCCCTCCTTCTTCACATCCTGTTTCTGAATGTTCAGTATTTTGTCATTGTACTTATGTGTCTCAATTTAAATATTGAATAGCATAGGGCTTAGGGCAAAACCCTGTGTCATGCCTTCTAAAGATCTTTCTTCTTGTTGCACCAATTTGTTCACTAGTCTTTTGATGTGGTCATTCTATTAGATGTGAATCATCCTCATGGTGCTGTCTTTCAGCAACTCTGCCTTATTTTGCCACATGCCTTGTTTTATGTATAGAAAGTCACCATGATCTGCCTTTCTATTAATAGTTCCTTCACAAAGAAAATGAGATAAGTTTACTAGGTGTTGTCTCTTACCACTATTAACAGAGTTTTAAAATGTTTAATTTATAAACTTTAATGACTTACACTGCCATTATAATAGAAACTGTGATTTTTCTGCTTACGTATCTTAAATTTTCTTTTTCTATCAAAGAGAAGTTCAGATAGAGTTTGCCATCTCATATATTAAAACCATTTCAAAGGGCAAGAATATGAAATAAAAAGATACACTTAACGTAACTCTCCAAATGCTAAACATATTACGTTGCTTCACAAACTTTTCCTACCAGTAATCTAATACATACATTAAAGTTTTAAAGTGTACATGTCTTCTGACCTGGAAAATTGAATACTTGCCTTTGTCTCTACCCCACTAAAACCCTACTAAAGTGATTGAAAGTGAAAATAAAAAGTTTAGATCTACACAGAGGTAGAGAACGAGGGAGGACTCAGGAAAGGATTAGAGATTCACCTCATTTTTTGGAAAATGGAAATCTGACCTCCAAGTGACTATAGGGAGATACTGATAAGGAACCATTCAATCCCTGTAGACCTTGGAACGTCTAAGAACTGAGGGCGCCAGGTATTTCAGAAAGTGGAGTTACATGAATATGAAAATAAGAGTATTGATTCAGTGTATCTGAGAAGTTCTTAGACCCCCTAGATGCCCTCCTCAATTCTGTAGTACCAGGAGACCTCTTTTTCTTCCCACCCAAGGAGGAGATAAGAGGTTTATTCTGTAGAGAAATAGAGGCAAAAAGCTCAAAACCTAGGGATACCAGTTATAGCAGCAAGAAAAATATACTGAAAATGGGCAAAATAAATTCTTCAACCTAAAGATTACATATCTCTGCTACAGGTCTTTTTCACTTTTTAGCTCCAAAAATAGACAGCCTAGTTATTCCCTCCACTAAAGAGACTAGAATTCTTCTCTCAAAAATTGAGGAGCCAGAGAGGGAAAGAACTATAGATCCTGGTACTCAAATATCAGAAGCAAAGCAAAGAACAGAAGAAAATTGTCAAGCAAAACAGTTCATATCCTCAGAAAGATTTAAAAAAATAAAAGGTATTTTCTCAAAATGAGAAATTAATGCATGAAAAGGAACAATAAACAAAACCAAACTCTTGGAATATAAAAAATATACATGATAGGGGCTTCCCTGGTGGCACAGAGGTTGAGAGTCCGCCTGCCGATGCAGGGGACACGGGTTCGTGCCCCGGTCCGGGAGGATCCCATGTGCCGCGGAGTGGCTGGGACCATGAGCGATGGCCACTGAGCCTGCGCGTCTGGAGCCTGTGCTCTGCAACGGGAGAGGCCACAACAGTGAGAGGCCCATGTACCACAAAAAAAAAAAAAAAATATATATATATATATATATATATATATATACACACACACACACACACACACATTGTAGTCAAAAAGCGTTTTAAGAATTGGAAGGCCATTTGGGAAATTACCCAGAAATTTAAAAAAATAGACAAATAATGGAAAATGAAATACAAAGGTTTTTTTTTTTGAAGGATCAATTTAAGAGAAGCAACATCTGGATAATTCGAGTTATAGAGAAAATAGAGAGGAAGGAATTATCAAAAATAATTTTTTTTTTCTAAAACTGAAGAACCTGCATTAGCAGGATGAAAGAGCCCATAAAGTTATCAGGACAGTAAATGCAAAAAGCCTACGTCAATCACATCATCATGAAAGTTCCAGAGCACATGAGATAGAGAGACAAATTTGAACTCCAAGTTCCAAGGAGGGAAAAAAAAGAGTCACATATAAAGAATCATAAAGCCAGAGGATGTTAACCAGCAAAACCATTCTCAACACTAAAAAATATGGGAGCAAAACCTGCAAAATTATTAAGAAAATTTTATATCCATCCAAATCAAACATGAGGGTAAAAATAATTTAAAATAATTTTCTGGAGTCTATCTTAGGTATAGCCTTTCTCAAAAGGTTACTGGAGAATATTGTCCACTGGAACAATAACATAACCCAAGGAAGAATTTAATGAGTCCAAGAAGAGAAAATACAAAATGGGAGAGAGGGAAAAAGATATGGAGAATGACGCTATGTCGCAGACCTAGAGAATCCTCTTTCTAGATTGGAATAAAAGGATAAAGAGTTCCAAGAGAGGGGGAATATGGAACTGATGGAACCCCTGATGGATTTGATGATATGGAAAATATTCCAAGAGGTTTCATATTTGTGATAGAAAATTTGGGGGAAATTAGTAATAGTGTCTTGGAATACTAGCCAATTAAAAATAGTGTTTTGGAATACATACACCACACAAAAAAATTTTAATACTGAGGGAATAAAGAAAGTGTACTCCTCATTCACTGGTTGGCTCAATAGTGAACAGAACTGTGTCATTCTGAGTCCCAGCAGGTAACCTGTTCAAAAGAGTAATTGGAGGCTGTTTAATAAAGGGACTATTTACATAGGTGTGAGATGGGCCAAGGAAATCAAGAAGAGGTGGTGAAGTACTCTAGGACTAGCAAGCCTGGAGGAGCAATGGAAGGGAACTATTAGCAGAACCTGATGGGAACAAAAGCCATGGAAGAGGGGCTGTCTTATAGGATCCAGGAGCACAGCAAGCTCCCAGACCATGGCACGCCAGGAAAGGGTACTGGGGGATAAATACCCCCTGCTCTCCTCTGTAAATTCCTGTCAGGGCTTCCTGTTGATGAAACCCTAGCAGCCAGAGAGCAGGTGAGCCCAGCTGTTAAGTTCACAGTGGTTATACACCCAGGAAGCAGTGTTAGAAAGTGCATCTAGAGGGGAAAATTGAGAATATTCAGTGTACCAGCAAAAGCATGTGTTGTTACAATTTCTTCTTGTAAGGCAAATTCTAGTCTAAGCTATATGATGTTTACATTACCTAATTTAACCAAACCCCAGGGATCATAGAGATCATTGGATACGAGGAATGTTTCATATCAAGTGTAGAGTGGATTTCAGTGCAATGTTCACACACACACACTCACACACACACACCCTCTTCCCCTCTATCTTCACATGATGGCCTCTTCTTTATCATTCCATTCCTTGGCTGATTGGCATATGTATTTTTCTTAGAAAGACACCCTCTGGAACACCCATCTCCAATCATTCTTTTACATAACTCTATTTTATTTCATTTTTAATGGTTACTGCTATTGAACTTAGTATTATAACTTATATTTTTTATTTCTTCTTTTTGTCTAGTCTCTCCCCTGCCTTATACCTCTATAGGTCCCTTGAGGACAGGGATCTGAGGATCTATCTCCACTACTTTGCTGAATGTGTAGCCCAGTAAATAGAAGGGATTCAATAGAACATTGTTTAAATAATTCACTAAGAAATAAAATGGCTGTATAAGATTTTGTCCTGGATTGTACATATGAGATAATAAAAAAGGGGCCTGTTGAATATAGCACAAATCTCTGTTTCAGGAGACTACAGAGATAGATGAAGGTGTCGTTCATTGAAATCAAGAATTCAGAAGGCAGAGCAAATTATGGCTGGAAAATTAAGAGTGGGAGAAGATAAAGTGTATAATTTTGACATACATACTCAGTGGGATGCACTTGTGGGGCATGCAGTTATGTGCAGTAGGTATTTGAAAATGCGGACCTGAGAAAAGGTCTTAATTACAAATTTAGATTTAGAGGTCTTTGGTGTAAAGAGGTAGATGAAGTCATAAACAGGATGAAATCTTGCAGGGAAATTAGTAGGCTCCAGGAGAATAAAAATGGAAGGGAAAAAGAAGCTGAGTTATACTGTTTCTACCAAAATTTGTTATGGAGTAGGGTAAAGTAATCCAATATCTTAAGGAAGATATTACCATTACTCTTCAAATACAAGTATGTTCAAGAACACTAATGAGTTTACTTGTGTGTATGTTTGAGAAGTTAGAGTACAGAACTCCTAAAAATTACTGACTTCTTGAATAATTAGTTTTTCATTGTAGATGGAAATAAAATTATAAACTTTATATCTGATATTTGAAGAAATATGTCAACAATGATATGTCTCTTCTTACTAGATACCCTCCACCCACAGTCAACATGGTAAATCAGAACATTATATACGTATAACACTATCCATGGTAAATCAGAAGCAGTATTATTAAGGAGAGGAAAGTTAACAAAAAACATATTTTACTTATGTGTACATATAACACCAACATGTAGTCAGACTTAAGTGATGCGTTTTAAATTCATCACTAGATTATTTTTAGATCATTTCATGTTGTTTCATACACGTTTCCTTTAAATTTTATTTTTATATTAATGTAAAAGCATTATCACTCAGTGATTCAGGTATCACCATTTTGATGGCTTTTCTAATTACCTTAGTTTGACTATTTCATAATGAATATACTTGAAGTATCAAAATGGATGGGTAATTTTTACACCCAGTTTAAATTAAATTATAATAACCTGTAAGCTTTTATTTCAACGTGTGTAGGAATTAAGATCTCAATTATATGGCTCCTTCAAGATATATAATTCAGATGGAATTATGTTTATTATCTGACTGCACATAATGTTCATTAAAAGTAGCTGTGAAGGAATCTATTATGTAGAGTGACATTCGGAAGGGATTGTTCTTTGTTCTGCTCATTCAACCATGCTGGCACACCTGTTTCTAATATTGAAACCACCTATGATTACCTCCCAACATCCTGTTGAAACAGCATCATTAGTCAGGTTTTTCTACTTACTCAAAAAGAAATAGGAAAAGATGAAAATTTTCTGCCATGGCCAATTTTTCTTAAAAAAAAACTTCCATTGTATTTTTCAAAGCTCTTTTTCCCAGTTGAGCCTAAGTTTCTTAAGCCGGTAGTAAAGACTTCCAGAATCATACCTAGAAGATTTTGAGTAACTGACATTGGGGATAAATAAATCGTATCTGAGAGGTCACTTTTTTTTTTTCTTTTTTTTTCTTTTTTCTTTTGCGGTACACGGGCCTCTCACCGCTGTGGCCTCTCCCGTTGCAGAGAACAGGCTCCAGACGCGCAGGCTCAGCGGCCATGGCCCACGGGCCCAGCCGCTCCATGGCATGCGGGATCCTCCCAGACTGGGACTCGAACCCGCGTCCCCTGCATCAGCAGGCAGACTCTCAACCACTGCGTCACCAGGGAAGCCCTGAGAGGTCACTTTTAAAGTACTTGGCCTGAGTTTTGTTGGTTTATGTAGCCATTTGTGACAACGTATTCAACCATAGTTTTAACATAAATTGTAGCCTGATCTTGTACTTTGGGAAAACTAATATTCACAGGAATGAAAAGAAAGTCAGTTTGTTTCTCTTAATTTATCTTCTGAAGTGGCATGTGTTATTTTTATTTGATCTGAGCAAAAATGTTACAGTCAAAAACAGCGCTAAAACTTATGAGATTATTTTAGCATTAAACAATAATATATATACATGTTATTATATGTGGACAAAATAAAATAAAAAATATAATCTTATTATCAGACTAAAATTAACTAGCAGAAATTTATTAAATCCCTTTAAAACTCTGCTTTATGTATCAAATTTGATCACATTGTTGTTAAAATAATGCACCTCTCCAGGCTGCCCAACATCATAGGCTAGTTAGCCATTATGCAGGTATTAGCCTTAATCTTCTGACATAACCATGTTAATAGGATTCTTATGTAGTTACTAACAGTTAACTGCTTAAAAAAAAAACTTATTGATCTCTGTTGTGCTTCTCAAAGTTTAATTGCTAAAAATATTTGTTCTGAATTTTTATTACAACTGTAATACTTATTTGTTCTGGATTTGATCTGTAAAAATATTACAGATTTCAGCTGTAATATTTTTATAGCTAAGGATTCTAACATAGCTATAGTGTTTAGAATCTTGCTTTGGAGAAATTTCTAATTGTTAGAATAATTGTGTTGGTGTTTTTTTTAGACCTCATCTTCAGTAGGATGTTTGGTTCAAGGTCTTTGATCTCTAGCAATCTGAGAACTAAAGAACTAATTTATATGTACAATTGAAGTCTTTGTTCTCTTTCTATGACATCTTTTACTTTCTATTTTCTTTCCTTGCATTTATTTCATAAAGATAATTGTATACAGTAGAAGAGATACAATAATTTCAAATAAATAGATCCTACTTCTTTTGTTTGAGGGTGTCTGGGGGATAGATTAGAGATTTAGGGAGAATAGTTGTTAATCTGGAATTTATATTGTAAGGAAAATACCATCCTTTTGCCTCCTTACTTTTGATGAAGGGCATACATAAGTCTGCTGTACCTACATAACACTTTTTGATTTCACACAAAAGTTTTTAAAAAGAACTAAAAAACTTTTAAGCAAATTTTAGTTTGTTATTCATCGTTAGATACATATGTGAAAATTTTGGAAAAAAGATTAAAATTTAGATGACAAACCATCATCAGAGGCTATGACACATAAAATAATTATAGGTGAGAAACTTTCTGTATGTCAGTGCACGTATGCGGCAATTTAGGTGACTCAGAATATTACACTGGTAAGATTTATTTTTTCAGTTTAAGCTATGACCAGAGTATAGAGTGCAAGAGAGGAAGTGACAGAAGATGTAGCTGGAAAGACTGTTCTCAAACTCTGAAGGGGTTTGGATGCCAGGAGCTTTGGGTTTTGTTCTCTAGGAAACAAGAAATCTCAGGAGCTTTTAAAGAGAAATCAACATAAGTGATTTTTAAAAGATACATTTGAGAAGATGTGGACAAGATGTGTAGGGGCAAACACTGGTCAGGGGGTTATCACGATAGCCCAAATGAGGGATTATGGTGCTCTGGATTATGTATTAACAATGAGTGTTTCTCAGATGCATGCCAATGAGGGTCATTTCCAAGATGGAGTTGAGAGGGCTTGGTTATTGTTTGACTGAGGGAACCCTGTATAAGAAAAAAATCTTGACATGATGCAGTAACTAGAACAAGAAACATTGGTAATAGAATAGGTGTTGTTTTGATTTTTTTTTTTTTTTTTTTTTTGTGGTATGCCGGCCTCTCACTGTTGTGGCCTCTCCCGTTGCAGAGCACAGGCTCTGGACGTGCAGGCTCAGCGGCCATGGCCCACGGGCCCAGCCGCTCCGCGGCATGTGGGATCCTCCCGGACCGGGGCACGAACCTGTGTCCCCTGCGTCAGCAGGCGGACTCTCAATCACTGCGCCACCAGGGAAGCCCCTGATTTTTAATTAAAAATTTTTGAAAGGAGTGTCTGGAGGAAAGAGAAATTTAATTTCAAAGTGTTAAATGGACATAACTGAATAACAGGAAATGCAGGCATGAACCTCAGGGAGAAGGCAGAAACTGGAAATGAGAATTTGAGAGTAACAGTTATATAGGTAATATCAGAAACCGTGTCTGCCATAGAATCACCAGATAGAGCATTGTAACTATCTTACCAAAAGGGAATATTGTATTAAAGGGGATTAAGAAAAAAATGATTTAAGGAAGTTGTTTTTTTTTTTTAATCAAAACAGCCCAACTGCAAATAAAGGGATTTTTGTCAAAGATGTTTTGAGTTGTTTTAAATGTAGATTTAAAAAAATAACTAAAAGATGAGAACTCAGGAGAAACAAAGATACTATGATTAGAAGAAAATCTTTTTTATTCATAAAATTTATTACAATTAAATGTGAAAAACAACAATTTGGTACTGCTTTGTTAAAACTGATTTTTCTGAGGTGAAAAATATTATGCTACACATAGGAAACCGATGACCAAAATAATTATATCTGCAATCAGATTTTAGGACCTCAAAGGAACATTATATTTAAATTTTCATTTTGGTCATATTAACAACGGAACTAAAAATTAAGTGTTGGAAACCTATAGAAAAAAAGATCTGATTTTTATATTTGATTTTTTTTTTGTCAATAACTAAATAGCGTAGTGTTACATTTAAGACTGTAATTTAAGAGTGCTAAGTCTCTACTTTTGTTTTTACTAACAAAACTTTATGGCCATCAGGAAGAATTTTAGAGTAGATGGCTTTGCAAGCTACTGGGTTACTTCTTGCCAGCCATGTATCCTTACATATCAGGTTGAGGACTGTATTTATTTTGTATTTTTCTTTAAGTCAATAGTTCTGAAGCATTTATTGTTTATAAAATCATGTCAGCGTGTGTGTGTGTGTAAATATTGCTACAAAGAGAGTTTGTTAACATAACCTATTCTGGGAACACTTTGATAAAACTCTAGGTGAAAGCTATCCTGCTATGATTTTGGTTTCTTAAGTCGGAAACCAAATCTGTTTTCTCTGTTATTTCAGATCTTATTATTAGGCTACTTAGATTTAGTCAAAACATGTGTTCCCTTATTATCTTTCTCAGTGGGTTTGGGAGCGTCTTTGCAAAGAACAGTCTTCTGTGTTGGCATCTTAATCATTTGTGTGGCCAACAAGTGGAGACTGTATGGATGCTCTTAACCATATGAAAGAAGTTACTCCCTGAGTGTTATATGTGTGAGTGTTTGTGTGTGTGTTTTGATGGCATCATAAATCACTTCTCCTCATCCCAAGTAATAATCACATTTACTTCTAGTGCAGACTGTTTCTTTTTTCTTAGCAGGAAAGCAGTTTAAATTAGAGCTCTGGTTCTCTCATATCTTTTATGAATTTCCCTGGAAACTCTTAGTCACATGTGCTTAGTTCTGGAACACTTGCTATCAAGTGGAAGAAGAAGGTAGAGATGTTTTCCAGCAGTTTATATGTGAAATAAATTTCACTCCCTCCCTTCATCCATACTTAAAGAGCAAAGAGGACATTTAGAGCAGTAATTTAAAGTAAAAATGCTTCTATAGACAGACTACAAAGAACATGTAAAGATAGGAAGTCTAGTAACAATAGAAAGTTCAGGCAAATTGATGCCTGAATTATCCACGTGTGTAATATTTTGCAGTGATAAGCTTGTTTAAGGTCTATGCAAGTTTTTCTTTTTACCTTAAAAAGGTGCATCACTGGTACCCTGACCATCTCAGTGATGAACTAAAAATGTAATTCCATACTGATGCAAAAATGCCTTACAAACTCCAATTGCTATGACAGTGTAAGGTAAAAGGCAAACAGAAGAAAGCTATCTGGATTATTGAATCAAGCAGAAAATTTTACTGGAATTTTCTGATAATCTTTATAGGCAGAGAAAAGTTAATGAAAATATACAGCATATTTAACAGATGGTAGAGAATATAAAAGCTAAGAAAAAGTGGAATTCTTGGGAGATATAAAAGCAATGTTTTTTTGGAAACCTATTGTCAAAAACTTGAGTGGAACCAGTCAGATTTAATTTTGAAAAACATGTCTACGTAAGGTACCTGAGTAAAGGATTCCTTAGGCAGCTGAAGTAAGTTAGGAATTCAATCTGTATGGTCCAAATACCAGATCAGGTTCAGCAAACTCAAGTTTGTCCTTTCCAGTTTCTACGGATAGAGTACAAAGGAGTACAAACCAATCTTCCCAAATAGTGTGTGGATGAGAGGGTAATGAGTAGACAATGCCTACTCTTCTAAATCATTCCAATCTTGCCATCCATCTGTAAGTAATCCCCCTTCCTATTCTAGGCCCAATTTTTTCCTAAATTTGAGATGCATATTTATATACATAAAGGAAATATCTATTGATAAGTCCAAAGCCTAATTATAAAAGTCACCATAACTGTTTCTTTCATCTGTTGTATATTTTTAATCAAAGAAATCTGAATCAAAACAACTTTGTATTATCTAGTGCAATGCTGATTGTCATTCCATCATATCGATGCTATCTTTTTTAATGGAATTTTTTAAAGAAAATTTGAAATATGTCTAATAAAATCTGGGATAGGATTTTTTCTACTTTTTGATGAATAAAATATATTTCATTGCCTAGATATGCAGTCTTGTAGCATATTAATATTATTCTCTTTTGAAAATAATCTTCATAGCAACCTCGGGGGCAAGCTGTCAAATTTGAGAACTTTAGGAACTAATGTTTATTAAACGTTGCTTACAGAGATAAAATGTGACTCCAGGGGATCTTTATTTTATATGTCATTTACTTATTTTTTTAATGCTTTCTTTGAAACCAATAATAGTAATCATTCACAAGAAAAACATGAATTAACTTCATATTAAACTTCTCCTCCAAATACACTGCAGCACAGATATTACTGGGATTTTCTTACATTGTATTTCTCAACATATAGTGAACGGCCAAAACATTAATAGTGCACATCTGTGTTTGACTACAAATGACTCCCTACAAGGCCTGTTTTGATTATTAATAGGATTAATTATCTGCCTGCTCAGTGCAGTTACTGTGGTTTGCAATAACAGTTAATAATAAAAAGACTGAGGCACATTTAAAAAATAACACGTTTAATAATACAAATTAATTCTATCATACAAAGAATCAGAGAGAAAACATTGTGGAGACAATGCCTTCTCCCTTTTTCTTCATCATTAAGAAACTCTTCTCCTGTGGGTATATTCTATTGTCATTTTCCAAACACAGAAAAATAAACTGGGTATGTATCATAATAGCCATGAATTTTCTCAAACAAGAGACTCAAATTTTATCATGCTCCCCAAGTTGTTTTCTATCAGGAAACTGGGATGTTACACTAGTGGTAGAATGGTTTGAGGGTTTGAGGCTAGCCCCTTCTCAAGAAGCTCAAAATTGCTTTGAAGTATTGAATAATTTGCCTTCTTTCTGAGTTGCAATGGCTACATGCCTCTACAGAAAGAATACTGCATAGCCCAGTGGTTTTTCATAATGCTTTAGCTGCAGTGATTTTATGAGTGTAGAAGACAGCAGACAGAGCTGCTCGTCTGGGTAAAGAGGAAAGACATAATATGAAAGCATATCTCTATGCCCTTGTCCCATATTCTCGGGAAGACTCTGAGGCATTTCCCCAGAAGCCATGGAGAGTAGTTTGAGATGTACTACTTTATAGGAAATAGAAGTTATACATGTGAAAAAAGTTCACCCATGTAAATATCACAGATTCATCTATCAATCTTCTGATGAGCTTTGCTAATTTCACAAGCAATAAATATATAAAATATGTCTGTATTCTAGTATGGAAGAATATATATATATATATATATATATATATATATATATATATATATATAATAATACACATATTAATCTGTCCCCAGGCAGGGAGGAGATGAGCACTCATAGATGGGAGACCATTTCACTGTACCTTTATGAAAGACTTTTGGATATTGCATGAGTGGTAATCATCATTGGTTAGACCATTTTCCACTCACCCGGTCATTGTAACATGCCATTTAAAAGACAGCTGGTTACAGATTCTAAAATTCGAATCGTTGCTATGTTTCTGTACCACTAATGTTGCTTTATTAATAGTTATTTTTCACAGTAGCACTGTAATTATTACAATTATTTACCTTAGACCTACTTATTATGGCACATGCTTCCAGCAACCAAAGATTTCTGGAAGTATCATCTTCAATATCTTAGAGTATTTAAGCTCCCTTACTGTTTGTAATATAAAATTTCATCATAGTACAAAAAAACCCCAAAACATATATATTGTTATGTCTTTAGAAAAGGTCCATATTACAAATGGTAAATTTGGTGAAGGTCCCCTATCTTCTTTGGTAGAGAACCACAGTCTAAAACCCACCACCGTTGGGTATTTAGCAAAGACCAACTTTCAGTATTAAGAAAAAAAAAAATCTGGAACTTGCTGTCTTCCCAGACTAAATAGTAAAGCCAGTGATAATAAAATAAAATAAAATCTGATTGTATATGGGTCCCTTCTTTAATGCAGTTTCTCCCAGGAAAGAGTGTTATTCTAAAGTAATTTACCTTCACAGGGATTTCTAAGGTTTAAATGCAAGGAATTACAATTAGACTTTCTAGTTCATATACCAATTTATGTCCACTCGTGTTTTTTTTTTTAAAGGCAATGCTAGGAAAATTCTTATTTTCAGTTTAATTTACATTGAGGAATTTTGCTGTTTATTTCCTAATCTTACCTAGAAATGAAAAGATGAAAAGCTTATAAATCACATGTCTAAGATCTACAGCTGAGTATAATAGAGTTGAATAGGTCAGTTATAGTTAAAAAAATCAGAAGAACAAGAGCAAAGTCATAACTGCATAGTTCTGATAGTCATGGCAATGCTTTCACTACATGAAAGATTAGAATATCTCTGGCTATAGCAATACTACTGGGTCCACAGAGCAAACTTATTCCACTTTTCCTCTTTTTCCATTACTTGATGCCACAAAAAAAAATAAAAATGTATTTGAAAGTTTGTTTCCCTAAACATGCACTCTAAATATATAAGCTGAAAAATACTTCTGATTATGAAAAACACTCTTAAGAATTTATTAGAAATCTGTTTCCAATTCCTTCTTAAAAAAGAAAAGAAATTAAAAAAGAAGAAATGATGAAGAATGAAGTAGACAAGTCATATATGTTGTATATATTTTAGACTTTATAAACTCACAGCTGAAGGGAAATTCATTCAATCTGTTTTGCTATGAACATATATACAATTTATTGCCAATTATAATTTGTGTCCATACAACTTTCATTGGTTAGAAGTTTTGAAGCATCGTTTGTAGACACCAGTGCAACTTAAGAAAAACAAGCTGAAAAGCCTGGGTTTACTCAAGTCTTTGTCAGGCTGTTGTGATGCATGTAATGGTCCTAGTGTGGAATCAGCACACAATAAATTTTCCTATAGCCATAAAATAAAAGAGAGAGAGAGAGCATATGAGAGAGCAGACTACCAAAAAAAAAAAAAAAAAGGGAATTTCAAGAAAGCAATTTTTGCAAAAATTTTTTTGCAAATTGTTATTTCTCTTCATGTAATTTTTTTAAACCTAACTAGTTCTTTTTAAATTTTTTTTAATTTTTAAATGTAAAGTTCACCCTCCCAACAATTTTCAATATTGTCAACCACATGCACATTTTTGTGCAACGGATCCCTCTTCCCCGGAACCACTCCCCCAATCCTGCATGACTGAATCACACAGTGAACAATTCCCCACTTCCCCCTCCCCCAGACCATTGCAACCACCATTCTACTTTCTGATTCTATGTGCTTGACTAATTTATCGAAAATAAGTGGAATTATGCAATATTTATCTTTTTGTGATGGCTAATTTCACTTAACATTGTCCTCGAGGTTCATCCGTGTTGTAGGAGATGACAGGATTTTCTTCTTTTCTTGAGGCTGAATAATATTGCATTGTATTTATATACCATATGTTCTTTATCTGTTCATTTGTCAATGGACATTTAGGTTACTTCCTTCTCTTGGCTATTGTGAACAACTCTCTTCACGTAATTTTAAATTCAGTTGGAAATTGCAAATTGCTCCATCTCCAATCTGTCTCACATTGTTACTTTGCTTTCCTTTTTTTAGTTTTTAGCAAAGTTATTGAAAATGTGCATATGTACTGACTTAAAACGTTGACTATATTTTTCTTCTTGTTCAATGCAGACATGTAGATAACAATAAGATAGTCCTGTTCAAGGTGAAACAGCACAGTGATTTGATAAATAATGAAATGCTATTGTCATTGCAGGATGAATCTGCTCCAGCTGACAAACAGTGTAAACCAGAGGCGGCCCAGGGCACTTACTCAACCTCAGCTGTTTCAGGCTCCCAGGAGGTGTTGTACATCAACGGAAATGGGACCTACAGTTACCATAGTTACAGAGGGCTCGGAGGGGGACTGCTAAATCTGAACGATGCTTCTAGTAGTGGTGAGTCTTTATTACATATTATGTTTTTGTGTCCATTTGGGGTTATTAAATTCCCTAAACCTGAGAAAAAAAAATGAATGAAGTGTTATAAGCAGTAGTCAGTGCCAATCTGTGAAAAACAAGACCATTTAACACATAATGTCCATCTCCCTACAAGGACATCTCCCTATTCAGTTGCTGTTTCTAAAAGTAGCAGCTATTATGCAACTGAATGATTGCTGTTTTATATTCAAAAAATCTCAACTAGAGAATAGAACATTTTTTACCAAATAGTTATACATTCTTTCCTTGAAGCTGTAATGTACTGTTCGTCAAAAATAATGACACCTTTTCTCAATGTTCGAAGAGGTTTTTAATTTGGAAAATTTGAGGCACCAGGAACTTTATTGACTTGACGAAACATACACAGTCATTATACCTAAGAAGATACAAACTGAAACAACACACAGAAACAATCCATGGATCTCCAGCCAACAGCTTGTCAGTGACAATGGCGTGTCCCACCAGCAGTGAGTGGTATACTGGAACCAGCTTGTACGGGCTCGTGCTTGGTAAATTTTTAGGAATTTCTTGAGCTTATGTACCAGAATAAATTCCAAATGTGTAATATAAAGCCATACATATATTAGGAATACAGTATATGGGTGAACTTTTTATAACTGGGTTGTAGGAAAAGTTTTCCAAAACTATACTTAAAATCCAGGGGAAAATAAGTTTAATTAGACACATGCACACACACACACACAACTTTTGCATGACAAAAAAAAAATAAAGTAAAAATTAAGTGATAAACTAAAAAGTTATTATCTTCCTATACTACAAAGTTAGTAGGCCAATACGTGAAGGTCTTCTAAAAAGAAAGAAATACTCAAAACTGCATATTTAAAAAATAAGGCTAGAAATATGAACACACAATTTTCATAGAAAGCAATGCAAATGTCCCCTAAATACAGCTACTCAAACTCACTCCTAATGAGAGAAATGCAGCTTCTGTCAGATTAACAAAATTCTGAATATTTACAGAATATTCCTTTGACAACGCTATGGAGGAAATGAGTACTCTCATGCACTGCTTGCAGAAATACAGAAATTTAAAGTAAACTTGACAATGTCTAGGAAAATTAAATATGCATTTACCATTTGACCTAGCAATCTCTTTAGGAATCTCTTGTTAGCAGTTTATCTCAAAGATACACTGGCAAAAATACAAGAAGACATATGCAGAAGGCTATTTGTTACAGTGTTATTTATAAATGCACAAAAAAAGGGTTACCAATAAAAATGTCCATCAAGAGATGGCTAGTTGATTCAATTATAGTGCATCCAAATAAGAGAATAACATGAAGCTATAAAAAGTAAGGTATCTTGATATACTCCAGATAGTGAAAAGTACTTATAGTATGCTAACATTCATTAAAGAAGGATATATATAATTTTTTAAAATTTACATAGAGACAGGAATGGGGGAGGAACAGTATTAAGAAAGGAATACAAGCCAGAATTCTCTGAGTATACTTGGTTTTCATACTTTGTTTTGTAAATTTAACTTTGAAACAATTTGAGTATTTACATAATTATTAAACAATCTAATTTTGAGAATCCATAATATTGAAAGAAAAATCATGCAAATGAACTTTACCTGTTTAATGAGTGGTTGGCACAGCCCCATAGATAGGAAATTTTCTAAGTTATCTCGAAAGTCATAATTTGACACCACAGCGTGAAAGCTTATGATAAAACCTTAAACTATTTTCAGTAATGATATTATTCTTTTGGAACTGTTGTCTGTGTATTATAGTTTAAAGCAAATTTGTAGTTATGTTGGTGTCAACAAAAGCTGGGATTTTCAGCAGAGGGCAAAGTAGATACAGATGTGAAATCAATAAGTTTAAGCAAAAACTCCATAATCTTGTATTTGAATAGGTAGTATCATTGAGAGCTCAGTGTAGTTTTGTTTTCAAAGAAACACATACTTCCTATCTTTTTCCACTGAAATGCCTGGAAACAAAGACCAATTTGAAAATTTGAATTAGGCTTGATGAGCTTCTAATATATTTGGGAGGGAATTGCATTATTAGTATCAAATGAGTATATACTCTAGAAAATTACTTACCTTTACAATACTAGAAACATGCTCCGAGTGTATTCAGGAGTGATTCTGCTGGAAGGCTGCGGCTCTTTGGTCTGCCTTAAAATTAAAGGTCCTGTAAGGACAGGATTACTGAGATTTAGTCTATATCAATCGCCCTCCAGCTCAAAAAACGGGTGCCTGAAGTGGAAGAGGAAAAGAAAACAACTTATTTCAGAAAAAAAAATTAAGTTTCAAGTGTATATTCAGTTTTTCAAAAGCCAGCTAGTGAGCCTCCTCAGCTGTTTTCAACTCTTATTTGAACAGCAAATCAGCAGGAAAGAGCAAGTCCAAGACCAGAAAAGGAAAACATAAACAAAAGCTAAGCCTTCTTTTAACCCGTAAAGCTGGAAATGCTAATACTTCTTTTTAAATATTTTATATAAGTAAGAACTGGTAGGTAGTTCAGAACTCAACCACCAAATCAAAAAATTGGGGGAAAAACAGTTTCATCACTAAAGGTTTTATTGACACAAATTTTTTAGATTTGAAAAATTGTTCATTTAGGAAATTAATTTACTGAACATTAATAACAATAACTACCACTTATTGTGTCATTATGTTGTTTCAGTGTAGTCTCCATTCAATCCTTATACAGTTCTATGAGATATATTCTGCAATTTGGGAGAAATTTTTTATAAAACTGAACTTGCCCCCACTTGAAAAAATCATGCCTAGCTACCACTTTCTTTTTTTCTAACATGATTGAAACCTATTTTGTGTGGCTCAGAGGGTTGAGTGACTTGCCAAAAATCCCTCCTTAATAATAAAAGCAGGGGCCAGGATTTGTACACAAGCATTCTGACATGAGAGGCCACATTGTAAACCAATGAGCTGACCATCTGTGTAATAGAATATAATGGAAACGAGTACTGAAGTAAGTGATAGCCCCTGGTAAGCACTAATCTACTGTCTCCAGAAATTCTCCCATTCTGGACATTTCATATAAATGAATGAATCATTCAATATGTGGTCTTTTGTGTCTGGCTTCTTTCACTTAGATGATGTTTTCAAGGTTCATCTATCTTATAACATGTATCAATGCTTCATATTTTTATTGCCAAATGATATTCCATTCTATGGATATGTCATACTTCGTTTAGCAATTCATCAATTGTTTAGCTCAATTGATGGGCACTTGGTTTTTTCCACTTTGGGATTACTATGAATAATGCTGCTATAAACGTTTATGTAAAAGTTCCTGTATATGTGTTATCAATTCTTTGAGGTATATACCTGGGAATGGAATTGCTGGTTCATATATGTCGTAGCTCTATGTTTAACATTTTGAGGAAATAACAAACTGAACATGGGCTGTCTTTCAACCTTTTAAAATTTCTCTCAACAAGTCTTACAGTATTTACAGTATGAATTTTGCACTTCTTTTGTTAATTTTATTGCTAAATATTTCCCTTTGTGATGCTATTGTAGATGGAATGCTTTCCTTAAAACATTATTCTATATTTTTTCTATTTTTTGGAATAGTTTGTGAATTAGTGATATTCTTTATGTGTTTGGTAGAATTCAGGACTGATATTATCTGTGCCTGAGCTTTTCTGGGAGGTTTTTGATTCTTAAATCAATCTCTACTTACTTGTTAGAGGTCTACTTGTATTGTCTCTTTCTTCTTGAGTCAGGTAGGTAGTTTGTGTATTTCCAGGCATTTGTCCATTCAGCTGAGTTATTTAATTTATTGATGCAAGTGTTCATAATGCTCCTTCATAATCTTTTTGTATTTTTGTAAGGTCAGTAGTGATGCTCCTATTGTCATTTCTGATTCTAGTTATTTGAGTGTTCTCCCCTTTGGTGATTCTAGGTAAAGGTTTGTCAGTTTTCTTGATCTCTTCAAAGAGCAAGCATTTGGTTTCATTGATTTTCTTTATGGCTTTTCTATTCTCTATTTCATTGATTTCTACTCCCATATTTATTATATCCTTCATTTTGCTTACATTAAGCTTAGTTTTCTCTTATTTTCCAGTGTCTTAACCTGAAAAGTTAAGACATTTATTCCAAGTCTTTTTTTCTCTTTGTATACAGGCATTTACAGCTATAAATTTCCTTTTAAGTACTGCCTTATCTGCATTACATTTTTGGTATGTTATATTTTTGCTTTCATTCACCTCAAAGTATTTTCTAATTTCCTGTATCATTTCTTCTTTGGCCAATTGGTTATTTAGTAGTATGTTGTTTAATTGCCATGTATTTGTGAATTTCCCAAATTTCTTTTGTCAATGGCTTTGTATAATTTCAATCCTTTCATGTTTATTGAAGCTGGTTTAATGACCCGGATTATGGTCTATCCTGGAGAATGTCCCACGTGTACCTGAGAAGTATGTATATTCTGCCATTGGTAGTAGGGTATTTTGTAAATGGTATTAGGCCTAGTTGGTTTACAGTGTTGTTCAAGTCTTCTATATTCTTGTTGATCATCTGCCTAGTTTTTTATATCCATTGTTGTAAGAAGGGTAATGGGATCTCCAACTACTGTTGTTGAATTATTTATTTTTGCCTTTAATTCTGACAGCTCTGTTTCATTTATTTTGGCACTCTGTCATTAGGTACAGATATTGTTTATATTGTTATATCCTCTTGACAGAGGATTGATGCTTTTATCATTGTAAAATATCCCTATTTATATCTAGAAACGGTTTTAAAGTCTATTTTGCCTAATATTAATTATTTATGTAATATCAGGATCAGGAAAAGACAATGGTAACTTAGGTTATCATGTTGATACTAAAAGTGAAGAGAACTGGGCAAAGCTTTGGACATGGAAATGACATGTAAAAGAGTATAGAACAGGGGCTTCCCTGGTGGCACAGTGGTTGAGAGTCCGCCTGCTGATGCAGGGGACGTGGGTTCATGCCCCGGTCCGGGAAGATCCTACATGCCGCGGTGCAGCTGGGCCCGTGAGCCATGGCCGCTAGGCCTGCGCATCCGGAGCCCGTGCTCCACGTTGAGAGAGGCCCGCGTACAGCAAAAAAAAAAAAAAAAAAAAAAAAAAGTATAGAACAAATATTTACTCAAACACAACCAAAATAATTTATCTCTGCTCCATAACTGGCTAAGTAATTGTGGGAGCCCAATGCCAAATGAAAAATGTGGAGCCTCTTATTTAAGAGCTAAGAATTTCAGGATGCTGACAACAGAGCATTAAACAAATTATGAGACATTTCTGAGCAGAATCCTGTGGGACTGCACATTTCATGGTCCACTTTGCTCCTTTGATTTATTCAGCAAGTTGGAGGAAGCATTGTGTTTTCATGAAAAAGGCAGGGCGCTACTGGTGAGGAGAAAGAAAATATATACAATGAGGGAAAAGATTGAACACAGAAGTGAGAATATTTGTAGAGAATTTTTTTGAGAAGAGAGAACTTTGGAGCAACTTCCATTCAAGAGTAAAAATTGAGAGGGAAATTAAAGAGAAAATGTTGCTATGAATTATTAATGAGTAGGGCGCCAACAGTTTGCTTGCTCTTCTACCCATTCTCCACAGAGAAACCAAGGTAATCTTTAAGAAAAGGAAAACCTGATCATATTACTTCATTATCTAAAACCCTTCTATGGGCTCTCATTGTTCTTAGAAAAATGACATTACCCAGCTCTTCATGCCTCAGGGTCCTCCCTCCTGAAGTTTTCTTTGATCATTTTTTACCCCTACATCCCTCATTTATTGCTCATTTTTAAATCTTGATCTACACATCTAGATGAGGTATAGCCATAACTCTAATAGCATCCCGAATTTGTCCCTTGAAGCATGTACCACAGTGCACATACATATACCCACACACATGTAATCACAATACACTGGTATTCAGTCCCCAGTTGTTCAGTGATGGTCAAAAGCCACATAGGAAATCTGGCATAAGTTCCAGGTATGCAGCCATATAAGTGAGCAGTTTTTATAGAAAGTTTTATTAGAAAACAGTTTTTATAAATTTGTCATTTGAATGTAGGTACTATGGTGTGGTCTGCCTTGTATATAATTCTCCCCCCAAAAAAACCTCGGCACCATAGAATGATAGAATCTAAATGGACTTGAAAAATAATTTAATAGCAACGGCTTTATTTTTTAAAAGCTATTAAGAAAGAAACAGGCCAGGAAAATTAGATGACTTGCTCACACAGGTTGACTTTTTGGGTGTTTATTTAATGCATCTTCTGACTTTTTGTATGGTGAGATAAAGATCTCTTAAAGACACAACAAAGAACAACTTTGAGCAATTCAGACTGTGTATTGTTGAGAAGAAACCAGAGTAACAGAATAACCAGAATGGCATGCAACAAATTTAAAATGAGATGGCTTTCTTTGAGCAATGGCCTTGGACTGAGTGTAACTGAGTGAAAAAATAAAAAAGAAAGAAAAAGAAAGGCAAAGACTAGTCTAAGCAAATAGCAACTTTAGGCTTAAACCCAAGAGAGTTTCTCTAGCTCACGTTTGAGAAAGGACTCTAGCTATAGTAATGGTAGCAAGGCAAATGGTTAATTTCATGTTGTGAAGGAGTTTTAAATAACATTTCTTCTCAAAAACATATTCTACCTGTAACACTGGTATTGGCTTCTGCTGTTTTGATTTTGTTTAGTTTTTGCTTTTTTAACCACAGGAGGGCACCTAGATTGATCAGACCTGCAAATCCCTTTATTTGGGGACTTTCTTCATAAATTCTGGGAACCCCAAACATTCTGACTTTTAAACATGGTATTATCTTTAGCTTAGTTTTTCATTTTTAAAACATCAGAATAGTCATTCCCTATAACAGATTTGGAGCTGTGGGGGAAAAAACTATATACATATACATAAATCTTGAGAGCTAAAAAGGCATAGCAGAAAATTAGCATGATATGAGATGCCAACATCATATCTGATGGCTGACAACTACAGTTAATCTAAGTTTGAGAATACTTAATTTTAGAATTTGTAGAGATCTTCTGAAAAGTGTGGAAGGGAGCAGCAACTTTCAAGAGACCAAGTTGAATTAGTTAAACATCTGACTTAATTTATAAAGCAGATGAAGACAATCAGAATTCAGACCATTAATGGAGAAACTGGGAGGTAATTTGAGTTGGTAGCATAAACAGGAGGGCAAAGATTGAAGGAGATATAATATTTGCAGAACCTTTTAAACTAATGTAATAAGAACATGAACTCTGCAGGTTATACTATGTTCAAGAAGAATGTGAAGGCAGAAGAATGGAAAAGGATACCTTAAAAACATTTGGATTTAATTTAACAAATATTTTTAGGGTTCTCATGTTCAATTCACTGTAATAAGTACTTTCTTAGTCTGTTCAGGCTGCTATAACAAAAATAGCATAGACTGGGTGGCTTAAACAACAGACATTTATTTTTTCACAGTTCTGGAGGCTGGGAAGTCCAAGATTAAGGTGCTGGCAGATTTGCTGTCTGGTGAGAGTCTGCTTCCTGTTCCATAGAGGACCATCTTTTCACTGTGCCCCTTTCACATAGTGGAGGAATGAGGGAGCTCTCTGAGGTCTCTTTCTCACTAATCTCATTCATGAGGGCTCTACCCTCAAGACCTAATCACCTCCCAAAGGCCCTACCATCTAATACCGTCACACTGAAGATTAGATTTCAGCAAATGAATTTGGTGGGGGGAGGGGGATGCAAACATTCCGTCTATAGCTGGCGCATTAAGAAAAAACAAGTTGAATAAGGCAGAATCACTGACATTAAGAAACTAACACATCAAAAAGATAAAACATTCCTCCTCCTCTTGTCTAAACATCAAAACCCTTTAAGACTGATTTAAATCGTACTTCCTCTGTGAAACCTTACTCTACCTTGCCACTCACTCTTCCACTCTTTGGAAGATTAATCACTCTCCTGCATGTACCTTTCTTTTAGCACTTATCTCACTGAATTATGACATGTGTTTTCAAATATTTTTCCCTAAATAGATGTGCACTCCTTGAAAGCAGGAACTCTGTCTTATTCATCCCTTGAATAAGGCCAGAAATATAGTAAGTGCTCAATCAGATGGGCTTAATGAGTGAATAAATTTTTAAAAATAGAACACCTAGTGCCAAAGTCAAAAAAAAATACAAAGAGAATTATTGATATATATTGGATGGCAGGGTGAAGGGTTTATCTTAGATAAAGCAAAGGGCTCAGTGGTTGAAGTTGACAATTCTGTGGGTGAAAGAGGAAGGCTCCAAAGAGTTCTATAAACTCCTGCTTAAGTTTGAATATGGTAGCAATAGTGAAAGCTTGCCCATGTTGGAGACTTCATAGTGTGGAAAGGGTGTGCTTCAAATCCTTTGTTAGCCAACCTCCATTTGTTTAGAGCTGGCAAGGGTCTGCACCCAACAATCCAAATTTTCAAGTTGGAGTGTTATCAAAATGACAGCAGTTACAGTTTTTATAAAGAACTTATTCAAATCATCCCACTGAAATGAGAAGCAAGCAAGCAGCCAATCCTGCCATTATTATCACATCCAATTACATAGGACTTTGGAATGCTTGCTTTCTATCAGGAAGTTCACATTGAGCTGTCTAAAGAGGGCAATTGTTCACTGCAGTCATCCACTGGATCTATTGAGTCTAAATTATATGCATAATGCATAAGTTAACTACTGATGTTTCCTCTCCACAAACCCCATCGGGCAGACTTTTCAATTTGTTTTTCAACCCTCATGTAAACTGGGCTGATATACAGACCGCAATCTAACAAGACCAAATTGTAGTAATGACCATAATAACTAACATTTGTATAGCAATTTCTAGTTTGCCCAAATCTTTATATCTGTAATCTTCTTTCCTCCTCACTAATATTGAGGATTGTCAGCTGTTAAGATGCTTTGGATCACAGCCTATAATTATGAGCCTAAAGGAGCTTGGCCGTAAGATTCACCACCACACTAGAGCTGGTTCACAATAGTGTGACTGGCTTGGTATGAGGCTATTGCTGTCCCTCAGCATCAACATTCTGAAACATCACTTCTCATCTGAGATTTTCAAAGGAGTGCTTCTGTTCATTTACTGTCTTCACTCATCTACCATGTACTCTTCAATCCAGTGTAACTTGCTTATGCCAACATTTGGCTGAAACTGGTCAGGTTAAGTCTATCAGTGATTCCATTTATTGCCAAACTAAAAATGCTTTTTGCCCTTGATCTTACCAGATGTCTTGGGTATATTTGGATCTGTCGATAACTAGAGCCTTGAAACATCCACTCTCTTGGCTTCCATATCACCTGATCACCAGATAATTCTTCTCCTGCTGCCTTGAGTCCTTTCTCTCGACCTACGTCCTTCCCTGCTGGGTTTCTCCTAGCATCCTTCCCTTGTCAATTTAATCCTCTTGTTCTGCACACTGCTCAAAGGACAGCCCACTAGCTCTCATGGTTTCAACTTCAGAATGTGCCAAAAGCTGCATAATCTCCCCCATGCTTTGCCTTGAGCTTCAGGTTTTATATCCAGTTGTCTGCCACATAGCTTGATCCAGGTATCCCAAGAAACCTCATATTTAATTATTTAAGAGTGAATTCTTCACCCCCACAGATATTATTGTCTGTTTCTGAGGTTATCTCACACAGAAATGCCCTCCCCTGCACCTGATCTGTATCAGCTATTACCTTCTCTATGATTATTTTCTGGTTGCTTCACGCATTAACTTTACTTCCTTTATGTCCCCATGATACTGTAGGCATACCTCTTTTTTTTTAACCTGTTATGTGCTCCTTTTTATACTAGATTGTACAGTCTAAGGGCAAGCAAGGTAACTTTTTCTGACTATCATATCAGTGTCAATAGGTAACCATCTTATATTATGGCTCAATGAATAGTAAATGGATAAATGAATGACTCAGTGAAAGAAATGATTTCAATAAAATATTGTGCCTCTTTAGAGAACTTAATTAAATCTAATTGAGCATGGGGAAAATCAGTTGAAGTTGAGGATATCTTCTTAGTATTTGTTGCCTTTTCCTCTTAATACTCCAAAGAGCACAATACTGGAAGAAAAGTATTTCATATCAAATATTTGTGACAAATATTTTGAACTACCCATGTATATTCTGTTTTAAAATGTATTCAGTTTAAGTCCTCTGATTCAGGAAAGAAATGTTTAACATAGTTATGTAGGGAACTGGGAAGGTATACTTTTTACTTTGACCTTACCTTCTTAATAACTTGTTCTGGCTCACTAGCCATGTGGAAACAAGGAGTGCAAATGCATGGAGAGAAAACCATCTTGCTCCAGGAGACCAGCTGGGGGTTTCGGGTGTGAAAAATACATAAGGTCTATTATGTAAAACTGTGTAGATCATGATTTTGTAGAGTAGAGCCTAAAGTAGTACACAGAAGTTAAGCGATGCCCTCTGGGTAATTCATATGTCCTTTACACAATGGGGAAGATCCACATGATGATAACATAGTATGTGAAGAAAGACAATTGTGTGATCTAATTGAAGTCAACATGATTGGGATTATGCAGTTATTGTATCTCAATAGAGTTCCAGTAAACCTCACTGAGTTGTCAAAGCATATTCTACAGCACATAGTGGGAACTTCATTTGTATCTAGAGATTTTTCCATTACTGTGCCCAAATTATTGTAACTATTCTTAGTAAGTCCATTTCTCCCATGTGTGTTCCTTTGATGACCTGACTTTGAATCAGAGTATTTTCATACTTTAAATCCTGATTGTCCTCATTTTGATTATTCTGCATTTCTTTCAAATACAAGTTTATCAAAATCTGTGCTATCGGGCTTCCCTGGTGGCGCAATGGTTAAGAATCTGCCTGCCAATGCAGGGCACACAGTTTCGTGCCCCGGTCTGGGAGGATCCCACATGCCGCGGAGCGGCTGGGCCCGTGCGCCATGGCCGCTGGGCCTGCGCGTCTGGAGCCTGTGCTCCGCGTACCGCAAAAAAAAAAAAAAAAAAAAAAATCTGTGCTATCCAGTAGGATAGCCACTAGCCACGTGGCTATTGACATTCAAATTAATTAAAATTAAATAAAATTTAAAATTCAGTTCCTCAGTCACACTGGGACACATTTCAAGTGTTCAACTGTCAAAGTGGTGACTGGCTACTGTATTGAACAGCACAGAACATTTCAATCACCACAGAAATTTCTATTGAATAACACTGACTCTAGGCTCTAATTGTCTCACCTACACCATTGTATTGACCCTTGGTTGGCTTTATTATTGCAGAAAACCTTTTCTACATTTATTTCATTGGTTCCTTGCATTTAATTATGTATCATTCACTCAATGAAATAAATGAGGTCAATGAATAACCTTATGAAAACTTAATTGGTGATTCTTAAATAGTAATGCTTTTAATTCAAACTACTCAGCTTTTAAATAACTTTCAGTTATTTTAGCAGTCTGAGAAGAACTAATAATAACTTGTAACATAGGTGTTGAAAACCTTTTGGCATAGGCTGGGATTACTTTAAAACCAGAAACAGATTTTAAGAGAATTTCATTGTAACAGAATTTGTAATTATGCATTTAGAGAAAGCAAGTCTAAACTCCACATATTTGAAATGTGACCACAATTTTGACACTGAGCTCATTCTGTTTTTCCAGCTCTTCTACATACTATAACAATAATCTAAAATTCAACTGAGACTGAATTTTTTGCACACATATATATTGAGATACATAGAGTTTCAAGGAGATGATGCTTATTTGTAAATTTTAATGATTGGAAATTATGTTAACCATTTGCTGGAAAATAATATGAATTATCTGCAAAATAAAATGAAGCATCTTTCAGTTTATCTGACTGAGCCCTCATATCTTCCAGTGGGTTTCTGTAGATCAGGGAGCCTCAGAGAAAGGGCTCTGAAAAGAGAGGTGAGTGACCCTGTGTTTTCCCTGGACTACCCAGCACAATGTAATTGGTTTTATAGCTCAATATTGATCAGGCCTTTCTGGCAGAAGCTTTCTAAAAGCCTGTTCTCTACAGTAAAATGGATCTTATGTACTCTTAAGATCCTCTTGAGAATTTTGTGTTTGTGCCTACTCACAGAAGAGATGGAAAGAAAAGACTGTTAGTATTCTCAGACCTTTCTTCTTGAGCCTACTGGTATACCATTCAGGGGCTTTCCAGGTGGCATGAGTTCATTATGGTTGGCTTGGGTTGCTTTTCTTAACAACCTCCTTTGAACTTTGACATGTCCTCTGGTAATCTCTCTAAACAAACCAGTTAAAATTTCCTGGCCTTGCCAGCCCTCAGCTCCAGGAAGGAGGTCTCTTGGGGAGTTCAGAATGTTCTACTTTTCTAGGAAGTCAGAAATACCACTCTCTATATGGAAATTGAATTAGCTACTTTCTATATTCCTCCTTCCTGGGTTCAGGTATTGATGCACCTTTCTGAAACAGGCACTGGGCTGCTCCCTTAGCCTCCTTAGAGATCTGAGTCTGCCTAAGAGCGTAGGAAGGCCAGAGTTGCCTTCTTTGTTTCTCTTGCATGTTAAAAAAATTCAAATCCCAAGTATGATTACAATTAGAATGCTAATATTTCCTTTTGTGATTTCAAGGCACACAGTCATTTAAAATGACATTTGGCTCTTAACTAATATACAAAGGCTTTTTCTGAAACTCTGTCTCCCATCCAGGTACAAGTGCTAGAACTTGTGGAAGTAGATGTGCTTGAATGTGCATTCACACAGTGCAACTTTGCCTCCTGAGCTGCTATTTGGTCCACTCACTCAGATCCAGAATTAACAAAAGATTACAAAATTAAATGTGTCATGACTAACATTCTGACCAATATCGCTATGGTCACAAGGAGAAACAAATTATTTCTGGTAATTTAAGCCCATTAGGGAATATAATCCTCTTCAGTACTCTGAATGTATCTATAGGTAGCTTGTTCACTACTCTATATTTAGGGATTTTTTTTCTGGTTCCTATTTCTGGCAATATAAATTACTCTTCGTTGTTCTTTGAAGAAGTATGGTAGGAATAATCATGTTTTCTTAACACAGTTCCTGAAAACATATTTATAAACGCAGTGTGTCTATAATTAGGGGAAAAGTCATACTATGTTTATTTTTGGTGTGATCTTTCCAAGCAGACATGTTCTTCTGTGTTTATAATAATCACTTCATTCATATCCTCATCTTCCATGGGTTATTCTCCCACCACTCTGTCCAGTGATGGCCTGTTCCCATGATTTCTTCTGTTTCCTGTAAAATATTAATTTGCTTTCATTGCAACTTAAAAACAAAGGTGAGAAATTGGAGGAGGACATTGACCTCCATGGATTGATTTCATCAATCCCATCTCCCTTCACATGCACAAAAAAATATTTTGTCTAGATTCATGAGAATGGTCCTGTTTAACATTTATATCTCTTGACTGTTGACAAAGCAAATATTTGATAAGAAATTACTGAGGGAATGCAGGCATGTGCACTCTGTCTCCAAACACTGCTTCTTAAAATTCTACATTCCTTGAATCTATATTTTTACCTCCAAGTTTTATTGACTAAAAGATAATAAGGATAATCTTTCAGTATAAATACTTTGTATTTCACACGAGTTGTTTTCTTCATAGTTTTGGATAATTGTAAATTAAATGTGGACATTTATTTTTATTGAGATATAACTGGCATTTAACATTGGGTAAGTGTAAGGTGTACAATTTGTTGATTTAATACATTTATGTATTGCAATATGATTTCCACCATAGTGTTAGCTAACACCTGTAGCATGTCAAATAATTATCATCTCTTTTTGGGGGTGGAAACAATTAAGCTCTAGTCTCTTAGCATCTTTGAAGTTTAAAATACAGTATTGTTGTCTACAATCCTGTGCTGTGCATTAGATCTCTAGACTTTATTTACTACTTGTTGCAAGTTTGTAACCATAAACAGCATATCCCCAGTTCCACCACCCTCCAGACCCTGGTAACCACCATTCTTCAGTATGTTTTTATGAATTTGGATTTTTTTAGGTTTTACATATAAGTGATATAATACAGTATTTGTCTTTCTCTGTCTGACATCTCACTTAGTATAATGCCCTCAAGGTCCATCAGTGTTGTTGCAAATGGCAGGATTTCCTTCCTTCTCATGGCTGAATAATTTTCTATTGTGTGTGTATATATATGTGTGTGTGTATGTGTGTGTGTGTGTATATATATATATATATATATATATGGATACACACGTAATGGTATATAAACAAGTAGTTTATATGTATATGCCACTACTTGTTTATCCATTCATCCATTAACAGACACCACTTAGGTTGTTTCCACATCTGGCTAGTGTGAATATTGCTGCAATAAACATGGAAGTGGTTATATCTCTTCAATATCCTGTTTTGATTTCCTTTGGATATATACCCAGAAGTAGAATTGCTGGATGATATGATAGTTCTAATTTTTTGAGGAACCTTCATGCTATTTTCCACAGTGACTGAACCAATTTACATTACCACCAGCAATGTACAAGGATTCCCTTATCTCTACATCCTTACCAATGCTTGTTTTCTCTTGTTTTCTTGACAGCCATTCTGACACATGTGAGGTGGTTTTGATTTCCTTTCCCTGTTGATAAGTGACATTCAGCATCTGAATGTACCTGTTAGCCATTTTGATGTCTTCTTTGGAAAAGTGTCTATTTTGTTCCTCTGCCCTTTTTTTTTAACTTTTTATCTTATAGGAGTATAGGTGATTAACAATATTGTTGGTTTCAAGTGTACAGCAAAGTGATTTAGTTTTACATATACATGTATCTATCCTTCTTCAAATTCTTTTCCCATTTAGGTGGTTACATAATACTGAGCAGTGTTCCCTGTGCTATACAGTAGATCCTTGTTGGTCATCTATTTTAAATATAGCAGTGTGTACATATCAATCCCAAACTCCCAATCTATCCTCCCCCCCACACACCTTTCCCCCCTGGTAACCTTAAGTTCATTCTCTAAATATGTGAGTCTGTTTCTGTTTTGTAAATAAGTTCATTGGTATCACTTTTTTGGGTTCTGCATATAAGCAATATCATATGATTTTGTCTTTCTCTGTCTGACTTACTTCACTTAATATGATAATCTCCAGGTCCATCCATGTTGCTGCAACTGACATTATTTCATTGTTTTTAATGGCTTAGTACCATTGTATATAGGTACCACATCTTCTTTATCTATTCACCTGTGAATGGACATTTAGTTTGCTACCATGTCTTGGCTATTATAAACATCACTGCAATGAACATTGAGGTGCATGTTTCCTTTCGAACCATGTTTTTCTCTGCATATATGCCCAGGAGTGGGATTGCTGGATAATATGGTAGCTATATTTTTAGTTTGTTGAGGAACCTCCATCCTGTCCTCCATAGTGGCTGTACCAATTTACATGCCCACCAACAGTGTCGGAGGGTTCCCTTTTCTCCACACACTCTCCAGCATTTATTGTTTGTAGACTTTTTGATAATGGCCATTTTGACTGGTGTGAGATATCTCAGTGTAGTTTTGATTTACATTTCTCTAATAATTGGCAATGCTGAACATCTTTTCATGTGCCTCTTGGCCATCTGTATGTCTTCTTTGGAGAAATGTCTCTTTAGGTCTTCTGCCCATTTTTTTATTGGGTTGTTTGTTTTTATGGTATTAAGCCACATTAGCTGTTTGTAAATTTTGGAGACTTATCCCTTGTCAGTTTCATCATTTGTAAATATTTTCTCCCATTCTGTGGGTTGTCTTCTCATTTTGTTTATGGTTTCCTTTGCTATGCAAAAGCTTTATAATTTAATTAGGTCTCATTTTTTAATCTTTGTTTTTATTTTCATTACTATGGGAGATGGATTGAAAAAGATATTGCTGTAATTTATGTCAGAGAGTGTTCTGCCTATGTTTTCCATTAAGAGTTTTGTAGTGTTTGGTCTTACATTTAGGTCTTTAATACATTTGGAGTTTATTTTTGTGTATGGTGTTAGAGAATGTTCTAATTTCATTCTTTACATGTAGCTGTCCAGTTTTCCCAGCACCATTTATTGAAGAGACTGTTTTTCCTCCATTGTAAAGTCTTGCCTCCTTTGTCATAGATTAATCGACCATGGGTGTGTGGGTTTATTCTGGGCTTTCCATCCTGTTCCATTGATCTATATTTCTATTTTTGTGCCAGTACCATACTGTCTTGATGGCTATATCTTTGTAGTATAGTCTCAAGTCAGGGAGCCATTTTTTAATTGGATTGTATTTTTTTTGTTGTTATTGAATAAGAATTTTTGTATTCTGGATATTAACCTCTTATCAGATATGTGGTTTGCACATATGTTCTCTCATTCTGTGGTTTGCCTTTTCATTTTGTTGACGATTTCTTTTGCTGTGCAGAAGCTTTTTAATTTGATGTTGTCCCACTTGTTGATTTTTGCCTTTATTGCTTGTGCTTTTGGTGTCATATCCAAAAAAATAATTGCCCAAACCAATGTCAAGGAGATTTTCCTATTTTCTTGTAGGAATTTTATAGTATCAGGTATTCTTGTATGTCTTTAATACATTTCAAGCTAATTTTTGTGAGCAGTGTAAGATATGGTTCCAATTTCAATTTTCCCAGCATCATTTTTTTCAATTTTCCCAACACTCTCCCCAGTGAGTGGTCTTGGCTCCCTTGTCAAATATTAGTTGACTGTATATACAGATGTTTACTTCTAGGCTCTTGTTTCTCTTCCATTTTTCTATGTGTCTATTTTTATGCCAGTTCCATACTGTTTTATTTACTCTAACTTTATTGTGTAGTTTGAAATCAGGAAGTTTGATGCTTCCAGCTTTTATTCTTCTTTCTCATGATGGCTTTGGCTATTAGGATTATTTTTCTATTTCTGTAAAAAAAAGGTATTGAAATTTTGACCAGCATTGTGTTGGATCTATAGATGGCTTTGGGTAGTATGGACATTTCAGTAATATTAATTCTTCTGATCCGTGAACATGGAATATATTTCCATTTGTGTCTTCAGTTTTTTTCATCAAGGTCTTGTGGTTTTCATTATATAGAGTTTTTCACTTGGTTAAATTTATAAGTATTACTTTTTTTATTCTACTGCAAATGGGATCATTTTCTTTATTTCTTTTTCACATGTTTCATTGTTAGTTACATAAACATGTTTTTAGGTTAAATAAATTGAATTAAAAAAAGAAAAAATCAGTAGTTTCATATTTCTTTTAGAATAAAATTCAAATGTATTACCATAAAAAACACACATAACTGATTTCTGTATGTTGATTCTATATTCTGCAACTTTACTGCATTTGTTGATTATTCCCAACAGTTTTTTTTGGTTGAGCCTTTAGAAATTTCTATATATAAACTAATAATATCTCCAAATAATGACAGTTTTGCCTGTTTCTTTCTGATTTAGATGCTTTTTATTTCTTTGTCTTGCCTAATAGCTCCAGTTAGGACTTCCAGTACCACGTTTAAGAAGAGTGGTTAGAGTGGACACTCTTGTCTTGTTCCTGATCTTAAATGAAAGGCTTTCAGTTTTTTGCCATTGAGTAAAATGTTAGCTCTGGTTTTGTCCTATGTGGCCTTTATTATGTTGAGGTATGTTCTTTCTGTACACAATTTGTTGAGATTTTTTTTTAATTACCATGAAAAGACATATTTTGTCAAATGCTTCTGCATCTGTTGAGATGATCATATGATATTTTTTCTGCCATTCTATTAATATGAGGTATCACATTTATTGATTTGCATATATTGAACCATCCTTGCATCCCAGGGATAAGTCCCACTTGGTCATGGTGTATAATTCTGTTAATGTGTTGCTGAATTAAGTTTACTAATATTTTCTTGTGAATTTTTGCATCTATATTAATCAGAGATATAGATCTATAGTTTTCTTTTCTTGTAGTATCCTTGTCTGACTTTGGTATCTGTAAAGTTCTTCCACCATGAAATGAGTTTGAAGTGTCCCCACCTCTTCAAATTTTTGGAAGGGTTTAAGATGGATTGGCATTCATTTTTCTTTAGTTGTAGAATCCACCGATCAAGTCTACCATACTGTTTTGATGACTGTAGCCTTGAGGTATAGTCTGAAGTCAGTGAGTGTGATGCCTCCAGCTTTGTTCTTTTTTTCTCAAGATTGCTCTGGCTATTCAGGGTCTTTTGTGGTTCCATATAAATTTTAGGATTATTTGTTCTAGTTCTGTGAAAAATGTCATGTGTGTTTCTATAGGGATTGCATTAAATCTGTAGACTGCTTTGGGTGGTATGGACATTTTAACAATATTAATTTTTCCAATCCATGAATATGGGATATCTTTCTATTTATTTGCATAATCTTTAATTTCCTTCATCATTGTCTCATAGCTTTCAGAGTATAGGTTGTTTGCCTCCTTGGTTAAGTTTATTCCTAGGTATTTTATTCTTTTTGATGCTGTTTTAAATGGAATTGTTTTCTTGCTTTTTCTTTTTGATTGTTCATTATACTGTATAGAAAAGTAACAGATTTCTGTATATTAATCTTGTATCCTGAAACTTTACTGAATTCATTTTATTAGTTCCAATAGTTTTTTGGTGGAAACATTAGAGTTTTCTATATATAATATTATGTCATCTTCAAATAGTGACAATTTCACTTTTGCCTTCCAGTTTGGATGCCTTTTATTTCTTTTTCTTGTCTTATTTGCTGTGCCTTGGACTTCCAATACTAAATATAAGTGGCAAAAGTGGGCATCCTTGTCTTGTTCCTGATTTTAGGGGAAAAGCTTTCAACTCTTGACTGTTGAGTATGATATTAGCTGTGAGTTTGTCATAAACGGCTTTTATTACATTGAGATATGTTCCCTCTTTACCAACTTTGATGAGAGTGTCTCTCATGAATGGATGTTGAATTTTGTCAAATGTTATTTCTGTATGTATTTAGTGAGATGATCATGTGATTTTTATTATTTCTTTACATAATATGGTGTATCACATTGACTGATTTGGGAATACTGAACCATCCTTGTATCCCTGGAATAAATCTCACTTGATCATGATGTATGGTCCTTTTTATATGTTGTTGCATTTGGTTTGCTAATATTTTGTTGGGAATTTTTACCTCTATATTCAACAGTAATATTGGCCTGTAATTTTCTTTTTTGTGGTGTCTTTGTCTTTCTTTGTAATAGGATGATGGTGACCTTATAGAATGAGGTTGGGAGATTTCCTTTCTCTTTAATTTTTTATAATAGTTTGAGAAGGATAGATGTTAACTCTTCTTTAAATATTTGGTAGAATTCACCTGTGAGGTGGACTGGTCCTGGACTTTTATTAGTTGGGATTTTTTTAATTGTTTATTTAATTTCATTACTAGTAATTGATCTATTCAGATTTTCTGTTTCTTCATGATTCAGTCTTGGAAGATTGTACATTTCTAGAAATTTATTCATTTCTTCTAGGTTGTCCATTTGTTGGCATATAGTTGTTTGTAGTAATCTCTTACGATCCTTTGTATATCTGTGGTGTTGTTTGTAACTACTAATCTTTCATTTCCTATGTTTTTCTCTAAGAGTTTTATAGTGTCCGGTCTTACATTTAGATCTTTAATCCATTTTGAGTTTGTTTGTGTATAGTGTTAGGGAGTGTTCTAATTTCCTTCTTTTACATGTCGCTGTCCAGTTTCCAAGCACCACTTATCAAAGAGACTATCTTTTCTCCATTGTATATCCTTGCCTCCTTTGTCATAGATTAGTTGACCATAGGTGTATGGGTTTATCTCTGGGCTTTCTATCCTGTTCCATTGATCTATATTTCTGTTTTTGTGCCAGTACCATACTGTCTTGATTACTGTAGCTTTGTAGTATAGTCTGAAGGCAGGGAACCTGATGCCTCCAGTTCCGTTTTTCTTTCTCAAGATTGCTTTGGCTATTCGGGGTCTTTTATGTTTCAATACAAATTTTAAGATTTTTTCTTATTTTATTTTCTTATTTTTTTTCTTAATTTTCTTATTCTACTTCTGTGAAAAATCCAGTTGGTAATTTGATAGGGATTGCATTGAATCTGTAGATTACCCTGGGTAGTGTAGCCATTTTTAAAAATTGGACTATAACTGCTTCACAATACTGTGTTAGTTTCTGTTGTACACCTAAGTTAATCAGCCATATGTCCCAATATCCCCTCCCTCTTGGGTCTCCCTCCCATCCTCCCTAGCCACCCCTCTAGGTCATTGCAAAGCACTGAGCTGATCTCCCTGTGCTATGCGGCTGCTTCCCACTAGATAACTATTTTACATTCGGTAGTGTATATATGTCAGTGCTACTCTCACTTCACCCCAGCCTCCCCCTCCCACCCCGTGTCCTCAAGTCCATTCTCTGTGTCTACATCCTTATTCCTGCCCTGCAACTAGGTTCATCAATACTTTTTTTTTTTAGATTCCATATATATGCATTAGCATACAAAATTTGTTTTTCTCTTTGACTTACTTCACTCTGTATGACAGACCCTAGGTCCATCCACCTCACTACAAATAACTCAATTTCGTTTCTTTTTATGGCTGAGTAATATTCCATTGTATATATGAGACACATCTTCTTTATGCATTCATCTGATTATGGACATTTAGGTTGGTTCCATGTCCTGGCTATTATAAATAGTGCTGCAGTGAACATTGTGGTACATATCATTTTGAATTATGGTTTTCTCAGGTTATATGCCCAGTATTGGGATTGTTGGGTCATATGGTAGTTCGATTTTTAGTTTTTTATGGAACCTCCATACTGTTTTCCATAGTGGTTGTATCCATTTACATTCTCACCAAAAGTGCAGGAGGCTTCCCTTTTCACCACACCCTTTCCAGCATTTGTTTTTTCTAGATTTCTTTGACAATGGCCATTCTGACTGGTGTGAGGTAATACCTCATTGTAGTTTTCATTTGCATTTCTCTAATAATTACTGATGTTGAGCATCTTTTCATGTGCCACTTGGCCATCTGCATGTCTTCCTTGGTGAAATATCTATTTAGGTCTTCCACCCATTTTTTAAATGGACTGTTTGTTTTTTTGATATTGAGCTCCATGAAATGTTTGTATATTTTGGAGATTCATCCTTTGTTGTTTCATTTGCAAATATTTTCTCCCATCCTAAAGGTTGTCTTGTTGTCTAGTGTATGGTTCCTTTGCTGTGCAAAAGTTTTTAAGTTTAGTTAGGTTCCATTTGTTTATTTTTGTTTTTATTTCCTTTACTCTAGTAGGTGGGTCAAAAAAATCTTGCTGTGGTATATGTCAAAAAGTGTTTTTCGTATGTTTTCCTCCAAGAGTTTTATAGTGTTAACCTTACATTTAAGTCTTTAATCCATTTTGAGTTTATGTTTGTGTATGGTGTTAGGGAGTATTCTGATTTCATTCTTTTACATGTAGCTGACCAGTTTTCCCAGCACCACTTATTGAACAGGATATCTTTTCTCCATTGTATGTTCTAGCCTCCTTTGTCATAATGGGCATTCTATCTTGCATCATTGATCTATATTTCTGTTTTTATACCAGTACCATACTGTCTTGATTACTGTAGCTTTGTGGTATAGTTTGAAATAGGGGAGGCTGATTCCTACAACTCTGTTTTTCTTTCTCAAGATTGCTTTGGCTATTCGGAGTCTTTTGTGTTTCCATACAAATTGTAAAATTTTTTGTTCTAATTCTGTGAAGAATGTCATTGGTAGATTGATAGGGATTGCATTGAATCTGTAGATTGCTTTCAGTAGTATAGTTATTATCACAATATTGCTTCTTCGAATCCAAGAACATGGTATATTTCACCATCTGATTATGTCATCTTTGAATTCTCTCATCAGTGTTTTATAGTTTTCTGAGTACAAGTCTTTTGCCTCCTTAGGTAGGTTTATTCCTAGGTATTTTATTATTTTTGTTGCAATGGTAAAGGGTAGTGTTCCCTTTATTTCTCTTTCTGATTTTTCATTGTTGGTGTATAGGAATGCCAGAGATTTCTGTGAATTAATTTTGTATCCTGTAACCTTACCAAATTCATTGATTAGTTCTAGTAGGGTTCTGGTGGCATATTTAAGATTTTCTATGTATAGTATCATGTCATCTGCAAACAGTTACAGTTTTACTTCTTTTCCAATTTGTATTTCTTTTTCTTCTGTGATTGCTGTGGCTAGGAGTTCCAGAACTATGTTGAATAAAAGGTTTGAGAGTGAACATCATTGTCTTGCTCCTGCTCTTAGTGGAAATGCTTTCAGTTTTTCACCATTGAGTATGATGCTAGCTGTGGGTTTGTCATACATGGCCTTTGTTATGTTGAGGCAGGTTCCCTCTATGCCCATTTTCTGGAGAGTTTTTATCATAAATCGGTGTTGAATTTTGTCAAAAGTTTTTTCTGCATCTATTGAGATTATCATATGGTTTTTATTCCTTAATTTGATCATGTGGTGTACCATGATTGATTTGTGTATATTGAAGAATCCTTGCATCCCTGGGATAAATCCCACTTGATCATGGTGTATGATCCTTTTAATGTGTTGTTGGATTCTGTTTGCTAGTATTTTGTTCAGGATTTTTGCCTCTATGTTCATCAGTGATATTGGTCTATAATTTTCTTTTTTTGTGATGTCTTTTTTTGGTTTTGGTATCAGAGTGATGATGGCTTCGTAGAATGAATTTGGGAGTGTTTCTCCCTCTGCAATTGAGAAGGATGGGTGTTAGCTCTTCTCTAAATGTTTGATAGAATTCACCTGTGAAGCCATCTGGTCCTGGACTTCTGTTTGTTGGAAGATTTTTAATTATGGTTTCAATTTCATTACTTGAGATAGATAGGTATGTTTATATTTTCTAATTATTCCTGGTTCAGTCTTGGAAAATTGTACCTTTCCAAGAATTTGTCCATTTCTTTGTGGTTGTCCATTTTATTGGCATATAGTGGCTTGTAGTAGTCTCTTATAATCCTTTGTATTTCTTCAGTGTCAGTTGTGATTTCTCCTTTTTCATTTCTCATTTTATTGATTTGCATCATCTCCCTTTTTTTCTTGATGAGGCTGGCTAAGGGTTTATCAATTTTGTTTACCTTCTCAAGGAACCAGCTTTTAGTTTTATTAATCTTTGCTATTGTTTTCTTCATTTCTATTTCATTTTTTTAGCTCTGACCTTTATGATTTCTTTCCTTCTACTGACTTTGGGTTTCCTTTGTTCTTCTTTCTTTAGTTGTTTTAAGCGTATGGTTAGATTGTTTATTTGAGACTATTCTTGTTTCTTGAAGTGAGATTGAATTGTTATAAACTTCCCTCTTAGAACTGCTTTTGCTATATGCCATAGGTTTTGGGTCATCATGTTTTCATTGTCATTTGTTTCTATGTAGCTTTTTTTCCTTCTTTGATTTCTTCAGTGATTCCTTGGTTCTTTAGTAGTGTACTGTTTAGCCTCCATGTATTTGTGTTTTTTACAGTTTTTTTTTCCTTCAGTTGATTTCCAATTTCATAGCATTGTGCCCAGAAAAGATGCTTGATACGATTTCAATTTTCTTAAATTTTCTGAGGCTTAATTTGTGACCCAAGATGTGATCTATCCTGGAGAATGTTCTGTGTGCACATGAGAAGAAAGTGGATTCTGCCACTTTTGGGTATAATGTTCTATAAATATTAATTAAATCTATCTGGTCTATTGTGTCAGTAAAGCTTTCCTTATTTATTTCTCTTTGGATGATCTGTCCATTGGTGAAAGTGGGGTGTTAAAATCCTCTACTATGATTGTGTTACTGTCAATTTCCCCTTTTATGGCTGTTAGCATTTGCCTTATGTATTGAGGTGCTCCTATGTTGGGTGCATAAATAGTTACAATTGATATATCTTCTTGGATTGATCCCTTGATCATTATGTAGTGTCCATCTTTGTCTCTTGTAATAGTCTTTATTTTAAAGTCTATTTTGTCTGATATGAGAATTGCTACTCCAGCTTTCTTTTGATTTCCATTTGCATGGAATATCATTTTCCATCCCCTCATTTTTAGTCTGTATGTGTCCCTGGGTCTGAAATGGGTCTCTTGTAGACAGCATATATACGGGCCTTGTTTTTGTATCCATTCAACCAGTCTATGTCTTTTAGTTGGAGCATTTAATCCATTTACATTTAAGGTAATTATTGATATGTATGTTCCTATTACCATTTCTTAATTGTTTTTGGTTTGCTATTGTAGGTCTTTTCCTTCTCCTGTGTTCCTTTAGCATTTGTTGTAAAGCTGGTTTGTGGTACTGAATTCTCTTAGATTTTGATTGTCTGTAAAGGTTTTAATTTCTCTGTTGAATCTGAATGAGATCCTTGCTGGGTAATCTTGGTTGTAGGTTTTTCCCTTTCATCATTTTAAATATGTCCTGCCAGTCCCTTCTGTCTTGCAGAGTTTCTCCTGAAAGATCAGCTGTTAACCTTATGGGGATTCCCTTGTATGTTATTTGTTGTTTTCCCTTGCTGCTTTTAATATTTTTTCTTTGTATTTAATTTTTGATAGTTTGATTAATATGTGTCTTGGCGTGTTTCTCCTTGTATTTATCCTGTATGGGACTCTATGCACTTCCTGGACTTGATTGACAATTTCCTTTCCCATATTAGGGAGGTTTTTCAACTATCATCTCTTCAAAGGTTTTCTCAGTCCCTTTCTTTTTCTTTTCTTCTGGGACCCCTATAATTCTAATGTTGGTGTGTTTAATGTTTTCCCAGAGGTCTCTAAGACTTTCCTCAATTCTTCTCATTCTTTTTCTTTATTCTGTTCTGCAGTAGTTATTTCCACCATTCTGTCTTCCACCTCACTTATCCATTCTGCTGCCTCAGTTATTCTGCTATTGATTCCTTCTAGAGAATTTTCAATTTCATTTATTGTGTTGTTCATCATTGTTTGTTTGCTCTTTAGTTCTTCTAGGTCCTTGTTAAAGGTTTCTTGTATTTTCTTCATTCGGTTTCCAAGATTTTGGATCATCTTTACTATCATTACTCTGAATTTTGTTTCAGGTAGACTGCCTATTTCCTCTTCATTTGTTTGGTCTGGTGGATTTTTACCTTGCTCCTTCATCTGCTGTGTTTCTCTGTCTTCATTGCTCCCAAAGTCTACTGCCTCAATTTTGGGATGATTCATTGTCTATTCAGGTATTCCACAGATGCAGGGTACATCAAGGTGATTGTGGAGATTTAATCTGCTGTTCCTGAGGCTGCTGGGAGAAATTTCCCTTTCTCTTCTTTGTTTGCACAGCTCCTGTGGTTCAGCTTTGGATTTGGCCCTGCCTTTGTGTGTAGGTTGCCTGAGGGCGTCTGTTCTTCACTCAGACAGGGCAGGGTTAAAGTAGCAGCTGATTAGTGTGCTCTGGCTCACTCAGGCCAGGGGGAGGGAGGGGTACGGAATGTGGGCCGAGCCTGTGGCAGCAGAGGCCAATGTGACATTGCACCAGCCTGAGGCACACCGCGTTTTTCCCAGGGAAGTTGTCCCTGGATCATGGGATTGTGGCAGTGGTGGGCTGCACAGACTCCCCAGAGAGGAGGCGTGGATAGTGACCTGTTCTTGCACACAGGGTTCTTGGTGGCTGCAGCAGTGCCTTAGCATTTCATGCCCATCTCTGGTGTTCGCGCTTATAGCTGTGGCTTGCACCTGTCTCTCGAGGTCATTTAGGTGGTGTTCTGTATCCCCTCTCCTCGTGCACCCCCAAAACAATGGTCTCTTGCCTCTTAGGCAGGTACAGATTTTTTCCGGATTTTGTTCTGGCTAGCTCTGGTGCACTAGCCCCCTTCAGGCTGTCTTCACACAGCCAACCCCAGTCCTCTCCCTGAGATCTGACCTCAGAAGCCCAAGCCTCAGTTCCCAGCCCCTGCCCGCCCCAGCATGTGAGCAAACAAGCCTCTTGCGCTAGTCAGTGTTGGTCAGCAGTGATCCTCTTTGCGGGAATCTCTCCACTTTGTCCTCTGCACCCCTGTTGCTGTGCTCTCCTCCATGCTCTGAAGCTTCCCCACTGCCACCTCCTGTATCCATCAGTGAAGGGGCTTCCTAGTGTGTGGAAACTTTTCCTCCTTCACAGCTCCCTCCCAGAGGTGCAGGTCCCATCCCTATTCTTTGGCCTCTGTTTTTTCTTTTTTCTTTTGCTCTACCCAGGTACGTGGGGAGTTTCTTGCCTTTTGGGAAGTCTGAGGTCTCCTGCCAGCATTCAGTAGGTGTTCTGTAAGAGTTGTTCCACATGTAGCTGTATTTCTGATGTATTTGTGGGGAGGAAGGTGATCTCCACATCTTACTCTCCCGCCATGTTGAAGGTCTCTCTTGGAGAAGTATTTAAAGGAAAATTTTATAATATATATGAGTTTGTGTGTTTGTGTGTGTGTGTGTGTATACACTAATAAGTCAAAATCTGGCTCTAAGACAAAGGCTTTGGAACATAAACAATTTACAATGTAATGAAGGGAACATTTCATCAGAAAGTCACAACTGTCTAGAAACTATGAACCCCAATATCATAACCTCAAAATTAATAAATAAATAATAGCAAAATTACAACAAGAAACTGACATATGCACAATCATAGCCTTAGACCTTTAACACACTTCTCTCAGAAACTGATGGGTAGAAAAGAAAAATCCTTTGGATTTGAAAAAGTAATTAAAAATTAATCTGGCTATATCTAAACCCTGCCCCAGCTATCTGATAATACACATTCTCTCAGACATATTGACCATCTAAACAAGTGGTGACAACCAAAGAATTAATATACTGGTAGCATTTTGTTCAGGAATATTTATAATTAATGAGGATGAAAACACTACACATTAAGTTTGAGTGATGGAATTATGTGGTATTTTGACACGCACATTACAAAAAAATAGAAAATTAATGAGGCACTCATTTAACTCAAGAAGTTAGAAACATATAAGAGAAAATGTGGCATATAGAAGAAAATAAATGGAGAAATTAAATAGAAAACAAAGACACAATAGAGAAGATCAATAAAATCAAAAGCAGAATCTTTGAAAGGACTTTAAAAATATCTGGCAAAATGAACTAAGAGAAAGGAAGCATAAAAAATAATAAAATATTTATAACTTTATTCAAGTATATTTGAAAATTTAGAGATATAAGACTGTTTTACAAAAATATAATTGACCAATATTGACTCAAAAAGGAATAGATATTCCAATTGATTAAACTGAATCAGCATTATAAAAATCTACCCATTATTAAAAAATCATATCCACATGGTTTTACAAATGAGTTTTACCAGAATTTCAAGGACTAGAAAGTCTTCATTTAGACAAACATATCTAAAAGAGAGGAAAGAAAAAGAAATAGAAAACACCCAAGGACAGGATGCTACTGTCATCCTATCATCAAGAATAGTATTAGAAAAGCAAATTATATTGCAATCACTTGTGAATATAAATGTAACTCATTAGCACATTGAGTCTAGTTGTGTATATCTGCTATAACCCAGGCCCTATGCTTGATGCTTTATATACATTAGCTAATTTAGCCAAGATGCTGAAGAATAATGCCTATTTTTTTCACCATTTGGCAGAAAAGTACAAAAATACTATCAACAAAATACCTCTTAAACACCTGATCAAAATATAAAATGAAAATGAACCTGCAACCAAAGTAAGTTTCCAAGTGGCTCATGTATTAGGCAAGCCAGAAAAATCACTTCACTTACTGATGGTGAATTTATTAAGTTGTGTTGGACTGTAGCAGCTGAAGAAATATGTCCAGAGAAAATAAACTTCTTTGACTATTAGTAGTATAACAAAAACAGTGCTTTTGAGGTTGAAGAAATTGAGATATTGGCAATATCAATAGTCAGTTAAGAACAAGGCAACTGATTTTAAGTTGTTTCCCCTGTCTTTTAATAAATTGAGATGTTTCTGCTACTGTTCTTTTGTTGTTTATTTGAGGAATCAATGATGAGTTTGAAGTGACAGAAGAATTAGCATCTATGAATAGTATGAGTAGAGCAACTTTAGCTAAGTGTGTTTTCAAAATTAAGGAAAAAACTAATTCAGTACAACCTGAAGTGGCATCTTCTAAGATGTATGAAGCAAAAAGAGGCTTATTTGTATAAAATTACAAAATTTCCTTTTACATAAGGCATATGGTTATTCCTTGAACTATTCATCGGCAGATACAATGTGGAAAACGTTTGAATCAAGTGTTATTGAAGCAGTAATATCAGCTTTAAACTCATTGGTCCTCATCTATTTAAGTGTTATCAGTTCTGTGAAATTTTTTCAGAAATAGAATCTGAATATCCTAATTTCTCCACCACACAACAGTTTGATAGGTTAGTGGTAAAGTTTTATTGCATTTTTTTTTCAGCTCAGGGCTAAGATTGAAATTTTTCTGAGCAAGAAGAACTGTCCTCAAGCTTTATTATTAAATGTCTTTAGGAATTAGCATTTGCCACAGAATTGACAATGTTTCTTGATGAATTCAATCTAAATACAAGGCAAAACAGTGCTTATATGTGAAGCTTATGCTGTGGTAAAGCCATTTTGCTGATTACCAATATTGTTTTAATCACAATTAATGGTTAGCTGCTTGATAAACATGCCATACTGTCAGAATTTTAAAAAAGAAATTAAAATTCCATTCCCACACAATTTTGTAGTGGATATATTTACTGAACACATACTACAGGCTCAGCAATGTTTTTATGGACCTTGATGCAAGTACAAAATAACTTGCCATATTTCAAAATCCTTTTCCTTGTTCAATTGAAGAGTTTCCAGCTTCACCTTCAATTGGAAGTAATTAATTTGCATTCATTGACATGCTAAAAGGCACATATCGAGAGAAGAATCTAAGAGAATACTATAAATTATTTCCAAGTGATGAATATGCTCAATTAAAATCATATTCTTGTGGACTGATATCAGTATTTGGAAAAATCTATCTTCCACTAAGCCATTTTCATAGGTGAAACAGAGAAAATCTCTGTACGGATCCAATTTAAGCAAAGAACACTTACAATTGATTTTGATGACAAGCAACACTAATACTCAATAGTAGACCTGTACTACAAAATATATTTTATTCTCTTCGCTACAATTGTAAATGTGGTTGCTTTCTTGATTTCTCTTTCTCATAGTTCATTATTAGTATATAAAACACAATAGATATTTTTTTCACAATAGATTTTTGTATATTCATTTTTTATCCTGCAATTTTACTGAATTTGTTTTTTAGCTCTAACAGGTTTTGGTGAGTCTTTAGAATTTTCTGTACATAATATGTCATCTTCATATAGTGACAGTTAATTTTTCCTTTCCAGTTTGAATGATTTTATTTCTTTTTCTTGCCTAATTGCTCTGGTTGGGAACTCCAATACCATGTTGAATAAAAGTGGTGAGAGGATGCATCCTTGTCTTATTCCTGAAAAGAGGAAAAGTTTTCAGCTTTTCACCATTGATGTTAGTTGGGGCTTGTCATATATGGCCTTTATTATGTTGAGGCACATTCCCTCCATACCCATGACAGTTATTTTCATAAATCAATGTTGAATTTTGTCAAATGCTTTTTTTCCTCTATTAATTTGACCATATGATTTTTATCCTTTATTTTGTTAATATGGTATATCACATTGATTGATTTGCAGATGTTGAAACATCCTTGAATTGCTAGAGTAACTCATACTTGATCATAATATGTTATTCTCTTAATGTATCATTGACTTCAGCTTGCTAATATTTTGTTGAGGATATTTTCATCTAAGTTCATCAGAAATATTGGCCTGTAATTTTCTTTGCTTGTGGTGTCTTTGTCTGGTTTTGGTATCTAAGCATACTATTACAGAAAATCATCAAATCACAAATGAAGAGAGAAGGAGAAGAAGAAAGGACAGAGGAATTACAAAACATCCAAAAAACAATTAACAAAATGGACATAAGTACATACCTATCAATAATTCCTTCAAATACAAATGGACTAAATTCTCTCATCAACTGACATAGAGTGGCTGAATGGATTAAAAAAACAAGACCCATCTAGATACTGCCTACAAGAGACTCACTTCAGATGTAAGGACACACACAGACTGAAAGTGAAGGAACTGAAAAAGATACTCCATGCAAATGGAAACCAAATAAAGCTGGGATATTTATAATTACATCAGACAAAATAGACTTTAAGACAAAGAAAGTCTTTACATAATGATACAGGAGTCAGTACAACAAGATGATATAACATTTGTAAATATGTATGCACCCAACATCAGAACACCTTAATATATAAATCAAGCATGAACATACCTAAAGGGAGAAATAGACAGCAGTACAATAATAGTAGGAGACTTTAATATCCCACTTACATCAATGGATAAATCTCCAGACAAAATCAGTAAGGAAACATCAGCCTTAAATGACATGTTAGATCATTGACTTAATGGGTATATATGGAATACTCCATCTCAAGTGCACATGGAACATTCTTTAGAATAGATCATATATTTATTAGACCACAAAACAAGTCTTAATAAATTTAAGATTGAAATCATATCAAGGATCTTTTTTGACCACAATGTTATGAAACTAGAAATCAATTACAAGAAAAATACTAGAAAATTGACAAATATGTGGAGATTAAGCCACATGCTAACAACCAATGGGTCAAAGAGTAAATCAAAAGGGATATCAGAAAATACCCTCAAGACTAGTGAAAATGAAAATACAACATACCAAAGCTTATGGGATACAGCAAAAGCAATTCTAATAGGGAAGTCCATAGTGATATATGCCTACATCAAGAAACAAGAAAGATCTCAAATAAACAACTCTACTTTACACCTCAAGGAACTAGAAAAAGAACAAATTAAGCTCAAAGTTAGCAGAAGGAAGGAAATAACAAAGATCAGAGTGCAAATAAATGAAAAAAAGATGAAAAAGACAACAGATGAAAATAAGAGCTATTCTTTTGGAAAGATAAAACTGGCAAACTTTTAGCTAGATTCATTAAGAAAAAAGAGTGGACTCAAATAAATGAAGTCGGAAATGAAAGAGGATATCACAGAACTACAAAGGATGATAACATACTATGAACAATTACATGCCAACAAATAGGACAACTGAGAACAAATGGATAAACTTCTTATAAACACAACCTACTAAGACTGAATCATCAAGACCTAGAAAATCTGAGTAGACCAATTACTGGTAAGGCAATCACATCAGTAATCAAAAATCTTCCAATGAAACAAAAGTCTAGGAGCACACATTTTCACTGATGAAGTCTATCAAACAGTCAATGAAGAATGAATACCAATCCTTCTCAAACTCTTCCAAAAAACAGAAGAGATGGAAACACTTCCAAACTCATTTTTATGAGGCCAGCATTACCCCAATACCACATAAGACTCATCATGATCTCAGCTGCCCAAACTGATAATTAGAGGACCTGGTTTCAAAGAATAATGCAAGAAGTATGTTAAGTAGAAACTGCAAGCATTTCACCAGTGTTTCTGGTATTGTTTTTGTTTGGTTCATAGACTGATGGCCACTTATGAAAGATGCCAGGAGTCTGAGGAAATCACCACTACCCAACCAGAAGAATTATCAGTGCATGCGATTAACCAGGATCAAATTGAAGCTTTAGCAAAGGAGGAACAAAGAGACACCACTTCAGTATAATCTTGTATTAAGCCCAGACATCTTTGGGACATTGGGCCTTTTTCAAGCCTCTTGGATGGTTTTAAATAGAAATAAATTCTGGCTTTAAAGAAAAGTACCCCTGAACTGTATCCCCACTTGGCTCCAGCCAGCACTCTATGCAGCTCACTCCTGCTTGTCTCCACATCTTTGTTTTCTATTCCTAAAGGGTGCATTTTTCTTCCCCTATCCAACTACTAATATTTCTCCTGAGCTAGGCCACAGTGGTACAGGAAGAAAAACCAGTAACCCTGTGTGGCTTTGGGAAAGCCAGTGAACCTGTCTGTAACTCAGTTTTTCCAATTATAAAATGGGACAAGTTATCCTGCTCTGCTGTCCCACCAGACTGCAGAGAGACTCCAAAAAGGGACAGTGTGACTTTCTAGCAAGGAGACAGGTGCTGGAAGGCAGTGTCCTGCTCACCCTCCCACCATTGCAGTCCTCTCTGCCCCCCTTCTTCTGAGCCCCCACAGCTCTCACCTGTACTACCAATTTTGTTCTTCATTAAACAAGGTCCCCATTAAACATTATATATATATATATATATATATATATATATATATATATATATATATATATATAAAATTATTTTTTTAAATCGGGGTATAGTTGCTTTACACTGTTGTGTTAGTTTATGTTGTACAACGAAGTGAATCAACTATATGTATACATATATCCCCTCCCTCTTGGACCTCCCTCCCACCCCGCCGCCATCCCACACATTTAGGTCATCACAGAGCACTGAGCTGAGCTCCCTGCACTATACAGCAGGTTCCTACCCCCTATCCGTTTTACAAAAATTTAAAATTTCTTTACACTAACAATGAAACATCAGAACGGGAATGTAATCAAACAATCCCTTTTAAAGTCACATTAAAAAAAAGAAAATACTTAGGAATAAACCTCTTCAAGGAAGTGAAAGAACTACAAAACAATAAAGGAAATTAAAGATGATTCAAAGAAATGGAAAGATATTCTGTGCTCCTGGATTGGAAGAATTAATATTATTAAAAGGGCAGTACTACCCAAAGCAATCTACAGATTTAATGCTATCCTAATCAAATTACCCATGACATTTTTCACAGAACTAGAACAAATTATCCTAAAATTTATATGGAACCATAAAAGACCCAGAATTGCCAAAGCAATCCTGAGGGAAAAGAACAAAGCAGGAGGCATAACCCTCCCAGACTTCAGACAATACTACAAAGCTACAGTAATCAAAACATTGTGGTACTGGCACAAAAACAGACATACAGGTATCAATGGAACAGAATAAAGAGCCCAGAAAAAACCCTCACACCTGTGGTCAATTAATCCATGACAAAGGAGGCAAGAATATAAAATGGGAAAAAAGACAATCTCTTCAGCAAGTGGTGCTAGGAAAGTTGGACAGCTGCATGTAAATCAGTGAAGTTAGAACACCGTCACACCATGCACAAAAATAAACTCAAAATGGCTTAAAGACTTAAACATAAGATATGACACTATAAAACTCCTAGAAGAGATCATAGGCAAAACATTCTCTTACATAAATTGTACCAATGTTTTCTTAGGTCAGTCTCCCAAGGCAATAGAAATAAGAACAAATAAACAAATGGGACCTAATCAAACTTACAAGCATTTGCACAGAAAGGAAACCATAAACAAAATGAAGAGACAAACTATGGAATGGGAGAAAATATTTGCAAATGATATGACTGACAAGGACCTAATTTCCAAAATATACAAACAGCTCATACAACTCAACAACAAAAAAACAAACAACCCAATTGAAAAATGGGCAGAAAACCTAAGTAGACATTTCTCCAAAGAAAACATACAGATGGCCAATAGGCACATGAAAAGATGCTCAACATTGCTAATTATTAGAAAAATGCAAATCAAAACTACAGTGAGATGGGCTTCCCTGGTGGCACAGTGGTTGAGAATCTGCCTGCTAATGCAGGGGACACGGGTTCAAGCCCTGGTCTGGGAAGATCCCACATGCCGCAGAGCAACTAGGCCTGTGAGCCACAACTACTGAGCCTGCGCGTCTGGAGCCTGTGCTCCACAACAAGAGAGGCCACGATAGTGAGAGGCCCGTGCACTGTGATGAAGAGTGGCCCCCACTTGCCACAACTAGAGAAAGCCCTCGCACAGAAATGAAGACCCAACACAGCCCTAAATAAATAAATTAAAAAAAAAAAAACTACAGTGAGATACCACCTCATACTAGTCAGAATGGCCATCATTAAAAAGTCTACAAATAACCAAATGCTGGAGAGGGTGTGGAGAAAAGGGAACCCTCCTACACTGTTGGTGGGAATGTAACTGGTACAGCCACTATGGAGAACAGTATGGAGTTTCCTTAAAAAAACTAAATATAGAGTTACCATACAACCTAGCAGTTCCACTCCTGGGCATATATCTGTAGAAAACTCTAACTCAAAAAGATACATGCACCTCCCAGTGTTCATAGAAGCACTATTTACAATGGCCAAACAACCTAAATGTCCATCTACAAATGAATGGATAAAGAAGATGTGGTATATATAGGTATACAATGGAATATTAGCCAGAAATAATGAAATAATGCCATTTGCAGCGACATGGATGGACCTAGAGATTATCATACTAAGTGAAGTCAGAAAAAGAAAGACAAATACCATATATCACTTGTATGTGGAATCTAAAATGCGATACAAATCAACATATCTATGAAACAAAAACAGACTAGTGTTTGCCAAGGGGGAGGGGGGAATAAGGGAGGGAAGAGATGGGAGCTTGGGATTAGCAGAGGCAAACTATTATATATAGGATGGATAAACAACAAGGTCCTACTGTATAGCACAGGGAACTATATTCAATATTCTGTGACAAGCTATGATGGAAAAGAATATGGAAAAGAATATATATATATATATATATAAACTGAGTCAGTTTGCTTTACAGAAGAGATTAACACAACATTGTCAATCAACTATACTTCAACAAAATTAAAAAATTTTATATACCTATATACATATATGTGTGTACATTATATATATATATATATATAAAGCCTCCCTCACCATCTTCCCAGAGCACTGAGCAGGAGCTCTGGGAAGGGCCACATTGGGATCCAAGGGACTTTGGCTATTTCTTTCTCACCTCCCTAAATTGTAAGGCCTCTCTACTGCAACCCTAAACCAAACAAGTCATTTACATATGGCATAAGGCCAGATTTTTTTGGGTCTTTAACAAAGACTTTATTTGAAGGCATAACAGTAAAATCTAAAAGAAATTTCTAATAGGATGTGTTTATATTTTATCCTGAATCAGACATGTTTGAATACCCCCCTACCATATGATCCAACAATTCCACTTCTGGGTATTTATCCAAAGGAAATGAAAACACTAACCTGAAAAGATAGCTGCAGCCCCATGTTCATCACAGCATTATTTACAATAGCCAAGACATGGAAGCAATTGTCCACTGATAGATGGGTGGATCAAGAAAATGTAATTTTATATATATATAAAATTATATATATAATTATGGATACATATAATTATATATAATTATATATTATATAACCATAATTACATATATAATTATACATATAATTTTATAATATATATAATATATAAAATTATATATATAAAATTATAAATACACACACACACAATGGAATTTGATTTAGCCATAAAAAGAAAAGGAAATCTTGCCATTTGTGACAACATGAATGGACCCTGAGGGCATTATGCTAAGTGAAATAACTCAGAGAAAGACAAATACTGTTTGATCTCAATTCATGCAGAATTGGAAAAAAAAACATGAAAACAAACTCATAGATATAGAGAACATATTGGTGGCTGGACGAGTGAGTGAAATGGGTGAAGATCATCAAAAGGGACAAACTTCCACTTATAAGTTAGTCATGAGGATGTCGTGTATAGCATGGTGACGACAGTTACTAACACTGTGTTGTATTGATATATTTGAAAGTTGCTAAGAGAGTAGATCTTAAAAGTTCTCATCAGAAGAAAAAGAAGTTTGTAACAATGTGTGATGATGGATGTTAACTAGACTTATTGTGGTGATCATTTAGCATTATATACAAATATTGAATCATTATATTGTACACCTGAAATAATATAATGTTATATGTCAATTATATCTCAATAAAAAAAGTAAATTCTCACAAAACTTTTTAACTATGAGTACCTAAATGCCTCTTGACCTGTAATGATTAAAATATTTACTATCTGGCCCATCATGCTTAAAAGCATGAATCTGAAAATATCACTCACTTATTTAAAATTGTTAAATAAATTGCCAGTTATCCAAATATTTCAGAGTGCATGACTTGGGAGTAGAGGTTGTAGGTAAAGGAGGGGAAGTAGGAGAAGGTTGCATGCAGTTAGGACGGTTTTATGTCCAACTCAATACTCATTGTAACATTTAGTGGGAAAACATTATTTAGGCAATAGACAGTAACTATTATTCTCTTTTTCAGCAACAATTCACATGGAAAGTACTGTTATAACCAATACTTATTTTTCCACAATTTCAGATGATAACTTTCATAGCAATACTAATATTCCCATATATTAGAGGTAACTTTACTTGAATAAGTTACACTAAATCTACTATTTTCTATGTCTAACTAGTTTTCATTTAACCATAATTGGGTATTATCAATGACATCACTCATTCTCCGTTTCTTGAGTGTTAGCTATAGAAAGTACCTGGCATTTCTCATTCATTTGTTACACAAATATTTATTGAGCCTTATTTTATGCCATGCACCACCACAGCTACCTAGAACAATGTGGTAAGACACAAAGGGTGCCTGCCTTCATGGGTCTTGCATTCTTCCTCATTATATATAATAAAAATGGTTATCAAAGTTTTTAAAAAACACAACAAAACTTTGTCCAGGGGTTTCTATTATCTGTGAATAATTGACACCAAAATAGGACCACAAAGGTAAATCTAATTAAAACAGGGGCCAAAAATGCACCATAAATAGGGGGAAAGTATTCAATTGATATTTAATTTAAAAAATAAAGAATTATGGATCTATATTTTCATTTAATTAGAATTTGCTTATAATTTAATTGTCTCCCCAAACCTTAAAAAATAAATCAAGGGTTGATTTTAGTGGGTCTTAATTTTTCTAACAACATTGTATGTTGGCACGAAATATCTTTTATTTCTTATTCATCTTTTCAGAATGAACATGAAGAAGGTCTGCATCATTTGGGTTAAAAGTAAGTACAGTTGACCCTTGAACAATGTGGGTTTGAACTATGTGGATCCTCTTACACGGATTTTTTTTTTCAATAGCAAATACTACAGTCCTACACTATTTGCAGTTGACTGAATCCACACAGGTGGAGGAACCAGAGATACAGAGGGCAGACTCAAAGTTACACAGAGATTTTCAACCATGGCAGAGGGTGGACGCCTCTAACCCTCACCTGTTCAAGGGTCAGCTGTACTTATATAAAATTGGCCTTGTCAATTTTCCTGAATATGTGCCTTAATACTAGATATTCAAATCATTTTCTCTTGAAGCATCTAGTGGGTCATTTTCCTTGCTCGTTTTCTTAACTGGTTCTGCTCTTCCAGAACCATACTTTTCAGTGGTCTTGTCTGTGATTTGATGAGGTCTGCAAGAATACTTTTCTCGACTTCTTTAAATTCAGCAACTTCATAAAATTTGAAATTTTGCTTTATAGCAAAATTTGCATTTTAATTACATTATATTGTTTGAGTTAAGCCAAACCAGTCAAGTATGACATTGACTCAATGAGGCAGAAATGAAAACTAGTGACAAACAGGGAAGGACTGTTTGAGCAGTCACTAGTTAAATTATTCATTTGTGAATATTTTAATTTTTTTATGCTTCACTATCCAACCTCATAACTTTGATGATCTGAATAATCAACATTCAGCAAAAAGAATTTCTTGTACTTTTCATTTATATTCTCAACCCTGATCCTGTAGATCTAAAAGAAACCACGATAATGAAGTTAACTTTCTTCCAGAACAAAAAGTAGCAGAGCTGTGAATGGCTTCTCAATTACTGAGCTATCTAGAGTTTGCCTATATTAATAAAAATCTGAAAGAAAGTGAAAGCCATGTCTCAGTTTGGAGGTGTAGACCTTTGAGACAGAGGTGGAGAATAATCCATAAACTGCAATATTAGAATAAAATCACAACCTCTCTCACCCCAAAAAGAACCGGAGCCCTCGCCCCACCCTTTCTCAATTCCAGTGCAAGATGCTAGTCAGCAACTTGTCAGGACAGCAAAACCATCACAAAATGTTACACCTTCTAATGAATAATGACAATCAGCCAACCAGACACTAGGTATCTACATAACTGAGAGGAAAATTCTTTCAATTTTCTTTCATAAAGATTTGTACTAGGTAGAGAACAGACTTGCGGTTGCCAATGGGGGAGGGAGGTGGGGGAGGGATGGATTGGAAGTTTGGGATTAGCAGATGCAAACTGTTATATATAGAATAGATAAACGACAAGGTCCTACTGTATAGCAAAGAGAACTGTATTCAATATCCTGTGATAAACCATAATGGAAAAGAATATATATATATATGTGCATATATATATACATATATATAAAAATGAATCACTTTTCTGTACAGCAGAAGTTAACACAACATTGTAGATCACCTATACTTCAAATAAATAAATATATAGATAAATAAGATTTGTACTAGGATTCTTGAATGTAAAGGAAAGAAGTAAAATTTAAAGTTGGTTCATTCAGAGACCCAAACTCCTATTATGTCATGATGCTTTCTTAATCCACTCAGAATTTCCCAAACAGTTGCTGTTAATGATTTGCTTGTTCGGTATTCCTGTTTGCAAGTGTAACATCCCTGCATCTCTCCCTTTCGGCTTGTTATATCTGTGTCATGATTTTGTGAACAGGAGAACAAATGGCAGCCAACTCCTGCTAGAAAATCAAAGCTTTGAAAAGGCCATGGCAGAAGTGGAGTTAAGTTTCTCTCAGATGTCAGAGTTTGAGTGCTACTCCTGTCTCTGTCCTAATTAAATTCCAAGTGAAGTTACTTCCCTCTTATGGGACATCTGCCTCCTAGCTGACAGAAGACCTTCTCTCCCTTTGGGAGAGAGGGTGTAAGGGGATGGATCTTGACCTGTCTCCATTATGCCTCAAGAAGAACTAGAAGGATAAAATAACAACCTTCATTTTAGTTCATGAAATGAATTACTACTATCTGAAAATTTATAACATGTTTAGGAAAAAATCTGTTAAAATACTTTCAAGTTATAGAATCACTACAGTTTTGGAGCATGCCTTTAGTTATGTGCTTAGTAATATTTTTTCAAGGATTTTAAATTTATTACTGCAAATTTAATAATTACAGCAATTGCTTAATGAAAGGTAAGAACTATAAAAATGAATGCTTAGGTATATAATAAATACCTAATATAATAATCTAAGAGTAATCATACAAAGAATCTTAACACAAATGCTTGAAGTTTTAAATCACTTAATAAATTATTTTTCAGTAAAAATTTACAAAAATGTCATCAAAAAGCAGACCTATATGATTTAGTTAAATATATGTGAGGAAAAAGTGTTGACACATGAGTGTTTTGTGCAAATAAATATTGTTAAATAGGTATTTAACAATACCTAAAGCAGTATTCCAAGTCTAGTTTCTTTGTGGTATGGTTTGTACTAATCATATACTTACAATACACTTCAAAAGCAAACTTCAGTCTAATATATTCACATTTTTAAATACTAATCAACCTGGTGGAAAAAGCAGTGGCCTGAAATGAAAAAAATATGCAATCCACGTCCCTATTGTGCCACTTAAAAGTCATGGACCTCTAAACGTGTCATTGAACTCCTGCAGTCCTCAGTTTCCTCTGTTCTAAATTGAAAAGTTTGTAATCTAGGGTCATTAGCCTCACCATGTAGGCTCTTTTCATTTCTGAATTGGTGGGGTCCAACTTATTTGTTATCAAATGTAGCAAATAAAAAATGTGATTCCCATCATTTTCTACTACTCCAGAGAAGCTTCTACTTGTGGAAGGTGGACTTAACATTGAATTTTCCAAAAAGCACATGTTAAGAGAATTTCTTCACTGTCTTTCTACAATCAGAAGTGACCGCCAGAGGCTGGACCAGGAGTCTAAGAAAATCCAGCCACTCTTTTCCCATCGTGTTGCTCTTCCATCTTTCTGAGAGCAGATGTATTTGATTAAGGGTATCAGTAGCTTCTCACGAAAGAATAGGTGAATTAAATCAACACATTTATTTAGTGCTCATGTTCAAGATACTAGAAGAAAAATTGTCCATGTCTAATTTGTGCTGATTTTTTCTAGGACCCACTGATCTCAGCATGAAGAGGCAGTTGGCAACCAGCTCAGGATCCTCCAGCAGTTCGAGCTCCAGACCCCAGCTGAGTCCAACTGAAATCAATGCAGTGAGACAGCTGGTTGCAGGATATCGGGAATCCGCTGCATTTTTATTGCGTTCCGCAGATGAACTGGAGAATCTTATTTTACAACAGAACTGAGTCCAGCAACAATCCTCTTCACTGAGGTTTAAATTTGCAGTTTCCACTGATGACGTTTTGATTTCTCAGCAGAGATGCATCTGGTCTTACTGCACAGTTTTAAGAGAAATATTTCCATTATGCCACATTGTCCTTGATCCATAAAGTGATGTGTTTAGGTGCTTCAAAGGAACTCTGGCCTCTGAAGTACTTGAGATACTTTAATGTGTCCAGCCTACTGTTTTTTGTTTCAGTGTGCCAGCATAAATACCTGGGGCAAAAAAAAAAGGCTGTATATTCCTAATTCAAGGATAAAACAGAAGAAGCTTGTGGTATAAAAAGTAGTTCAAGATCCAACTGAAATATTAGTGGAATTTGCTACTGACTTACTGGACTGAAAGCTGCAGTATCTGGCAAAAAAAAAAAAAGCCAAAATTTCTCATTGCTATAGGATATAACAATGAAAAGGATCTTGTATTTTAAAAAAATATGTAATTTTTATAAAAAGAAAACTTGTTTTTTCATTCAGAATTGTCATTTTTACTTTGGTAACTTTTTCATAGGTCCTAAAAGAAAACTGTTTTGAGAAACTACTGTAAGTACCTTTTCCACCTCCCTTTGCCTTCTCCTCTTTCCAAATTCTTTCTACAAAAATAACACTTGATGCTGGGGAAAAAAATACCCTTGCCTACGTTCTTTAAATCGTCGCATCAGGAACTACTTCCAAGAGAAGCCTGCGTTTCTGCACTCATGCTGGTCTCAAGCATCCCACTCACCATTGCAGCTTTACCATAGTGGTTTTCACCACAGAATTTTTTAATATTGAAAAAGACATATCATTGAAAAAAAAAATGACACCTTGATTTCTTACAGCTGCTCTCCCCAGATTGCCGCTGCTGTCTTATGGGCATCCCTCTAGCAGCCATTGGATGTCGATGACTGAATGTTAAAGAGGTTGCAAGTGACAATCTGAAAATTTGCACTCTTGTGTGTAGTTTTCTTTTCTCTCTTTCAGAAATAGTTCCCAAAAAGACCATTACCTCTCCTGATATGATTTGTATAATTTACAGTTGTAGGTAAAAATGACGTAAAGAACTCTCAGTGGATGCAGCTGCAATCTACAATGAACTGTCCCCTCCTCTTCCCCATATTTTGCCCTTCTTCCTTATTTTATGGTGTTGAATACACATGAATGGTGTTTTCTTTGTGCACTGAGGCAAGCCTATTTTTTAAATATTTAGGGAGGAGTACATCAGTTTACGCTTCTTGTACAATTTTTTTCTGTTGTTTGGCTTCGGTTGGATTACAGGTTCTTTGTGCATTCCTGAATTTGCCTTATTTTATGTAAAATTTATGTCATTTGGTTTTTGATAATAAGTTGAAGACATCAGTGATATTTCTTAACTACTTGTTACATATAGTTTTTCAAGTAATGACTGTGATTGTGACCAAGTAATGTGCACTTTTTCTTGTAACTGTGGACATTGCTATGCTCTTTTCTTCTAGTGTTTCTAGAATTACTGTTCCTTACAGTTACGTAAACAAAAAACAAAAAAACAAAAAAGAACTTTTGTGATACTGTTGGTGAATATAATGTGAAAATCTTATTGAAATATGAGTATTTTGGAAATACATAGATGCACAAACATCTTTTAAGGTGTGGATTTAGAGTTTGCTTATTTAAATGAAACTTCAAAAACTGAGGGCTGGTATAATTTTCTCTGTTTTGTTGGGTTTAATAAACAGATTTCTGTGTTAAAACACTGATTGTGAAACCTTATAAACTTTCTGAATGACATGAAATGTTATTTTATACCTACATTTAGCGCAAAATTGACAGTTCAAACATATTTCAAGAACATCCTAAGGTCCCCCAGAGCTTCCACATTCAGTCTAATAAATAATGTATTCCAAGAAGGGGTAAAGCAGATTAGCAAACCATGGGTATTTCATCTGATTGTTTAAATCTGATTTAAGAATTTATCTTTTATTCCCCATTTTTCATAAGTAATCTGGCTCTTTTAGTCACTTCTAATTTAACATTTTGGGAGAAACATACCTGTTTTAAGTGCCTGTTTATGCTTTGGGTTTTGTCGTAAGAGTATTTGAAGCTTTGGCATGGTTACTATTTAACAAAGTAACACCCTGGTTTGAGTTCAGCCTATACATAAAAAATCCTTAATAGCGATAATAAAGCAAATGGATTAGAGAAAGGGAGTTCCAGCAAGGTGCTCTTGTTTTCATTTCATTTTCATCTTCACTTATACTCCCACATCCATCCACCAAGGACTAAATTCCCCCCACATCTTCTGCTTTTTGCACATTTATCTAAAAGAATGAGGGTACCAGGATTCCCATCGTTTCCCTGGGAGAGCTCAAAGGCCAAAATGAAGTACCATGTTGTTTTCCTTTTCCTTTGTAACTTGTACCTGAAAACTCTCTGGTCCTTTTTAACCCTCTGTCACAAGAGAATAGAGATCACATCCCCTTTATAAAGCATTCTGGAGAAATTGGGTGCAGGTTCATATTCTCATTCAAATGAGGTGATAGAAAACTCTCATAAACACAGAGATCAAATAGAATTTTCTGTCATTTCTGACAGCTTTTCATACAGCAGCAGTTTCTTGTCACATATGTATTACTTCATCACACTTAATAAGAAAACATTCCTTGAAGTAACCATAGAGAATGCAAACACAAGCAGTTACTGAATTTTCTTAAATCGTGTAAAATAACAGCACTGGTAAAAAGGGCATTCCAGGAACGATAGCCACCGTTTACTGATTATTTACACATGGAAAAGGTATTTTATTTCCTTTACTGCTCACAATAACACTAGGAGATCGGGATAGTCACTTTACATTTTACAAGAAGGCTCAAGAAAATGAAGTAACTTGCCGCCAGGAGCACCGAGCTAGAGAGGACTTGAAGCCATTATTTGACCCAGGTAGGCCTAGCGCTGGAGCACCCCCTATTGGTCGCCGCAATCTGTTGCCTCCCAGGTACTAAATCCTTAACATTCTGCACTGACTTGTAACCAGGCCTGTTTATGCTGAAGTTTAGAAGTTTTATTTGTGTAGTTAAATAATAGCTATGGCATCAGATAAAGGATCTGACTAAACACTGAGAGTTTTATCCCACTTATAGAAGTTTAATTTCCTTTAAGTTATGTTCTCTACAAATATAAAGAACTAGAATAAAACCCACCACTAATGAGAATCAAATACATAAAGCAGGAAGAAAAGGCAGTGACTTTTTTTTTTTTTTTTTTAAAGACAATGATGGGTGCCAGTAGTGACTCCGGTAAGGAAAGAGAAAAGGGATTATCCAGTTGAACCCATAAAGGTAAGTTTGTTCACCTGAGATTTCAGTCTTCGGCAGGTGCTATTTGCAGGTGCTATTTGGTTATTTTGATTAATCCTGGTACCATTAACACAAATACCATTCAAAAACTTATCTATGTCAAAAATATTTTCTAATTTCGTACAGCCCAGGTTTCAAAAGTTTAGTTTGTAAAGAAAAAGTTCCAAAAATAAAGCAGGTAGACAATACATTAACATACTGTTTATATTTTAAATTGTGTTTGAGATGCAGAAATTTGGTAAAGAATGAGCACAAGCTAACCTACAGAAGTTTGCCATTTAGATATGATTAAAATCTCCTTTCTTAAAAATATTTTGAAAGGAGATAAAAATGCAACTAGTAGATTAACCTATCTCCAGTTTTAAGGTCAATCATTTTCAACATTTAATTTTGTTTTCAGATTGCAAAAGAAACTTGAGAAATACAGGAAAAGAAGGAAAAATAATCCCAGCAGCCATAGAGAACCATGAATAACATTTTATAGTATGTATTTCAGAGCTTACCTAAACAGGTATATAAACATTCTTCTGTTTGATTTTACTGTATATGGTGTTTCCTTATCTGCTTTTCTGTCCTAACAATATACCATGAATACTTCCCACATCATTAGGTATTCTTCTTAAGTATTATTTCTGATGACTATAGTATTATATTGTATGAATGTACTTGTATTAATTTTCTATTGCAGCTGTAACAAATTACCACAAACACTATAAATTTATTTCAGTCTGCTAAATTGGAAGTCTCACTGGGCTAAAATCTAGGTGTCAGCAGGAATATGTTCCTCTCTGGTGGCTCAAGGGGAGAATCCATTTCCTGGCCTGCTCTAGCTTGAAAGCTGCCTGCATTCCTTGACTTGGGGTCCCTTCCTCCATCATCTAAGCTGGAGCTTAGCATCTTCAAATCTCTCTGTAACTCTGACCTCCTTTTCTGCCCCCTCTTCCACCTTTAAGGACCCTTGTGAGTACACTGGGCCCATATGGATAAAATAGGACAACCTCTTTTAAAGTCAGATGATTAGCAAACTTAATTTCATCTATAAATTTAATTCCTTAATTTGACATATAACAAAACATATTGACAGGTTCTGATGATTAAGATGTGGACATCTCTCTCTGGGGGGCATTAGTCTGCCTACTCTAGTTATCTTAATTTCCCTTTTTTTTTCTTTTATATGCCTCTGTACCCAACTGTATTTCATCCATTCACCTGTAGTAAAGATCCTAAGTCAGCAGCACAAATATTTTACAAGTAATTGTCAGCTGCCGTATCTGTACTTTTTCTTCTTATAAAGGGTATAGTTTTTTAGAAATTATTTTAATGACATTTTTCTCTAATTTCTCACATTCAAATCAAATGTAATAAACAAATACATATGGTAAATGTACAGCTAAATCTTTCAAGGGAAATGAAACAAAAATACCTCTGAATTCCTTCCTTACTTTGATTTCTTAGAAAGTGCTTCTGCCCAAGAAATTCCCTGAGATATGTTTAAGGCCATCTCATTAGACCAGAATAGGTACATGAGGATCCAAAGCTTAATTAAATTCTGTAAGCAATGCAACCACATTCATAAAACTTCTAGTGGTAATTACCGGTGGTGTTTTATTTACTCTGAACAAATAAAAGATATATTAATACTAGATGTTATTAGATGGCATGTCTTTTAAAAGGAAGGGTTTGGCAATAACATACCTATTGAATTTAGGATAATCAAATGAGTTTAAAAATTAAACCACTTTTCCTCCATTTCTTTGTGAGAAAACTATTTTATTGACATATTAAAAATTTTATTTCCCCTCATCTACTGTGCTTTTTTTTTCCCTTTTCAATTACTATCCACTGAAAGAAGATCAAAGATAATTTGAGACCATTTTTAATTATGTGAGAGAAAAAACAAACAGTAAAGCATAGACCACAGAGAGCAAATACTATTACTCAAAGTGTGGAATTGGCACCAGTTTTTTTCCCTCTAAAGTGTTGACTTCTCATATTCTTTGTTTATTGGGGAATGGATTAGCCCAGACCCCCCATGAGAAATGCCTCTACTTATGTAAAGCACTCCATTGCAGTGACGGAACAAGTGGCCAGAGATTCCACAACAGATTATTTAACCTTAGTTCCTTTGCTGGTGGAAGGATTCCGAGGTCTGCCTTGAACTAAACCCATAGGGTAGTAAGCCTCTTCGCTCGTTTTATTTTTCATTCATTCGAATAGCGTATTCTTTGACCTACTATGTTCGGGGCATCAGGCTCTGATAAAGAAAAACTATTCCTGGGCTTCCCTGGTGGCGCAGTGGTTGAGAGTCTGCCTGCCGATGCAGGGGACACGGGTTCATGCCCCGGTCCGGGAGGATCCCACATGCCACAGAGCGGCTGGGCCTGTGGGCCATGGCTGCTGGGCCTGCGCGTCCGGAGCCTGTGCTCCGCGACGGGGGAGGCCACAGCAGTGAGAGGCCCGCGTACCGCAAAAACACACACACACACACACACAAAAAAAAGAAAAACTATTCCTGCTTCAAGGGGTCACATCTAGTGGAGGAGAGAGACAGAGGTACAGGTCCTTATAATACAAAAGGATAAAGAGAAACAGTGTAACATGTAATGATAGAAACATGCCAAACAAGTCAAACGGGGACACAGACCTCTATAAGAGTTGGGGAGGGTAGGTGCAGGGAGCTAGTTGGTCACAGAGATGGAGCTGTGGGGAATACTTGGCAAAACTGTTGAGTTTATTTAGGGAGGATGGAAGAATGAAAGATGCATGAGTTAAAGACGTTTTTCAACTACAGAGTACGCCACAAGTTGAGGATGGAGGAGGCATGGAATAGTGTGGTGGGCAGTCTCTTGAGCAGTTTAGTGTTGCTGGAAGGCAGAGTTTGAGATGAAAAGAGACTGACTCCTGGAGAGGAATAAAGGAGCCAGATCATGCAGGGCCAGACCTGCCACGCAGAGGAGCCTGGCTGTGTCCTGCCGAGGATGGAGAGACCCTGGCAGTGGTAAGTGTGCATTGGCACCTCTGTTGACTATTTGCTGGAACTTCAGTGGAAGAAGATGACATAATGCTAGATCACAGGACGTCCCTCCATCCCCAAAAGTAAATTAAATAAAATAGTGAAAAACAAAAAGTATTACATAAGTACCATATGAGCAATAAAGGAATGGACTTTGTCCTATAGCCACTGAAAGGTGGGAGCCATGAAGATTCAGTAAATGTCACAAATTAATGAGACTTCATCCTTAGGAAACAGATCTGAGGAAAGAGACTGAGTGGAAAGGAATGTTGAAAACCCCACTATTAAAGTTCTAGCTGGAAGAAAGGACAATGAGGGGTAAGTGGACCAGCTTGTGGAAAAGTATGTACACAGCCTTCAGGAATGCAAGACCCTTGCTGCCCTCCCGACGAGTTTCCAGAAGTAGAAACACCATCGGGACTTGCCATTTCATGTGTTCTCTGGTGGAAAAGACAAACCGAAGAGTAAAGAGGAATACAGTGATACAAGGGTATGCTTTCTACAGAAAGAAATGGAGATTCAATCGGCATTGCCCGTGCCCCCTTCCTGTCCTGTCCTTTTTCTCCTCTCATTTACCTCTCCCTCACCCCTAACTAATAAGTCAGTGGCCAAAACTTATGAGGTCCACTTGTCTTATTTGATTTTCTCTTCTGAGAGGGAAACAGGCAAAGGTGCTGGAGGAAAGGGAAGGCATTAGGAGAAATGAGTTATTAGGTCTCATTGCCTCTGTCAAAAGTGAAGTTCCAGAGTGTCCACCACAAAACTGGGGAATTTAGGAATCTTAAATTTCCTATCCCCCAATATGGATAGCACACAGTCCTGCCTAAGTGGAGTGAGTTATGAAACTGGACTACAAATGACATTGCAGAAGACAATGATCACAGACTCATCGCCCCAATCTCAATAGCTAGCATCACCTCCCAGAACCCTGCTCTCCAAACTTTCAGCAAAACAAAAGCAGTTAGAACTCAAAATAGCCCACCTTCAGGCTGCAGGTCAAAGAGAAGAAGTGTGAGTTTAGATAGAAAAAGAAAAAGGGGGAAAGAGATGTCAGGGAGAATCTAATCACACTGTATTTGGAGAAACAATAAGTATAACAATGAACATAGCCCATAAATATGAATAAAATGTAAACAAACAGTATGGCACCTGTATATCTAACCAATAACAAAGAATGGAAGTCAGGCAGGCAGACATGGAAGAATAGTTTCTACAAGTTTTTTTTAAAAATACATTTGAGAGAGACCTTCAAGATGGCAGAGGAGTAAGATGTGGAGATCACCTTCCTCCCCACAAAACATCAAAAATACATCTAACATGTGGAATAACTCCTACAGAACACCTACTGAACGCTGGCAGAAGACCTCAGACTTCCCAAAAGGCAAGAAACTCCCCACGTACCTGGGTAGGGCAAAAGAAAAAAGAATAGGGATGGGACCTGCACCTCTGGGAGGGAGCTGGGAAGGAAGAAAAGTTTCCACACACTGGGAAGCCCCTTCACTGGCAGAGACAGGGTTAGGTGGTGGGGGGAAGTTTCAGAGGCATGGAGGAGACCGTAGCAACAGGGGTGCAGAGAGCAAAGCAGAGAGATTCCTGTACAGAGGATCGGTGCCAACCAGCACTCACCAGCCTGAGAGGCTTCTCTGCTGGGAGCTGAGGCTCGGGCTTCTGAGGTCAGATCCCAGGGAGAGGACTGGGTTCAGGCTGGTGAACGCAGCCTGAAGGGGGCTAGTGTGCCACAGCTAGCTAGGAGGGAGTCCGAGAAAAAGTCTGGAACTGCCTAAGAGGCAAGAAAGCATTGTTTTGCAGTGCACGAAGAGAGGGGATTCAGAGCACCACCTAAAAGAACTCCAGAGACAGGCACAAGCCTCAGCTATCAGCTCTTACCCCAGTGATGGGGATGAGACGCTAAGGCTGCTGCTGCAGCCACCAAGAACCCTGTGTGCAAGCACAGGTCACTATCCACACCACCTCCTTCAGGGACCTGTACAGCCCACCACTTCCAGGGTCCCAAGATCCAGGGACAACTTCCCTGAGAGAACATACGGCATGCCTCAAGCTATTGCAACATCACACCGACCTCTACTGCTGCAGGCTCACCCTTCATTCTGTACCCATCCCTCCCCCGGCCTGAGTGAGCCAGAACACCCAAATCAGCTGCTCCTTTAACCCCGTGCTGTCTGGGCAGGGAACAGATGCCCTCAGGTGACCTATATGCAGAGGCAGGGCCAAATTCAAAGCTGAACCCCAGGAGCTGTGCGAACAAAGAAGAGAAAGGGAAATCTCTCCCAGCAGCATCAGGAGCAGCAGATTAAATCTCCACAATCAACTTGATGTACCCTGCATCTGTGGAATACCTGAATAAACAATGAATCATCCCAAAATTGAGGTAGTGGTTTTTGTGATCAACTGTAGACTTGGGGTTTGCTTTCCACATCTAATTTGTTTCTGGTTTTATGTTTATCTTAGTTTAGTATTTAGAGTTTATTTTCATTGATAGATTTGTTTATTGATTTGGTTGCTCTCTTCCTTTTTCTTTTATTTATATATAGAGAATTTTTTTTCCTTTTTATCTTTTGGTGAGCATGAATGTGTATGCTTCTCTGTGTGATTTTGTCTGTATAGCTTTGCTTTTACCACTTGCCCTAGGGTTCTGTCTGTCTGGGTTTTTTTGTTTGTTTGTTTGTTTTTAGTATAGTTTTTAGTGCTTGTTATCATTGGTGGATTCGTTTTTTGGTTTGGTTGCTCTCTTCTTTCTTTTTTTTCAATACTTTTTAATTTTTCTATTTTTAATAACTTTTTAAATTTTTACTTTAATAACTTTATTTTATTTTATTGTTAATTTTCCTTTCTTTTTTTCTCCCTTTTCTTTGAAGCTGTGTGACTGACAGGGTCTTTGTGCTCAGGCCAAGTGTAAGTCCTGTGCCTCTGAGGTGCAAAAGCTGAGTTCAAGACAAAGGTCCACCAGAGACTTCCTGGTTCCATGTAATACCAAATGGTGAAAGCTCTCCCAGAGATCTCCATCTCAATGCTAAGACCCAGCTCCACCAAACAACCAGCAAGCTACAGTGCTGGACACCGTATGCCAAACAACTAGCAAGACAGGAACACAACCCCACCCATTAGCAGAGAGGCTGCCTAAAACAATAATAAGGTCACAGACACCCCAAAACACACCACCATACGTGGACTTGCCCACCAGAAAGACAAGATCCAGCCTCATCCACCACAACACAGGCACTAGTCCCATCCATCAGGAAGCCTACACAAACCACTGAACCAACCTTAGCCACTGGGGACAGACACCAAAAACAATGGAAACTATGAACCTGCAGCCAACGAAAAGGAGACCCCAAACACAGTAAGTTAAGCAAAATGAGAAGACAGAGAAACACACAGCAGATGAAGGAGCAAGGTAAAAACCCACCAGACCAAACAAGTGAAGAGGAAATAGGCAGTCTACCTGAAAAAGAATTCAGAGTAATGAAAGTAAAGAAAAGATGATCCAAAACCTTGGAAAGTAAAGAAAAGATGATCCAAAACCTTGGAAAAAGAATGGAGAAAATAAAAGAAACGTTTAACAAGGACCTAGAAGAACTAAAGAGTCAACAAAAAATGATGAACAACACAATAAATGAAATTTAAAATTCTCTAGGAGGAATCAATAGCAGAATAACTGAGGCAGAAGAACGGATAAGTGACCTGGAAGATAAAATAGTGGAAAGAGCTATCACAGAGCAGATTAAAGAAAAAACAATGAATAGAATTGAGGACAATCTCAGAGACCTCTGGGACAACATTAAACACACCAACATTTGAATTATAAGGGTCGCAGAAGAAGAAGAGAAAAAACAAGGCACCGAGAAAATATGTGAAGAGATTATAGTTGAAAACTTCCCTAATATGGGAAAGGAAATAGTCAATCAAGTCCAGGAAGCACAGAGATTCCCATACAGGAAATATCCAAGGAGAAATACACCAAGACACATATTATTCAAACTATCTAAAATTAACTACAAAGAAAAAATATTAAAAGTAGCAAAGGAAAAACAACAACATACGAGGGAATCCCCATAAGATTAACATCTGATATTTCAGCAGAAATGCTGCAAGCCAGAAGGGAGTGGAAAGACATATTTAAAGTGATGAAAGGGAAAAACCTACAAGGAAGATTACTCCAACCAGCAAGGATCTCATTCCGATTAGGCGGAGAAATTAAAACCTTTACAGACAAGCAAAAGCAAAGAGAATTCAGCACCACCAAAACAGCTTAACAACAAATGCTAAAGAAACTTCTCTACTCACGAAATACAAGAGAAAGAAAAGACCTACAAAAACAAACCCAAAACATTAAGAAAATGGTAGTAGGAACATACATATCGATAACTACCTTAAATGTAAATGGATTAAATGCTCCAACCAAAAGACATAGACTGGCTGAATAGATACAAAAACAAAACCTGTACATATGCTGTCTACAGGAGACCCACCTCAGAAATAGGGTCACATACACACTGAAAATGAGGGGATGGAAAAAGATATTCCATGAAAATGGAAATCAAAAGAAAGCTGGAGAAGCAATTTTCATATCAGACAAAATAGACTTTAAAATAAAGACTATTACAAGAGACAAAGGACACTACATATTGATCAAGGGATCAATCCAAGAAGAAGATATAACAATTGTAAATATTTATGCACCCAACATAGGAGCACCTCAATACATAAGGCAAATGTTAACAGCCATAAAAGGGAAAATTGACAGTAACACAATCATAGTAGGGGACTTTAAGTCCCCACTTTCACCAATGGACAAATCATCCAAAATGAAAATACATAAGGAAACACAAGCTTTAAATTATACATTAAACAAGATGGACTTAATCGATATTTATAGGACATTCCCTCTAAAAGCAGCAGAATACACTTTCTTCTAAAGTGCTCATGGAACATTCTACAGGATAGAACATATCTTGGGTCACAAATCAAACTGTTGTAAATTTAAGAAAATTGAAATCATATCAAGTGTTTTCTAACAACAACACTATGAGACTACATATCAATTTTAGGAAAAATATCTGTAAAAAATACAAACACATGGAGGCTAAACAATACACTACTAAATAACCAAGAGATCACTGAAGAAATCAAAGGTGAAATCAAAAGATACCTAGAAACAAATGACAATGAAAACACAATGACCCAAAACCTATGGGACGCAGCAAAAGCAGTCCTAAGAGGGAAGTATATAGCAATACAATCCTACCTCAAGAAACATCTCAAATAAACAACCTAACCTCACACCTGAAGCAATTAGAGAAAGAAGAACAAAAAACCCCGAAGTTAGCAGAAGAAAAGAAATCATAAAGAAAGAACACAAATAAATGAAAAGAAATGAAGGAAACAATAACAAAGATCAATAAAAGTAAAAGTTGATTCTTAGAGAAGTAAACAAAATTGATAAGCCATTAGCCAGACTTATCAAGAAAAAAGGGGAGAAGACTCAATCAATAGAAATTAGAAATGAAAAAGGAGAAGCAACAACGGACAGAGCAGAAATACAAAGGATAATAAGAGATTACTACAAGCTACTATATTACACTAAAATGGACAACCTGGAAGAAATGGACAAATTCTTAGAAAAGCATAACCTTCCAAGACTGAACCAGGAAGAAATAGAAAATATAAACAGACCAATCAAAAGCACTGAAATTGAAACTGTGATTAAAAATCTTCCAACAAAAAAGACCCGGACCAGATGGCATCACAGGCAAATTCTATCAAACATTTAGTGAAGAGCTAACACCTATCCTTCTCAAACTCTTCCAAAATATAGCAGACGGAGGAACACCTCCAAACTCATTCTACAAGGCCACCATCACCCTGATACCAAAACCAAAGATGTCACAAAGAATAAAAACTACATGCCAATATCACTGATGAACATAGGGGAAAAGTCCTCAACAAAATACTAGCAAACAGAATCCAACAGAACATTGAAAGGATCATACACCATGATCAAGTGGGGTTTATCCCAGGAAAGAAAGGTATCTTCAATATATGCAAATCAATCAATGTGATACACCATATTAACAAATTGAAGGAGAAAAACCATATGATCATCTCAGTAGATGTAGAAAAAGCTTTCGACAAAATTCAACACCGATTTATGATAAAAACCCTCTAGAAAGTAAGCATAGAGGGAACTTTCCTCAACATAGTAAAGGCCATATATGACAAACCCAGAGCCAACATTGTTCTCAATGGTGAAAAACTGAAACCATTTTGTCTAAGACCAGGAACAAGACAAGGTTGTCCACTCTCACCACTACTATTCAACATAGTCTTGGAAGTTTTAGCCACAGCAATCAGGGAAGAAAAAGAAAAAAACGGAATCCAAATCGGAAAAGAAGAAGTAAAGCTGTCACTGTTTGCAGATGACATGATACTATACATAGAGAATCCTAAAGATGCTACCAGAAAACTACTAGAGCTAATCAGTGAATTTGGTAAAGTAGCAGGACACAAAATTAATGCACACAAACCTCTTGCATTCGTATACACTAATGATGAAAAATCTAAAAGAGAAATTAAGGAAACACTGCCATTTACCATTGCAACAAAAAGAATAAAATACCTAGGAATAAACCTGCCTAAGGAAACAAAAGACCTGTATGCAAAAAACTATAAGACACTGATGAAAGGAATTACAGATGATACTAACAGATGGAGAGATATACCATGTTCTTGGATTGGAAGAATCAACATTGTGAAAATGTCTATGCTACTGAAAGCAATCTACAGATTCAATGCAATCCCTATCAAACTACCAATGGCTTTTTTCACAGAACTAAAACAAAAAATTTCACAATTTGTATGGAAGCACAAAAGACCCCGAATAGCCAAAGCAATCTTGAGAAAAATGGAGCTGGATGAATCAGGGTCCCAACTTCAGACTACACTACAAAGCTACAGTAGTCAGAACAGTATGGTACTGGCAGAAAAATAGAAATATAGATCAATGGAACAGGATAGAAAGCCCAGAAATAAACCCACACACATATGGCCACCCTGTCTTTGATAAGGAGGCAAGAATATGCACTGGGGAAACGACAGCATCTTCAGTAAGTGGTGCTGGGATAACTGGACAGGTACATGTAAAAGAATGAAATTAGAACACTCCCTAATACCATACACAAAAATAAACTCAAAATGGATTAAAGGCCTAAATGTAAGGCCAGACACTATCAAACTCTTAGAGAAAAACATAGGCAGAACACTCTATGACATAAATCACAGCAAGATCCCTTTTGACCCACCTCCTAGAGAAATGGAAATAAAAACAAAAATAAACAAATGGGACCTAATGAAACTTAAAAGCTTTTTCACAGCAAAGGAAACCATAAACAAGACGAAAAGACAACCTTCAGAATGGGAGAAAATATTTGCAAATGAAGCAAGTGACCAAGGATTAATGTCCAAAATTTATAAGCAGCTCATGCCCCTCAATATAAAAAATAAAACAACCCAATCCAAAAATGGTCAGAAGACGTAAATAGACATTTCTCCAAAGAAGATATACAGATTGCCAACAAACACATGAAAGGATGTTCAACTTCATTAATCATTAGAGAAATATAAATCAAAACTACCATGAGGTATCACCTCACTCCAGTCAGAATGGCCATCATCAAAATATCTACAAACAATAAATGCTGGAGAATGTGTGGAGAAAAGGGAACCCTCTAGCACTGTTGGTGGGAATGTAAATTGATACAGACACTCTGGAGAACAGTATGGAGGTTCCTTGAAAAACTAAAAATGGAACTACCATATGACCCAGCAATCCCACTGCTGGGCATATACCCTGAGAAAACCATAATTCAAAAAGAGTCATTACCACAATGTTCACTGCAGCACTATTTACAACAGCCAGAACATGGAAGCAACCTAAGTGTCCATCGACAGGTGAATGGATAAAGAAGATGTGGCATATACATACAATGGAATATTACTCAGCTATAAAAAGAAATGAAATTGAGTTATTTGTAGTGAAGTGGATGGGCCTAGAATCTGTCATACAGAGTGAAGTAAGTCAGAAAGAGAAAAACAAATACTGTATGCTAACACATATATATGGAATCTTAAAAAAAATGGTTCTGAAGAACCTAGGGGCAGGACAGGAATAAAGATGCAGATGTAGAGCATGGACTTGAGGACACAGAGAGAGGGAAGGGTAAGCTGAAACAAAGTGAGAGAGTGGCATAGATATATATACACTCTCAAATGTAAAATGTTAGTGGAAGCCGCCGCATAGCACAGGGAGAGAAGCTCGGTGCTTTGTGACCACCTAGAGGGGTGGGATAGGGATGGTGGGAGGGAGATGCAAGAGGGAGGGGATATGGGGCTATATGTGTACATATAGCTGATTCACTTTGTTATACAGCAGAAAATAACACACCATTGTAAAGCAATTATACTTCAATAAAGATGTTGAAAAAAATAAAAATAAAGTATTTTTAAGTTAAAAAAATACATTTGAAACAAAGTATCTCCCAATAAAACATTTTTATCTACAATAAATGCTTGGCTTGCAAGAATAAACTATAAACCAGAGAAACAATCTCTCACTTCATTTGACAACCCTAAATTATAACAATGTCACCTATGACAAACCTTTCATTATAAGCAATCTTTCTTCAAGAGCACTTAAAAAAAAACAGAAAAATCTATTATTGCATATATTTTCTATCCACTATTGAAACAGATAGGAGGGAGGCCTTATACATTGTGCCCGAGCAAGGAGAGCATGGAACACCTCTGAAGATTGGAGACAAGAACATCAGAGTTTCCCTAGTGGGCCTGGCACTGGATGGGGACTTGTTTGGCACAAAAACCACAACCTCATAACATGGTATACATTTTGGGTTTTTGTTTTGTTTTGTTTCAAAAATTCCTAATGAATTGTGTGTCTCTTTTGGAAGATGTGACAATCTGACATGTGATATGTCATTTGTGCTCTACACATGCCATGCAGAGCAGAGCAGTGCTGATCTTAGACCAGCAGGAATGCGATGACGTGCCTGCTCCATCTCTAAATCAATTATTCCTCTTCTCTTCATTATTATGCAGCTTGGCTTCGGAGACTGCCGAAGCCGAAGGTCAAATTCAGATTTCTATGTAAGATCTTAGAATTAAATAGGAAGCCATACTCCTCACTGGTGGCTTCGATGTCATGTTTGGAGAGGACTTCTTTCTCACTGAATTTTTCCCCCCGCAGGACTTAGTCGGTGTGTCCTTCTCCCCAGAGCCTCTCATCATCTGGACATCTTCCCTACCATTCTACACTTATGGGCAGGGTGGGTTGGGTGCGCTTTTGCTGAGTCCTCAGGGTGAAGGCTCTCAGCAGCCCACCCCTCCCCTGCTCTTGGGCCCCAGGGAAGTGGCAGCAGAGGTTTCAGCCCCAGCGACTCCATGTCCAGACTGGGTGAGGCTGGAGCGTAAGGAGAAACAGCTGGAAAATGAAAAAAAAACTTTTTGAATTGGGGATCTGCCCGCATATAAAACAAAACTTGTGTACAGGGGCATCAGTCCTTCGGGACAACGTCTCTTCATTAATCGAAAGATTGCTGCTGGTGTTGTGACAGGAAAGGCCACCTCTGCTGACACTGGAAATGAATCCTAAATACACAGACAGTTATGGATGCTCAGAAAGGAAAGCCCAGCTGAACTTGGCAAACTCACGTTACACAATCTTTTACTTCCCTCTTCACACCTCATCAAACTCCTTTTGATAACTCACTGAATATTAAGCAGAATATAAGAAACTGTGCAGGTATTCTTAATACATAACAAAAGTACTAGCACATGATATTTATCTTTAAAAATATAATTATTAGTGGACCATTTTGAGAGCTTTATAGCTGGGAAAGCACTGTCATAATGCATTGCTTTCTTTGATCCATATCCCAGGGAAGACAGAAGGTTTTATAATCATTTTCTGAAACTGAAGCTCAGAGTTACGGTCTAATTGTTACCGCCAAGAAAAGAAGCCAGGTCTTCTCATTCTGAATCCTGTGTTTTTCTTGTCCCCAACCCCTCCCCATTATATCACATTGCATTTCAAAGAGTTGTTTCTTTGATGTGTTACAAACATACCTTATATCTGTGTTTTTCCACTCAATTACCCATCCTTTGACACATTTATAACCTCGGAGACATTCAAACCAGAATATCTTTTGATTTTCTCTCCTCCTTTGCCTGTAGGTTTGGTTTTTTCCTAATAAAAATTCATTAGGAAAGTCGTTCAACCAGAATGTATGAAATGCCTCTAACCTGCAGAACCCCGTGCTGCTCTGGCATCAGAGGTAGGGGATTTAGATAGAAAAGAAATACATGTCCGCAGAGGGCGTGCAGGTCACCAGCGAGGATTTTGGCACAAGGCCCTGTGCTGACAACCACTGGGCTAGATCCGTCTGTCCACGCATAAAATGAGAATAAGCTCTTTCACAAATATAAGCATGGGAGTACATATGAAAATAGAACAGGTTTTAAGGTACACACGAAATAAAATTTAGAATTAAAGAGCACTACTCTCTTTTGCATTTCTATTCAAAGTCTTGGCAGTGTTGTTTAATTTTAGAAAATAAGAACAATTCTTGCCGGACCAACATAACCAAATGAAAGCTAAAAACATAAGACCTTGTCTCAGTATTTGATAGGAAACATGCTTCTCAGCCCTGCTCTGCACACCTAGGCAGCAAAGTAATAGCCACAGACACGCTGCTTCCACCAGGCCCGTGTTGGGCATCCATGTACAGGGAAAGCACACGGACTTAGAAAATAAGGTACACTTGGGCCACAACGAATTTTCTGTTTGCTCACTCTGTTTTGGACACAGTTATTTGGCAATTGGACACTTGAAAAAAGCAGCATCATACATCAAGTTTCAATTCACATTGAAACGCCATGTGGACTATTTTTTCTAATTCTTTAAAACTATGAACCAGACCCAAACCCACATCATTTATCCATAAAAGGCACCAAAATTGTCTGGAGGAGCCCCCTCCTTCTCCCTGCAGTGCCGTACCATTCCCTCCACATCCCGCATCCCTGCTTATGTTGGAATAATGCCAATGACTAATATTTTCTGAGCTCTTAATAGGAGTCAGGAACTTGCCATATATTACTTCTCAGTCTTACTATGAATTGAACTATGCATGCATTATTTTTAATGCCCACGATTTTGGTCACTCTGCTGAAATACCTGAGCAATGCACTCCATATTTCCCTAAGAAGTTCCCACTAAAGACAATAAAAACTTTGCTCTTGCTATTTTTTTTACCGAAAAAGTAGAGTCGGTGCAGGATGGATTCCATTTTCTGCAGGACCAGGTCAAGACTATGATTCCCTGGTCCATAACAGCCAGCACGCCTTGAACAGCAGTATGTAACATGCTGTCCTAGCAGGTATGACTTCTTACCCCTTTAGCTATATAGGAGGGAGGTATTATTATCTCATTTTACAGATGAGACACCGAAAGCATAGAAGGGTAAAATTAGCTTTTCCAATGCCATTTAGCTAAAAAGGGACTGAATCTACTAAGTACCATATTCCCCTGCCTCTCTAGCCATTTATTTCATATCAGTGAAAAATCCTAAGATTCACATAAAGCCTTGACTTATGATGAGAAAATAAAATGAGCTCACTATGAACATGCATGCACATGCCAAAATCCTAGTCCCCTGAAACATCTAATTCCAAAAATTATGCCATTTTTTATGCCTTACATGCCGTCTTTATGCCATCCTAGATCTCTGACCCGAAACACTTCTTTACCTAAGAGAGATAGTTCTCAGAAAATGACAACTGAATTAATTTTGACTAGTCTTTAAATTGCCTTTTTGTGGGGCGAGGACAGAGGGAACATGTGCAAGATATGTGTTTTAATTGTGAAAATGTTTGAGCTTTCTCTCAAAATTGGTATTTGACAGTCACTGCTTATTCAGCTGCAAAGAATAGGTAGCACCTACTGCTGGCCTGTCTCCGTGGATTGGGCCAAGCCTCAAGGCCAAGTTAAGGGAAGGCAGCCCACCAGGCCTCATATGTTTTATGCATGCTTGTTCTTTCTTCTCAACTCCCTCTCATTGCCCTCAGATCCCCAGCTTGCTCCCATGGACACCAAATTTACTAGGTAGGGCAAATAGAGGTGCCTCTATGATAGCAGATGAGGAGAGAAAAAGAGAGAAAGAAGACAAAAGGAAGAGCCCTTTTTTTCTCCTTCAGGAACAAGAGCCCATTTTTATGCCAGCCCATCTCTCTCAGACGCCAAGCAAGTCCTTCCCCTAGGGCAGTCTTTCTCAGAAAGTGTCAGCTGAATGAGCTAGGCGGTGTCACATTAATACACAAGGAGACCAGTAGACAGAGGAGAATCTAAAGCCATGACTACCTACTTCTTAAGCAAACCCAAGTCTAAGCCTGTAAATGCCTTGCTAGAGCAAAAGCCAAACTCCAAGGACAACCAATCACAAACAACCAACTAGGCTTTAAGCTATAGCCAACCAATAATTTCCTTTCTTTGCTTCCGTGGTTTCTCTGTAAAGGTCTTTTCCCTGGCTCCTCTGGCAGTGCAATTTTAATCATTTCTGGTTTGGTGCTGCCCTATGAAATCAATTTTTGCTCAAATAAACTCTTAAAATTTTTAATACGCCTCAGTCTATCTTTTTACCAGTTTGCATGTGTTAAAAATCTAGATGCCAGAGCATCACCATAGCTGTATCTGAATCACAGTGGGTGCCTGGAGGGTGGGGTTACAGAGTAGCTGGGGTACAGCAATCTGCCATTGTTGTAAGCTCTCCTAGATCATTTGAATGCAACTTGAAAATTTCAGAACTTCTGGCCTAGAGCAGAGAAAGGGAAGAGATGGGCCAGTAAGTGGCCATGTTTGAAGGAAAATAAAGTGACACCCTGAGCCCAAGGTTGCGAAATGTTCCTAGAAAATTACGTTATTGACAAGCTCTGAACCCCATGGCTTCTACTTTCCCACCAAATAAGATGCCAAAATGCTTTCTCATTCAAGAGACTCCACTCTATCTATTAGCAGCTCTGCTCTAGAAGGATGGCCTCAGGCCATGGACTTCTGATTTATAACAGTTAGGGACACTGCTAACCACCGTCTTTTCCATCTCTCCAGCAGGGAGACAAGTTTCTGGCACACTGAGAAAGATCACTGAATGCTTTTTATCACAGAATTAGTGCTACATCTGGCAACTGATTTCAGTTATAATATATTCCAATTACCGATACTATTATAAATACAGTTGAAGCCATACATGTTTTCCAGGAAAGGGGTCATAAAATCACGGCCAGTGGGCCAAATCCAGCCTACTCATTGCTTTTGTAAATAAAGTTTTATTGGACCACAACCACGTTCATTCACTTCCATGTTGTGTATGGCTGTTTTCACACTATAAGAGCAAAGTAGTTGCAATGGAAACTCTATGGCCCACAAAGCCAAAATTATTTACTATCTGGCCCTTTATAGAAAATGTCAACTCCCGGTCTAGAAGACTATATTATAGATTATAGCTATCTACTACTCCTACTGTATGCCAGGCACTCTACTAGGCCCCTTTTATAAATGATCTTTAATGATCTTAATAACCTTGCTAGTTATATTATGATCATGACATTGCAGCTGAGGAAAAGAGTCTTAAAGAGGTCAGATGTGTCTAAAGCAGACTGCTGGTATCACAGCCAGAACTCAAGCACTGCTTTGTTGTGTTTTTTCTGACTCCAAGTTTTTTATGAGCTGTTTTAAGGATACAATCACTATGTTTTAGATTTAGTGGGAAACGCAGTTCTCAGTGGCAAACCACAGACCTAAAAATGCACTATTAGAAAGCAGCCCATATAGAATTTGGGGACTACTTCTCAGTTCCCAGAGAGGTCTTCCTGACCACCAGGCTACCCTTCTACTCTCTAACCTATTTCATTTTCTTTCCAACAATTATGAGTGCCCACACTCATTTTATTTAGCTGGTAACTTCTGTTAGATCTTCTGTCTCCTAACAGTAGAAGGTAAGCTCCTTGCAGGTGGAGTTTTGTTCCATTTATTTCTGCAATGCATGCCTGAAAGAGGGCCAGGTACAAGTATTGCTGCAAAGTATTTGATATGTGGCTCCCTCTTAGTTAATAACAAATGTCTACACTGTCTTCTTGTCCTAAAATACAACATCTGGGTATGGACTGGAGTATATAGTGAATTTCCATTTGCTTTGTTTACCAAACAGTGGAAAATATTTTCTTGAAATCTGTGAAAGCATATAGGTAACTCTGGAGCAGAACTGGGACAGCTATTGATTTGTTACAATATTTTTCAAATGATCACAATCTCTCTTTGGGGGACTTAACAGATTATATATATCAGGAAAAAAATAAGAGCTGTTTTATTAGGTAAACAGTAACTCCAAATGAATGTGATACTCCTCTTCATTTAACCCCTTAAAACTTTGTGAGTTCACAAATTACGACATCCTGCCCCCTACTGGAAGAGAGAGTAACAACAAACAGTAACTAGCGAGAAAGCACTTCAAGCTTTTCTATTTGGAAACAAAAATTTTCTTTTTGCTAGAGTAAATTATGTGCTCAATTGCTTTCCCAATCCCCTATATTACTTTCTACTTCCAAAATAAACAGTGAAGCAAGGGGAATATGAGGTTGCTATCAGTGAAACAGAAAAAGAAAGCCTATACATAGGACATGTTTTAAAAACAAATTATTTTTTTCCCTATAGAACTATTCTTAAAATGTGAGCTGTTTAATAATTATCTCTATATAAACTCTCACCAGCTGGCATTCTCTTGAGGAATGTAATTGTAAAGGCTATCTAAGCTAAACTTCTAAAAAAATTTTCTGAATATTAGAGGCAGCACATATACATATTTACTTATATTAACACATATTTATTTCACTTTCTCTTTAACTCTTAATGGAGTAAATTTCATGTATAATATTATAAATATAATGCTATGATAACATATAAATATAGGCCCTGGATTTTAAAAATGTTTCTTATAAAATATTAAGTTTATTTTATAGACAAGACTGATTAATTACACCTGACTTTTTTTTCTTCATCTGATTTGTGCCTTCCAGTTCCATAGGTCACACTACCAAACCCCTCATCCATGTGGAGATAAAGCAACCATCCCCAACCCATAATCCTGTGCTCATCCAGATGACAACACCATCCTACAAACCAGCATTCCGAGCCATACAGATTATCAATAATCTGCATTATATATTTTTAAGCATTAGCTAAATAAGCCAACTCTGAATTGATTTCAAGGAGATACTTCCAAAACCTTACTTAAAACATCTACTATGTGAGCAACACAGTCTAAGAGACAAGTTCACTCAGGGATCTCTGAGTACATTTAAAACCTAATCTGTGCTTGGTTGCGACATTATAAAGCCAGGTGCGTATGCCTCTAAGTTCTAGGTGGATGCTGTTCCCCTAACTTTGAGACAGTGACACAAGAAGTTGCCTCATGGAGAATATATTCTTTCTTTTGCAAAAATGGAATCAAGTTTTTAATTTTCAGTTTTTGATTACGTTACCCAGACTAAGACTACACTAAATGCATTTTTTTTTTTTAATCTGGGGAAGAAGAAGCTTTTACCTCTTGGTGGACTCTTATTGGAGTATAAGAACCGCTGTGGTTAACAACATAAACTCTGGAGTCATATTGCCTGAGTTCAGATTTCAACTCTCATATACTAGCTGTTGGGTTGGCCAAAAAGTGCCTTTGGTTTTTAAGTAAAAATAAAAGACACATTTTTCATTTTCACCAAGAACTTTGTTGAACAACATATTCACCGTTTTGTCCCACTACCTTCTGCCATTTTTCAAGCAACTTCATAATTCCATCTTGCCAAAACTTTTTATCCTTTTGAGCAAAGAAATGTTCCAGGTGCCTTTTACAATCTTCCAGGGAATTGAAATATTTTTCACTAAGAGAATTTTGTAAAGACCAAAATAAATGGAAATCCAAAGGTGCAATGTCTGGTGAATATGGCGGTTGAACCAGAACTTCCCAGCCAAGCTGTAACAGCTTTTCCTGCTCATCAAAGAAACATGTGGTCTTGTGTTATCCTGATGGAAGATTATACATTTTCTGTTGACTAATTCTGGATGCTTTTCGCTGAGTGCTGCTTTCAGTTGGTCTAACTGAGAGCAGTACTTGTTGGAAACAATCATTTGGTTTTCTGGAAGGAGCTCATAATAGAGGACTCCTTTCTAATCCCACCATATACACAACATCACCTTCTTAGGATGAAGACCAGAATTTTTTTTGGAATTTTATTTCGTTTTTATACAGCAGGTTCTTATTAGTTAACTATATTATACATATTAGTGTATATATGTCAATCCCAATCTCCCAATTCACCCCATCACCACCACCACCCCCGCCACTTTCTCACCTTGGTGTCCATACGTTTGTTCTCTACATCTGTGTCTCTATTTCTGCCCTGCAAACCAGTTCATCTGTACCATTTTTCTAGATTCCACATATATGTGTTAATATATGATATTTGTTTTTCTCTTTCTGACTTACTTCACTCCGTATGATAGTCTCTAGATCCATCCACATCTCTACAAATGACCCAATTTCGTTCCTTTTTATGGCTGAATAATATTCCATTGTATATATGTACCACATCTTCTTTATCCATTCATCTGTCAATGGGCATTTTGGTTCCTTCCATGACCTGGCTATTGTAAACAGTGCTGCAATGAACATTGGGGTGCATGTGTCTTTTTGAACTATGGTTTTCTCTGGGTATATGCCCAGTAGTGGGATTGCTGGGTCATATGGTAATTCTATTTTTAGTTTTTTAAGGAACCTCCATACTGTTCTCCATAGTGGCTCTATCAATTTACATTCCCACCAACAGTGCAAGAGGGTTCCCTTTTCTCCACACCCTCTCCAGCATTTGTTGTTTGTAGATTTTATGATGATGCTCATTCTAACTGCTGTGAGGTGACACCTCATTGTAGTTTTGATTTGCATTTCTCTAATAATTAGTGATGTTGAGCAGCTTTTCATGTGCTTCTTGGCCATTTGTATTTATTCTTTGGAGAAATGTCTATTTAGGTCTTCTGCCCATTTTTTGATTGGGTTGGGCTTTTTTATATTGAGCTGCATGATCTGTTTATATATTTTGGAGATTAGTCCTGTGTTGATTCATTTGCAAATATTTTCTGCCATTCTGAGGGTTGTCTTTTCATCTTGTTTGTAGTTTCCTTTATGAAGACCAGACTTTGGTGTGATTGGTGGTGGTTCATTTCACTTGCCCCACAATCTCTTCCATTCCACATTATTGTACGGTGTCCATTTCTCATTGCCTGTCACAATTTGTTTTTAAACAGAACGTTTTCCTAACGTTTAAGTAGAGAATCGCATGCAGAAATATGGTTAAGAAGGTTTTTTCGCTTAACTTATGTGGAACCCAAACATCAAAGCGATTCACATAACCAAGCTGGTGCAAATGATTTTCAATACCTGATTTGCATATTTTTGAGTATGTCGGCTATTTCCCTGTGTATAACATTGATCGTTCTGAATTAATGTCTCGATTTGATCGCTATCAACTTCACCTGGTCTACCAAACCATGGAGCATCGTCCAGCGAGAAATCTCAGCACGAAACTTCTCAAACCACTTCTGACATGTTCAATTAGTCACACAGCACCTTCACCATACACTGCACAAATCATTTTTTGCATTTCAGTTGCGTTTTTACCTTTCTTGAAATAATAAAGCATAATATGCTGAAAATGTTGCTTTTTTCTTCCGTCTTCAATATTAAAATGGCTACACAAAAATTCACCAATTTTTAATTTTTTTATTATTATTATTTTTAATAAATTTATTTATTTATTTATTTATTTATTTGGCTGTGTTGGGTCTTCGTTTCTGTGCGAGGGCTTTCTCTAGTTGCGGCGAGCGTGGGCCACTCTTCATTGCAGTGCATGGGCCTCTCACTGTCGTGGCCTCTCTTGTTGCGGAGCACAGGCTCCAGATGCGCAGGCTCAGTAGTTGTGGCTCACGGGCCCAGGTGCTCCGCGGCATGTAGGATCTTCCCAGACCAGGGCTCGAACCCGTGTCCCCTGCATTGGCAAGCAGATTCTCCACCACTGTGCCACCAGGGAAGCCCCCAACATTCACCAATTTTGATACGTCTTTTTTTAAATGCACGCTGATATGACAGCTGTCACATACAATCTAACAAAATTGTTTTGAATGAAATTAAAGACAACTAAGTGCTACTAGAGCCATCTTATGGAAAAAACTGAATGAACCTGTTGGCCAATCCAATATGTTAACTTGGGCAAGTTATTTTATTCTTCCTTTGCCTCAGTTTACTCATCTGTAAAATGTGGGTGTTGATAATACCTGCCTCATAGGGTAGCTGTGGAAGTAAAAGAAACTCACACATAAAAAGACCCTTAGAACTGGGCCTGACACATAGTAAGCATTCAAGAGATGACAGTGACAACAAATTTGTTTCTGCATCTGACCCTGTTGACAGGAGGCTCAGAGCTAAGTGTATCCACTCTTTTGCTATAGCTGACTCATCCCAGACACCTGCTTCTTCTGTCTCTGCCTTTTCTTAGACTTATTATAATTTCTCTGTTTCGTGTCAGTTTTATTAACATAAACTGACTTTAAATATTTTAAGGAAATGAACAAAATTCAAATTATAAATAAGGTAGACTAAATTGAACTTGGTTTCTTTGGCCAATTATTCAGACCAGGTTACTTAATCTGCCTTGTAAAATACTCTTAAATTAGGTCACATCAATTTCGGAGAGCACATTTTAGAATATGATTATCTTTCATTTTTAGGAAAGTCCAGAATTTAAAAATCTTATTTTCATATGAGGATACTTTGATGGTTCACAGTCCTGTTAATGGTTTACTAAATCCATACAAAGAGATACCTCTTAAAATGTCAAATGTGCTGATGGGTTTCCATGCCCATTGACACTCACATGGATAAGGAATGGAGTGCAAAGCAGCTATAGCCCACCAGCCCCGAGCTTGGAATAAAATGAAACCAAGCTTCCTACAGAGTCCAAGTCCAGAAAAGAGTGTGAGAGGGGACCCAGTATAGAGTGCAAGTTTATCAGAACAGACTGATATGGTTTGCATGCGACTCTTAGAGTCCTCCTGAGAGAAATGTGGATAAAACTTGTCAAAATGAATAGGTGTCCTTGGGACTGAAGCTCTCAAACACAAATGAGGAACAAAGCTGTCTTTACATCCTGGAGAGTGTCACTCCAGATAAATGGGGGTCATTCCTCAAGGGCTCTACTCTGGGTATGTAATTGCTGGGGATGGAATTTTGGGGCAGCATAACAAGAAGCATCAGTTTTATTGTTCTCTAACCAGCCCTAAGGAAGTATTTTAAGTTTCAGAAGGAAACTTGTGCCTGAAAATGAAAATGTTGAAAAAGAGTTGAAACACAAGAGATATTATCAGAAACTGATGGAACAAGGCTATCCTACTGGAAGACACTGGGAGTTGTAATGGCAAAGGGTTACTACTAATAAAAGAAGAAAACAGCAAGAAACACGTGTTATCATTGTTGACTATCAGCCAACTGAGTGTGGCTAAGGGAACCATTTAGGTGTACCCACAGGTGATGATTGAGAAATATTTTTAGGAGTGGAAAGAAAGAGAAAGTGTAGGAATTCCAGTAGTTCTACTTTTGGGAGTTCATATACAAATACTAATATCCTCACTGTATTAGTACTAGAAAAATACTAACATTTTTCTCTCTTAGGCAGTGAAAGCTGGAGAGTAAATGTTGTTTACAGTATAAGACATGGGTACTGACCTCCAGGATTCATTGTTAAAAGACACAGACTTGCAATCTGAAGTCAGCTTTCCCCACACAAAATGGTAATTGTGCCCCATGCTACACTGAAACAGATCTGGGTCGTGAGAAGGGGAACTGAGAAGGAATCTTATAGCACCAAAAGTGTTATTTGTAAAGTACATTTCGTGGTCTCATATGGAAGATGGGGACAGGGGAAGATTACATCACAGAAAAAAATGCTAAAAATTTTAACCAGATGGGTTTGTTTTCTAAAATTCATTCTTCCTATGGTACCAACAATGTGTCCCTTCTTTGCCCAGCCTCATTAACCTTTGTCTTTTCCCTACTGACTTCTCCCCACTCCTCCACTCACCAAACTCAAATGTCTCCACCACTTATTAGATAATGCAATTCAGTACCCTCAATTCTGCATCTCATCATCTTCACCATCATGATCCTCATGGTCATGAACAGAGCAAACATTATATGCACTTCTGTGTCCAACACTCTTCTAAGGATTGACTCATTTAATCCTCACAAGAACCCAATGGGTTAGGTTTTATTTTTATCATTTACATTTTTATAGCTGAGGAAACTAAGGCATAGAGGTGAGGTAACTTGAAAAAATTACATAGATTGTATAGTTTGAGATGGAGCAGGGCTTTCAGATGTAGGCAACTGAAACTCTAGCCTGTGCTCTTTGCCATGGACACTGCTTCTCATACCACATCTTCCATAGTACTCAGCAAATAAAGGGTCTTAACAGGATACAGCTGCCCATAGGAAGCAATAAAAATCTATAAATTCACTTTTCCACTACAAAATGTTAAATAATAAATTGGTGCAAAGAGCAACTGAACCTACCAAAGGGAGGGACTCTTCAGTAATGTCTTGACACAGTAAGTGAGTTGAGTTTTAAGAGATGCATAGAAGTTCAACAAGCAAAATATGGTGTTATAGCTACAGGAAATGTTGGTGGTTGATGTTGGAATTGATGAGATTTTTGACTGGAGGACACATTTGAGGGACTAGACATGAAGCTGGGGGGGAAAAAGATTTAAGGCAAGATAATGACTTGGCTTTGAACACCAAAATTAAGTTATTAATTTTAGGTGGTGGGAATTCAGAGATTTTTAGCAGGCGAATTATATAATCAAATCTATATTCTGGAAAACTCTGAGTGCACAATGAAGGACAAATTGGAAGGGAGTCAAAAAGTGTGGGGGTGAGGGGTAGGACTGAGAGCAAAGAACCAAATTAGGCTACTCTGCTCGTTAAAGCAACAGACTTAATTTCATTGTCAGTTCCAAATGCCCCAAAATATCTCCAATCCTTTTTATTCCTTCCTTCTTTCTTTCTTTTTCTTTTTTTTTTTTTTTTTGGTAAAGGCAAGTGATTGCTACAATTCTGCATCTCATCATCATCGCCTTCCTTTCCTTAGACATTTTTCTTTTAATCCACATTTCCCTCTTGTGTTCTGGAAGAGCAAGTTCATCAGAAAGCAATCAAAACCATTTTATTACCTTACTTCAAATCTATTTTCTTCTGCTTCAAATTCCTAGACTTAGTTTCATTCATTCACCAATTGAATAAAAACTTGCTGTCAGTCTCCCAAGGCAATACAAGTGAAAGCAAAGATGAACAAATGGGACCTTATCAAACTTATAAGCTTTTGCACAGCAAAGGAAGCCATAAGCAAAATGAAAAGACAACCTACAGACTGGGAGAAAATATTTGCAAATGATGTGACTGAAAAGGGCTTAATTCCCAAATTATACAAATGGCTCATACAACTCAATAATGAAAAAAACCGAACAACCCAACCAAAAAGTGGGCAGAAGACTTAAATAGGCATTTCTCCAAAGAAGACATACAGATGGTCAATAGGCACATGAAAAGATGCTCATCATTGCTAATTATTAGAGAAAGGCAAATCAGAACTATAATGAGGTATCACTTCACACCAGTCAGAATGACTATCATCAAAAAATCTACAAACAGGGCCTCCCTGGTGGCGCAGTGGTTGAGAGTCCGCCTGCCGATGCAGGGGATGCGGGTTCGTGCCCCGGTCTGGGAGGATCCCATGTGCCGCGGAGCGGCTGGCCCGTGAGCCATGGCCGCTGGGCCTGCGCGTCTGGAGCCTGTGCTCCGCAACGGGAGAGGCCACAACAGTGAGAGGCCTGCATAGCGCAATAAAAAAAAAAAAAAAAAAATCTACAAACAATAAATTCTGGAGAGGGTGTGGAGAAAGGGGAACCCTCCTGCACTTTTGGTGGGAATGTAAATTGATACAGCCACTATGGAGAACAGTATGGAAGTTCCTTTAAAAAGTAAAAATACAGTTGCCATATGATCCAGCAATCCCACTCCTGGGCATATATCTGGAGAAAACCATAATTCGAAAAAATACATGCACCCCAATGTTCACAGCAGCACTATTTACAACAGCCAAGACATGGGAACAACCTAAATATCCATCGACAGATGAATGGATAAAGAAGATGAGGTGTATATGTGTGTGTGTAAATATATGTATATATACACATACACAATGGAATAGTATATAGTCATAAAAAAGAATGAAATAATGCCATTTGCAGCAACATGGATTATCATATTAAGTGAAGTAAGTCAGAAAGAGAAAGACAAATACCATATGATATCACTTATATGTGGAATCTAAAATATGACATAAATTATCTATGAAATAGACACAGGCTCACAGACATAGAGGACAGACTTGTGTTTGCCAAGGGGGAGGGAGGGGAAGGGAGGGATGGATTGGAGTTTGGGATTAGCAGGTGCAAATTAGTATATATAGGATGGATAAACAACAAGGTCCTATTGTATAGCACAGGGAACTATATACAATATCCTGTAATAAACAGTAATGGAAAAGAATACACACACACACATATGTATAACTGAATCACTTTGCTGTACAGCAGAAATTAACCCAACATTGTGAATCAACTATACTTCAATAAAATAAATTTTTTAAAAATAAACACTTTCTGGGGGCTTCCCTGGTGGCGCAGTGGTTGAGAGTCCGCCTGCCGATGCAGGGGACATGGGTTCGTTCCCCAGTCCGGGAAGATCCCACATGCCGCAGAGCTGCTGGGCCCGTGAGCCGTGGCCACTGAGCCTGCGCATCCAGAGCCTGTGCCCCGAAATGAGAGAGGCCACAACAGTGAGAGGCCCGCGTACCAAAAAAAAAAAATAAAGTAAAAAAAAAATAAACACTTTCTGAGTATCTACTATGCAGTAGGCATATAAATCTATTCCTTCCTAATTTTCCTCTGCTTTAAGATAAATTGCTTCCTTTTGGGGAGGGTTGACCTGTTGAGACCTTGAGACAAGTTTATAATACAAGGTAGGACAGCAAATTGCCCACTGAAGGGAGCTGTCATGTGAAAAGATCAGATCTTCAGCTAGAACATGCTTGGCAATATTTCTCTCCTTTCTCTCTCTTTCTCTCAATGTCTTTGATCTTTGATGAATTTAGAAATATTTGAGAAGCCTCTGGGAGGTTAGAGATAATATGACATTTGTCACAGAGAAGCAGACTGGAAACTTTGAAAAGAGGTCACCTGTGTGTAACCCTAAATTTAAATGAAGTAATCTGTAGCCTGTAAACTAGATAATGTTTAGGTGATGATTTCTCTGTATGAGCCTCAAGTCTTTTGAAAATCTCGTTTCAAAGTTCCAGCAGTCTCTATTATGGAAAGATACAAATAGTCTTATTTCCACACCTAGGCCACACCATTGAAGAGGAAGAGTGCCCCCTTCAGGGAAGTGCCATGAAGACACAATTGCTTTAAAAAGTGAATCTTACAGAACCAAAAAATCAAGAACAGGGACTTCCAGTTTTACCTCTGACATGTAAAAAGCTTGGAAATTGTCTCTCCTATACTAATAACAAGAAAAAATTGAACATCAGTGACTTTTCCTGGACCTATCAGAGAATTGAAGACTCAAAAGCAAAGAACTACCTAGTAATGTGGAAAGACAGCCAAAAATCGAGAGCCACAGCTGAGATCTGCTTTGCTGGAACAGCCACTGGCATAAAGTAGCAGAAGTACTTAAATGATCACTTTGACAAATTTCTGAAGGCTGAGCATGGACTAGCATGACAATGAGAAACTTAGAGGACTGCATTCTTAGGAGAGTGGCCACAATCAGAAATCTATCTCGAGGAACCCCATCTGGATGTCATGGTAAAAGGTCCAAGCAAGAGTCCTTTGTGGCTTAGGAAGAGGAAAAGAGTCATCACTGTGAAGCAAGAAGCATTCTCCATAGCAACTGTCTCCTCTTCATGGGAAAAGACTTTACCAGAGCCATACCTGAACTGGAGAAAAAGCATTCCTCTTACTCTGTGCCCCCATTTCTTCCTGTCTCAACTAAGGGTGGTGGGAAGCTCTACTATGGAGAAATAAATCCTTTGAAGGCTCCGATCCAGAGACAAAGGCCCACTGAAAGACTGAGATTTACTCATAGCATGATAGAATGCTCCCCCTCCCACATACCTTACCACATCACTAACAGGGTTTCAGTATAACAACAGTGGACTACAGCTAAGCAAATTACAGGATGCCTACTCTCCCTGAGAAGAACAATTTAAAGTCAAAATCAAGAGGAAAACAAAACAACAAAAACAAAAGCACTAGAGGAATTTGAAGCCTCTGACACCCACAGCTACAGCAAATGTTAAACACAGCCCAGTGCCTAGACATGTGAAAATAAATCCTCACACTAAAAGCCTTTTTACTTCAGTTCCCATGACCCAATAAAATATGTCTGGCTTTCAACAAATAAATACAAGACATGCAAAACATCAAGAAAAAACACAATTGGAAGAGACAAAGCAAGCATAAGAACCAGACTCATACAGTACAGATGTTAAAACACTCAGATAGGGAATTTTAAATAAATAACAATCAATATGTTAAGGTCTCTAATGGATAAAAAAGAAAACAAGAGAGAACAGATAGGTAATGTCAACAGAGAGATGGTAATGTTTAGAATAAAAATTAATGCTAGAAATCAAAAAAACAGTAACAGAAATGGAACAGGTATTGCTGGGCTCATTTGTAGACTGGATACAGATGAGAAAAAAATATACTGTGAGCTCAAAGATAGGACAACAGTACCTTCTCAAACTGAAACGCCAAGAGAAAAACAGAATTTTTGAAACAAAATATCTAAGAAATGTGGGAAAATTTTTAAAGGTATAACATTTGCATAATTAGAATATCAGAAGGAGAAGAAAAGAGAATAAAGTAGAAGAAAATATTTGTATTAATAATGACTCAGAACTTCAAAAACTAATGACAGAAACAATACCACAAATACAGGCAGCTCACTTATAGGAATATAGAAACTGCAGGTTATCAAGCAGAAAAACATGGGGAAAAAACCTCCAAGGGACTTCTGGTTCATCATATAAGAAGCTTAGACGTTGCCATTTCATACTAACAATAAGTAAAAAGCTGAACAAACTAAAAAATCAACAAGTCTTAGTTAGATCCTTAAGAGAAGTGAGGTCATAGGGCAAACCACTGCCTCCAAATTTGCAGACTGACAGTGAATACAGAGAATCACAACCAACTGCAGCAGAACCTCATAAGCAGAAAACCTGGCAGGAACCAGTGCCAGGGTAAGAAAACCTGACTTCCAATTAACAAGTTGCTAGAGGCTCACTGTGGACAAGTCTGAGGGTTGGGAACTCCAAGGAGACACCTCACACTTAGGTGAGTTATATCTCCAGGACATTTACCAGGTCCTCACAGTGAATTTCCAAGAAAATTTGCCATGTGCTTCCAGCAGTGGGGAGGGAAAAGGAACCATTTTGAGATATACGAGAGCATTATTTTCTTCGTAATTAGATCTGCCTTCAGGAGGAACTATTTCACCAAATCCTAGCCTGCTGGGGTTTTATCACAGCCTAAACAACTCCTGCCCACTCCAGGAATCTTGTCCCATCTAAGAGGGGAGAGATCTGAGAAGCAAATGTGAAGTTCCCAATCCAGAGGCACAGGCTCGTTAAAAGACTGAGACTTATTTTTTGAATTTTATTTTATTTTATTTTTATTATATAGCAGGTTCTTATTAGTTATCTATTTTACACATATTAGTGTATATATGTCAATCCCAATCTCCCATCATCCCACCACTACCACCACACCCCGCTTTCCCCCCTTGGTGTCCATATGTTTGTTCTCTACATCTGTGTCTCTAAAAAAAAAAAAAAAGACAAGACTGAGACTTAATCATAGGACTATGGAAGGCTTCCCCTCCCCCGACCTCACACCATATCACCTAGGGTCTACTTAACAACAGTTCCTTTTACCCAGTAAATCAGTTCAAGCTATTAAGAAAAAAATTAACAATACATACTAAAAGGCAAAAAACACAGTTTGAAAAGGCAGAGCAAGCATCATACCAGACATGGCAGGGACGTTGGAATTATCAGAATGGGAATTTAAAACAACTCTGATTAATATGCTTAGGATTTTTACTGGTAAAGTAGACAGAATATAAGAACAGATGGGCAATGTAAACAGAGAGAAAAAAATCCTAAGAAAACACCAAAAAGAAATGCTAGAAATAAAAAGAAAATATTGTAACAGAAATGAAGAATAATTTTCATAGGTATATTAGTAGACTAGACATGACTGAGGATAGACCCTCTGAGCTAGAGGATATATCAATAGAATACTTGAAAATCAAAAAGCAAAGAGAACATAGACTGAAGAATAGAATATCCATGGGTTGTGAGACAAACTACAAAGTTGTAACATACTCATACCAGAGAAGAAAAAAGAGAAAGAGGACCAGAAGGAATATTTGAAACAAGAATGATTGAGAATCACCCCCAATTGATGTCAGATACCAAACCACAGATCCAGGAAGCTCAGAGATCAAGCAGAACAAATGCCCAAAAAAGCTATACCTAGGCATATTATCTTTGGACTACAGAAAAAAATCAAAGATTGTTTTAAAAATCCTAAGAGAAGCCAGAGGAGCAAATATAAGAATTACATCCAACTACTCCACATAAATCATGCAAGGAAGAAGAGAATGGATTGAAATATTTAATGTACTTACAGAAAAAAACTCACCAACCTATAATTCTGTACCCAACAAAATTATTCTTCAAAAGTGAAAGAGAAATAAAGACTTTCTTGACAAACAAAAATTGAGGGAATTTGTTGCCAATAGACATGCCTTGCAAGAATTGTTAAAATAAATTGTTTAGAGAGAAGGAAAATGATATAGGTGGAAACTCAGATCTATATCAAGAAAGGAAGAGTATTGGAGAAGGAGTAAGTGAAAGAAAAATTAAAATCGTTCGTTTTTCTTATTTCTATTTGATCTGACAACAGTTTGCTCTAAATATTATAACAACAATGTATTTGATTCTGTATGCTTATGTATAAGTGAAATGAATGAAGGCAATGATACAAAGGACGATAGGGAGGAATTAGGGTTATTTTGTTATTATGAGGTTCTCAGATTAAGTGGTGTAGTGTTATATGAAATGGACTTGGATCATATATACACATATATTGCAAACTGTAAGACAAACACTTAAAATATTTTAATACAAAGAAGTATAAATGGTATGCTAAGAAAGGAGAGAAAATGAAATTATAAAATGCTCAGTTAAAACCACAAAAGCCAGAAGCAGAGTGGAAGATAAAAACAGAAACAGGTCATGAGAAACAAATAAAAAACAGTAAAAAAAATTATGGTAGATATTAATTCCACTCTATCAATAATCACACTGGTGGTCTAAATAATCAGACTGGTGGTCTAAATGCACCAATTCAAAAACAGAGATTGCTAGAGTGGATCAAAAAACACAACCCAACTACTTGTTGTCTACAAGATCCTCCTCTAAATATAAAGGCATATGTTAATTAAAAGTAAAGGGATGGGGAACAATATACCATGCTAACACTAATCAAAAGAAAGAAGTAGTGGCTGTGTTAATTTCAGGCAGAGCAGATTCAGAGCAAGGAAATTTATCAGGTCTACAGAGGGATGTTACAGAATGACAAAGTGGTCCATTTTCCAAGAAGACAGAACAATCCTTAATGGGTATTTTGCCTAACAACAGAACGTCAAACCATGTGAGGCAAAAACTGATAGAACTACAAGGAGAAGTAGATGAATCTACTATTATAGTTGGAGATCTCAATCTCTCTCTCTCAGAAATGGACAGATTCAGCAGGCAGAAAATCAGTAGGACAAGTTGAACTCTTATAGTACCATCAATCACCTGCATTGATATAATTGACATCTATAGACTACTTCATCCAACAACAGTAGAATACACATTTTCTCAACCTCACATGAAACATTCACCACAGTAGACCACATTCTAGGCCATAAAACATACCACAACAAATTAAAAAAAATAGAAATCAGAATATACATGCTGTCAGACCACAGTGGAATTAAACTAGAAACCAAAAACAGAAAGATTGCTAGAAAATCCCCAAATACCTGGAGAGTAAACAACACAGTTCTAAATAATGCATAGGTCAAATAAGAAATCAAGCTATTAAAAAATACTTGGACTCAACGAAAATTTCAAAAATTTATCAAATTTATCAAAATTTGTGGGATGCAGTGAAAGCAGTGTTTATAGTGAGATTTATAACATTAAATGTATACATTAGAAAAGGAGATTGACCCCAAATCAAAAATCTAGATTGCATCTGAGGAAACTAGAAAACAACCAAATTAGATCCAAAACAAGCAGCAATTAAAAATTAGAACAGAAATCAATGAGATTCAAAATAAAAGAATCAATAGAGAAAAAAATTAACAAAACCAAAAGATGCTGCTTGGAAAGATCAGTAAAACTGACAAGACTTTAACCAAGGTAACTAAGAAAAATAAAGAGAAGATGCAAATTACTAATGTCACAAATAAAACAAGGGACACCACTACAGATCTCATAGACATCAAAAGGATACAAAAGAAATACTATTAAAGACTCTATGCCAACAGATTTTGATAACCAATGAAATAGACCAATTCTCTGAAAGACAATATCTGCCAAGATTCACACAAGAAGAAATAGATGATCTGAATAAGCCTGTATCTATTAAGGAAACTGAACTGATAATTTAAAACCTTCCATAACAGAAAGCATAAGGCACATATGGGTACCTTGGTGAATTTTACCACATTTAAGGAAGGAATTATAAGAATTCTTTACAATCTCTAACAGAAGATAGAAGCAAAGGGAATACTTCCTAACTCATTCTGTGAGGCCAGCATTTTCCTAATACTAAAGCCAGAAAAAGATATTACAGAAAAGTAAACTACAAACCAGTATCTCTCGTGAGTATAGATGCAAAAATCAACAAAATATTAGCAAATAAAATCCACAATGTATATAAAGAATTACTCACCACCATTAAGAGTGATTTAGTCCAGGTATGCAAGACAGTTTCAGCATTCAAAAGTCAATTAATGTAATTTATCACATCAATAGGCTAAATAAAAATTACACGATCATATAAATAGATGCAGAAAAAGCATTTGACAAAATTCAAAGCCCACTTATAATACTCTGAGTAAACTGAGAATAGAGGGAAACTTTCTCAACTTGATAAAGAGTATCCACAAAAAACCTACAGCTAACATCATACTTAGTGGTCAAAAACTCGAAGCCTTCCCATAAGATCAGGTTCAAGGCAAGGATGTCCCCTCTCACCACTCCTTTTCAAAATTATATTAGAATTATTTGCTAATGCAATAAGCCAAAAAAAGAAAATAAAAGGTATACAAATTGGGAAGGAGGAGAAAACTATTTGCAGATGACAGGATCATCTATAGAAAATCTAAAAGAAGCAACAAAAATACTACTGGAACTATTAAATAATTACAGCAAGGTTTCAGAATATAAGGTTAATTAATATACAAAATCAATGAATAAGTAGAGTTTGAAAATAAAAACAATAACTTCAAAATGAAAAAATTTTCAAAATTTTCTTCAAAATAAATATTTAGGCACAAATCTAACAAAATATGTTCAAGTTCAATATGAGGAAATCTCTGATGGAAGAAATTAAAGAAGAACTAAATAAATGGAGAGACATTCCATGTTCAAGGAAAAGATGACTCAGTAGTGTCAATAAGTCAGTTCTTCCCAGGTTGATCACCATCTCAATTGAAATCCCATCAAGTTCCTTTATGGATATCAGCAAACTGATTCTAAAGTTGCTTACAGAAAGTCAAAAGACCCAGAATAGCCAACACAATATTGAGGAAGAACAATGTTATTAGACTGACACTACTTGACTTTAAGACTTATAAATCTACAGTATTCCACACAGTGTGGTATTGTCAAAAGAATAAGCAAACAAATGGAACAAAATAGCCCAGAAATAGATGCCTCAGTCAACTGATCTGTGACAAAGAAGTAAAAGGAGTGACAGTGAAAGATTGACAGTGAAAAGATTGTCTTTTCAACATGTGGTGCTGGAGTAACTGGGCATCTGCGTGTAAAAAAAAAATGCATCTATACACAGATCTTATAACTTTCACAAACATTAACTTAAAAGGGATCACAAACCTAAATGTAAAATGTGAAAAAACACAGCTCCTAGAAGGTAACATAAGAGAAAATCTAGATGACCTTGGCAAGGCAATGACTCTTTAGATACAAGACAAAGACATAATACGTGAAAGAAATAATTGATTAACTGGACTTCATTAAAAGTTAAAACCTTCTGCAATGTGAAAGACATTGTCAAGAGACTGAAAAGGCAAGCCATAAACTGGAAGAAAATATTTGCAAATGACATATCTGATAAAGGATTGTTAGTCAAAATATACAAAGAACTCAAAACTCAACAATAAGAACACAAGGAACCCAATTTTAACGATAAGCCAAAGACCTTAAGAGACATATCACCAAAGAAGATAATGCAGATGGCATATAAGCACAGGAAAAGATGCTCCATGTCATATGTCATTAGAAAAATGCACATTAAAACAATGATATACCACTACACACTTTTAGAATGGCCAAAATCTTGAACATTGACAACACCAAATGCTGACCAGGATGAGGAGCAACAGGAACTCTCATTCATTGCTGGTGGGAATGCAAAATAGTACAGCCACTTTGCAAGACAGTGTAAGAGTCTGTTACAAAACTAAACACATCTGACCATACAATTCAGTAATCGAGCTCATTGGTATTTACACAAATGAGTTGAAAACTTAAGACCGTGCAAAACCTGCACACAGATGTATATAGGAGCACTATTCATAACTGCCAAAACTTGGAAGCAACCAAGATGTTCTTCAGTAGGCAAATGGATAAATGGTGGTACATCCAGACAAAGGCATATGATTCAGCATGAAAAGGAAATGAGCCTTCAAGCCATGAAAAGACATGAAGAAATGTAAATACATGTTACTAAGTGAAAGAAGCCAATCTGAAAAGGCTCCATACTGTATGATTCCAACTATATGACATTCTGGAAAAGGCAAAATTATCAAGACAGTAAAAAGATCAGTGGTTGCCAGATTATTAGAGAAAAGAGAGGGATTAAAATGTGGAGCACAGAGGATTTTCAGGGATTTTTAGTAAGGAAATTACTTTGTGTGATACTGTAATGGTGGATACATATCATTATAAATTTATACAAACCCATAGAATGTACAACACCGTGTGTGAACTGTAATGTAAATTATGGACTGTGGGTGATACGATGTGTCAGTGTAGGTCCATCAGTCATAACAAATACATCACTACATGGGGGATGTTGATATGAGAGAGGCTATGCATGTTTGTGGACTGGGGATAAATGGGAAATCTCGGTATCTTCTGCTCAAAATTGTTATAACCCTAAAACTACTGTAAAATGTAAACTCTAATAAAAACAAACAAAACTACAGGTAGGCATACATTTTAAATACGAAAGAAAACCAAAGTCAAAGAGTAATCCTTGAAATGAGCCAGGGAGGTGCAGAAGTACTTTATCTATAGAGGAGCAGCAAAAAGAAATAAAGCAGACCTCTCATCAGAAGCTAAGCAAACAAGACAATAATGAGTGAAATCTTCAAAGTTTTGAAAGAAAACAAACCCAACCTATAATTTTATATCCACAAAATTTTTTCTTCAACAATGAACAAGAAATAAAGACTTTCTCAGGAAAAAAATAAAAAGCAAAACCAGAAGCGGATGCAAATCTTCACCACCTGACCAGTTAAGAAATGTTAAAAGAAGTTCTTCAAGGAAAGGAAAATTACATAGGACAGAATTTTTGATCTAGATCAAGAAAGAAAGGGTACTAGAGAAGGAAAACTTGAAAGTAATTTTTTCTTAATTAATTTAAAAGATAACAGTTTAGGGCTTCCCTGGTGGTGCAGTGGTTGAGAATCCGCCTGCTGATGCAGGGGACACGGGTTCATGCCCCGGTCTGGGAGGATCCCACATGCCGCAGAGCGGCTAGGCCCGTGGGCCATGACCGCTGAGCCTGCGCGTCCGGAGCCTGTGCTCCGCAATGGGAGAGGCCACAACAGTGAGAGGCCTGCATACCGCAAAAAAAAGAAAAAAAAAAAGATAACAGTTTAAATTAATAATAATAATGCATCAAGTCATCACAACATATGGATAAGTGAAATGAATGACAACAGTGTTATAAGGTCTGGAGGTTCTACCTATTATATGGTTCCTTCACTGCACAAAAACTGATAGAGTGTTATTTGAATGTGGTCTTAGAGTAATTTAAAATGTCACAGTTTGACATAGTCCTATGAAATTCTTTACTGTGTTTACTCTAATGATATCATCTAGGACCTTGTTCTTTACAATAAGAAGTGCCCTCTCTATGACAACCAGTGGGTGACAGCTCTCAGCATCGGATATAATTTTGCTTCCCATAGGAACTGATTGATATAAATTTTGGATCCTCTAAATCATGCACTTTTTGGTGTTTCTCTGATTACATCATCCCCAGAAAGGCCTTCATGGCATGTCTTTTGGCCACTAAACCACACTACGCTAAAATCATCTTACATAAACTCCTTTTGCCTCATTCTTTCTTGTTTTCTTTTTCCATTTATTTTTACCATGCTATAATCTGTAGATCTTTGTAAGCTACCTTAAAACCTTTTAAAATAAGATAAAGTAAAACAAACAAATGAATCAGTACTGTTCAAAGTATAATCCTGAGGAATACTAGAACAAATTATAGCTGCCACAGAGTAAACCAAATGGCATTTATCCTTTCGATCACTGATGAAGTTATTTAGTTTCATAATTGCCTCACAGTCTTTGAACCATACTGAGGGAGCAATAATGTCACAATGGCTTCGTCATCTTTTGATATACTTTTCTTATGTCACATAGTCATTATAGTACTTGTCACTTCGAAAAGCATTAATTAACTGCCAGCAAAATAACAAGGATTATTACTGTGATGTGGTTTACACTTGTCATTTCACAGAAACATAATCCTAGAGCTGGAATCTATTTCAAAGGATTATTTGTTCTAGTCTTCGCTGTGAGTTGATGATTATTTGCAAAGCTCCCAATTACAGAAACCCTGCAGGTTCTCCTAGAACTTTTGAAAGATCTTTACACTTTCTTCTGCCAATAAACTCAGACTGAATATCAAACATTTTAATTTAAAAAACTTCCCTTATCTACAGTACATATTTTAGTGTTCCTCGAAAACATGATTAATAAACATTTCCTATTTCTTGGAAATGGCTATTAGAAATCTTAGTTGAAGGCAGAGAGAAAAAAAGTACTCAAATTTTAAATAAATATATGAAAATTGAGGTCAGACTACTCTTGGCCCCCTGGGTTTATTAAAAAACCACCTCAGAAGGCTATGGTACCACTGTAGCATCGTCCCAGGTCCCCCTCACCTTCCTCTAGGCTCTATAAGAGGAGAACTAGGGCTTGCACAGAAAGAGACAAATCTTTGGTCCTGAATCATTGGCCTGTGGCAAAGTGTCGTGCTGCCTGCATGTCTTGCACGCACCCCCTCCCACAAACCATGGGAGAGGTGCTGTTTGAAATAATACTTCATGAAGACTGAGGATACCTGCAAGAAGAGGAGGATGAAATCTCATTCCCTACTTGGAAGTGTGCTTAAGGAATCATCAACTGTGTCATCTCCAAGTGACAGGGACTCCTGATTTGCCCTGGTGAGCTCATCCTAGTTTGCCTTGAGAACAATGCCAGCTCATTTTTGTATCCTGCTTCCACCATCAAGAAAGTTAAAAACTGAATGAAATCAATACAATATCATTTACTAGTAAATATATGATTTATAGAAGATTTTTGAGGAGACAGAAGAGGACAAATTGCTAATCTCAGGGAGGGGTGATATAGTGAAGAGTGTTTCCCCAATTATGAAATCCTTGGATTTCATTTTCTGAGATGATCTTGTGGGACTATTGTTACATGAGGAACATATTGGGAAGTGTGGCTTATTAATTTAACTTATTAAAATCAGTCATAAGAGAAGAATGTCCATCCACAGCTCACCATTACTATTTAATAGTTTTACATTTTAATCAATGAAATAAGACTAATGAAACCAAAATTAAAAAGCATAATTATTGGAAAGGAGATCAAATTATCTGCAGATGATGTGATCATATAGCTAGAGAATTCATGAGGATAAATTACAAAACTCTTAGAATTAAGAAGAAAGCAAAATAAACTCTAAGGTACAAGAAAAATGCTCAACTATTAATAACTTTTTACATACAAGCAATAAAGAACTAAAGACTACAGAGAAAATATTTAACAATAATAGAAAAATATAAAAAATAACTTAGAATATCTCAGAGAAATGTAAAGATCCCTTATAAAGAAGGCTGTGCAGGCTTGCTAAGAGATTTTTTAAGTGTTTGAAACAAAATTAAAAATATTCCACATTACTACATAGAAAGGTAATACGATAAAATGTTAAATCTTTCCAAATTAATTTATAGGTTTAATGCAATTAAGATAAAATTGTACAGGGAATTTTTTGGTAACTGGATGAAATTGTTTTAAAGTTTCTGTAGCTGATCAAACAAGTAAGAAAGTAAATTTTTGGAAAAAATAATATACCTTCCACTATCAAATATGAATACAGAGCACAATCCTTCACTAATTACAGAGTGGTATTGACCAAAAAGGAAACAGGTAGATTAATGTGATGAAATGTATGAGGCTCTGAAATAGTAATTAATACAACTTCATAAATAACAAAGGAATCATCAGAAATAAATGGGGAAATATCAGTATTCAATAGATGATGTTGAAAGAATTGACTAAATACATGGAACAATCAAGTAGAGATTTTTCCTCACATGATGCAACAAAACAAATTCCAGAGTTTAAGGAAAGTATTTTTAAAAGTAAAAAAGAAGTAAATAAATTTTAGAAGATCATGTCTGTTGCTGGGGTGAGTACTTTTCTACTTAAGACTCTCACACAAATGAAGAATCCAATCGGCCTATGTAAAAAAAGCAGCGTTATGGTCTGGTATACTATAGAAATCTGCATATAGATCCATGAACAGGAAATGAGATATAGCTGGTCCTCACAAGGAAAATCACTAGAAACAAAATATCAGGTCCTGTGACTTGTTTCTCTTCTTCTAAGTGTAACACAAGTTTTTACCCTGGTGCTCCACCCGTGTATCTGTTGTTTTTCTCTCTTTCTAGACCCTTCCTTGTATCTCTAATCCCGGTTCATTTCAGTGGACTTCCTCCATATGCAACATAACTATCAGCTCAATTTCCTGCAAATGACCTGCAAAAATTCTGAGTTTCTCTTTCATATTACTAGAAAGGAGTAATATGATTTAGCTGATAAAACAGGGATTAATATCTCCAGATCTTCCTCTCCTCAGCCAGCCTATTGTTTTCCCTGTCCAAAAGTCTTACCTTGTCTGCCACAGAAGTTCTAATTAGCAGAACTACAGTGCTTATATTTACAAACCAGCTTAGACTAAAAAGGGCTGTTTGAAAAAAACAGAAATTGAAAAAGCTTCAGTTGTTTATTTCATTTTCAACTTCTGATCCTGAGGAGAATTACAATCGGTGCTTCTAACTACAATCATAATTGTAATTTAAAGGCAATCATTTTTAAGGGATACATTTGCTCCTTGTTGTTATTTATGAGTTATTTTACATAAACTTATTTAGAAGTAAAAGAGGATTTGGTGACATCAAGTTTCTAACAGTTCATTTTAGAACAGATAGAATTTTAGAGTTAGAATTAAAGAAACAGGCAAACAAACAAACACAAGTTTCCACTCTGATCTTTTGTCCCTCCCTCACCCCTGTTGTGATCATCTACCAGTCTTCTGGTCAGTCTCCTTCATTTATTTTAGACTAAGGCGCCTGGTTTTATGCCTTTCTCTACACCCTCACATTCTGTCATCCTTGGTGATATTAACATCAACATGGACCACCCACTCAATGCCCTGGATGCTCAGGTCACTCTGGTTCTTGACCTACTTGTGCCCAGTGATTCTTTCCCCTCCACCTAAGCCTCCAACGTCGTGATCACAGTTATCATGTGACAGTGTATTACCTCTAAAATCACAAATTCAAGTATCCCACTACCTCACCCAATCTCCTGTCTTTCCAACAAGTCACCACTCACTCTATCCACCCCACCCAACATTCCTATCCCAAACTGCAGCCATGACTTGAACTCATTAGGACTTCCAGGTCCTTGACCTCTTTCCTTTTTTCCAAACCTTCATACTTTCCCTTTTACATTATGTAGCTGAGAACTCTTCAGTGATCATTTGAATAAATTTTGCAACTAGCTTAATAACTTAATTCACTGGTCCATCATCTTTTTCATCATAGCCATTAGGTAAAACCCCAACCCTGGGTTATTATTATATATATATAATTTATTTGTGGCTGCATCAATGAGGCCAGGAGCTGGTGGAGAAAGTCACATTTAATGGAAGAGTAGCTCCACAACAAATTCAGGAATGCCGGCTTCAAATGGCGCTCAAAACTACAAAGAAGAACATTTATATTATGACCTCACTCTCTTATTCTCCACAATGACTTTACATAATTAAAAAATCCAGCTCCCCACATTTATATATTCATTCTCATATTCTCTCTACACTTATCCCCATCTCTCGCTCTTCAGTCTTTCAATTCTATCTCTAATGCCCTAATGGAACACACATACTTTTTTATTGCATGTGTTATAGTTATAAATTATAGAAACATAAATTATATTAACATAAATGAATATTTATTATAAATTATATGAATTATGAGAAGAGGTCAAGATAGCAGAGTAGGAGAATGTGGAACGCAACTCCCCCCATGAACATACCAAAAATACATCTAAATGTGTGACAATTCTTACTGAAAACTCTAGACTAGCAGAAAGACTCTTGTACAACCAAGACTGTAAGAAAGATCCACACAGCACGGGGTAGGAAGAAAAGAGAAGTGATTAGGTCAGGACCTGTACCCTGGGAGGGGACTCAGAGGAAAAGGGAAATTACACTGTTGGAGATCTCCTCTGGGGAGTGAGCAGTTCAAGCCACATTTTGGGTGCCCCAGCCCTGGGGTTCGACAGAGGGAAGACAAGCACCCTTAGCTGATTAGAGGGCCAGTGAGACTAACAGGAGAGCTGTGAGAAGCTTAGATTCTTCTTGTGAGGAGTGCACCGATGCTTGCTCGCTTCCAAAGCAGGGCAGAGAAGGCAGATTGAAAACTTCACATGTGGCTGCTGGTTTCCCATCACTGTCCTGATGTGTGGCCCAGCCTGAGCCCAGTGAATGCTCCAGCCCTGCTGGCTTCACGATCCAGCTCCACACTGGGGCTAGGGCTGCAAAGACCAAGGAGAGACCTCAGCTGTGAGACACAGAGGCAGCTCAAACCCAAAGTGGCATCTGAGCAGGGCAGGGGCAACTGTTATTGGTGCTTACAGAGGTAGAGCATCAGAAGCAGTTCAGGTCTTGGACCCTGGCCACACTGCCATTGGCTGCACCCCAACCCATGCCAAGAGACCACACAGGCCCCACCTACTCTGTGGTGCAGCTCCACACCAGTGCGAGGGTGCCAGTGCTAGGAGGGGGAGAACACAAACTAAAAGGGAAAAGAGCCAGCTCAGACCCTACTCTCAGGGCTTCTGCTCCAGCATCTTGGGACCTGATCCCACCCCAGATAGGGCAGTACAGCCACTGAGCAGAGGGGAATCTTTAGCTCACACCTGGCTTTGGCCCTAACCCCTCTGTCTCCAGCCCCACATCCTACCAAGGTGATAGTTGCCAGCACACCCTGAGGAAAGACGTGACTTTTGTTTACATCAAATTCAGCTCTCTCACCAAAGCCACTGGGCACATGCAGGCTGTATATCATGCTCCCACATAAGGACACCCCTTCAAGACTGCAATAGGTAACTCTTTCACCTATTTTCATAGAGATAGAGAAAGTTAAGCAAAATGAGAAGACTGAAGAATTTGTCTCATTAGAAAGAACAAGAAAAACCCCTGAAAAAAAATAATGAAACAGAAATAATTTACCAAAAAACGATTCAAAGCATTTTTTTCCAACCACAGCAGTATGAAACTAGAAATCAGTTAGTTACAGGAAGAAAAATGGGAAAAGCACAAAATACCTGGAGAATAAACAACATGCTACTAAAAAACCAATGGGCCAAAAATGAAATCAAAGAGGAAATCAGAAAACACCTAAAGATAAATGAAAACAGAAATATAGGACACAGCAAATGCAGTTCTAAGAGGGAAGTTTATAGCAATATAGGTCTACTGCAAGAAACAAGAAAAATCTCAAATAAACAACCGAACTTACCATCTAAAGGAATCATAAAAAGAAGAACAAAGCCCAAAGTCAGCAGCAGAAAGGAAATAATAAACAACAGAGAGGAAATAAATAAAACAGATAGAAAACAAGAGGAGGATCAATGAAACAAAGAGCTGTTTTTTTAAAAGTTAAAAAAATATGATAAACCTTTAGCCAGGTTCATCAAGAAGAAAAGAGAGGACCCAAATAAACAAAATAAGAAACGAAAGGGTAGAAATTATCACAGATACCACAAAGATACAAAAAAATCCTAAGAGAATACTATGAACAGTTATGTACTAAAAGATTGGATAAACTAGAAGAAATACTCAAATATCTAGAAACATACAACCTGCCACAATTGAATCAGGAAGAAATAGACCATTTGAACAGACCAATCACTAGTACTGAAATTGAATTTGTAATTAAAAAACTCCCAGCCAAAAAAAGTCCAGGACTGGATGGCATCACAGGGGAATTCTACCAAATGTATAAAGAAGAGCTACTACCTATCCTTCTCAAACTGTTCCAGAATATTGAAGAGGATGGAACAGTCCCAAATTCAGACCATTACCCTGATGTCAAAACCAGACAGACACCAGAAAAAAGGAAAGTTACAGGCCAATATCTCTGATGTATATAGATGCAAAAATCCTCCACAAAACACTAGTAAACCAAGTTTAATAATTTATAAAAAGGATCATACACCATAATCAAGTGAGATTTATTCCAGGGATGAAAAGTTGATTCAATATTCACAAAATCACTGTGATACACCACATTAACAAAAGGAAGGATAAAAAATTACATGATCATCTCAACATACACAGAAAAAGCACTTGACAATATTCAACATCCATTCATGATAAAACCTCTCATCAAACTTGGTATAGAGAAACATATCCCAACATAATAAAAGCCATTTATGACAAACCCACAGCTAACATTATACTCAACTGTGAAAAGCTGAAAGCCTTTCCTCTAAAATCAGGAACAAAACAAGGATTCCCACTCTTGCCATTTCTATTTAATGTAGTTTGTAAGTCCTAGCCACAGCAATCAGATAAGAAAAATAAATAAAAGTCATCCAAATTAGAATGGAAAAGTAAAACTGTCACTATTTGAAAATGACATGATACTATATATAAAAACCATAGTCTTGAGCAGAAAACTATTAGAACTAATAAATGAATTCAGTAAAGTTGCAGGATACAAGATTAATATACAGAAATCTGTTACTTTTTATACACTAATAATGAACTATCAGAAAAAGAAAGCAAGAAAACAATCCCTTTTTTAAATGCATCAAAAAGAATAAATGCCTAGGAATAAATTAACCAAGGAGATGAAACACCTATACTCTGAAAAGTATAAAATCCTGATGAAGGAATTTGAAAATGATACAAGGAAATGTAAAGATATCCCACATTCCTGAATTGAAGAATTTAAATTGTTAAAATGTCCATATTATCCAAAGCAATCTACAGATTTCATGCAATATCTATCAAAATACCCATGACATTTTTCACAGAAAAAAAAAATCCTAAAATTTATATGGAGCCACAAAAGACCCTAAATTTCCAAAGCTATCTTGAAAAAAAAGAACAAAGCTGGAGGTATCATGTTCCCTGACTGAAAACTATACCACAAAGCTACAGTAATCAAAACAGCATGGTACTGGCATAAAAACATACACATAGATCAATGCAACAGAATAGAGAGCCCAGAATCCATGCACTTATGGTCAATCAATCTACAACAAAGGAGGCGAGAATATATAATGGACAAATACAGTCTCTTAATAAGTGATGCTGGGAAAACTAGTCAGCTACATGTAAAAGAATGCATTCAGAACATATCCTCACACCATATACAAAAATAAACTCGAAAAGCATTAAAGATCTAAATGTAAGACCTGATACCATAAAACTCCTGGAAGAGAATATAGGCAGAACATTCTTTTCATAAATCGTAGCAATATTTTTTTGAATCTGTATCCTAAGGCAAAACTAAATAATATTTAGGCAAAAACTAAATATCCTAAGGCAAAAATAAAAAAAAATTTATTTCATTCAGAAATAAAACTGAATGAAAACCTAAAACAAATAGGACCTAATTAAACTTTGCAAAGCAAAGGAAGCCCTTGAAAAAATGAAAAGACAGCCTAAGAAATGGGGGAAATATTTGGAAATGATATGACCAATAAGGTGTAAATACCCCAAATATATAAACAGCTCTAAAATTCAATATCAAAAACAAACCAAAAAATGGGCAGAGGCTCTAAATAGACATTTTTCCAAAGAAGACATACAGATGGTCAAAAGGCACATGAAAAGATGCTCAAATTGTTAATCATCAGAGAAATGCAAATCAAAACCACAATGAGAAATCACCTCACACCTGTCAGAATGGCTATCATCAAAAAGACCACCAGTAACAGATGTGGATTATGTGGAGAAAAAGGAACCCTCCTACACTGTTGGTGGGAATGTAAATGGGTGCAGCCACTATGGAAAACAGTATGGAGGTTCCTCCAAAAACTAAAAATAGGACCAACATATGATCCAACAATTCCACTCCTGTGTATATATCCAAAGAAAATGAAAACACTAATTCTAATAGAAACATGTGCCCCTATGATCATAGCAGCATTATTTATAATAGCCAAGATAAGGAAACAAGATAAGTGTGCATCAACAGATGAATGTATAAAGAGTTGTGATATATATATATATAAAACAGAATACTACTCAGCCATAAAAAATAATGAAATTCTGCCATTTGCAACAACATGGATTGACCTAGAGAGTATGCTTAGTAAAATAACTCAGAGAAAGACAAATACACTGTTATCACTTACATACGAATCTAAAAAAATAAAACAACTGAATGTATATAACAAAACAGAAACAGATTCACCAGTATAGAGAACAAACTAGTAGTTACCAGTGGGAAGAGGGAAGGAGGGGAGGGGCAAGATGTATACAAACAACCATGTATCTAGTAAATAAGCAAGAAGGATATATTGTTCAGCACAGGAAAATATAGCCATTATTTTGTAATAACTTTATAGTATAATCTAAAAATATTGAATCACTATACTATACACCTGAAACTAAAATAACACTGTAAATCAACTATACTTCCATAAAAATAATTATATGAATTATTATAAATTATATGCTATGAATTATATGAATAATTTATAATAATTCTGTGAGAATTTTTATAATAAAGATCTACTCATTAGATTGCTTGTGAGGGCAAGGCCACACCTGATTGTTTACCATTCTATCTCTACTGACTGTTGAAGCACCTGACAATAGTAGATACTCCAAAAATTTATATTGATAGAATAAACAAACATGTACACTTCAGTAAACACATTAAGTCACTTTAAAAATAGCTTTAAATACTCGGTATGCCATGACAAGAATTGTGCTCATACTGAACCATCTTCCATATATGTCTAGTGTAACATGTGTGGACTGTGACTCCCCTTCTTTAGCACATTCTTTAAGTGAATTCTGTTCTGAATAGTCACTGCTTTCATGTACTTTTTTTTTTTTTCTCGATATGCAGGCCTCTCACTGTTGTGGCCTTTCCCGTTGCGGAGCACAGGCTCCGGACGCACAGGCTCAGCAGCCATGGCTCACGGGCCCAGCCGCTCCACGGCATGTGGGATCTTCCCGGACTGGGGCACGAACCCGTGTCCCCTGCATCGGCAGGCGGACTCTCAACCACTGCACCACCAGGGAAGCCCCATGTACTTTTTAACTGTCAATTATTTTTCCATTTCTTGCCTTGTATTGAGAAAATATCAAAAAGTACATTTTTTACCTTGACTAAATTCTACAAACATATGATTTTAAAACTTTTGGCAATTGATATATGTTATGCACTTTGCTAATGTCTGGGAAGTGATGAGGTGGATGCAAAATAACACAGAAAACCTACCACCCAGGTATCACAATCTCATGGGAGAGTTCTACTTTTACAAAGGTCTAATTGTTAGGCTTGGCTTTCCATTCAAAAGACATAAAACCAAAATAACAGAGGCTCAAAGAAGACAGAAATGCATTAGAGTGCAATAGAACTAAGGGAGTCACATGATTATTAAGATCAGAGGCACTTTTCTCCTCATAGCCCAGTGTGGTGGCTACTGTTCCAGCCACTGCATCTACATTCTGATCAGCAACAAGAAAGGGAAGGAAAAGGGCACACTTCCCTCCTTTTATGACATTATATGGATCTTTGACACACCAATTCCACTTGTTTTCCTTTGATAAAACAGCCACAAAGCTGCTCCTGGCTGCAGTTGTGGTTGGGAAATGGGTCACTAAGAAACTGCAAGTTCAAAGACTAAGGAAGAAGGTGGGAATGGATACTGGGAAGCATTCTTTACACAGTCAGAAACTCTAAGGAAAAGTATGATCAATAATAAACTAGACATATAAACAAATGTAATGAGTGAACATAGAGAGACAGCAATTCTTACTGACTTGGAGTGGATTTCACCATCATGAGAAATAGTTCCTGATATATGATAAAGATTTAAACAAACAAATAAAAAAGAGAAGGGTAAGGAGGGGGAAAATCAAGGTGTGAAATCCAAAAAATTATTGAGTAGTGAGGGGAGGGAGGAGTAGAACAGAGTGGCCAGAATCCTGGAGGTGGAGTCTGTAGCAGGGGGAATAGAACGTGACAGAAATATAAGGATGCAAAAGTAGATTGAGTTTAGGATACTGAGAGCTGTGAATGACAGACTGAAGACATGTATGGCATTGATTAACATTAAAAACTTTAACCGTTGCTGTTATTTTTATTCCTGTTTAGCTATTAAAATTGTTCCTTTTTTTTTTATCATTCTTCCATTAAATCTGGAAACCTGTAACCAGTACTTTCGATGTTAAATCTTGCAGATAGTGGAGATTTTGGGATTGCTAATGTCCCAGGTCTGGCACTCCAAATCATCATTGTTACTTTATAACAGAAAGGAAGTCACAGAATAAAACAGTTATCATTACCCTGGCTCACCCTCTCTGGTTGAAATTACATTCCTCAGATGCACAGGCACCAATGAGAACCTGTGTAACAAATTTGAAATGTGCTCTTATGATGAACCAACTTTTTAGAGTCACTGATTTTCCCACGTCCATTCAGACCCCAGAGCCTTCACCTTCTCCAACCAGAGGAGGAACATGCCCCCTTTTTTCTGGGTATTGCTAGCAGGAGAGAGTGGAATGGGGTGGGGGCAGAGGGTAAGAAAATATCAACGGCTTCGTGTCAACCTAGAAGATCAGCTTGTGAAGCAGCCATCCGAGCAAGGGCTCGGGTTAAACTGCAATCACTGACTACTGACATGTGTTATTAGGAAAGCAGCAGGGAAGGGGCTTTTCTTTCTGATGCACACAAGTTTGGATCCAGGTTTTTGTTGTAACTCTCTCACTGGGATGAGCTCAAATTGGAAAAGTGAAAACAAAACATTCCTGCCTCTGGTATTTATGTTACCATTTTTTCCACTCCCTGTAATTACACAAAACATGACTAATGCCAGCTTTACTTTCTGACTCATTCTGCAATGAAGACATTTGACCATATTTTTCCCTGATCTATGGGAGTGGTGTGAGGTCACCTGACCTCCAGAATAACCTTACTATGTTATCCTAGAGAGAAAGATGATGCTGTTAAAAGAACAGTAAAAAGCTTTGTTTATAAGGAACAGAGGTACAGAGACATATCCATCATGGAAAATGATAGGCCATTGAGATGTGCATCATGTAAAAGAGGTCCATCAATGAGGAAGTTGGATTTTTTTCAGTTTTCATTTTATTTTTTATATAAGGTGGAAATTTTCAGTTTTCTTCAATGAAGTCCTGAACCTGGCTTTTTAAGTTTTTTTTTTTTTTTTTTTTTTTTTTTTAGCGGTACGCAGGCCTCTCACTGTTGTGGCCTCTCCTGTTGTGGAGCACATGCTCCGGACGCGCAGACTCAGAGACCATGGCTCACGGGCCCAGCCGCTCTGCAGCATATGGGATCTTCCAGGACCAGGGCACGAACCCGTGTCCCCTGCATCGGCAGGCGGACTCTCAACCACTGCGCCACCAGGGAAGCCCCTGAACCTGGCTTTTAAAATTCATTTAAACACACACATTTCTAATCAAGCTCCCTGATGAGAAGGTAATTCTCTACCAGTAGAGTGACCCAGGTGTAACCCAGCTTTCACTAGGCTGCATCAGCCTGTGGGTAAGAGGTCATATAAGGATGACGCTGAGCCAATAGCAGCCTCACCACAGGACCTCGCTGACAACCCCCAGGCTCCTCATTTGTTTCTGGGAGCCCCAAGACGTCTCCCATGTGCTCATGGAGTGGACAGTTCCCACTGTACATCTCGAGTCACATGCTGGCTGGTGCTCATTTTCTGGAGCAATAGCACTTTCATGATCCATGGCAAGTTCTGCTGGCCCAAACATGCAGAACTTGGGGTGTGCATTGCTTTGCTTTCACTCTTCATTGTCCTAGATCCCCGCTATGTTCCACATACAGTTAGGAGTCTGGGCTTCTCCCAACTCCTATTGCACTGATGTTTAACAGAATCTGAAGCAACACTATTTACACCAAAATGTCCTTGTTAAAAATAGTCTAGGGGACTTCCCTGGTGGTGCAGTGGTTAAGAATCCGCAGAGGACACGGGTTCGATCCCTGGTCCAGGAAGATCCCACATGCCACGGAGCAACTAAGCCCGTGTGCTACAACTACTGAGCCTGCGCTCTAGAGCCCACGAGGCAGAACTACTGAAGCCCGCATGCCACAACTACTGAAGCCCATGTGCCTAGAACCCATGTTCCACAGCAAGGGAAGCCACCACATGAGAAGTCTGAGCACCACAACGAAGAGTAGCCCCCGGCTCGCCGCAACTAAAGAAAGCCTGCGTGCAGCAACAAAGACCCAATGCAGCTAAAATAAATAAATAAATTAATTAATTAATTTAAACAAATAGTCTAAGATTTTTGCTATTGGTGGTGGTGGTTGATTGGTTTCTTGATTTTTATAGCCTTTCCCTCTCTAGGGCTCAGGCCTAGTCCCTGTGGGCTCAGTTAGGAGTCAGAAATCATAGAGGTCTCTGGTCCCCCAGCTTTCCCACTTCTGACTCCAGGCACTGAGTATAACTGTCATTAGATCCAGTGTGCCCATACTTACTGGCAGGGGCTGAGGAGCTGCAATTTAGGGTCAGTGCAGATCACGCTTCGCAAACTAATTAATCCAGTATTTCCAAAAGCACTCACAGTCTTAGAAAAGAAGTATTTTAAAAATGTAATGCCTTTCTCAGTAATTAAAAATAAACTTACCTTTTGCAAATCTTCTCCCATTCAGTAAGTGGCCTTTTCACTTTGTTGATCGTTTCCTTCACTTTGCAAAATCTTTGTAGTTTGATGTAGTTTCATTGTATATTGTTGTTTCTTTTGTTGTAGCTTAATTGCCTGTATAAGTGTGGGTCCATTTCTAGGCTCTCTATTCTGTTCCATTGATCTATATGTCTGTTTTTGTGCCAGTACTATACTGTTTTGATTACTGTTGCTTTGTAGTATAATTTGAAATGAGGGAAACGATATATCCAATATGGGGTTAAAATCCAAAGCAAACTAGCTCATAAAACTCAACATCAAAAAAAAAAAACAAAAAACAAATTTTTAAAATGGGCAGAGGATCTGAATAGACATTTTTCTAAAAAGACATACAGATGGTCAACAGGCACATGAACAGATGCACAACATCACTAAAATCATCAGGGAAATGCAAATCAAAACCACAATGAGATATCACCTCACACGTGACAGCATGGCTATTATCGAAAAGACACCCAATAACAGATGTTGGCAAGGATGTGAAGAAAAGGGAACCCTTGTTCATTGTTGGTGGGAATATAAATTGGTGCAGCCACTATGAAAAACAATATGGAGGTTCCTCAAAAACTTAAAAATAAAATTACCATATGATCCAGCAATTCTCCTCCTGAGTATTTATCCAAAGAAAATGAAAACAAAAATTTGAAAAGATTTATGCACCCCTATGTTCATTGCCACATTATTTACAATTTCTGTCTCTTAACTGAGCCCACAGGGACTAGGCCTGAGCCCTAGAGAAGGAAAGGCTATACAAATCAACAAACCAATCAACCACCACCACCAATACCAATATATATATATATATATATATATATATATATATATATTGCTCTGCCATAAAAAAGAATGAAATCTTGCCATTTGTGATAATATGAATGGACCTAGAAGGTATTATATTAAGTGAAATAAGACAGAGAAAGACAAATATCTGTGTGATTTCATTTATATGTGAGATGATGGGTGTTCACTAAACTTATAGTGATAAGCATTTCATGATGGAAGTCAAATCATTATACTGTACACCATAAACTTACACAGTCCTGTATGTCAATTATATCTCAATAAAACTGGAAAAAGATAAATTTAACTTTCCCAATTTCACTCTCAGAAAAAAATAAAGAGTGACAGTCACCCAGGGTTATTCTCCCAGGGCTCCAGCAACCACTGGAGGACTTGTACTGTAACCTCTTATAATGGACCCCTCACAGTAGAGTTATTTCTTGTCTTGGGTGCAGCTTTCCAATGATCTCAGTATTTCCACCTATTGCATGACATCAGAATCGTGTCAGGTTCTATGTGGGGACTGGGAAAAAAATCTACCCAGTAATCTGGGCAGCAAACTATCATAGGTAACCTCTAGTATTTCACCTCTTCCCACCACACACAAGCAAAAAATCCCTCAGCTTCTCCCCTCCATGCCCCAGCTCTTGTGGAGAACTGTCAAACTTTCCCTGCACCTACCAACCAGCTAAAAACGATTTAAGAAAAATTCACACACCTCAGTATCATTAGTCATTAGGGCAATGCAAATTAAAACCACAGTGGTATACATGCCAATTCTAACTTCAAAATGGCTAAAAATATAGGGGGGAAAAAGCTAAAATACCAAGTACTGGTGAGAGTGCAAAGCATTCAGAACTCTCATATGCTGCTGGTGGGAAAGCAAAATGGTACAGCTACTCTGGAAACAGTTTGGCAGTTTTGGACAATGTTAAACAGACATTTACCATATGACTCAGCAACTGCATTCCCGGGTATTTGACCAAAGAGAATAAAAACTTATGTTCACTCACAAATCCATGTGTGAATATTTATTACAGCTTTACTCATAATTGTCAAAATCTGGAAATAATCCAGATGCCCTTAAATCCAAGAATGGATAAACTACCAGTGGTATGTCATATCAACAGAATACTTCTCAGCAATAAAAAGGAGCAAATTATTGGTTCCCACAACAAAAAGGGTGACTTCTAAATGCATTTTGCTAAGAAAAAGAAGCCAGGTCCAAAAGGCTACATACTGTATGATTCCCTTTATATGACGTGGAGAACTTTAAGGGTGAAGACAAATCACTGGTTGTAAGAGATGGGGGTTCATGGTGACTCTACAAAGAGGCAGCACAGAGAATTTGGGGGTGGGTGATGGAACTGTTCTATATATTTGTCAAACCCATAGAACTGTGCCCCACAAAGAGTGTCTTTAACTGTATATACATTTTTTTCTTTTTTAGAAATCGGACTTTAATTCCTCATGTAAGAAGTTTAGAAATTGCCACTCTGTTCTAACAAGTGAAAATCTGAACAGACTGAAAAATCAACAACTCTTCTTGGATTCCTAAGAGAGGGGAGCATACAGAGCAAACTGCTGGACTCAAGATTGGAGAGACTGACAGTGGGATACAGAGAATAACAACTTACCAGGGCAGAGACCAATGAGAAGGATCCGCTGCAGGAACAAGTGCTGGAACTGAAACTGATGAATTGTTGGAGGCTCGGTGTGGACAAGTCTGAGAGCTACCAAATCCAGGGGGACCCAGTCAGAGGGTCCCCCTGCAATCTGTGAGGTTTACCCCCAGGAGCTGAACCAGATTCCCACAGTAAATATCAGAGAAAAACCTCCTTGGGCATCAGGGAAGGGGGAGGTAAAGGAGCCATTTTGAAATAAGCTAGAAAATGCAGTTCTTCTTAAATAGCCTCCTATCAGGAGAAACTAATTAACCCGAGTCTAACCTGCTGGCGTTTTATCACAGCCTAACTGACCTGGGAGATGAAAATACCCAATTCCAGCCCACTCAAGACAACCTGTCTCCCATCCCACTTAAGGAGGAGGAAAAAACTGAGAAACACTTGTGAAGCTTCCAGTCCAGAGGCACAGGCTCACTAAAAGACTGAGAATGAATCATAGGACTATGGAAGGCTTCCCCTCCCCCACTACTCACCTGAAAACCACATCATTAAAGGCCTATTTACAACAGTTCCTTATACATAGTACATTGAGTCCGGCCACTAAGAAATATTACAAGGCATACCAAAAGACCAAAAACACAATTTGGAGAGACAGAGCAACCTCAGAATCAAACATGGCAGGGATGTTGGAATTATCAGACTGGGAATCGTTTTTTAAACTATGATTAATATCCTAAGGACCCTAATGGATAAAATAGCATGCAAAAACAGATGGGCAACGGAAGCAGAGTGATAGAAATCCTAAGGAAAAAAACAAAAACAAAAAGAAAGCCTAGAGATTAAAAAAAAGCTGTAACAGAAATAAAGAATGCCTTTGATAAGCTTATTAGTAGATCAGACACAGCTGAGGAAAGAATTGCTGTGCTAGAAGATATACAACAGAATTTTCAAAAACAGAAAAGCAAAGGGAACAATGACTAAAAAAAAAAGAATTAATGCAAAATTAATGAAATTGAAAATAGGAAATCAATAGAGAAAATAAGCAATATCAAAAGCTGGTTCTTTGTAAAGATCAGTAAAATTAATGAGCCTCTAGAAAGTTTAAGAAAAAAGAGAGGACACAAACTACTAATATCAGAAATACTAATACCAGAAAGAGGGGATATCACTTCTGATCCCATGAAAATTCAAAGAATAATGAAGGAATACTATGATCAACTCTACAACCATAAATTTGAAAACCCAAATGAAACAGATCAACTTCTTGGAATACACAAGCTGCCAAATGTTACACAAGAAGAAATAACCAGTTAAATAGTTCTATATCTATTAAAGGAATTAAACTAATACTTATTAATAACATGACTGCACGAAAAGGATGATGAAGAAAAGAACTAACCTACTAATGTAGGAAAACAATAGTTTGACCAGATGCAGAAAGGCTAAAGACAAAAAGATTTGTATACAACTATTGCAGTTAGCAAGTGTGTTTCTCACAACAATATGGGTTAGAAATTCTGAAGGTACTTTATGTATGTACTAGAGTAGGACAAACAAGTAAATACATTATTAGATAATGAGAGCCAGGCTTCTCACTCTTATAGAAGGAAGTTACAAATAAGAAAAAGGGAAGGGCTTCCCTTGTGGCGCAGTGGTTGGGAGTCCGCCTGCCGATGCAGGGGACACGGGTTCGTGCCCTGCTCCGGGAGGATCCCATGTGCCGCAGAGTGGCTAGGCCTGTGGGCCATGGCCGCTGAGCCTGCGCATCCAGAGCCTGTGCTCCGCAACGGGAGAGGCCACATCAGTGAGAGGCCCACGTACCGAAAAAAAAAAAAGAAAAAAAAAGAAAAAGGTTACAAAAGAAAAGGGAAAGCCTAGAATGAACTTTGTGGCATTAAGACTCGAATCAAAGGTATCAATATATATGCGTTTGCAAGCATAGGTTAGTATACATACATATATACATGAAAATATACATGTGTTTGCATGCATAGGTTAGTATACATACATATATTCCAACCTCTGTTTGATGACAGGTTTAGAAGTAGTGACACTCTATCTACTAAAAATGAGCACACCTAGGAGCCCAGGCCTTGGTTTATAAATATTGTTCTACAAAAAAAAAAAAAAAATAGAACCAGGGCTCTCTGGAGAAGAAGTGAATTCCAGGAATGGGCCAGGGAAAATGAGATGAGGCTGGGGCATTGTGTAGTGCCTGAAAGTAAATAACTTCTCCAACAGGATGTAGACATGATGAACAAGCACAGGAGCCACCCTGAAGGAGCTCCCAGTGGCCAAAGCTGGAGTGATTTAAGCAAATAATAAATAACTATAATATTGGATTATAACACACATAGAATAAAATAAATACTCATAAGTCCATACTGACAAATGCAAATTAGTGAATAAATTACGAATGTATGGAGGATTCTTCCTTCCAAACTTTCAATTAATAAGTGTTGAAGAAATAAGAGAAAATCACCATTAGAATGCCCCAGTAATAATTATTACAGGCAAGATCCACTAGTGGGGCAAAAGTTTAAAAAGAAAGAATATCTGGATACTGTCAGACTGGGAAGTGTGAAACTTGACACAACCTTGGTCTAGTGATCAAGGTTAACATCACTACTGATAAGATGTATCCAACTCATATGCCCTGTGATGTGATGAAGCACTAAGAAAGTCACATCACTTGTGTGATATTCTTGCCAAAAATGCATAACCTCAACCTAATCATTAGAAATGATCAGACAGATCCAAATTGAGATACAGTCTATTAAAAACTGACCAATAGAGAATTTCCTGGCGGTCCTGTTGTTATGACTCCATGCTTCCACTGCAGGGGGCACAGGTTCAATCTCTGGTGAGGGAACTAAGATCCTGCATGCCGTGCGGTGAGGCCAAAATAAAATAAAATAAAATAAAAATAAAAACTGACCAATATTCTTCAAAGATATCCAGGAAAGACTGATAAACAGTCACTGACTGGAGACAACTAAGTAGTCATAACAACAAAATGCAATGTGGGATTAGATACTGGGAAAGAAAAGGGATGTTATTGAAGAAACTGGTAAATCCAAATTGAGACTTTAGTTAACAGTATTATGCCAGTGTTCATTTCTTAGTTTTGATAACTGTACTATGGTTATACAAGATATTAACATTAGGGAAAACTGATTGAAGAGTAAACAGGAGCTCTGTATTATTTTGTAACTTTTCTCTAAGTCTAGAATTATTTCAAAATATTAAATTTTAAAATCTTTTTAGAAACATGAGTATTCAGGGAAAATAAGGGCTCAGTTAATAAACTCCAAAAACATTTTATCACCCAGTTCAAGTTCAAAGACATACTAATATAACATTACCAAAATAAACATATTACAACTGTATTAAAGTTGTGCAGGAAATGACATTCTGCCTCACAGCATGTAGATATGTGTTTTACATTTGTGTAACTGAAGGCTAATTCCTGGAGTTTCCTTAACATGAAAGGAAAATCTGCCCCAAGTGTGTGTTGAAATCACTATTTCTAGAAGAGAGGAACTGCTGGCAACTTGAAAATGACAGTTTTTCCCCATGTCTTCTCATGAAGGTTCCAAATCCTCATGTCTGGATTCCTCCAGGGCAACCTGCTAACAATAATATAATCTGAGACTTCACTGTATGTTATGTATGTTGTGTCCAAAAAAAGACTGTTTTCTGTGGGTTAATTATAGAGCCTTATGATATCTCTGCAATGGAAATGAGATTTTATAAGTGCCAAAGCCTCCACTTCAAAAAATGAATAGGATGATACTTACCAAAATTCAACTCACTAAATTTAGGGCAATAAAATGAGTTCAATCAAGAATATTCTCTGGCTTTGGGCCCACCTCATTTCATTTGATTGTGAATAGAATACATTTCCTTTCTCAATAATCACTTGCCTTCTAGTACTTGGCTATTTTTAGAGAGGCAACAAGTGTCAATAACCATATTTGGTCCATGATAGCTGTTTTTTCACATGAAGGATCTATTTATGTTTATTATTGCTAGTTCATGTTGGCCACGTGCTTTCCTACAGTTTACTAGAACAATCAATCAAGATTTGTTTCTCTTCCTTGGTTTGCCTGGTGTGCAGTTTGTACCTAGGCAGTCCCACCCCTTCTCCTGTTTGAACTAATGGGTCTTCTGGTCCCAATGCAGTACTAGAGACTGAATCAGAGATTCCGAGTGCATCATACATTTGGTGCAAGTAGAAGAATATAAGAATGTCAATGTGTTTTATTATTCTCAGTTTTCCACCCTTCTTGAACCAGTTTCCCCTTTTCTGCCTTATTTTGTGCAGACTGGAGGTCCCTGCTTTCTGGCTCTCATGTGGGTGTGACTAATGAGGCTCACAGAAAGCAATCAAGAGGTGGGAAGAGGGCTTCCCTGGTGGCGCAGTTGTTGAGAGTCCGCCTGCCGATGCAGGGGACACGGGTTCGCGCCCCGGTCAGGGAAGATGCCACATGCCGCAGAGCTGCTGGGCCCGTGAGCCATGGCCGCTGAGCCTGCGCGTCCGGAGCCTGTGCTCCGCAACGGGAGAGGCCACAACAGTGAGAAGCCCACGTACCGCAAAAAAAAAATAAAATAAAATAAAAAAGAGGTGGGAAGAGATAGGTCACGGTATTTCCCCTGGCCTTTCTAGCTGCTTTGCAACACTTCTGACAGCGATTGCATTCCCAGTATTCTAGACATGGATTTGCCTTCCCTTCCTAATATGTTACTGCGAAACCATAATACTTGGAATGGCTGAATGTATTATTTACTGCCATAGTATCTCACACGACATCATCCTTGACCTTGGGACATTTTATGGCAAAAGAAGTTTAAAAGTATAATTGCCCTGAATTTTACCTGTCTTACAATGGACCCCATCATCCAGAAGCAGCTAGGGTTTGGGGGGTTTTTGGAGATGTTCTTTATTAAGTTGAGGAAGTTCCTGTCTAGTCCTAGTTTGCTCAGAATTCTCAACATAATGGGTGTTGAATTTTGTCTTTTTTTCCCCTATATCTGTTGATATGATCATATGATTTTTCTTCTTTAGCTTATTGATGTGGTGGATTACATTAATTGATTTTAAATGTTAAACCAACCTTGTATACCTGGACTAAATCCCACTTGGTAGTGGTGTATAAACCTTTTTATACACTGCTAGTTGATTTGCTAATATTCTGCTGAGGAATTTTGCAACCAAGTGCATGAGAGATACTGGCCTGTAATTTTCCTTTCTAACAACTTCTTTGTTTAGGGTATTACAGTAATTCTTTCCTCATAGAATGAGTTAGGATGTTCCATTTGTTTCTATCTTCTGGAATAGAGTTCAGACAATTGTTATAATTTCTTCCTTAGATGTGGCAAATTCATGAGGGTACCCACATGGGCCTGGTGCTTTCTGTTTTTGTAGGCTATTAATTACAGATTAAATTTGTAAACTGGCATAGATCTACTCATATTATCTATTTCTCCTTGTGTGAGTTTTGGTAGATTATCTCTTTCAAGGAATTGGTTCATTTCATCTAGGTTATCAAATTTGTGGGCATAGAGTGGTTCATAGTATTTTAATGTCTATGGAATCAGTAATGATGGCCCCCCTTTCATTATCAGTATTAAGAATTTATGTCTTCTCTCTTTTCTTTCTTAGTAAACCTGAGTAAAAGTTTATCAATTTTATCAATCTTTTCAAATAACCAGTTCTTGATTTCATTGATTTTCTTTATTGATAGTCTATTTTCATATCATTGATTTCTGCTTTTATTGTTATTATTTTCTTATGCTTACTTTGGATTTAATTCGCTCTTTTTCTGGTTTCCTATGATGGAAGTTTAGATATTTGACTTTAGATTTTTGTTCTGTTCTAATATATGTATTTAAAGTTATAAATTTCCTCGATGTACTGTGCTTTTGCTACATACCATGAATTTTGATAATTTGTGTTTTCATCTTCATTTAGTTCAAAATATTTTAAAATTTCTCTTAAGACTTCTTTTTGACTCATGTATTATTTAGAAGTATATTGTTTAATCTCCAAATATTTGAGGGTTTCTCAGCTATCTTTCTTTTACCAATCTAGTTTGATTGTAACGTGGTAGGAGAGCACACTTTGAATGATTTACCTACTGTAAATTTGCTAAGATATGTTTTATGGCCCAGAATGTGGTCTGTCTTGGTGAATGCTCTGTGTGAGCTTCAGAAGAATCTGTATTCTGCTGTTGGACGAATTATTTTACAGATGTCAAGGACTGCTATGTCTTTTTTTTTTTTTTTGCAGTACACGGGCCTCTTACTGTTGTGGCCTCTCCCGTTGCAGAGCACAGGCTCCGGACGCCCAGGCTCAGCAGCCACACATCGGCAGGTGGACTCTCAACCACTGCGCCACCAGGGGAACCCCAAGGACTGCTATGTCTTTTTGGAGAACTGGCTGCTTTATCATCATATGATGCTCTTCTTTATTCCTGATAATTTCACTTGCTCTGAAATCTTCTTTGCTTGAAATTGAGTTACTCCAGCTTTCTTTTGATTAATGTTAGCATGGTATATATTTTTCTACCTCTTTACTTTTAATCTGTGTCTTTATATTTAAAGTGGGTTTCTTGTAGATAAAGTAGAGTTAGTTCTTGTTTATTTATCCCCTCTGTCTCTGTCTTTTAATTGGTTTATTTAAACCATTGACATTTAAAGTGATTATTGATATAGTTGGATTAATAGCTACCATACTTATTACTGTTTTATATTTATTGCCCTTGTTCTTTGTTTCTTTTTTTCTTTTGTTGTCTTTGATACTAAATATTTTTCTTCTCTGGTGTTAAATTTGTCCTTTTAAATAATTCCATTTTTTCTCCTCTCTTAGCATATCAATTATATTATTTTTCTCCTTTCATCAGTGGTTAGCATTGAATTTGCAAATACATTTGCAACTAATCCAAATCCTCTTTCAGATAACACAAGACCACTTCACAGGTAGTGTGAGTACCTTCCTGATAACCCTCTCCCATTCCTTATGGCATTGCTGTCATTTTTTCAATCATTATACAAGCTATTCACTGTTGCCATTATTATTTTGAACAAACTTTTGTCTGTTAGATAAATTAAGATTAAGAAAAATAAGAGATTTCATTTTCATTTATTTATCTTCTAATTCTTTATGTAGATCTGAATTTGTGACATAAGTCATTTTCTTTCTTTCTTAAGAATTTCTTTTAACATTTCTTGCAAGATTGGTCTACCGGTAACAAATTCCCTCAATTTTTTTGTCTGAGAAAGTCTTTATGTCTTCTTCACTTTTGAAAGATAATTTCTGGGTTGGTGTTTTTTTTTCTTTCAACACTTTTAAATATGTTACTCCACACTCTTCTTGCTAGCATGGTTTCTGAAGAGAAGTATGATGTAATTCTTTTCCCTGCTCCCCTCCACAGTTTCTTTCAAGATTTTTCTTTGTCTTTGATTTTCTGTAGTTTGAATATGATATTCATGCCTACATATGGTTTTTGGTATTTATCCTGCTTGTTGTTCTTTGAGTTTCCTGGATCTGTGATTTAGTGTATATCATTAAGTTTTGAACATGTTCAGACATTACTGCTTTAAATATTTATCTTCCTTTTACTCTTTCTTCTCCTGATAGTTCCACTGTGTGTAACTTCCAACTTTTGTAATTGTTCCATATTCTTGAATATTCTGTTCTGTTTTTTTTTATTCTTTTTTTTTCTCTGCCTTTCACTTTTGGAAGTTTCTATTGACATTTCTTCAAACACAGAGAACTTTTTCTTGGCCATATTAAGTCTATTAATGGGTCTATCGAAGGCATTCTTCATTTCTGTTACAGTGTGGTTGCTTTAATTTCTAGCATTTCCTTTTGATTCTTTCTTAGAGTCTTCATTTCTCTGCTTCCATCACCCATATATTCTTGCATTTTGTCCACTCCTCTACTAGAGTCCTCATAATGTTAATGACAGTTTTAAATTTCTTGTCTGATAATTCCAACATCTCTACACTATCTGAGTCTGGTTCTGATCCTTGCTCTACCTCTTCAAACTGTGCTTTTTGCCTCTTTTTGCTGAAAGCCGGATATGATGTGCTTAGTTAAAGATCTAAGTGAAATAGTTTTTAGTGTGAGGTTTTACATTTATTTGGCCAGCAGTTAGTCTGTGTTTATGGTTTGCTGTAACTGTGAATGTCAGAGGCTAAAATTTCCTCAAGTCTCCTTGTTTTTTTTTTGTTTTTTTTGTTTTTTTTGGTGTCCTTGTTTTCATCTCTGCTGCTGTCTTTGGTTTTTCCTAGAGACTTTTTAAATAAGTCTAATTCATGCAGTTCTTTCTGCTGTATTTTCCTGTTATTACACAGGAGTCCTGTTGACATAATGTAAGATGTGGGGAGAGGATAGCACCATCTTAGAATTAGGTCTCAGTCTCTTAATGAGCTGTACCCCTGGTCTGTGACCTTTACCAGCATTTCAGTTGTTTCCCCCTTAGGTGAGACAGAAAGGCCAGAGTGGTCTCGAGTTAGATGTTTCCCTTGTCTCAGGTCCATTAGTCTCTGGTAAGACACCAGTTGGTTAGGCTCTGGTAAAATAGTTTCCCTTGATGATAGGCTTTGTTAAGAAGAACAGAAGGCCCTTGATATATTTCAGTATGGCTATTTTCCCCCTCTCCCTGCCATAAACAAAGGGAATTTTTTTTCTGATGTTTACTGTGAGAACCTGGTATGGCTTCTGGAGGTAAGACTCACAAAAGTATCAGGCCCCCCTGAGGCTGGGCCCCCTCGATTTGCCTATCCTGACCTCTAGCAATTTGTTAATTGCCATTTAGGTTTTTCTACCCTGGTACTTATTTCTGAGGATGTTTCTGTTGCTGGGCTTCTGCTCTAGTACCTGTGATACTCTGTATCCACCTGTCTGTCTCTTCAGTTTTAGTGTCAGCAGTTTGACTTGTGACTTCAATTCTCTGATATATCTAAGAAGAGTTATTGATTTTCAATATGTTCAGCCTCTGTGAGGATGGCAGTGATGACTTCCAAACTTTTTACATGCTGGACAAGAAACCAGAAGTTCTCAACATGTTATTTTCAGTTCTGAAAAATTGAAAACATATAAATGTCCATTACCTGGAGAGTGAATAAATATACTGTGTTATATAATAAATTATCTTACATCAATAAAAATTAACAACTAATGAACTAGAAATTTCTATCCCAACACTGATGAATATCATAAACATTTTGCTGAGGGAAAATATTAAATTTATTTTGATACTATTTATATAATGTTTAGAAACATGCAGAAAAATATGATATAGTGTTTAAGCATACATAAATAATGTAATAAAAAATAGAGAGTACAAAGAAATGTGAAGGAATAGTAAATTCCAAATTCAAGTTTGGAGTTACTGGAGGAGGGAAGGGACAGGGAGGGATTGGGATAGGGTCATGGAGGGTTTCATAGAGAGCTTCCATGAAATTGTAACATGTCATTTCTTAAACTGGACAGGGATTTTATCAGAAGTAATCCTTATACCTTTTATCTTAGACATTACAAAATAAATGAACATCCATACTCTGTAATACTATACAGCTATGAAAATGAATGAAGTAGAATTATGTATGCAGAATTGGAAAGATCCCCAAAACATCTTTTTAAGAAAGCAAATCATACAACTATATGAATGAAATGAGCATGTTTGAATGTGAGTATATGTGGATATAACACACATGAAAGTTTAAATATCAAACTTTTAGTGATGGTTACCTCGGAGGGGACAACTTCAATTTGGAGGAAAAGAAACAAAGAAAAAAATTCATGTTAGACTTTGCCTATTTATGTATTGTTTGAGTACTTTACCATAAAATGTATACACTACGTACATAATAGAACAAAATGGTATTCTTTCTCTCTCCTAAAATGTTTAAACTCTGTATATGTTAATAATATAAGCAAGAGGAAGAAACTAATGAGGAGGAATGATAAGAAGAGAATGTGAGAGTAAACAGGGTAACAAAAAGACTTTAAGTTCCAAACTGAAGCACTGAGGTTTGGAAATGAGGAATCCCCTCTCCTTTAAAATTCATTACTGTAGAGAGGTAATGAATTGTCAAGGTAGAGCGGACTCAAGAATCTGTGGGCAGTAAATAGAGTAATGGATTAAATGATGGTTCAGCAACCCAGGGACCTGAATTCCTTAGAAAAGAAATTCCTAGAATAGCATTATAACACCTTTATGAAAAGCCTAGTGGTTTTGTTTCCTGTTTGTTTGTAGGGTATAGTCATGAATATGACCCAATGAACACCTCAGTTAAGGAGACTCCCAAAGGAGGAGATCTGCCATCTGAAAAATGTTTGCTTCCTTTGTAGTTGGTTAATAAATCTCAAAGAGGTATTTACTTCATATTTTGGATTTGTCTAAGAAAGGGCAGAGATTGTCTAGGATAGCTGGTTATTTTCTTGAATGGTTGCTTAACATTTAAAGTTTTACAACAGTTTAACATTCACATTTTGGAGATAGAAAACATAGCTGTAAAATTTTGATCCAATGTTGTTAAAAGTAAAATAAACTATAGGTCACAAAAATATTTTATAAACTCTGTGGAAGAATATTATTGGTCAATAACATTTCAAAGTTATAATGATAAGGTTGGGATATTTCTATTCGGTGATCATAGACTCAAAGCAAAGTAAGTGCAGGGCAAGAGACATGTCAGAAGGGGGAAAAGGTTCTATTTACATTTGTGAAAGCTCTGTCTCTTGCTATGTCTTAGTTATAATACTACAAAAGCAGCAATATCTTCAGGAGATACTCAGTGGGAATTGCAAGTTCGTTTGGTGTTTGTTCTGCTGGGGCACTAAATAGTTCTTGTTTCACCTCCCCAAAATAGAACATTCAACATTCATGAAGCATGTGAAACACTGTATTTTTAATTTAGTCTATAGAATACATTTGTTACAGAAAGTGGAATATTTTCATCAAAACTGAAAGTGAACTGACCAGCCTTGTATATCAAGAAATAAATTATATGGGATACTTTGTTAGAAAAATGCTAAAATCTCTGGGTCTAGTTTTCTCCTATAGATTACAAATAAAATACAAGAGTGCCTCTAGCAGATCACAATTATATTTTACTGAAAACTTCTCTGATCATCATACACAAAATCATCCTCTGCATGTATTGGCATAATTTTAATTATTTCTTTCTTCTGTAAATCAAAACTATTTAAACTAACCTGGGTGGTAATTTCTTTATGATGAGGAAATGTCTGTTCTAATTGGCTATTCTTTTCCACCATGCCCACGGGTCCTTAATCATTAATATCACTCTTTTAACTATAATAATCACTTTTCTTAGCATCCATTTCCTTTTTTTATTGACTATCTGACATGGAAAGTCCATAAATATTAAGACATTAACATCCCAATATAAATTCAGATTTCATCTTCATTGATTATTACATTAGGAAAACCCAATTATGAGATTTTATATTTGTAATATGAGGTTTTCACTTTTTTACCCAGGAAGGAGATAAAATTTACTTTCTGGAGGTCAGAAGATAAACAAGAAAGAAAAGGACTGCGTGTTGTGGGTTTTGTAGAAATAATTTCTTCAAAAAAAATTACCTATGAAAAGAAAATGAGTTAAAATCTAATTTTAATAGTTAATAACAAGAGTTAGCAATTATTTACTGAGAGCCAGGCTCTATTTTAAACATTTGCTTTGTCTATTGAATCCTTTCAGTAACCTTATGAGATATAAAATTTCATTTCATTTTACTAAAGATGTAACTGATCAACAGGGAACCCAACTCGCCCAAAACACACAGCTGGAATTGCAAGAAATCAGAGCCATCAGTCTGGCTCAAGGTTGACCTTGCAATCTTATCATCATTGCTTCCAACATCCTACTCACATCAAGGGTGCTGTAGTATAGTATCCAGTCCACACCCAGTATCCTTATTTATCTGTAGTTGCGGCCAGTAAAACAAGAATGAAACAAACTAAAATTGTAAATATGTAATCAAAAACAAACATATGCAGGGACTTCCCTGGTGGTCCAGTGGTTAGGACTCTGCACTTCCATTGCAGGGGGCACAGGTTCCATCCCTGGTCAGGGAACTAGGAACCCGCATGCCTCGTGGCATGGCCAAAAAATTAAAAAAAACAAAAACACAATGAAACAAAACAAAAAAACACATGTCAAACCCACATGGTGCTTTTCTGATTTAAAAAATTAGTTTCTCCACATGGTTTAAAAGAATTTTTAATGGGGGCAACATAGATTCTTAGCAGAAACTTGGAAATGGAGGCGTTTTTTTTCTCAGGTATAATAACCTCTAGATTATTCTGTGGCAGTTTTAAAATGTTACCTTAATCACAGTGGTGAACATTAATGAAGGTTCATGCCAGATGAAATGGGAAGTTGAAGGTCACATGAAACTCAATATATTTAATAAAACTAACTTTGCATTTCACAATTAAATCAGATGGTTATGAAATATTTCCTTGAAAGATGGAGAGGAGAGTATCAAAGTTTCACATTTCATCCAAAAGCCTTTCTCACAGAAAAGTAATAAATCATTACTGAGTGGTTCTCTACAATAATAAATGCCAAGATATGGTCAGTTTCCACCTCACTGAATATGAACCAGCAAGGGTGCTCTTAGAATGAACTTTATCTCCTGAAGAAATTTAAACTAGATTTGAATTAAAGAAAAGAAAGAAAAATCACAATTTCTCCAGTGCTTCACTTGCGTCTAGTATTATCCTAGGTGCTTTTATATATTGCCATTTAATTGAAATTCCCTCAATAGTTTTTAGCTGAAGGTGTTGATATTCTCTCCATTTTCACAGATGAAAGAACAGAGCTTTAAAATGCTGGACCTAGTTGGCAGATGGCCAAACTGGGATTCAAATCACTGCTCCAGCCAACCTTCTGCCTCTCTTAAGGAAACACATGTGAGCTTCATTAAGGATTGACATGAAAGAGCCAGTCATGAAGCATGTGCATGCAAACCAGAAATGCCTTTGCTTCCCAAATACACCCCTCTTTCTTTGCTGATCCTTCACATTTCAGAATTAGGGTTTTGTTTGTTTGTTTATTTGTTTCCCTTGATCTAATATTTATTACTTGCTCCTAAAATGCAAATGGTCTAGGAACAAGTAACAGAATATTTTATATCAGTCATTGATGAATGAATAGTATGAGTAAGTTCTTAAGCTTCTTTTTGGAAAGGCAAATTTTTTTGGTTTATTTTATTGGTTGATTGATTGATTGGCTGCGTTGGGTCTTTGTTGCTGCGCGCTTGCTTTCTCTAGTTGCGGCGAGCGGGTTCTACTCTTCACTGTGGTGCATGTGATTCTCATTGCGGTGGCTTCTCTTGTTGCAGAGCACAAGCTCTAGGCGCGTGGACTTCAGTAGTTGCAGCACACGGGCTCAGTAATTGCGGCTTGCGGGCTCTAGAGCGCAGGCTTAGTAGTTGTGGTGTACGCATTTAGTTGCTCCACGGCATGTGGGATCTTCCCGGACCAGGGCTCGAACCCGTGTCTCCTGCATTGGCAGGCGGATTCTTAACCACTGAGCCACCAGGGAAGCCCTATTTTATTTTATTTTTATTTTTTTAAAGCAAACAATTTTTATTGAACTAAAGTTGATTTATAATGTTTCAGGTGTACAGCAAAGTGATTCAGTTACACCTAGAGATTGTGGTACTAAGTCAGACAGAGAAAGACAACTATCATATGATATCATTTACATGTGGAATCTAAAAAAATGATACAAGTGAACTTATTTACAAAACAGAAATAGACTCATGACATAGGAAACAAATTTGTTTCCAAAGGGGAAGGGATAAATTAGTTGGGACTAACAGATACACACTACTATATATAATTAGATAAACAACAAGGATTTACTGTATAGTGCAGGGAACTATATTCAATATCTTGTAATAACCTAATAGAAAGGCAACTTTTAATAGAAGAAAGGAAATGGAAAAAAGGGGTGTATGAGGAGCAGGTTGAAGATACACTTCAAATACCACAAACTGTTAGCTCTGTTTAGCTTCCTTGTCTGGGGGCAGAATATCAGGCACTTTTTCAATGGAAAATTAAAAACACAAAAATATAGTTCTAAGATAACACCATTAGACTTCTTTATTGAGTTTATTGAGTTTCCACAGCTCTAAGACTGATAGAAGAATTTTTTCTTGGTAGATGGCTAAGACTTGTCAAGCATGTTTTAAAAGGAAGTCTAAATGTGTCTCCTGAGTTCATCTGAGGAGGTTTTAATACCAAAGAGAAAATAGTTGTGATCTAACCTTTGGAATATCTCTAGATTTCTATTTCTTCCACAAGAAGTTTTCCATTGTTTGTGTAATGAAAACTAAAGACCTAAGTCACATTTGTGTTCACCTAGGGGTAAGATAGGAATAAAGACACAGATCTACTAGAAAATGGACTTGAGGATATGGGGAGGGGGAAGGGTAAGCTGTGACAAAGCGAGAGAGAGGCATGGACATATATACACTACCAAATGTAAAATAGATAGCTAGTGGGAAGCAGCGGCACAGCACAGGGAGATCATCTCGGTGCTTTGTGACCACCTAGAGGGGTGGGATAGGGAGGGTGTGAGGGAGGGAGACGCAAGAGGGAAGAGATATGGGAACATATGTATATGTATAACTGATTCACTTTGTTATAAAGCAGAAACTAACATACCATCGTAAAGCAATTATACTCCAATAAAGATGTAAAAAACAAAAAACAAATCCAAAAGCTGTAGTAATTCTTTTCATTTATTTATTTCCAGCATGAATGTTAGGTATTTTTCTTATGTCAACTATTCTAAGAAGAAACAAACTGTGACTAAAAGCAAAGACAATGAGAAGCTTTTCAGCACTGGGAGAAAATAGTCTTATAGTATTTGTGGTTTCATAAATCAGTTTTGTCATGATAATTAATTATCAACATATGATGTCTCTAGATAACACTTTTTTTTTTCCTGTTTGGGGTGTTTTTTCTATGGTCTCCAAATACAACCGATAAATGTAAAGTCATAAAATCTTCATAATATCCAAAATATGCTTGTCTGCAGTGGTGAGCAAGAAAGTGCTTACATATATCTCTTCAGCCCTTGGTGGAGGGCATTGTAGCTGTTTCCTGCTTTGTCAGCGAAACCCATAAAAGATTAAATGTTGTGTACATAATAGCCAGTTAGCACAGGTCTGTCTTGGAGGCTGGCAGGTGTTTTCATAAAATTTTGCCCCACCTGTCACAGCACAGAGGGAGGCCAGCACCTGGCAACCTTATAAACAGCACCCTCTTTAATTGCTTTGAAACAGCACAAGCAGCAGCCGCCACTGCCAACACTGTTAAGTAAACAACAGGTTTTACACCTGCTGGAGCAAAATTCTGCCCTTACTATATTGGCCAATCATGGGACACCCAGGTAACTTGGGCAGCCTATCCTAATGCGAGTGGCCTAGGAGATTAGTAGCTGTACATCAGGATTGAGTCTTTCCCTCAGATGTGTAATATTTGCTCCGTGGTTGCCTCTGGAGGGCATTTGATTCAAGCCCCTCCATATGAAATCTGGATAATTAAATTTGTCCTATAGACAGTTCCTTTTTGCTCTTCCTCCTTCCCTCCTCTGACTCCTTTTGAGGATGATAACAAGAAAAGATGATTTAGCTCTAATTTTCCATTTTCTACATGATCAACAATACCTATTAGAGATCCACAATGGAAGATGGGGGTGGGCAAATGAACATGCTACCAATGGCCACTCAAAGATCCAAGCTTTCAGCCTCCATGACCAGAGAAACGAGCACCACCACCCCATACACACATACATGATTCTGCGATTTGTGGCAAGATCTATTCCAAGCCTCAGTAAGAAACACAGTTCAGGCTTCAGGGAACAAAGGCCAGAGAAATGGAACACAAATGGACAAGGGAGAAATACAACCCCAAAGTGTTCGTGAGAATGTCCCCCCTCCTTGTTCACATCTTCTACAAGCTGTAGAAATCTCTCAGCACTGGATTTGACTGTAACACACATGCACATCACTACTTCTAGGTGGGAAAAGTCGAACTACACAAGGCTTATTCATAGAGAAAATTATTTGATACTCTCAAAGTTAGTAGATGATCATGAATTGGGATTCAGTATGTATTTATTTGTACACCGTTTAATCCTCAGAACAAGTCTCCTTGAGATTTGACTGTTTCTAAAAATGGTAAAGGACAGGGCTTTGGTTTATCAGAGCTAGCACACTTTCAACAAGAACACACAACAATATAAGCTGAGCCTTGATAAGGAGAGAGAAAAAAAAGAGTCTTGTGAATCATGGGTGGAAATATACTAGAACATGCAATGTTTTAGGTTCTTTCATTTTCATCACAAACACAGAAAATTCAACCAAAAGAACAAAGATTGGATAGGCCTGAAGGCAAATGATCAAAAGTCTGTTTCAGATCCTAAAGCCAACAGAGTATTTTGCCTATGACTTGTTGATACTATTTTGATCAAAAAGAATAATGTAATTGTGGACTAGCCCGAGGTTAAAGAATATTTCCAATGAAGTAAGTTAATTATTTATTACCATTGGTTTGGGAGAACATTTCTGCAAAATCAAGATATATTTCTTTTTCTACTTTAATATTTCTAAGAATTATATAACAACTCCCCAAATTTGTTATTAAAGCAAATAACAATTTCTGTAACATGAAGCAGTTGGTTAGTGTGCTATATCAAACACATGCCTTCATATATGTTTTAAATAAAATAACGTATAAGTTACGTGCCTCTTACCTAATAAATGAAGCATATAAGAATGTAAATTTTCACTTTTGGACTTTCTCTTGGGTCATGCTAACCACTAAAAAACTAGCAGTGTACAAATGGAGAGAAATACAATCAGAAATTTGTGAAGAAATCTCTAGGGTTTGTTGAATCCAGTTTGCTGAAGTTCCAAAGAACTTCAATTAAAGAATTTTAGCCAAGATCTATATGTTATATAAGTGGAGTATAAAGAAATAATGAAAAAAAATCACTCCAGCTTTTTCTCTTATTCTATCCTTTCTTTTAACATCTGTAGCAACATCAAAAGAAAAACAGATATTTAGATTCAAAGGGGCAAGTTTTGTGATCTGGATTATAGTAGGACAGAAGGAGCACTATTTATTCCCCCAAATTATAGAGGAGTATTTTGAGATATATAAATGGAATTATCCAGTGAAAACAAATTTTTCATAAATATGAAAGTGGGGCATGATGACATCTGAATCCTAGAGTTTTGAGGCCTTGATATGTGAATCTGAGAACACTATTTGGCCTGACCATCAGTCTTCATCTGTACAAAGGCAATAACAAACTGATATTCAATGATTTCTTGTAAGAAATAACTGATAGGGATGACAAGGAAAGTTGGATGCTTATCTGTTCATCTCTCTATTGTGCCGATTTTTAAAAACATAGATGTGGCTACGTCTCCTCAAAACTAACAAAACAAGCAAATAAAACATCTTAAGATCATTATTCTTACTTTAATCAAACCAGTCTCAAGAATAAAAAAACGAGATAACTGATACTGCCTGTGGGTGAGAAAGGTGGAGGGCAGGAAAGAGGGATCAATAAACATAGTTTTAGGGGAGACTAACATCTACATAGAAGAGAAAGACCGTCTTTTGTAAGTAATGTGAAATTGTATGCTAAGATTTCATACCCAGAATTTTGCCTTACACACAGTAGAAACTAAGTAATTATTCAATTAAATATTTTATCAGTTTTAATGAATTATAATTTATCTACAAAACACACAAGTTTTAAATATACAGTTATGTGAGTTTTAACAAATGTATACACTTCTCTAACCAGTTCCTTATAAACCAGATATAGAATATTTCTATCAATCACCCAAAAAAGTTCTCTCATGTCAATAATTCCTGTTTCCTCTCTCACTGTCAACAGGCAACCACACCTAAATTCTGCAACTACACTTAATTTCACCGGTTATAGAAGTTCATGTAAATGGAAGTATACAGTGTGTATTCTTTTATCAGGCTGCTTTGCCCAACGTGGTTGTGATATTCATCCATGTGACTGTGTGTATCACAAGTTCATTCACTGTCATTGCTGCCTAGCATCCCATTGTATTAATATGCCATAAATTGTTTATTTATTCACCTATTAACAGATATTTGGATTGCTCCCAATTTTTGGCTACAATGAATAGCATGCTATAAATATTTAAATACAGATATCTGTGGACAGCATTTTCATTTAAGGCATTAAGTATATTAGTATAAATTTATTTATAATATTCATAATATTCCCTATTTTCTGTTTTTCTTCTTTGTTTTAATGAAGCACTATTATGATTTCATTCTCTCTCTCTCTCTCTCTCTCTCTCTCTCTCTCTCTCAGCTCATTAGCTATACTTTGGTTGGTTTGTGTGCCTGTTTGTTTTTTTGTGGATGAACTAGTGTTTACATGTCCAAGGTATGTACTCCAGTGAAATAAGTCAAAATAGTTCTTACTTCTCCCTGGTCCATCCCTCATTACTCCAATCCCCTGTTAAAGGTGATAAAACTGTACATTAAACTTTCCCTGTTCAAATTTCTCTGTGGTTTCTGTCTTCTGCTTGAACCTTGATTGATAGATAATTGTCTTCAGAAAGATACTTTAGGTAAGGTAGGCAGAAATCTGACTTGATTTACTGTTCTGCTGAGTTCAGTTTCTAGACCTGACTTCAGCTTGATTTGATCAAAGGTTGAGTTGGTTTGGAGTGAGGTCGGGTCGTGGCTTTAATTCCTCTAACAGATCACTGGAATTAGAACACCAGGAGTTTACTAGATCCCTCTTTGCTCTTCAACCCCACTTCTTATATGGATGCAGCCCTGATATACATTATCTCATCACAAGTTGAGTTGAGTGGGAGTTTAGTTATGACTTTGATTAGACTAAGTTCATCTCTGGCTTCAACTGCTTTGACTTTGAGTTAACTGTCTCTCTACAGTAGGACCCTGGGATCAAATCACAAAACAGGAGAACCTCAAGACTGCACATCTGTGAAGCCATGAGATTGTGAGACCATAAGACTTCAGGATTTAGGATTGCAGAACAGAAACCTGCAGAGATCTCTTTCTGTTCTCCAGTCCCACCCACAGCTTTTCCTTAACTTATTAAAATTCCTATGTAAGATAATTTATTGATAGAAGACATTTGTTTTCTGCTTTTGAGACTCCTACAGTTTCAAATCCGGCATCCAGCATGCCAGTGCATGGGCTTGTTCAAAGGTAGCTGGTTTCTCCTTGTCTAAACAAAATACTGCAGGCTTGAACCACTACGAGCCCTGCCACCACCTCCAGCAATTGGTCTCAGAGGGCTCATCTCTCTGGAGTGTACTATTTTTTTGTTTGTTTGCTTGTTTTTTAGATATTTTTGTATCTATAGATCTTCATTAACTTTAAAGAAATGTATGATTTTTGTTGTCTGGTGATTTCTTTTAGTTTCAGTGGGAGTAAATATTCCATCTAAAGATTATATATGGCCTATAGATATATAGAGTGTCCATGCCGAAGCACAGAAAAATACCTTTATAAGGTAAAGGTCAGATACTAACAATAATAAAAATTAATTTTTAAAGATCAAAAGCTACAAAAGTCACCCTTAAAATCACCCACTTCTTTTTAAGTATTTATACAATGAAGTAAAATTTTCACTGATTTCAGACCTCAAAGGCAATCATTATTAATGTTTTGGTGAATATAGTTTAAGATATTTTCCCACTGGGAATTTTTCTTTCTTTTTTCTTTGCCGCCCTTATACAGACATTGCCACATGTACATATAATCACATCTATATTTTTATAAAAATTGATATACAACATGTATTACCCTATAACCTGCTTCTGTCACCCTTCCAGATCAAAACATATAGGTTTTTGTTTTATTTAACTGCTACAGGGAACAACATTGCACAAACCACAACTTATATTAACAGCACTCTATTGATAGCCATTCATGTCCTTTCCATTTTCACTACATTTACTATTCTTAAAATTATATCTTTTAAACATTCCTAAAAAAAGGATTTCTAGAATCTAAAATGTAAGTTTGCAGGGTGGGGAGGGTAGGGGAGAATGTTCAAAAGAGGAAAGAAAAGCTTTTTGTCTCATAGGTAGAAAAAGCTGATGACTGGCAAAATAGTAGGCCATTTTAAAATAAATGATGAGGGCTTCCCTGGTGGCGCAGTGGTTGAGAGTCCGCCTGCCGATGGAGGGGACACGGGTTCGTGCCCCAGTCTGGAAAGATCTCACATGCCGCGGAGCGGCTAGGCCCGTGTGCCATGGCCGCTGAGCCTGCGTGCCCGGAGCCTGTGCTCCACAGCGGGAGAGGCCACAGCAGTGAGAGGCCCGCATACCGCAAAAAAAAAAAAAAAGATGATGTCCTTATATACAGGGATAATTTTGTTCTCTAAATGCCAAAAAAAAAAAAAAGGAAGATCTCAGTTTCATATTCTACTGGTCAATTAAGCCACAGAAAACAAAACCAAACAAACAAAACAAATTGCATTTTCCCCTTTTGATGATGTAGTATGAATCCATCTTTAAATCCATTCAAAGAAATTTTCTGCCAAAGTCATTACTGCTCACTGATTGCACTGCAACTCTTTTCCTGAACAGAGCAGAGTTATAATGACTAGAGACATACAGTTTCCTAAAATAAGGCCATGTGGTAACACTCCCCTGGATACAATATGACAAGGACAGACAGACAGGAGGAAGCCTAAATAACCCATTGCAGGTAAAACATCTCCTTAGACTTTCAGCTCTCCACTCCTGCCCCTTGGAGCCTGTGCTCCTCAAATGTCCCTGCCAAGCCTCGAGGGACAGAAATCCACTGAGTCCTGAGCAAAGACTGACAGGCCCCTTCCACTATCCTCTGTGTTGCACACAAAGTGTCAGCTATGATTGCATTTCATGAACAGGCTAATTAATTGCACACTGAGCCAACAAACTGAGCTGTGGAGAAAAAAAAAGATATGGGTGGCAATTCCACTCAGCTGCCTTTAGTGGGAGCAGAAGATGGGTATCAGAATCGAGAGTCTGAGTCAGATTTCCCCTTGCATGTCCAGATAGAAAGAAACAGAGAACAGCGAATGAAAGGATCCACTAATGAGCAAATGTCATGATGCCTCCCACTCAGCCTTGTTCTGTGTCTGGAAAACTCAGTAACCACCGCTCAGTGACTAATGATGCCATTACCAAATTTCTCTGTACATAAAGAATAAGTAAATCAGCTGTGACCATGGAAATATGGGCCAATACTTTTTTTAAAATTTGCTTTCTGTGAGGTTTAGTGCTCATATTCCCTCTTTATTTTGTACCCTTTTCCCCCAGGTTTTTGATAACCCAGGAACAGGAGCTTTTAACCAAGCTAGACTTTAAGGAGATTTCTTTGGGTTCCCTGTCTTACAGCATCTAAGAAACTTTTAAAACAAAGCAGAGAACTGCACATTACCTTTATATATGTTAAGTTTTTATGTCTAACAAGTAGGCTGGGGAGGAAACCCCATAATGAGAACAATTACACAGAAAAAAGAGAGACACATGCACAGTCAATGTCTTTGTTATTGTGGGATACACTTGCCCACTTGTCTATACCAAAATTAAAAAATGATTTAAAGGGGAAGAGTTATTTTTCATTAGGTGTCAAAGGCAACCTTAGCAAAAAGTTACCATAATAAAAAAAATTACTATATATCATTGTACTAGGCACGGGGTGGTGGGGGGGAGGTTAGGATCCTGCAAAGTCTCTGCTTAAAGACATTCAAACAAATCAATGTATATTGTTCTCATTAAGTTTTTCTTTTTAATTATAAAATATTAACAGCTGTAGAACTTCCTTAGTTGATTTATTTGTTCATTCAACCAATCAACCAATATTTTCTAAGAGTGTGTATGTGTGTGTGTGCACATGTGTGTATCCAGTACTGTGCTAAGAACTGGGAATCCAGGACTAAGACACTCCCTGCCCTTTAGGGGTTCACAGCCTAGGAAAGAAACTGAGACTGGTAGCCCTAGTGAGTCCCAAGCACTGAGCAACATTCAAAGTTTGTGTCTTGTACCAAACCCACACAGTAGGTTTATGAGATGTATGTATTTAATAAATGAGGACACTGAGGCTCAGAGACGTGAAGTAATTTACCCCAGGACGTTTCAGCTTCTAAACAGAAAGAGAAAGATGCAACCCAGTCTCTGTGGCTCCAAACCTCGGGTTCTTCCCACTCTACCACACTACCTCTAGTGGGAAAGACAGGAAAGCAAACATGGCACAACACAACCCAGAGGGTGATGGACATAAGGAACTCTCCAGCATGATGTGATTTTTTTCTTCCTCTCTCTAAAATGGTATGGGCAGGTTAATCAGAAGGAAAGTCAATATTATGACTGCTTGTTTTTATATTTCTGCCTGACAGTCCAGATAAAAGGCTTTAATTCTGGGTATCTTTGAGAACACAAAGCCTCGGAGCTCTGAAGCATTGCGTCAATAAGCACTTCTAATTAAATGGTTTAATAGTCAATCCTTACTTAGTTAGATTCATGAAAAATTTACATATGCATTCCATACCCAGCCCCCATTATGCTCAGCATATCATGTTTCCTCCAAGAGTAAATGGACTGGAATTTTCCCCAGCCCAGAATTCTGTCTATATTTGCAGCCATCCTAACTTCTTTCTCTCTGATCTTGTCCCTTCAAAGTCCAATATCTTCATCTCGCTTCCACACCACTTTCTCTGGTTCTTTGTATTCCAGCACTTTCTCCCTCCTGTAGGTTCAAAGTCTCTCTCCCCTGACTGAAGGAAATTCAAACCATAAACATGCTAAAGTCTCTTCTATTTAAAAGTAAGAAATAAAGCAAACAGAAACCAAAGAAAACCCTCTTAACTTTGCATCACTCTTTTTCTATTGGTCCTATCTTCCCATTTTCCTCAGTTTTCTGGGAAGTTTTTGTCTGTATTTGCTGTATTCAGTTTCTCCTTTTATTTTATTTATTTATTTTTTTAAACATCTGTATTAGAGTATAATTGCTTTACAATGGTGTGTTAGTTTCTTCTGTATAACAAAGTGAATCAGCTATACGTATACACATATCCCCATATTCCCTCCCTCTTGCGTCTCCCTCCCACCCTCCCTACACCACCCCTCTAGGTGGTCACAAAGCACTGAGCTGATCTCCCTGGGCTATGCAACTCTTTCCCACTAGCTATCTGTTTTACGTTTGGTAGTGTATATATGTCCATGCCACTCTCTCACTTTGTCCCAGCTTACCCTTCTCCCTCCTCGTGTCCTCAGGTCCATTCTCGATGTCTCTGTCTTTATTCCTGTCCTGCCCCTAGGTTCTTCAGAACCTTTTTTTTTTTTTTTTTTAGATTCCATATATATGTGTTAGTTTATCACTTTTTATTCATTCCTCAACTGCTATGTTGTGACCTCTGGCTCTTCAAAAAATACCTTGAATTATTGGAGGATTTTATTTTGTACTCATTCAGTCATTTAATATACATATCCCAAAATGCTTTGGAAAACCTTAAATCCGTGATTCCAAATACACAGGATATCTTTACATCCTGACTTTTGCTGGTATTTTCAGCTGCAGGTGATATTGCTGACACTTGCCTTCTATGACGTTTCTTCTTGTTCTTTTTTTACTCAAGCCATTACTTTTTTGGGAGTGCTTGCGCATCCTGCCCCATTTATACAGGGGTTTCCCAGAGTTACGTCCTCAGGCCAATGGTTTCTTCTCTCTACACACTATCCTGGAACATTCTCATTAATTCTAATGATATGAATATTTATTTATAAGCTGAGGACATGTTAATATTTAGCTTTGGCCCGCATCTTTTTCCAAAGCTTCAGAATCATTTAATCAATTGCCTACTACAATTTTGATGCCTCACAAACACATCCAAGTCAATATGTATCAAATTGACTTTTACACCATTCCCCTAAATGGACTCTCCTCCTTTGTGGGATAACACAGATATCAGTGTGTTTTGTACTTAACCCTGAAAACTAAAGGTTATCCCAGTCTCATCCCATCCCTCATACACTTATTCATTCCCTCCCCACTACACACAGGTTAAGGGGGTTCCAGAATCCTGTTTGTTCTAGACTCTACACATCTTCCAAATCTATACCGTGTTATCTCTGCTGGTAGAGACCAGATTCTCATTATCTCTTTCCTGAGTGACTGTAACAGTTCGTGAGTGCCTCTGTCCATTGTCTCACTCTTTTTCTCCACAGTGACATCAGAGTTGTTCATCCAAAACATAAAACCAACTGTGAATCAGCCCTGCTGAAAATCCCTCACTGGCTGGCTCTCACCCATGGGATAAAGCACTAACTCCTTAGTGTGGCACAGGGGCCCTCCACGACCTGACTCCTGTATCCCTCTCCAGCCTCTATCCCCCACTACTCCCTACTTACACTTTAGGTTCCAGTGACAATAAATTGCTTAAAATTGCCTGTCTATGCCAAACTCCCATATATCTTCCTAGTCTTCCTTTGCTTGAAATATTTATCTCCATTTTCTTTGCCTGGATAAGCCCTACTCAATAGTCAGGATTCAGATTTAGTGTTGTTTCATCCAAAAGCCACTTTCCAATCCCAGCTCTGACTTAAGTGATGATTCTCTGTACAGCCATAGCTACCTATATCATAGTATCTGTCACGTTATTTTGAAATTTCTGTTTAGATGTCATCTTCCCATATAGAGCTTGAGTACACTGACCATTCTCATCTGAGTGTTTATCTCCATTGCCTACCTCCAGGCCTTGCTTATGATAGGAACAGTGTGAAATTTTGCTGAAATGACCATTACTGCTTCAGTGCTGAGGAATTTGTTCTTTGTGTGCTTGTTGGTTAAAACGAAGTCTAATTCTACAGTCCAGCTGAACCACAGGGAAGAGTCACAACATTCCCAAAACAGCTTACCGTTCATTTGATTACTTTTAGAGTCATCAAACACATCATGGGTAGTTTGCTATGAGTTTCCTGTTGGGAATCTCTATTCTCTCTCTTCCTTAGGCTTATTTTGAGATCCTCACAAAGATGCTTAAGGCATACTTCTCCAAAAAAAAACAACCACAGAACTTATCTATTATTAATGCTTTCAGGGAAAACAAAGAACTTTATGGTGAGTAATAGGCTAAAATATTAAACAACTCTCTAATATTTGCTACACTCCTTTTCCTTCATAGTTAAACTAACCAGTTTAGGAATCTCTAAAAATCCACAGGGTGGCTATTTCTTTGCTGAAAGTTTCCCATTTGATGCCCCAAATACACATATACCCCTGAATTATAGTACTTGTATTATTTTATATGACAGTGATTAGCGATTATCTTTAGAGTATTGAATAATAAAAACTCACATTTGTATGACTAGAATTTCCCAAATAGTTTGCAAATACATTATCCCAATCTTTAAGAGAGCCCTTAAATAGATTATCAATATACCTATTTTATAGCTGTAAAGATGTGAATCCACTGAGAATATTAACCAAATGTGTGTGTGTTTTTTGACATCTTTATTAGAGTATAACTGCTTTACAATGGTGTGTCAGTTTCTGCTTTATAACAAAGTGAATCAGTTATACATATATATGTGTCCCCATATCTCTTCCCTCTTGTATCTCCCTCCCTCCCAGCATCCCCCCCACATCCCTCTAGGTAGTCACAAATCACCAAGCTGATCTCCCTGTGCTGTGTGGCTGCTTCCCACTAGATATCTAATTTACATTTGGTAGTGTATATATGTCCATGCCACTCTCTCACTTTGTCCCAGCTTACCCTTTCCCCTCCCCGTATCCTCAAGTCCATTCTCTAGTAGGTCTGCATCTTTATTCCCGTCTTGCCCCTAGGTTCTTCTGACCTTTTTTTTTTTTTTTTTTTTTTTTAGATTCCATATATATGTGTTAGCATACGGTATTTGTTTTTCTCTTTCTGACTTACTTCACTCTGTATGACAGTCTCTAGATCCATCCACTTCACTACAAATAACTCAGCTTTGTTCCTATTTATGGCTGAGTAATATTCCATTGTATATATGTGCCACAACTTCTTTATCCATTCATCTGTTGATGGACATTTAGGTTGCTTCCAAGTCCTGGCTATTGTAAATAGAGCTGCAATGAACATTTTGGTACATGACACTTTTTGAATTATGGTTTTTCTCAGGGTATATGCCCCGTTGTGGGATTGCTGGGATGTATGGTAGTTCTATTTTTAGTTTTTTAAGGAACCTCCATACTCTTCTCCATAGTGGCTGTATCAATTTACACTCCCACCAACAGTGTAAGAGGGTTCCCTTTTATCCAAACCCTCTCCAGCATTTATTGTTTGTAGAATTTTTGATGATGGCCATTCTGACCGGTGTGAGATGATATCTCATTGTAGTTTTGATTTCCATTCCTCTAATGATTAATGACATTGAGCATTCTTTCATGTGTTTGTTGGCAATCTGTATATCTTCTTTGGAGAAATGTCTATTTAGATCATCTGCCCATTTTTGGATTGCGATGTTTTTTTGATATTGAGCTGAATGAGTTGCTTGTATGTTTTGGAGATTAATCCTTTGTCAGAGAATTTTTAATTTCATTTATTGTGTTGTTCATCTCTGTTTTTTTGCTGTTTAGTTCTTCTAGGTCCTTGTTAAACGTTTCTTGTATTTTCTCCATTCTATTTCCAAGATTTTGGATCATGTTTACTATCATTATTCTGAATTCTTTTTCAGGTAGACTGCGCATTTCCTCCCATCTGTTAGGTCTGGTGGGTTTTTGCCTTGATGCTTCATCTGCTGTGTGTTTCTCTGTCTTCTCATTTTGCTTAACATACTGTGTTTGGGGTCTCCATTTCGTAGGGTGCAGGTTCGTAGTTTCCGTTGTTTTTGGTGTCTGTCCCCAGTGGCTAAGATTGGTTCAGTGGGTTGTGTAGGCTTCCTGTTGGATGGGACTAGTGCCTGTGTTCTGGTGGATGAGGCTGGATCTTGTCTTTGTGGTGGGCAGGTCCACGTCTGGTGGTGTGTTTTGGGGTGTCTGTGGCCTTATTATGATTTTAGGCGGCCTCTGTGCTAATGAATGGGATTGTGTTCCTGTCTTGCTCGTTGTTTGGCATAGGGTGTCCAGCACTGTTGCTTGTTGGTTGATGAGTAGAGCTGGGTCTTGGCCTTGAGATGGAGATCTCTGGGAGATTTTCACCTTTTGATATTACGTGGAACTGGGAGCTCTCTTGAGGACCAGTGTCTAGAACTTGGCTCTCTCACCTCAGTGGCAGAGCCCAGATGCCTGGCTGGAGCACCAAGAGCATGTCCCCCCACCATGGCTCAGAAAAAAAGGGATAAAAGAAAGAAAGCAGAAGACAAAATAAAATAAAGTAAAATAAAATAAATGTTATTAAAATAAAAAATAATTATTAAGAAAAAAATGTTTTAAGTAAAACAAAACAAAACAAAAAAGGACAGAACCCTAGGGCAAATGGTAAAAGCAAAGCTATACAGACAAAATCACACACAGAGCATACATATACACACTCACAAAACGAGAAAAAAGGCAGGGGGGAAATATATATCGTTGCTCCCAAAGTCCACCTCCCCAATTTGGGATGATTCGTTGTCTATTCAGGTATTCCACAGATACAGGGTACATCAAGTTATTGTGGAGATTTAATCCACTGCTCCTGAGGCTGCTGGGAGAGATTTCCCTTTCCCTTCTTTGTTCGCACAGCTCCTGGGTTTCAGCTTTAGATTTGGACCCGCCTCTGCATGTAGGTCACCTGAGGCATCTGTTCTTTGCTCAGATAGGACAAGGTTAAAGGAGCAGCTGATTCGGGGGCTCTGGCTCACTCAGGCCGGTGGGAAGGAGGGGTGCGAATGCGGGGTGAGCCTGGGGCGGCAGAGGCCGGCATGATGTTGCAGCAGCCTGAGCCACGCCGTGCGTTCTCCTGGGGAAGTCGTCCCTGGATCCCGGGACCCTGGCAGTGGCAGGCTGCACAGGCTCCCAGGAAGGGCATTGTGGATAGTGACCTGTGCTCGCACACAGGCTTCTTGGTGGCTGCAACAGCAGCCTTAGCATCTCATGCCTGTCTCTGGGGTCCGTGCTGATAGCTGCGGCTCGCGCCCCTCTCTGGAGCTCCTTTAAGCAGCGCTCTTAATCCCCTCTCCTCGCGCACCAGGAAACAAAGAGGCAAGAAAAAGTCTCTTGTCTCTTTGGCACCTCCAGACTTTCTCCCAGACTCCCTCCCGGCTAGCCGTGGCGCATCAGCCCCCTTCAGCCTGTGTTCACACCGCCAGTCCTCTCCCTGGGATCCGACTGAAGCCCGAGCCTCAGCTCCCAGCCCCCACCCGTCCCGGCAGGTGAGTAGACAAGCCTCTCGGGCTGGTGAGTGCTGGTCGGCCTCGATCCTCTGTGCGGGAATCTCTCTGCTTTGCCCTCCGCAGCCCTGTTGCTGCGCTCTCATCCGCGGCTCCGAAGCTTCCCCCCTCCGCCACCCACAGTCTCCGCCCATGAAGGGGCTTCTGGTGTGTGGAAACCTTTCCTCCTTCACGGCTCCCTCCCAGAGGTGCAGGTACGGCCCCTATTCTTTTGTCTCTGTTTTTTATTTTTTCTTTTGCCTTACCCAGGTACGTGGGGAGTTTCTTGCCTTTTGGGAGGTCTGAAGTCTTCTGCCAGCGTTTAGTAGGTGTTCTGTAGGCGTTGTTCCACATGTAGATGTATTTCTGATGTATTTGTGGAGAGGAAGATGATCTCCGCGTCTTACTCTTCCGCCATCTTGAAGCTACTCCCAAATGTGTTTTATTCCTTCCATTTAGTCATGTTTCTAGGTGGCATTTCTGCCATTATAATTTCTGAAAAAGAAATAGAATAAATGACACAGTGGTAAGGAAGAGGTCATGTTGTAGAATGGAGTCATGCAAAAGAAAAAGAACAAGGGGAAAACTAGGCCATTCTTCTTGGCCCTGAGTGGTTCCTGAGATGAAAAAGGAGATAAAGTGCAGAGGCTGCTGGAGAGATGAGGTTGTCACAAGGTTGTTTAGCTCCCTTTGAGCTAAAATTCCAGGTAGATACGTTGAGAGCAGAGTCAGAAGCAGAGAGGCTTTTAACATTGACTATTCGGGACTCAGAGAGAGACCTGTCTCTCAGATTGGTCCCTACCCTACTGAAGAGCTAAATGAAGGATGTTCAGATGCAGATTAAATAGGCTGCATTGCCATAACTGTGGAGGTTAGCAGTTTCAGCAAGGTTAAGGTGGGGCTGGGTCAGCAGAGTTGACTATCAGAGCCAGGAGAGAAAAGGTCATTGACTCACTAGTCACAGACCACAACTCCTGACACCTTCTGAGCAAGCAGTAACCAGGTATGCAAGCCACACCTCAGGGAAGACCCAAGAAGTCACCAAGCAGAACAAGAACCTAGGAATAGGTTGACCTTCAAGATGGCTGAAGAGTAAGACGTGGAGATCATCTTCCTCCCCACAGATATATCAAAAATACATCTACATGTGGAACAACTCCTACAGAACACCTACTGAACCCTGGCAGAAGACTTCAAACTTCCCAAAAGGCAAGAAAATCCCCACATACCTGGGTAGGGCAAAAGAAAAATGAAAAAACAGAGACAAAAGAATAGGGACGGGACCTGCACCTCTGGGAGGGAGCTGTGAAGGAGGAAAAGTTTCCACACACTAGGAAGGCCCTTCACTGGGGACACGGGGGGTGGAGGGGGGAAGCTTCGGAGCCATGGAGGAGAGCACAGCAATAGGGGAGCAGAGGGCAAAGTGGAGAGATTCCCGCACAGAGGATCACTGCTGACCAGCACTCACCAACCCGAGAGGCTTGTCTGTTCACCCACCAGGGTGGGTGGGGGTTGGGAACTGAGCCTCGGGCTTTGGAGGTCAGATCCCAGGGAGAGGGCTGGGGTTGGCTGCGTGAAGACAGTCTGAAGGGGGCTAGTGTGCCACGGCTATCCCAGAGGGAGTCCAGAAAAAGTCTGGACCTGCCTAAGAAGCAAGAGACCATTTGTTTCAGGGTGTGCAAGGAGAGGGGATTTGGAGCACCACCTGAAAGAGATCCAGAGACGTGCGCAAGCAACGGCTATCAGCACGGACACCAGAGATGGGCATGAGACACTAAGGCTGCTGCTGCAGCCACCAAGAAGCCTGTGTGCAAGCACAGTTCATGATCCACACCTCCCCTCCCGGGAGCCTGTGCAGCCTGCTACTGCCAGGGTCCCGTGATCCAGGGACAACTGCCCTGGGAGAACACACAGTGCACCTCAGGCTGTTGCAATGTCACGCTGGCCTCTACCGCCACAGGCTCACCCCACATTACGTACCCCTCCCTCTCCCTGGCCTGAGTGAGCCAGAGCCCCTGAATCAGCTGCTACTTTAACCCCGCCCTGTCTGGGCGGGAACAGACACCCTCAGGTGACCGACAAACAAAGCTGGGGTCAAATCCAAAGCTGAACCCCAGTAGCTGTGCGAACAAAGAAAAGAAAGGGAAATCTCTCCCAGGAGCCTCAGGAGCAGTGGATTAAATCTCCACAATCAACTTGATGTACCCTGCATCTGTGGAATACCTGAATAGAAAATGAATCATCCCAAAATAGAGGCAGTATAGAGGACTTTTGGAGCAACTGTAGACTTGGGGTTTGCTTTCTACATCTAATTTGTTTCTAGTTTTATGTTTATCTTACTTTAGTTATTTAGAGCTTATTATCATTGGTAGATTTCTTTATTGATTTGGTTGCTCTCTTCCTTTTATATATATATATATTTTCCTTTTTCTCTTTTTGTGAGTGAGTATGTGCATGCTTCTTTGTGTGATTTTGTCTGTATAACTTTGCTTTGACCATTTGTCCAAGGGTTCTGTCTGTCTCTTTTTTTTTTTTGTATAGTTTTTAGCACTTGTTATCATCGTTGGATTTGTTTATTGGTTTGGTTACTCTCTTCTTTCTTTCTTTCTATAACTTTTTAATTTTTAATAATTTTTTTATTTTTAATTTTAATAACTTTATTTTATTTTATTTTTCCTCCCTTTTCTTCTGAGCCGTGTGGCTGACAGGATCTGGTGTTCCAGCCTGGTATGAGGCCTCAGCCTCCAGGTGGGAGGGCTGAGTTCAGGACATTGGTCCACCAGGTACCTCCCAGCCCCCTGTAATATCAAATGGTGAAAGCTCTCCCAGAGATCTCCATTTCAACGCTAAGGTCCAGCTCCACTCAAGGAACAGCAAGCTACAGTTCTGGAAACCCCATGCCAAACAACTAGCAAGACAGGAACACAACCCCACCCAATAGCTGAGAGGCTGCCTAAAATGATAATCAGTTCACAGACACCCAAAACACACCACTGGATGCAGTCTGGCCCACCAGAAAGAAAACATCCAGCCTCATCCACCAGAACACAGGCACCAGTCCCCTCCACCAGGAATTCTACACAACCCACTGAACCAACCTTAGCCTCTGGGGGCAGACACCAAAAATAATGGGAAGTACGAACCTGCAGCCTGTGAAACCCCAAACAGAGTAAGTTAAGCAAAATGAGAAGACAGAGAAATACATAGCAGATGAGCAAGCAAAGTAAAAACCCACCAGACCAAACAAATGAAGAGGAAATAGACAGTCTACCTGAAAACAGAATTCAGAATAATGATAGTAAACATGATGCAAAATCTTGGAAACGGAATGGAGAAAATACAGGAAACGTTTAATAAGGATGTAGAAGAACTAAAGAGCAAATAAATAGTGATGAACAACACAATAAATGAAATTAAAAATTCTCTAGAAGGAATCAATAGCAGAATAACTGAGGCAGAAGAACAGATAAGTGACCTGGAAGATAAAATAGTGGAAATAGTGGAAATAACTACCATGGAGCAGAATAAAGAAAAAAGAATGCAAAGGACTGAGGACACTCTCAGAGACCCCAAAAATTTCACAATTTGTATGGAAACACAAAAGAACCCGAATAGCCAAAGCAATCTTGAGAAAGAAAAATGAAGCTGGAGGTATCAGACTCCCTGACTTCAGACTATACAACAAAGCTACAATAATCAAGACAGTATATTACTGGCACAAAAACAGAAATACAGATCAATGGAACAGGATAGAAAGCCCAGAATAAACCCATGCACATATGGTCACCTTATTTTTGGTAAAGGAAGCAAGAGTATACAATGGAGAAAAGACAGCTTCTTCAATAAGTAGTGCTGGGAAAACTAGACAGCTACATGTAAAAGAATAAATTAGAACACTCCCTAACACCATGCACAAAAATAAACTCAAAATGGATTAAAGACCTAAATGTAAGGCCAGACACTATCAAACTCTTAGAGGATAACATAGGCAGAACACTCTATGACATAAATCACAGCAAGATCCTTTTTGACCCACCTCCTAGAGAAATGGAAATAAAAACAAAAATAAAGAAATGGGACCTAGTGAAACTTAAAACCTTTTGCACAGCAAAGGAAACCATAAAGAAGACAAAAAGACAACCTTCAGAATAGGAGAAAATATTTGCAAACGAAGCAACTGACAAAGGATTAATCTCCAAAATATACAGTCAGCTCATGCAACTCAATATCAGAAAAACAAACAACTCAATCCAAAAATGGGCAGACGACTTAAATAGACATTTCTCCAAAGAAGATATACAGAATGCCAACAAACACATGAAAGGATGCTCAACATCACTAATCACTAGAGCAATGCAAATGAAAACTTTAATGAGATATCACCTCACACTGGTCAGCATGGCCGTCATAAAAATATCTACAAACAAATGCTGAAGAGAATGTGGAGAAGAGGGAAGCCTCTTGCATTGTTGGTGGGAATGTAAATTGATACAGCCACTATGGAGATGAGTAATGGTGTTTCTTAAAAAAATAAAAATAGAACTACCATATGACCCAGCAATCCCCCTACTGGGAATACACCCTGAAAAAACCATAATTCAAAAAAAGTCATGTACCACAATGTTCACTGCAGCACTATTACAATAGCCAAGACATGGAAGCAACGTAAGTGCCCAACAGCAGATGAATGGAGAAAGAAGATGTGGTACATATATATAATGGAATATTACTCAACCATAAAAGGAAGTGAAATTGAGTTATTTGTAGTGAGGTGGATGGACCTAGAGTCTGTCATACAGAGTGAAGTAAGTCAGAAAGAGAAACACAAATACCGTATGCTAACACATATATGTGGAGTAAAAAAAATGGTTTTGATGAACCTAGGGTCAGGACAGGAATAAAGATGCAGACGTAAAGAGTGGACTTGAAGACCCAGAGAGGGGGAAGGAAGGGTAAGCTGGGACGAAGTGAGAGAGTAGCATTGACATATACACACTACCAAATGTAAAATAGATAGCTACTGAGGGGCAGCTGCATAGCACGGGGAGAACAGCTCGGTGCTTTGTTCCCACCTAGAGTGGTGGGATAGGGAGGGTGGGAGGGAGGTGCAAGAGGGAGGAGATATGGGGATATATGTATGCATATAGCTGATTCACTTTGTTATAGAGCAGCAACTAATACAACACTGTAAAGCAATTATACTCCAATAAAGATGTTAAAACAAAAGAGTAAATGGAAAAAAAAAACATTTGAATAAATGGAGAGATGTTGCATGTTCATGTATTGGAAGTTTTAATATTATTGCCAATTCTTCTCAACCTGATTTATAGATTCAATGTAAGCTCATTCATGATCCCAAAATGGTATTTTGTTGATATTTATAAACTAATTCTAAGGTTTATACTGAAAGGCAAAAGATCCAGAAGCACCAACACATCGCTGAGGAAGAAGAACATAGTCATAGACCAATACTAAAACTACAGTAATCAAGTCAACATGGGGTTCATGAAAGAATAGGCACATTGATCAATGCAACAGAATAAAGAGCCCAGAAACAGACCCACACAAATATAGTCATCTGATCTTTGGCAAAGGAGTAAGGGAAAGTAGAGAAAGGACACTCTTTTCAACATATTATGCTGGAATTGTATGTTCATGTTCAAAAAGTAAAACTAGACATAGAACTTATACCTTTCAGAAAAAAGAAAAAACCTCAAAATCAATCAAATACTTAAATGCAAAAAGCAAAACTATGAAAGATCTAGAAGAAACATAGAAGAATATCTATATGACCTTTGGTTTGCAGATGAATTTTCATGTATAACACTAAAGCAATGATTAATGAAAGGAACAAAGTTAGATTTATCAAAATTAAACATTTCTACTCCACACAAAACATTGTAAGAAAACTAAGACAGCCATGGTTTCTGAGAAAATATCTTCAAAACAAATTTGATAATGTACCTGTATTAAAATATACAAACAACTCTTAAACCTCAACAATAAACAAACAACTCAATTAAAAAATGGACAAATGATCTGAACAGATACATAAGAGAAATTCCTGCATGGGGGATTCTATAAAATACCTTACCAGTACTTCTCAAACTGAAAAAAGCCAGGAAACTATCACAGCCAATAGGAGCCTATGAAGACATATTGACTAAATGTAATGTGATATACTAGATGGGATCCTAGAACAGAAAAAGACATTAGTTAAAGCTAAAGAAATATGAATAAACCAGGGACTTTAGTTAGTAATCATGTATCAATATTGTTTTATTAATTATAATAAATATACCATAGCAATATAAGATGTTAATAATAGGCAAAACTGAACACAGGATATATGCAAACTCTTTCTACTGTCTCCTCTATTTTTATGTAAATGTAAAACTGTTCTAAAAAATAAAATCAAGTACTTTTCTAAAAGAGGGCATTACTTAAATACATAATTTATAATAATTGGATCAGACAGAGGTTACCAGATTTGACTAAATTTAATTTCTAAATTTCCCTCATGCTGTCTTCAGCTGGAATGTAAAGATGATAAGTTTTCTTTGCACTCCTGAATGTAATGTATGTAAATTAGGCAAAGAAATTAAGAGTCAGAGAATTAAAAATCACGTAGCTCCTAATGGCAGAGCTGTGACTCAAACCCCTGATTTCAGACTCTAGACTCCAAGTTCTTTCCACTTTACATGTAAAAAAGCTCTCTGGGAAGTTAACCAAAAATAAAAACACTCTTTTCTTTCAAACAAGCTACATCATGCTTATGAAAAACACACTTGAATGTGAGAAATAGTAAAATTCAGACAGTCTGAGAAAGCCAGGAAATATATTTCAGGAGGATGGTACAAAGAGAGCCACAGTGTGGACACAGAACATGTAAGATATATATTGAAGATAATAAGTCAAATTCATATCTGTATGGTTCAAAGAACCATACTTAGGAATGGAATGAGAACAAAATGAATTCAATCATTCACATCAAAAGAATCTTTCTTGCTGTGTTTTTTATGAGCTTTGTCTGGGTCTTCTGGTTTCTATGGATCAAAAGCTTAAAGGCGGGCTTCCCTGGTGGCGCAGTGGTTGGGAGTCCGCCTGCTGATGCAGGGGACACGGGTTCGTGCCCCGGTCCGGGAGGATCCCACATGCCGCGGAGCGGCTGGGCCCGTGAGGCACGGCCACTGGGCCTGCGCGTCCAGAGCCTGTGCTCCGCAACGGGAGAGGCCACAACAGTGAGAGGCCCGCGTACCGCAAAAAAAAAAAAAGCTTAAAGGCTTCACCTGTAATCTAATTTGTTATGGTTTGTTACTATTTTATTATCTAAAGGATGAGAAAAATGCAATTAGTTCACTTTACAACATTCAATTTTTTAACATTGCAGCAGTTAATTTTCCAATATCTGAAATATCCTCTTCTTTTCAAATTCTGATCATCAGTACTTTATGTTTTTTTAATATCTTTATTGGAGTATAATTGCTTTACATTGTTGTGTTAGTTGCTGCTGTATAACAAAGTGAATCAGCTATACATATACATATATCCCCATATCCCCTCCCTCTTGCGTCTCCCTCCCACCCTCCCTATCCCACCCCTCTAGGTGGTCAAAAGCAGAGCTGATCTCCCTGTGCTATGCGGCTGCTTCCCACTAGCTATCTATTTTACATTTGGTAGTGTATATATTCCCATGCCACTCTCTCACTTCATCCCAGCTTACCCTTCCCCTCGTCGTGACCTCAAGTCCATTCTCTATGTCTGCGTCTTTATTTCTGTCCTGCCCCTAGATTCTTCAGAACGTTTTTTTTTTTAGATTCCATATATATGTTAGCATACGGTATTTGTTTTTCTCTTTCTGACTTACTTCACTCTGTATGACGGACTCTAGGTCCATCCACCTCACTACAAATAACTCAATTTCGTTTCTTTTTATAGCTGAGTAATATTCCATTGTATATATGTGCCACATCTTCTTTATCCATTCATCTGTCGATGGACACTTAGGTTGCTTCCATGTCCTGGCTATTGTAAATAGTGCTGCAATGAACATTGTGGTACATGACTCTTTTTGAATTATGGTTTTCTCAGGGTATATGCCCAGTAGTGGGATTGCTGGGTCCTATGGTAGTTCTATTTTTAGTTTTTTAAGGAATCTCCATACTGTTCTTGATAGTGGCTGTATCAATTTACATTCCCACCAACAGTGCAAGAGGGTTCCCTTTTTTTCACACCCTCTTCAGCATTTATTGTTTGTAGATTTTTTCATGATGGCCATTCTGACTGGTGTGAGGTGATACCTCATTGTAGTTTTGATTTGCTTTTTGCTAATGATAAGTGATGTTGAACATCCTTTCATGTGTTTGTTGGCAATCTGTATATCTTCTTTGGAGAAATGTCTATCTGTACTTATTCCCACAGCATGATTTAGAAAAGTTGAGAAGACAAAACTTTGAATTGTTAAATTGTGTATTAGTATTTATGAAGGCAAATGTTTGCCAAAATCTTGTTTAATGATTTTGTGAGCAAATTCAAAAGTTAGCTGGAGGATATTATAAATATAATAATATCAATTCTATGAATTGAGTGCAGTAAAGTTAACTCCATATTAAATTTGTAATATATGAGTCCATGTATATGTAAACAAAGATGATACAAGATACTTAGAATAACACACTTATTCAATTATATAAATTTCCTTTCAAAAAAATATGTACTTCTGGTTTCTACACAGGGAGATAAATGACATAACTCTAGTTGATTCAGCATAAGGGCTGATTACAAGTTGGAAAATAAATTAAAGCTAAGAGACTTCACTTTTAACCAGCAGGACACATTTGCTTTTCAAGTGAAATGTTCTTGAATGAAAAGGCTAATAGAAAATAATATTAAGTACATGAAAACTTGTCAAAAACTTACTTTTATCCCTGTACTCAAATAGCCTATGGCGTGAACAGTCAAATAAATTAAAAAGGTAAAATGGAAGAGACAGAACCCTGGAGCTGAAACTAAATTGAAAAAGCAAAGGATAGGAAAAAAAAAATCATTTGCCAATGTGTAAAACTGTGAAATGACCTCATTTCATATGTTTGGAAAGTCTCATATGTTTTTTCCCAAAAATCCAACAAACCTTCCTCAATGGTAAGCTTACCTCTCAGAGGTATTTATATTACAGCTTGCATTGTCCACTTTTCTCCAAGAATTACTGACTTCTAAAGGGATTATTAGAGTTACACTACATGTCTGGATATAATAAAAGCAGATAACAATCACATACTCTAAATCTCTAGACTATGTGTATAATTACCTGAGTTGCCTACTGCATATACAGATTCTTGGGTTCTATTGCTGATATACCAATTCTGATGGCTGAGACCCAGAATCTACCTTTTCAACGAGCATCCAAGTTGATTGTTGCCACACTAATACTTAAGAACTTCGCTTCAAGCTAATATAATTGATTACAGCGTAAGATATATAACTACCAAATAGGAAGTAAAAGTGGAAACAAATAAGATATAAAGGTTTAATGAGCTAACAGCTGGATTTGCTTGTTTACAAAGTTAAATGAGAATATGCCTAATAATATCAAAATATAAATTAAGTACTAGTAATCTGAATCAAATCCCGGATGGATTTCAGTACTGGTTGAAGACAGTTTGTGGTTGAAAAAGAGACCTTTTTTCCTTCTTCTTTCTTTTTTTTCTTGCTTAAGTGAACCAATCTCACACTGAGCTAACTTTAAGATCAGAAAAAGATAAAAGCATCATATCTATGTTATATAACTGATTACTGAGCTTTTATTCTTATCCCCCATTCTTCAAGCTTTGTCTTTGGTAATGATAATTATACAGAGGAGAATAGAGCAGGTAAGGGGAAGAGAGAGAGAGGTGACTGGGGAAGGCTACTGTATACAGGTGGTCAGCAAGTATTCAATTTTATAAAGACATAGAAACTAACACTTTAATTGGTCTTAATGTATTTCCTGTATTGTTTACTCAACATTGGTAGTTTCATCAGTAATATAAATGTATACCAACTGTTACTGTCCTGAAACTAAGAAGATAAATTTTGTATAGTTGATTTTCGAACAGTTCAGAAACATAATTTAAACAAAAATGTGGTCATTTTACATATTCTTAATTTAATAACAAAAATCACTTATGTGTTTAAATTGGTCAAAAGAAGGCAATCAAAATCCTACCTTTTTTAGGTTTGTAAGAAGCTAATTCTCCAAGAAGACAGAAATAAACAACAGATCTCCATTATGTCTTTGATGTCACAGCCATCCAAAGTCAAAAATCTGTCAGGAACAAGCCAAACCAAAAAGGTGCTTTAAAGACAAGAGTCCTGGGGCACACACACTAAACACACACACACACAATCAAGTAAAAATCATGCCTATCCCTCTGAGCTTAAAATGGCAGCCTGGGCCAACAAAGATCTATTCATGAATGAAAGACTTTGAGATGCAAATCTTTACAACTGACCAATCCCTGTTTTACCCTTCAAAACCTCCAAAGCCACTTCCCTGATTTAGAATTAATGACACATAGGCATCAGTCATGAGTGTGATTTTCACAATTACTGAAGGGTTTTCCAGTCTGCCCCTGTTCAGAGCAACGATTGTTGTACATTGTGGTTCAATTAGAATTTGAAATGTGCCATTATTCCATACAAACACTTTTTTATTCATTTTCCTTTAGCTCCTAAATTACTTTTGACATTGCCCTTTCATAAGTTCAATTTAGTAATAGCTTCAGTTTCGTGAGATACCTTTCAGTCAGATGATATCTCTGTCTTACGTTTGTTGACCTGGTTCTATTTGGGCCCCAAGTTGCCCGGCTTCGTGTGGGAGCATCTCTACCATTCCCCTTTCTTACATTCATGTCTTTTTTCGGCAAAATGACCCTTTTACAGCCCTGAAGACAATTTCAGTTTGCTTTTTTCTCTTCCTACTCAAAGAAATATAAGGAGTCACTAGACCAATACTTATGACATTCTCCTTCATTTCACAATAAATATTTCATAGGGTTTTTCCAAAAATTACATTTACTGTTATGTACGTTCACTGTAACAATCAAAAAAAGGAGAGAGAGGAGAAAGGTAGTTTTCTCCTTTTATTCCACCGACATCATGTAACCAATGATAATATTTTAGTGTTTATCTCTCCATTCTTCTCCCAAGGCTTTTGCAAACCTATGTAAACACTGATTTACATATCTGACCTTTACATTTTTCATTTGGCTCTCTAGATGTGGCTGTTTTTCTAAAACTTCTTTGCACTGGAACTGGAACTTGTTCAGGTATTATTTTCTTATTTTTCCTTCATAATTTTTTACATATTTTCATTTATATCATACTCTGGGGACATTGCTTCAGCTCTTAGCAGAACTGCCAGTCCCGTTTTGTCTAGCTATGCCCTTATTGAACAGCAGGTGGCTGCCCTCTGGAGATGTCCAAGTGTAGTTTGGCCTCATCCTCAGCTTTTCTCTTCTCTGAGAGTTAAAAGTGACTGGGTCCAATTCAGCAAGCAGGTGTTAATTGCGACTGTGTGGCAACTGTCCCTTGCATGGGACTCATGAATATTACCTTAAGAAGGAATCTATTATAACAAGAAAGAGATTCTAGAATTTGTGGAACAAGCAGGGTTGTTGGAATGTTACTTATGTGGATCCAAAACATCTTAGCGCTGATCTATTGAAATTTTTTTCTATTACTTGATAAGGTTTAATTGGTCATTCTCAGAGCTGGAAAATCACGGCTTCTTCCTGGAAGGCTGATTTTACCTACAGATGTAGAGTATAACTTTACTGGTCAATTAGCTAGGTGAACAAAATATGTAAAACAGATTGGGCAGCCACTGGGTGGCAGCAGAAATTTGATAAATATACTGCATGAATATACTTTCTTATTGTTTTATCTTATCTCTTTCAGTTTAGCATACTAAAAGACAACATTTTCTCAACAAAATATCTTTTGATAGATTATAGTCATCTAACTTTTCTCTCTAACGTAAACTAGCATATTCGACTATGAGAAAACTTCAAAACATTAAACCTTATGACCCATTAGTCTATGAACATAATATGAAATTTTAACATTACTCAGGATAACTTTGTAGATGGACATACATTGTTTTCCTAATAATTAAAAGTTGCCATTACTTTTAATAGCTTTAAAAATCTACTAACAGAAGTTTTACTTATTCAAAGAAAAAATGTTGAAGGATTCAGAAAGGAGAAAGAATAAAATTACTCAGAATCTCTAAACCTAACTTAACCATTGATAGTCACTTGTTATTATTTATCTTGTCTTTTTCAACAATAATAATGTCTATTTCTTTTATTTATTTATTTTATTTTTTATTTTTTGCTTTATAACAAATTTAATCTATATAACACTTTAAACTGCTCTTTTTTTCTATTAACATAATGTGAATTGTTTCCCCATGTCATTCAATATCCTTTTGCAATACTATATTCAGTTATTCAATAATATTCCCTCATATGGCTAGAACAATTTATAACCAGTTTCTTCTTGTTAAGCATTTGTCAATTATTTACCAATTTTTCTAGTATTTACTCTTATAGATAACTGTTGCCAATTTTGAAGGCTAGATAGCTGATGGTTTTCAGCCTTCCAACATGAGGTGGTAAATTAGTATTTCATATAGTGAGAGATCCTGGTGCAATGTGTTTTTTAGCTTTCTGATCAGAATTTTCGATCAGAATTACTTGGATTGATTCTGAATCAGAACTCCAGGTTTGAGGCCCAGACTTCTGCAGTTTTTAACAAGCTACCTGAGCTATTTAAATGCATACTGAAGTTTCAGAACCATTCACACTCTAAATAAAACGATATGGTCAGAGGCCTCAGTAATACTGTTAACAGGAAATACACAAACTTGGAAAAACATTTACATTTCACTTGCTTCCATTTCTTCCTATATGAAATGGAAATGATGATAAATCCTAAGGTTAGGGTAAGGTCACTGGAATACTGATATTTATAAAGAGTTCATTTCCAACTAAAATGCAGGCATTGGAGACACTGTGGGGAAGAACATGTCTCTTTGAATACAAGAGGTCATGTATCTTGAGTGAAACATGCAACAAACATTATGCTAAGCTGTTTACGTGTATCGTTATTTCTCATAACAAACTTGCCAGGTTACATGGATAAGCTCCGAGGTTCAGACTGATTAAGTAAATTAACCTAGATTACATTCTTTGTCAACACCAAAGTCTGAATTCAATGAAGTCTTTCTGGTGCTATGACCTATATTCATTCATCTCTAGAACTCTGTAAGGCTATACGCAGAAAGGTGCACATATAGGTAGGCAGATGAAGTTTCTTCCTGGTTCAGTAAAGAGTTATTGCATGGTTATTGCTTTGTCTCCTCCCCCATGCTGTTCACAAATGTCAAGGGAATACTTCAGAGCTGATGACTGAGAGGCAAAATTGTTCTTTTGATTTTTTGTAAGCTTCTGCATTTTAGATGGTGCAATTATCAACAACAGGTCAAAAAGTGGTGTATATATTGTTCAGAGGTTTTGAATAAAAGATGTAATAAAATGCTCTATGAGACAAAAACATATCCCAGCTGACAGTTTCTTTAAAATTTACAGCTACTCATAACCAGAAGAGGGCTATGACAGAGAAGCTAATTCTGGAGTAGTTCACGCATGTTGACATGTACCCAGGACTGCGTGCTTTACAAAGGGCATGGCCTTTGGAGACAGAGGGTCCTTTTCAGTTGACTTAATGTGTTTGAATCTTACTTTTCTTATCTGAAAATGCGGATCATACACTTTCTTAGCTCTTAGAGATGGCTTTAGAGCTAGCAAGGCAGTAGATGATATGATATATGATACACTTTTAATATCTTGCTTGGTGAATAAATAAATAATCCAACTTTTTATTAGAAGCTAATAACATGGGCAAAGGAAACATAATTGATTTTAATTATTTCCTGGGAAAGTTACACTTTATTCTCAAGTTGGGCCTTTGGAAATAGCTGATCCCATCAGTCACACAAGAGTCTTGGTAAATGGAAGACCTAGAAGTTCATTATTTTGCCTTGTGTGAGAGCCTCCCCTTCTTTAAGGGCTATTCTGAGAATTAGGATAATTATATGTAAATTATCTACCACAGCATAGAGACCTAGGATGTTACATTTGCTTTTGCCTACACCCTGAAGGCTCTCCATCAGATAGATGCCCACTTGGCACACCTCTGCACCCTCATACTTTCTTCAGTTCTCTACTCAAATATGGCTTTTATATTAGCTCAGGAAATCACAACAATAGATCATGGACTGGGTGGCTTAAACAACAAAAATTAATTTCTTACAGTTCAGGAGGCTGGGAAGTCCAAAATCAAGGTGTTGGCTGACTTGGTTTCTGGAGAGACCTCCTTCTTGCTTGTCCTTACATGGCAGAGAGAGAGAGAGAGAGAGAGAGAGAGAAACTCTGTAATCTTTTCTTACAAGAACACTAATCCTATAGTATTGGGTCCAACCTTTAGGGCCTCATTAAATCCTAATTATCTCTTTATAGGACCTCCTCCAAATATAGTCACAATCAGGATTAGGGTTTCAACATATGAATTTGGGGGGACACAATTCAGTCCATAGCACTTTCTCAGTGAGACCTTTCCTGGAAACCTATCTACATTTACGACCTCTACACCATAATCCTACTTATGCCCTTACTAGACTTTATTTTCCTTCATAGCACTTTCCATTTTCAAACATACTGTGTATATTATATGTTCAACTCTTTGCTACCTGTTTCCTCACATGCAAATAAAACTCAGGGATTTGGGGCTGTTCGTTCATTTTGGTACTTGTAACAGCCATGACAGAGCGTGGCACAGAGGAAGCCAACAATGTAAACAATGCTTGCTGTGCCCATGGATGGACTATTCTCTTTGGTGCACAATGGAACCTTCTAGAGATACCAAAACAGATGAGATGCCACAACCTGCTCTTCAGTAAGTTTCAGTCCAGTGACATATATGGGGTTTGCTGTAAATGAATGAAGCTTCCTAACTATAAACTGTAATGCAGGAAATGACCAGAAGGAAAGTAGAAATCTGTGCTGTGCACAGTCCAGAGAGACATCTGCTTCTCACATAGGAGCTTACCTCTTCAGAGTTGCATAAATCTATTTGCTGAACTAGGGGTTAGGAAATCAGATTTCCTGTTATTAAATGTATCATTCATTCTTGGTAATATTTATATCAAATCTATATGCTGAAGTATGTTTTAAATATCCATTCTCACAGGCAAATTATACACAGAAATAGCCCCTGTGACAATATTTTAAGAAATGACCATGTATAAGAATAGCCAATTGCCCAGCCCAGGTTTTCCTTTCTGATAAATTAGCATGATATTCACTAAAAAAAAGAGGAATGATTTGCTCGACCTCAGCCAGAGGGCTTTTTAAGTCAAGTCATCCTAAATTTTATTAAGCTTGCAAAGGTATTTTTAAAGCATTGCCCCATTCACTTGAATGTTAACTATAGGAAAAATAATCTCTTATTTCATTTTTCTGCTAAAGTCTAAAGAATGTTATTGACATTGCTATCTATTAGTACAACAGTGAACCCAAAATGAAATGAGACACTGATTTACCTTCTCTGGTGAGTCACGCAGGACATGAAACCACAATTCTGAAGCAAACCAGACCATCTGTGCTGTTTTCTCCAGATGAGTCGAATTTGGTGACAAATCATTCTCCACACAAAGGAGTTCTTTCTTTTCATTTTTCTATTTTAAGTGAGAAAGTGTAATTCCTCCAGTAGAAGTTGCAGAAAAGTATTTTGCCTCTCATACTATATTGCCTAAATGTTTTGACTCTGAACCTAAAGTAGGCAATAAATTAAATTATGACTTCAAAGGAGATTTCTCTCTCTGAAACTTCGATTCTCTCATTATTCCTCCCATCCACACCCACGCTGCTCTGGGAAATAGGATGCTTCCTGGAAATGTATATTTGAATGACATTTTTAAAGAAAATTCCTTCTATCTTATGAAAATGCTTCGTGGCACAATGCTGAAGCACAAAACACTAAAAAAAGGTAACTTTTATATTTCTTGAAGAATCGAGTCATCAATAAGAACATTTGTCTTATATAATTCAGCACCCAACATAGCAATATGGATCAGTAAAATGTTTGCTCATTGAGTGTTGGATGAATCTTGGCACTAGAAGCGCCCCAATTGTTAGAATCCCTTTACAAGCATTATGGGTCAAGGAGTAAGCTCTGCTTACCGTCAGTGAGACGACACACTCTCAAGTAGAAAGGGAAGTTAAAGCATCTATTTTTGGAAATAGCTAAATGAAAATTTTCACACAATCTAACCTTACAAATAAATTGATTGTTACTTTGACATGTCTTCAAATATTTGCTTATTAAATACTTAAAATATTAGCTTGCCAGAGTGCTTTAAGAAACATTTACAAGTAAGAGGTGATAAAAGATGGCTTTGTCCTGGGGGTAAGATGGTGAGTCAGACACTGAATAGGAGAATAATTCCAAGTCATGTTCTTACAGCAGTGGCATAACAGACAGGGGGGCAGAGGCTACTGGGGCTCCCAAATATTTTTCTCTGGATGGTGGCAGCTTATCACTCACGTTCCCAGTTCCCCGGGCGGGAATAAATGGATCAGTAGGACTCACTTAACCAGTCAACATTTGCTTGGAAAAATATTGATACTGGTGATGTTTATCTCTGGTACTGTATGTCCCGGGGTTACCTGTTGACTGCCTCTTCTGTGTTTTTTCATTTCCCCCAATGGTCAAAATGTTTCCCTCTTGTGATTACCAGCAAATCGGGAAGCTTTTATTTCTCAGAAGTACTGGACAACACACTGTGAGTTCCCTGACTTCAATCAAAACCTGAAACTTGCAGGTGCAGGACTTGCTCTTTGTTTTCTTATCAGAACCCTATTGAATAACATGAATACTCAGAAGAAATGTCAACTCCTTAAAAAAAAAATAGCCCACTTTGCAATGTATATCAGGGCACTGCTATTTTTTGCTATAGTCTCTGTAATATGATTTGACTTTTTAATATTGGAATATGTATTACATTGATTTTTAAAAAGTATTAAAGAGTATCATCAACACTGGGTACCACATTGTTTTAATATGCTGTTAACTTTTACAAAATCAATTGTCAATATTACCAACATCCAAACAAATTCCTAGAGTCATGTAAGAAGGGCTTGGTGACGGGGCTTCTGAGATGTGTAAAGGATTATACACCCTGCAGAGATCATTAGCAGGAGGACTGATACTGATGAGCATTGTTCAAGGGAAACTGACAGGGAAGTGTGCCCTCCCTCCTGGTGGGACTGCCCTGAATCTATGTCAGATGTGGCAACGGATACCCCTCTGGAGGTTTCATTCTTGTCCAGCTGCAATCTTAAATGGCTTCATCCACTCAGTTACTTTTCCCACTGCACTTTGTACCTGTTTTGGTTACACTCTTATCATAATAAAATTATTGATCATCTTTCCCATTGGCCTATAATTTTTTAAGATTTTGGGACCCTCTGATTTTTCTCAGCATCCCCAGTATTTAGCAGTATGTGTAGCAGCCATGTGTCTTATGGCAAATAAGAGGATGGGCTTTGGTCTCTGAAAAACCTTTTCTCATATTCCAGATCTGTGTATTCTTTTCTTTAAACTTTCTAAGCCTCAGGTTCTTTGTGTGTTCCATAGATATAATAGCAGTGTCTCCCTTATGGGATTTTTCTCAGGATAAATGAGATAATTAACACCTATGAAATGCTTTGCAGCACTTAGTACACAGCATTTCACAAGTATTATCTATTATTATTTTTTAATAAAGAAAGTCTGTATTTTGGGAACTCTGGGAAATTGCCATATTCAGGGTAGTACATAGCTAAATCTCTAAAAGTTTATTTATATGAAGAGAATTTATAAAATCTCCTTCACATTCAGATCATGAAGGCTAAAGACTTGGAAAGGAATTATTTATTACTAAGAGAATCACAGTTAGAAAACTGAGATTGCAGAGTGTGGTGTCTTTGATTACTCCCAGTTTTTGCCAAGGAAAGCATTTTGGACAAAAAAGATTCCACAGAAGAACGTTTCCAAGCTCACAGATACAGAGAACAGATGGTCAGGTGGTTGTCAGAAGTCGGGGGAGTGAGGTGGGTGAAATGGGTGAAGGGAGACAAAAGGCACAAACTTCCAGTTATAAAATAAATAAGTCTTGGGGATATAATGTATAACATGTGACCATAGTTAATAACACTGAATTGCATAGTTGAAAGTTGCTAAGAGAGTAGATCTTCAAAATCCTCACCACAAGAAAAAAAAAATTTTGTAACTGTGTATTATGATGGACGTTAACTACACTTACTGTGATGGTTTTAAAATATATTCAAATATCAAATCATTGTGTTGTCTACCTGAAACTAATATAATTTTATGCCAATTATACCTCAAAAACAAAAACAGAGAACCATTTCAATGTCAAAATATGAAAAAAGAAAAAAAAGAAAAAAAGAAACTGTCTGCTACCAATCTCACATTGTCCTTCTCTTGGTAAAAAGATGTCTGATGCTCTGGACTGGCCCACTAACAGTAAGGAAATTACATATTTGAAGATTAGAGATAGTGAATTATCCATAGATTCCTACTCTAAATATAGTTTAAAAATTCTTTTTGAATTATTGAATTTTTTAAGATGCCAACTCATTTCTCACAGCTTATTCCCCTGAAAATATAAATTATTTTACCAAAAAAATAAAAATAAAACCAAACAAACCTATGTGGTACAAAAAAAGTCTACACTGAGCTCATAGGTTAAAGGAAGAAGAGGTATAAAATGTGTCAGTGGCTTCCACTTAGAAGCCATCATGGAGAACTGTTCCCACTCAAGCCTTTCAATTCCACATTATGAAATTTAAACTTATTGGCAAGTGAATTTTATATTACAGTAAGACATCATGTTTTTAAAATTTCTATACAAATGGACATGCATAAATGTTGCCACTTATATATAGGAAAAGAACATCCAGGAGAAACTCAATGTACAGTCATTGAGGCCAACCACACTCTCCTATCTCTCTGTGTCTGGAAGATGTTCCAGCATCCCAGAATTGGACACTGAAAGCCAAATGAATCAAGGAAAATAGAACCATATTTCTGCACTCCTCTGAAATCCCTCCACGTTCCCTCGTCATTAAAAGAATGAGGATTTGGAACACAGCGTTTTCCTGAAATAAAACCATAATTTGAAACTATAGATATAAGTTTGGATAAAAGGTGAAACCTATTTTCCACTTACCAGCTTATGATAAACGAAGACGTTGTGATGAGTACCCAGAAAACGAGACGAATCTTACTTGATCTCAAGTGTCCAGGACCTTCTGTTGAAGCAGCTGGATGTTCCCACCCTTTAGCCAAGTTGCTATTTATGGGGCGTGTCCACCGAACAAGGTATTTGGAAACAGCAAAAGGGGGAAATGCCTGGACATTTCGTTGTGTTTGGGTTAAAGCTCACCTTTGAACCACCTCTAAGTGATTTCCTTAAAAAAAGAGAGAGAGATTGTAGATGGAAATTTTAGCTTAAGAAAGGTACCTCAGAAACAAACTTTCCCCTAAGTGCAATGGATATACTAAGTATAAATCCTAACTATTGATAAAAGCAGATTCAGGGAGCTCCTTTGTTCACAAAACTGATATTCAGCCACTCTTCACTGATTTGTCGTAATAGGGCCATCTCTTTTGATCTGTCTGCATCTGTTTGGATTGGTCTGTGCTTTGCAGGATTGCTAAATATATTCAATATCAGCTTTACTGGTAGTCAGGTATCACAATGGGATATTAATATAGCTGAAAAACGATAAAACTATTTTAAATAAAATGGCAAAAAAAAATCAGCCTTTGCTTTGTAAATCAGGGGACCTTCCTCCAGTTAGTGAGAATGTATGTAATTTATTGCACTGGCAACTGGAGAAAAGTTTCTGCAGGTAAAAATACTGGGTTCATTGCCCAATTTAGACTTCCAGATTAGCTGTGACATTGGAGGACTCCAACTTCTGATTTCTGCGTATCACTGTGGATAACTGTGTGTGCTCTGAACTTGAAATATTAAGTCTAGTCAAGCTACAACCAAAGTCTTCAAATAATTTTAAGGAGACACACCGTCTAGGATTTATGTTCAACTGTCTTCTGCAGAAAGAAGTCCAACTACTCTCCTGGCTAGGCTCTTTCTAAATAACGTACATAAGTTTGTTGAATCACCCGGTAAATCACCTGTTCTCAGATAAAGTCTATGATAGATACAAATACATACTCTAGATCCTAAGAGCAATTGTTATTCAAATTGGGTCACATTAGTGTATTAAGAATAATGAAATATTTATATAAAAATTGTTTAATGTTGTACCTATTATGAGACTAAATGAATTTAAACATATAAAGTACTCAGATAAATTTCAAGAAATGTCAGCTTAAAGAATGCTTGACTGTACAATTGTCTGTAATGAATTTTGGAATAGATTATGCCTGGGGAGTAATGTAATGAAAACAATAAAAAAATTCCACAATGCTAAATAAAATTAAGAATGCATTCTCTAAATATTTTAATAGAAAAAATAGGACAAAAAAAGGAATGCCAGTACTACAGTGAAAATAATTTAATGAAACTTAGAAGTACCTATCTTCCATTGTCTTACCTGAATAAGTTGTACTTTCATCATTATAATAATTTATGAGGAGGAAGAAGCATGTTTTTAGTTCTTTTTTTCCTGCAAAGTAAACACCCTCTTTTGCCATCTGGTGGCTAAAGATAGCATTTTCCGTGTAGATAAAAACAGCTGAACTCACGATTTAACAGCCAGTTATGTTTAATGCTTTCAGATTCATCTCACTGTAAAGATATGCATATTTTCTTAACCAATGTAAATATAACTGAGGCAGCTTTGTTCTAATGGTTCACAGCATTTTATTCAAATCACTCTAGCTGTAACATTTAATGCAAGATAAGAAAAACTAACCAGAGCAATTCTTTTAAAAAAGAATTTTGAGGGGTAATTCATTTTAAAGTTAAAATTAAATATGGTAGTAACAATTTGCTTGACTTACCTGTCTTTTGGTATAAAGAATTAACAACACTTTACAAAACAAAAAGGTTCAAATATAATTTTAAATAAGCATAGTACAATAGACATGATTAATTGCAAAGAGGTTTCAACAATAGTTATAATTGTATGTTGACAATTCACCATACCAAGAAGGGTAGAAAGTTTAAGAGCATATGGTTTGTTCTCCTTATAAACTTTTTGTTAAGTAAAATTTTGAATGTATTTATTAGTATCTTTTATGTGTATATAACTACCTCATTTCATAAAAAATTAAAGATGACAATAATTGAAGGTTTAATTTCTTTATTTTCTCCCAGAATATTTTAATATTGAAACCCAAATTGTTACTTTAGAGAAAGGGAAAAACAGAGAAACATGAAGAGACAAACATTTCATTTCATTTAACTTATGGTATCGTGAGCAGTCACTTTTGTAGGCAACACTTTTTTTTTCTTTGTAGAAAAGAAATAAAAAACAAACAGCACCATTAAAGAATGCATGATCCCTGAATTCTAAACAAAACACTGTCTAAAAATCGTTTCAATGCTTGTTGCACTCCGTCACATTTAGTCAGGTATCAAAGCAAGCATAACAGTTATTAAATTGTAGCAGTCTTACTGATTCAACTGCTCCCCTTCTGAGGATTTTACACACCTTTTCTGAGTTTTTCCTGTGGGAATAATATATTCTTTGGTAGAGGACTGAAGAAGGGTTTGACTTTTCTGTATGCTGATATAAAATGTCTTTGTACGTTCAGGGCCTTTGCCCCCCCATCTGTGTTTGTCATGCATGTTATGTTTGGGTTGATTCACATTTTGCTGTTACACTGTAAGAGTAATACTGCCTTTTTAAAAAAGGCATTAAATGGCTAATGTTAAACAGATGTAAACATTCAGAATACTGACCAAAGGAAAAAAATACTCACAAACACACATTAAAAAACAACAACAACAAACAAAAAACTGTACTGAAAAGAGGAATCAGATTAGGTTTCCACGAAGCCAGGGGGAAAAATACAGCAGTACAAGAAAAATTATGGCAAGCAAGTAAAGCACTTTTTTTTGGAAACATTCATGAACAGTACAAATACAACAAAGTTTTTCTACAGTCTAAATTATTCTGCAACTATCAAATAGGGTACAAAGCGAAATAGTATGTGCTATAAAAAAGCAGCTCCTTTAAATTATAGTAAAAACGCTTTTTGTTTGCTTTACAGTGACAAAGCATGAGGACTGAAGACAAGATTTTTATACTCAGTGACATTTTGGCTACATAGGCCCCTGACAGTCTGATGAGTTCCTTTCCTAGGACTCTTCACATTGTTCTCTAGAAACATGGACAGTGACTCTGGGCTTTGCGTGTTCAGCGGGCTCACTCTCTCCAGGCGGCTAGCGCGGTGCTGACTTCCACACCACTGAGAGGATGCAACCCTTAACGGCGCTTCAGCTTCTGTCACCTGGGACTGGACCAGACCCAGGAGGAACTGGGAAACCAAGGCCACAGTAACTTCCCCTTTTGAAACTGTGCAAGTGTTTGTAAAGGGCATGGGGCTGTAGCATCATGTATTCTTACTCTTGGCTTCTTTATGAAGCACTGTACACACCAGCTTGTTTGTATCTGTTTATTTTGGATGAATAAGAATATCCAAGCTCTAGAAGTCAGCTAAACCTTCCATAGCTCATCCCAGAAACACATACCACCACAAAGTCTTTATAGCAACCAGGCTCAACCTCAAAGGTTTGTTTTCAAGTTTTTTCTTCAAACTAGACCTTAGCAGGGAAATAGTCCATATAACTACGTTGCTCAGGTCACTGACATTTCTGCTATTCTCACTCTGGGGAAGGAAAAATATTTTCATTCTGAAAATTAATTTGCATCAGAACGTTTGTATTAACATGCCCATTAACTACCTAAATGTCTTTATACAATCTCAGGCATATGCATACTGTATAGGAGGGGGATCAGGGAATAGCAGTTTTCTTCCTTCCCCTGTTCCAAAAGTGCTACTTAGGGAAATACATCCTTTGTGAAAATAATAATTAAAAATTACATGTTAGATGTGCAAGCTCTATTCCTGATAGGGATATCACAGTGTCCAATCATCAGGATAATGCACACACTAAAATTTGCACATTACACCACAATAACCATGTAGTAAATAACATACTCCATTTGCACATAGGCAGATATCTGTGGATATCAGGAAACTAAGAACCTGCTCGCCTAATCCAAATATACTGGGTTTTGTATATATATTAAATGGCCACTTGTAACATATCTGACCCACTTTTTACTACTGAATTTTTCTTTCCATTCTTCTAGCCCAAAGATATTAATTTTTCAGTAATATAAACCATATGCAAACACTAAGAATTTAAACCGGGGCAAAAAAGAGCAAGGGCAGAGAAATATTACGCTCTTTGGACCAGGGTGGTACAATCCACGTGTGATCAGCAATTGATTTTCCAAACTTATTATGAGAAAAATCAGAACATAGAGAAGGATACTTTTCTGTATTCCCAGTAAGTAATTTGCATGCAGTATCCCACAATGATGGAACTGATAATGAGCTCGGTATCACATCAACCTCAATTTTGCCTCATATGCAGAGTGCAAAGGTTGTGAAGACCACAGTTTCAACTCGGTGTCAGTTACTGATGTGGTAGTGTTGAATCTGCTGGTGTAGACAGTATCTGACACTGGTAGAGCGGCAACTGAATTCGGCAGAAGGAGCTGGCATGCAAGTGTCTATAGTATAGGGGTGCCCCTCTGTGAGACTAGAGCATGCCCTTCTGGACCAAGATGACATCAGAGCCAAGCAGACCACAGAGACACCGCTGATGAGGACACCACCCAAACCACCTGGTGCACAGGGAACTAGGGATCTGCTGGAACTAACGCAGCCTTCCTTGGGAAGGGCTGGTTAAGTGCATTGCTAATATTCTCAATCATTAATTCTGTTAATTTTAACGTGAAAAACAGAAGTGACAGCAACTGAAGCACCGAATCTCAGCCGCGGAGGTAGGCCTTCTTTGCTTTGCTTTCTTTCTAAGATCAATTATCTTTCACTATCAGCAATTTGTTAGTAAAAATGACATCTCTATCACCTAATGATATTTGCAACATCACAATAATAAATATGGAGGAAAAAAATATACCATGGTTGATTACTATAAAAAAAAAATCACAAGTTTTTTTCTTCCCCAGGAATGAAATTTCTGCTCATTCCAGTTAATTTTTAAGACATATTTTAAGGGAATGTCAAAAGTTAACATTGATTAGGATGATCCCTTGTGAAAATATCTGTCAAATTCTTACCCTGGATACAGAAGATTTTCCCCCCATATTTTTAAAAATTCGACAGCCACAATCAACCAGTGGGTTAATGGTACTCCACATTTTGTGCTCTGTAATCTGAAGTTAAATGGACATGGTCTCTGTTCTTACACCTTCCCACAGTGTGCATGTGCTTTTGAACTTGCTTTAGGGAACAGAGCCTGCTGAACTACAGCTGTTCTCTGGCATGAGGGTGGCCACAGTACATGGAATGGAGCTCAAATACTCAACACCCAGACTACTGGATAAACACTGACAATAGTTGTAAGATGCAGTATCCCTTTTTCAAAAGCAGTTCCACTCCCCCAAATATGAAGAATGCACTGAATTCACCTGAGGGGGGGTGGGGGGGGGAAACAAAACATGCAACACCCAGAACAATTTTTAAAAATAAGGGTTAGTTGAGAGTCAAATATAATTACATAGATCGTGACTCATGAGGAAAAAACTGTTCAGAAAAATGTTGACACTTCAGCCTTCTACAGTCCCTCTCATCATCAATGACACTTTAAAAAAAGAGGTGGCCAACCTCTGCAAAGTCGGAAGCCAGAATGCACTGGTGTCGTCAATAAAGGGTTACGATTATTTCCCCCCAATTTTAATATCTAGTAATTGTATTAGAGTGAATAGAAAGGACCGATATTTACATCGCCAACGCATTTAGGTGTGTTTGCATACACAGCATTTTACTTGTTTGCTTTGAATTTTAGGGCATTTTTTTTTCATACTTGCTCTTAGAAGCCACACATGAAGCTCTGAAATCCTCTGGGCCTATGGCTCTCTGTTGTCCAACTGATCTTACAGTCTCGGGTGTCAAAGGGCTTGAACCAGATTGCTGGGCATGAGGCCCACACTGCAATTTCAGGTGGAAAAGACATTTCACTACAATATGTGTACCATGTCCAAGGCAGAGCCAGAGAATCTGCCAGTCTCTGAAAAGAGTCAAAAGGGAGGAAAGAGAATAAGGACAGTGGAGTTCATTAATGGCATACCTCCTTTAATATCTTTTGTGATATGAGTAAATACAAGGAATCATACACTTAAATCAGATTCCCTTTTCCAAATATGATGTAATCACTATGGTAAAGGTAGGTCCAAAGGAGTCAACTGTTGGCACCCTCGCTGTAATGGTTAATCTACAGAAGAATGCATCACCACCTTAAATTGCTGTTACCGATCTCTCTCCACATCTCCATTTCTGGTTACCATTAAGTAGTTTAAAATGTCCTTTTCCTATCTACACCTGGATTAAAAAAAGAAAGAAACAAATTGGGAGTGACCTGTATACACATGAATAGAAACTTTCCAAAGCTGCAAATGGCAACTAAATATGTAAAAGACATGCTGTTGAGCCCCTCGGCTGGAATGTGATCTCTCCTTTCCCAGAAATGCAAGAAAATAATCATCTAGAGAAAAGATCATCTGTTCCAAAGTAAAATAAATTAGCACGCTATAAACCACTGAGCTGTTCAATTTGTTGTTGCTGACGCCGTTTGGCTTTTCCGTGGTGAAAAGGGATACTGCATCTTTCACTCAGCTCTTATCGCACAACCAGGCAAGCTACACAGAGTTTAGAAGGCCCTATGCAGTCGTCGTGGCAGAAGGCCCCACAGCCTTTGCACACAATCATGGCTTTCAGCCGGCAAGAGCATTTCAGTTCCAACTCATCCGCGTTGCTGCTGTCGGCAAAGTTCTGAACGGGCATCTGAGCGTTCTGACCAGGCAGACCCGTGGTGGGATTGGAGCCACTTCCCAAAATCCCAATGGACTTTTCAATTGCAGATGCTGCCCTTTTGAAGCTCGTGCTACCGAAGTGTATTGTTGGATAATTTCCACAGAGCTGCTGTTGTTGCTGCACCTGCATTTTCTGAGCAGCTAATTGGGTAAAAGGCTTCTGTGGCTCAGAAAGCAAATAGGAAGAGAAATCTGCATTTTTCAGCGCAAACGCCTTCAACTGTTCTTTCATTTCATTCTGGTCATAGGAAACTTGTTTCATGCCCAGTTCACAGCTGCTGCTTAAACCTTCCTCAAAAGAAAGAGGTTCCGATTTTATATTGCTACATATGCCCGTGGACTGTGGCCAACTAAGTCTCTTAGTGGTTTCCATGGTAACTGGCGGTTGTTTTTGATCGGAGGGGACTTCTGGATTAGGAAGAGGTGGAGGTAGTGGCGGTGGCGGCGGCGGGGGTGGGGGCAAAGCCAAGGGGGGAGGGGGCGGGGGATGCACTAGTGCTTTGTGCGGCACCCCGTGCGGGGTCCCCCCCATGTCATCGCCTTCTTTCATGGGCATGTTGGGGGGCACCATATTGGCTAACCTTAGCTGGTGAGGTGCTGAGGAGAGGCCAACCTCTCCCAGTCCCTTTTGCTCAAGATGCCTGTTGAAGGAAAACGTGTTACAGCCCACGGGGGCTTTGGCAGAGGCTGGTAACAGAGCCGCGGTAGGAATGGGGCCCCTGGCAGCCAGAGGCATTTGGTAAAACTGCTGTCTGTGGGAGGTTCCAGCGTCGGGGTGGAAGCCGTCCTTCTTGTCGACGTGAAACAGGTTCTGCTGGAAGCTACACGAGGGGAGCAGCCGCTTCTGCTGTTTGACCTCAGGGCTGTGAGCCATCTTGCTCTGCACAGGGTGCTTGTTCAGCCACTCCTGCTTCAGCGGCTGGCTGAGTCCCAGCTGATTCATGCCGGAGCTGATGACACACGGCACCGCTTTCACATCTGCGTCTGCCAACAACTTCCCTGGCTCACATTTCACTTGAGTGTGTTCCCCCCCCGTCCTGGCGACTCTCTTCTTGGGGTGGTTCTCCCGCTTCCTCATTTGTAGTGGTGCGAGAGCTCCTGCCAGGTAGCCTTTCCCGTCTGGATTGGGAGAGCTAGGGGGCATTTCAACCACGCTCCTCTCGGGGGCTGTTTTACCCACTGAGGTAGTTTGAAGAGGCAGAGGAAGCCTGTTGATTTCGAGCTTGGCTCCCAGTCTGGGCTGGGGCAACACTTTCTCCAAAGGCAAGTTGCCCTGGAGTAACTGTGTGACGAGGGGATTGTTCGCCTCCACCGATGACAGACGGCAGCTGGAGCTCCCTGCGCTGGGAACTCTTTTCAGGGTGTCCGTAGCCAGAGAGATGGCCTCTTCCATGGGACCAGAGGCGGGGGCCTGCACGGTCTGCGTCTGTTGCACACTCGGGGCTGCCCCTGCAGCTGGAGGATGCAGCTCAGGGCCAGGGAAGTCATCGGCGTCCATCCTAAAGCCCCTGTCCACGTCGTGAGGTTCGGACTTCACGGGGAGAGGGACGCTTGTGATGAGATTCCTGGGGTGAAGTTCCGCCACATGCGAGGAGCTGGCATGCTCGGTCTTGATGGCCTTCGGACAGCCCTGCTCCAGATACTCCTTCTGTTTACTGGAACCAGGGTGACTGAGCAGAGGCTGTCCTGCACTCCTCACCCCGTCCTCGCCCCAGCAGATCCGGCTGCCCGGGTTATACTGATGGCTACAGGTTGTGTCGGCTTCACTTTTGAACGCGGTTATGCCATGCGCCTGCTCAGCAAAGCTGAGACTCAGAGGAGTCCCCCCCTTTAAGTTATCTGGAACGACGAGGGGTCCTTCACGGAGACCCGGGCAGGTGGCCTGCATCGTTTGACTGTCTTGTTTTGCCGCGGAAGCAGCAATGAAACTGGGACCGTGATCTCCGCCTTCGCTTGCAACCGGCTCGGGCCTGCTGATGACAGACACCTGCGGACACGCCACGGGCTGGATGGCTGCTTCCGTCCTCCCAGACCTGCTCTGGAGGTCCACGCCGGCTTCTGTGCTCTCAAGAGGGACAGTCAGAGATGACGTGGAGGTCAGCGTGGTGCTGTGGTCGACGATGACTTTACACGGAATCGAGCGGTTTATGGCTGCTGGCGTGAAGCCCCCCGGCGGTGGCTGAGGTCTCCCAGAAGTGTCTGCCCTGTTCCGAGTCCCTGAAGTTTTGTCCAAGCTTTCAGCACTTAACGTGGGAGGACTGTCATAAGAGTTTACAGTCAGCATGCTTGCGGTAAACGCTGTGACAGGTGGGCGTGCCACCAGGGCGTCAGTGACTGCGACAGGGTCCCTGCAGCCGAGGGCGGCTCTCACAGTGGTGCCCATGGACATGGTGGCCTGTTCTTCGCTCCCAGGCATGGCTATCTTCTCAGAAGGAAATCTGCTGTTCATTCCCGTTGGGGGAATCAAGACAGAGCTAGTGGAGAGATGGTTTGGCAAGTTGCTTCCAATGGAGGAAGTTGGCACAGAGGTGTACTGACTGGGGACCAGGCTGCCCGCGCTGCTGCTGGGTGCCAGTAACTGTGTGTCATCCCGGGGGCTCGCTGCGCTGGAGCCCTCCGTGGTGGCCGGAAGAGGGGTGCTCTCAATACATTTTGGTATAATGGCTATGCATGGAGTGTCCGTTCCCTGGATGGTTTTTAACATGCTTATGTTACAAGCAGAAATTGTAGTGTTTGCACTGTCAACAGACATTAGGACAGAGGATTTATCAACAGAACTCACAAAGGGATGTTCTTTAATTGCTCCCGACATAGCAGTGCTGCAGACAGACACGGGGACGGGATTTTTGTTAAAAAGCACGGGCACGCTGCTATTTTCAGAAGAGGTAGATGAAACAACTTTCTCAGACAAGTGTGTCACGGGTGTGTTTTCATCAGAACTATGCACAGATAAGTCCGTGGCAATTTCTGGAAGTTTGGTCGGGTTGAGAGACTGCTGTAGTACAGTGGTGGGCTCCCGGAGGTGCGCAGCCTTGTTGCTGGGAGATCGGCAGTTTGGATTGACAATGATGACACCAGGCGAGCCTTCGATTTTTGTTTCCGGGGCAGAAGAGACTTCTAAGCTTGGAGGCCCTTCCTTTGAGCCGAGGGGAGGCAACCGAGGCTCTTTAGTGTTCTGGAAGAGGTGGGCTCGGGCTTGATGCTTTGCGAAGAGCTTCACCTTCGTCTGCTCTTTGATATGCGCCAGAGTTCTGGCCTTTCCGCCCTCTCCTGGGCTCCCCATAGCTCCCGAAACGATGCTTGCGGCAGCCGCCACGGCTGCCGCTGCTGCCGCCTCTCGCTGGGCCCTTGCTTGCTGGGCTCGGGCCTTGATGTCCGCCAGGGTCCTGGCTCCCGTGTTCCTCCCGCCACTGACCGATGTGCCAGATGACGCGCGAGCCTCTGGTTTGGAGACTGGTTGGCTCTTGATAATAAAGGGTGGCCCGATTTTGGAAAGCTGTATCTACAGGAAGGGGGAAAATGGAAAGATAAAGTGCGTGTACACGATCACAGACAAGGCGCATGTGTACATGATCACAGAAGGACGTGGGGACACAGGCACGCGAGGGCGGGGAGTAGCCGCATCCTCTCCTGAGGGGGCAAGGACGGCACCTAATACCCTGAATGGGCCTCTGGGGTATAAAGCAGCAATAAACGCAGCACGAATGTGAAAATTAAAATTTTTAACCTCTGTTTTTAATCCATAAAATATTAACCGGTGACTTCATTTGGCATGGAAATGAAACGTCTTTTAAAGCCTCATATAAATGGAAACAAAGCCCAGGCTTCTTAAAATGAGGTGAGCTAAAAAGAGTTAGAAATAGTAAGCTTTCAACTTATCTTCCTGGCTGGCATGAAGATACTCAGGCCAGCCAGGAAGAATAGAGATATTCAAAACTCTATTTGAATTTATCTGCCTTAATTTATCTGTCTTAATTTGACACAAAGGAAAAAGGAAAAAGCCCTAGCCAAGGGTCAGAAGACTAGAATTCTCAGCCTGGCTTCACACAAAGGAATGCTGTGAACCTAGGCAAATCACTGTGTACTTCAGTTTCTCCAATAATCTCCCCGAGTCAGAGACTCTGTAGGTTTTATGTGGTCCCATACCACCTAGCATGCCGCTATATATATATATATATATATATATATATATATATATATATATATATATATATATAAAATAAGCGTACAATATGACTGTTGTAAACTGTAAACAGTAAGACTAGTTATTTCTGGTCTATTTCTTTCACAGAGGTGTTATAAAGATGGAATGAGACTATACTTATGAAAGTGCTTTGCTTTCCAAAGGGATTTTATTCTTATTATTACGTTTTCTTGAAAGCAAGGGCAACTCTAGTTTTCTGCCTCCAAAAGAGAGTATGGGTTGGGCAGCTTATTTGATATTGGAAATCTACAGTCTGCTGAATTTAGTAAATGTCTCAACCCACACTGTTCACCCACTCATCTAATTAAGAGACTCAGTCATCACCAAATTCATGAGGCACAAGACCTAACAACAAACATCCCAAAGCAATGCCTATGATGCTTTAGTCACTAAGAATATTCCCAGAGTCACAGATTTGTAGAGCTGGCAGGGATCTAGTTAAAGCCCTTCATTTACAGTTGAAAAAACCGAGCCCCTGGAGATGGGCCGCCTTGGGTTCATATAACTAGGGAGTGACAGAGCCTTTGGGCTCCCCATTCTGTACTGTTGACACATACTAGATTTCCTTATATTTTTTCCTCTAGAAAAAATCTTCCCAGAAAACTTACACCTCTTTTCTTAACATATGTGCATTTACATATATTGACATTATAAATACCTGACACATACTACAAGATCGTGTCAATTTGGAATTATGCTTTAGTACTTTGGTAGATGGATTATCTTCCTGAGCTATCTCGTTTCTCATTTTCAAATTTCTGATGGCTCTCTTCTAATCCAAAGGTTCCAAAGATAGATGAATTTAGAAAAGGAATTCAGTTTTACCTTTTAAATATCTCCCTTAGTTTAAAAAATTAAAAACATTAAGCCTAACAAACATTAAATATATTTATTGTATCTCTCTATCCATCTGTCTTTACATAAAGTATATATCACTTTGAAAATAAGCTTCTGACAAAAAAATTAGACTGAAATGTTTAAAAATATTTCCTATGGAAAGCATGCTTATATTTTTCTTTTCATTGCTTCAGAAATTAAAATGCACAGCGGGGTTTTAATGGGAGCTTAATATTCATCTTTTATAGCTCTAGAATCTTATTTAATAGGGACTGCTTTATTAAATAGAATAATTACAATCACACCCCTAAAAGTCAACCTGAGGGAGATCATGAGTCACATATTAAAAGTAGGTGTCAGAGCAGAGCAAAATAAAGAGAAAGATTAAGAAAAACAAATCTTGAGTATATTTGTAATTCTTTGAGTTAACCTTAATTTTTAGTTTAGTTAGGCAGAGTCAATTTATATACAAGAGTTGTTTTCTGAGAGTTAAAATCTACCTGGGATCAAAATAAAATATATAAATAGGAACGTTTGTCTACAGGCTTTATTATTGTGTGAAGTTAAATACTTCTTTATTATTTTGGAAATAAAATAGTAGGATTTGTATACCTATGTATCTATAGCATTTTCCTCAGGGTTTGTGAAGTGATTTCATTGATTTTTCAAGAAATATTTAATGAGGCTCTTTCAGAAGCTAGCTCCTCTCTGCTAGGCAGAGGGGGTGTTCAACATTTGTTGGAAAATGAATGAAGAGATAACACGTACCTTCATTTCTTGAGTGCAAGCCTCTGACTTTTGACTACTGCTTTCTCTAGTCCTACTGAACTTTTATAGGATGCTGAATTATCTTTCAAATTTTTCCAAGTTTATACAGGTCTCTGTCCTACACTGTGGAGTCCCCCAGAGACCCTGTATCTCAGTGGCCTGTGGGCTCCTCCAGGCCCTGTTCTCCCTCCCTCCTTCTTTTTCCTTAAATGCCAAGGTCTAAATATGTACATCTATCTAAACTTACTGTATGAGCTCAACGCAGTCTGAAAAGGATCATTTAATATTAGACTGGTGCTGGGAGTATTAGATTATAAACTGCTACATTTATTTTTGAAAAATTAAGTATCTAAATAGAAAAAGCCTATCTATGGAATTTCCTTTTTTTAAAAAAAATACGATACCTTGAGAGGTGGAACCCTTGGTTCCTCTCTTGGAGGCTGTTCTTTCTCAGATGGACTGCTGGATGAGATGTTCCGGCTTGACTGGTCATCTTCTATCCTAGCCCTCTTCTCTTTACAGATCCCAAAGCTGTGATGCTCTGCGGTTTTCCTCTTCGATATCTCAGATTCTCTACTTTCATTTCTTACCCCATCTGGGGACTTGGAGGGCTCTGACAACTTGGAAGTATGAGAGGTCTCCAACCGATTCTGTGAGCTCCCTGGCTTATGCATTTTATTTCTAGAGCCTTCTGAAAATGAAGCCTTATCCACCGATGAGATGTATTGCTTGTCCTGTAATTTTGCTGATGGGAGCTCATTTCCCTTACTCTCTGTCTCTTCAGAAAAGACAGGTAATTCCAATGGTGAAGACATCGCTTTCTTTTCTGTTCTTTGCAGGACATTATGACTTTTAACTTTTATCATTTCTGTAGAAGGGAGTTCTGGAATCGAAGCGGGATAGGGCTTCTCAGTTTCAACATGTGATTTACAAGGCTGCTGATTCAGGGTCTTATTGTGCAATTCTTCTGATGAATATGCTTCAGGAGCAATGGAAGAAGAACCCATTTTGATAGGTTCAGGAGTATTTGATAGAGTCTTCTGCTGAGAGGTAAGGCTCTCTCCCAGGGGCTTGGCAGCGGCAGAACCTTCATCTTTCTGGGGGGAGAGTGGTTCTTCAGATATGGAAGTTGGTTTTCTTTGTTGATGCACCATTCTTTCATTCATGGAAGAACTGGAAATTGGAGATGTTTCTGAAGGAAGTGGCAAACTGGATATAAAAGTGGTCTCAGATGTGAGAAGCATGGAAGACACTGAAGAAGTTTCTGATGTCAAAGGTAAATCAGACATGGGCGAGGTTTCTGATGTTAAAGGTAAATTCGATACTGGGGATGCTTCAGATGTTAACGGTAAATTGGACATCAAAGACGCTTCTGATATTTCAGGTGAAGTGGATATTGGAGAGATTTCTGACATCAAAGATGCATGAAGATTTTCATCAGTGGCATTTTGCTGATTATATTTGTTCACATTTTCAGTGCTGGACACCTCAGAACAAAATGTTGTCTCAAGGGAGGCTGGGGTACATGATTCTTCTGAAGTGGATTGGGTTTCCCCTCCTGGGGATGTCAGGCTGGTACAGGCTCCCTCTGGGCTCTCAGAAGAGAAGGACGTTTCAGAGATGCAAGCATTTTCAGAAAGCTGTTCATCAGGATCACTCTGCAGCTCCATATCTACAGCGATTCCTTCACTTCGAAATTGGCCTTCTAAAGACGATGACCCTGTTTTCATTTTTGGAGCGTTGGTCTCTAGTGCAGTTTCTGGCTCCTTATGTTCTGTGTCATTGACATGAGTCCCAGATGAAGTGGAAGGAACAAGAGAGTCACAGACTTCTAGCTGATCAATGACAACTGACATCTCTTCCTGGGGAGATTCTGATTTCTCTTCCACTTTAACTTCCATAAGAGGCAAAGTTTCTAAAACATCATTCATTATAACACAGGATTCCAAGTTATTTTCAGGAGGTGCTATTTGGGGCTCCTCATGAGAGTTGGCTGGACTTTCTGACTCCTCAGAAAATTCAGGTATTGTCTTGTGATTCTCATCCTGGCACTCACAGATGCTAGTCTCTACCTCTTCCTCAATTTCTTCCTGAATCACAGATTCTTCGGGGATTAAGATGTCCTCTGATTCTGACTCTGTCATTACATCTTTACCTACGTCTACCATGGGACAAAGTGTAGCACAGAAATCAGGCTCTGGAGAAGTTGGACTTTTCATGCTTTTTGGCTGTTGTTCTTTCAAGGGAGTCTGTGAAGATAGACCAGGAAGGCCAGAGGTCCCACATGAAGAACTACTTTCAGCTCCATCATTATTTGGTCCAGATGTGAGCTTTATAGAGTCCTCTCTTGACATGCCCAACCTGAACAGAAATTAGAAATATTAAATTATTGTTCAACCACAAAACATGAAAGGTACAACTTGGATCTCTTACCAAATATAGTATTCATAGAAGTAAATGCATAAAACTAATTTTATAATCACTAAGTAACATGTTTAGCTTATGTAAACCAGTTTATGATGGATTAGTTTTGCTACTGCTTTTATAATCATAACTAAAATAAACTCTACTTCTGTTTAAAAAGTATTGATTTTTATTCTGTAAGCAAGGGAGATTGCATACTAAAATGATTAAAAAAAATATGGGCTGAAAAGCAAAAGAATGTATAAGACCTACATTTTTTAAAGTCAGAAAGTAGAAATATGTCCTTATAATAGAAAATTACATACTCCTTAAAGGATGCAACATAACCAAATAATTAAGATCAATGGAAGATGGGTATGTTGTAAAATCTTGAAATGGAAATGACTTCCAAAGATTAAGTTCTCTTAACCCAATGTAAAAGGTGTCCATCACCATATTTTAGTACAATATCTAAGTGTCTAACCTAAGACAAGATGGAAATTTCACTAAAGAATAATAAACATATTTGGGGTCATCAAAGTTGATTCTACTAGATGACATTCATGTGAGGCAAGGCTTTTAAAAATTCTTTCATGTAGAACTCTTACTGTAAAGATATTCCATAAAAAGTTAATGTAGAATATCAAGAAATAGCCCAGTCTAATGTTCAGGTCATAAGGTAAAGTTTATCAGAATTTGCAATCAACAATATTGTAAATCACTATTTCCTGTCATACTAAGTTACAATGTCAGCATCAGATGGTAGGGAAATATGCTGTTCTAAATGAAGTTAAATTAGAGTACAGGCAATTACAAAGATGAGCAGAAGAGAGAACATTCCCAGAGGAAGAAACATATTTGAGTGAGGAAATACAGCTATAACAGGAAAATACCTCAGTAAAATCTTCTTCAACCTTTTAGTTAAATTAAATCCTCAAAATGAAAGGGAAATAAAATTGAATACACTTTTTGGGTATTTGATCATTGCGTTCTTCACTAAAATTCAGAAGGCTAAGAAAGGAAGATAGAGGACACTTCCTTCATAATTAGTCTCTTTTCTTTCAACTTTCCCTAAGATGGGTTCAAATTAAACCACAATTTATATTATAGTGAGAGGAACAGAATAATATTAGTCTCTTTTCTTTCAACTTTCCCTAAGATGGGTTCAAATTAAACCACAATTTATATTATAGTGAGAGGAACAGAATAATATAACTACACTACAGATGAATTTAGAGCAGAATAATCAGCTAGGAATAAGGTCTCCTGGGGCCAGATCAAGCAGATATACCACTGATACTAGGTTAGATGGAGAACACACAGAATCTACCCACCGGCAGCCAAATTTCAGCTAGTTGATTAATAAGAATATTATTAAATATATTTAATATTATTAAATATCATATATGTATATAATATATATATCTCATATGGAAAACAGCACTGTATAAAACATACGTGTAAACATTTTATTATTTTCATGGGAAAATAGACTTAAGGTGGCATAAGGCATAGAAGGAAGACGTTCATAGCACACCACATAACCACACAAAGGAAAACTCTGACCGCCTGAAATCTAGACCGCAAATCAACAGACCAACTCCTATAATTTTGAGTTAGCATATACATGGGATCCCTACAAGTAATTAAAATGAATATAGGACAGTACTGTATTATAGGCAGAATAAGCCAATAAGAACCAAAATAAGGATCTCAAAGAGCAGAAAACTAAATCAGACAGATCTTAACTAAAGCTGAATTTCAGTGCTAACATTCTTGGGAAAACTTAGAATAATGAGAAGGCACATGGTGTCAGTCAACTGAAAATTATCTGATGCTAGGAAAATATCCCTCACATATTGAGGGAATGTAGGTAATCTAGAAGTAACAAAACTAGAAGGGCAGTCAATGAAATGTCCAAAATACATCAGTCATCCAATATGTAATCAAAGATAGGAAAAGACAAGCAAGAAGTCCAGGGATGTAAGGGGACAGAAACTCTATGGATAAACTACAGCAAGAAAAGGGTCAACCAAGTAAAAGAGCTGTTTGTATTCAGAACTCAATGATGCTGATGGGGAGTCATGTTTACTCACAGTATTGTAGCTGTCACCTTCCAGGACAGGATTCTTTAACTTGATATCCATGAGAGTCTACGGAGCCCCCAAATTTCATGTAAAAAATTGTAGGTGTGTGAATTTTTCTGAGAAGGATTTGCAGGTGAGCCAATTACTTAACCACACCATGTAAAACTGGGGAAATTACTTAGTTTCACTGCCTCTCAGTTTCCTAAACCCTTTTTAAAATAAGAATAATAATGGTACCCACCTTATAGGATGGTTGGGAGGGTTAAGTGAAACAATATTTGCAAAGCTCTTAGAAACCTATCAGAGCCGGAGTATGTTCAATGATTATTTGCTGACTGAGGAAAAACTCTCTGTATGGTCTCTACAGTGCAGGCTCTCTGGCATCTAGGATAATGTGTGGCATGGAGGCGATGCTGCATGAATACTGAATTGATAAAAGCACAGGCCCAACACTCAACAAAAATTAAGGACCAGTTTTTTGGAGGTAACTAACTTGGTTATGCTTCTGCCATTACTGACAAGAGTGTTCCCAACATCCCCTTTGTCAGAAAAGGTAAGGAAGGCAGGGTTCTTAATCCTGCTGTACATGAGCACGATGGGAAAGCATCTAAAAATACAGATTCCTGGGCTCAACTCCTGGAGATCACCCATCAGTACATCTGGGGTGGGTGTCGGAAATCTGTACCTATTTTTAAAAGCTCCAATGAAGATTGTGACGCCGCCAGGCTTGAGTAATACTGCTGGTAACTAGCCTGTAACTAGCCTGCCACAATGTTAATTTTTGAGAAAGGACATTAATTATCTCCTTTTAGCTTTGCTGAAATATGTATATGCATCCAAAGTCCTAGGGCAGCAACTGAAAAGGAGCCTTCCTACTCAAACTCAAGAGGAGGGCTACTTAGGACGACTCACCAGAGGCAAGGCTGCTCAGAGTAAGCAGGCTGCTCATCACGTGATGTCTTTTTATGACGAGCGCTCATGTGAGGCTCCCCGACGGTCTTCCTCATTTACAGGGAGAGTTTTGTGAAATTAGATCAAATGGTACAGGCTGTGTTGCCTGCATCCACCTCAGTGTCTTTTACACAAAACAACAACTTTCAAGCATTAATTGTGTATGTGGGAATTAAAGCACAAGTTCTTCTACCCATGATGATCTAAAGTTGCTGTCAATTGTCAGCTCTTAAATCCCTTTCTTTCTTAGGGATCTGAATGTCTGTGAGATTCAAATTCTGCCCAAGGAGAATATGTTCCTGTTAACCATGAGGCAAAGGAGAAACTACTTTCAAATTAGCTCAGTCAGTACCATACTTAGGTGTGACTGGTATTATTTTTAAAACACACACATACACAAATAAAAATAATAAATTAAAAAGCGGTTATAGCCTCCTATACTATTGGTGGGCATGTAAATTGGTGCAGTCACTATGGAGAACAGTACGGAGCTTCCTCAAAAAGCTAAAAATAGAGTTGCCGTATGATCCAGCAATCCCACTCATGGGCATATATCCAGACAAAACTATAATTCAAAAAGATATATGCACCCATATGTTTATAGCAGCACTATTCATAATAGCCAAGACATGGAAACAACCTAAACATCCATCAAAAGATGAATGGATAAAGAAGATGTGGTATGTATATATACACAATGGAATATTACCTAGCCATAAAAAAATAACGAAATAATGTCATTTACAGCAACACAGATGTACCTAGAGATTATCATACTAAGTGAAGTTAAGTCACACAGAGAAAGACAAATACTGTATGATATCACTTATATGTGGAATCTAAAATATGACACAAATGAACTTATCTATGAAACAGATTCATAGACACAGAGAACAGACTTTTGGTTGCCAAGTGGGGCTGGGGGCAGGATGGACTGGGAGTTTGGGATTAGCATATGCAAACTATTATATATATGTAGAATGGATAAACAAGGTCCTACTGTATAGCACAGGGAACTATATTCAATATCCTATGATAAACCATAATGGAAAAGAATATAAAAAATAATGTATATACATGTATAACTGAATCACTTTGCTGTACAGCAGAAATTAACTCATTGCAAATCAACTACTTGAATAAAATACGTTTTTTAAAAAGTGGTTTTACAGGGCTTCCCTGGTGGCGCAGTGGTTGAGAGTCCGCCTGCCGATGCAGGGGACACGGGTTCATGCCCCGGTCCGGGAAGATCCCACATGCTGTGGAGCGGCTGGGCCCATGAGCCATGGCCACTGAGCCTGCGCATCCGGAGCCTGTGCTCCGCAACGGGAGAGGCCACAACAGTGAGAGGTCCGCGTACCGCAAAAAAAAAAAAAAAAAAAAGTGGTTATACATAAAGAGGAAAATGGATAGAGGAAAGGGTATTACCTCAGGCTCTCCCCCAAATAAGGACTAAACAAATGTATATGGAGAGTCAAAATTTTTGGAAAAAAATGTGAGAATTAAATATGTGTCCAAGACTACTTATCTCTAACGCATTTATTAATGAAAATGCTTAGATTAAAAAGAAAAAAAACAGGAGATTTTTACTAAAATCCAGTTAGGAAAGCCAAAATTGATTTCTATAGAATTTCATGTGCTACTTTCAGTCCAGAATGAATTTTCATGGACAATTTATAAACCCTTGAAATGCATTTTTAAAATTTAAGTGCTGATATGACACTATAATTTTACCTGCAACTTCTTACACTGAGAGACTATTGCCTTTTATCACACGTTTATAAAGTTTTATAGCATATGATTGTGCTAAGTGAAACAGAGAATTACATTTTAATTTCCTTCTAAGAGAAATGAGAAGAAAATGCTCTAGTACTTACTTTTCTCCATAAAACCTTTCGAAGAATTTTTCTTTCCAGGGTTCTGTTTTCTTTTCCTTTTCAATTTCTTGTCTTATCCGCAATTGCATTTCTGGAGTAAACTCTCCTAGAAAGAAAATGCTTAGATATTGAGTAAAAGTTGTCATATGTTTTGCCAGTTAATAAAGAAATCATGTAACTAATTTGAATAAACTTCTATGGATGCCAAAAGGTAAAAAAGCTGAGTACTGATAATATTTCTACAGCTTCTTTTTTATGATCACTCAGTCATTTATTCTTAGACAGACTCTAAAGCATTTAGCAAATGTACTGTGCTAGGGGTTCTAAATGAAAGTGTATATTCAGTGTCCTTGATGAAACCAGTCTGGTAAAAGAAAAAGCACACAGTTGAGTATAATAACACAATGTGGAAAGCCCTGTATAGGTCATAAGAATAAGTGTAGGCAAAGTACTTAATCCTCCCTAAGTTGATTAGGGAAGACCATACATAGAACCTGATTCTTGAGTTAGCTTTTGAAAGATGATCAAGCTTTCATAAAGTAATTCGTTCACAAGGCACAGAGATATGAATATGTATAGTTATATGCTTTTGAGTGGCCAATTATGAGTAGAACACAGGACGAAGTGAAATAGGAAAGGTAGGCGGTGGCCAATTACCCAACAAATGTTTTAAAGAGAGCCCTGAATTATTCCTGTAAGAGACAGAGGGAGGTCCTGGCGGTGTTGAGTGTGGGAGGAATGTGGCCAAATAAGCAACTTAGAAACTGGCTGGGAGGCTACTGAGTAGCATAGATGAGAGATGGAGATTACAGTCAGGCCAGCATCTTGAGAATGTTGAAGAAGATTCAAAGACACAAGTAACAGTTCATAACCAGATGGACCTGGGGAGAAGGAAGAGGAACAAAGACATCATCAAGGTTTCAAAGTGAGGAGCTGTGAGAAAAGGGGGTGGCCTTAGTAGACAGAAGGCACAAGAAACAGTAGACATTAAAAGGGAGGAGAGGGCTTCCCTGGTGGCGCAGTGGTTGAGAGTCCACCTGCCGATGCAGGGGACACGGGTTCGTGCCCCCGTCCGGGAGGATCCCACATGTCGCGGAGCGGCTGGGCTCGTGAGCCATGGCCGCTGAACCTACACGTCTGGAGCCTGTGCTCTGCAACGGGAGAGGCCACGGCAGTGGGGGGGCCCGCGTACCGCAAAAAAAAAAAAAAAAAAAAAAGGGAAGAGAGTTTAATACTGGCATTTTGGTTTTAAGGTGCCTGATACTGGAAAGATCCAGCAGGTTTGTGGAATGGAGCAGCAAAGGATTGGGAAAGAGGACTTCCAGTCAGATTTGGACATTCTCAGCATGTGGGCTATATAGCTGAAACCGGCTGAATGAGGCTCTTAGAGCATGGGAATAGTTGCAAAAGCAAATAGCAGGGAAGAGAATGGTGGAGACATCACCATTTACCATCAGGTGAAAGAACAGGAGCTCCTGAAGGAAGGTGAGAAAAGGCTGTCAGACACAATTTAAAATATATTATGAATGTCAAAGGCAGATGGTTTCAAATTAGATGGGGTAGATAACAAGTGAGACATAGGAGAAGGAAGATGAAATGCCAAGGACTGAGAAGAGGAAAGTGAACTTTGCAATGAGAAAGCCATTCATATTCTCTAGAAGGGACTGTTCCCATTGTGTATGGTGGGGTCACACCTAACCATAAAAATGTGAGTGGGTAAGGGAGTAAAAATGTGGTAACACTGGGTATTTTTTAGTCTTTCATGAAGCTTGGTGACTAAAGGAATGATAAGATGAAGTGGTGGCTTCAGGGGAAGACTGTATTAAAAGAAGATTCTTCCAGGCTCTCGGACATTAGAGAATACACAATGCATCAAACACATAGTTAAAATGATTATTCCAAAGAAAATCTTGCTATATCAAAAGTTTTTATTATGTTCCAGATAACGTCATGCTTTCTTCAAAAATACTGGACTTTCTCTAGTTGAGCCCTCGCACAGAAACGAAGACCCAATACAGCAAAAATAAATAAATAAATAAATTAATAAAAATACTGGACATCAAAAATGCAAAGTATAACAAAAGAATTAATGAAGTCATTTGAAATAGGATGTGAGTTTTTACTCAAGTATACTTCGGGGGGGGGAAACGACTTGGGAAGCAGAGAAAGGTGCAAATCTCAGTACAGTCTGTTGACTTAAATATGTCAAATAGTAATGGAAAATAGAAATTTACCTTCTGCCAGTCGCTGTTTCCAGCCTTGTGCTGCATATGCAAAGAATTCATTATTTAGAGCTGAAGTACTGAGGCGTAAAATTCCATCACTTCCCATCTAGGAAATAAGCCGACAAAAACAAGATTCCATTAAGAATAATTCAAAGCAAAAGTATGCAGGGAAGAAGCAAAAACTGAGGGTGTGAGTGTGTGTGTGTGTGAGAGAGAGAGAAAGAGCGAGAGAGAGAAAGAGCAGGGTAAAAGGCAGGGAGGAAAGGAATCTAACAAAAGATGAATTTCCTAGTAGGAAAACTGTACTGCTTACAGTGACTATTATAATGACTAAATACATCAACTTAAAGGAAATCTGTATTAGGCATTTCCATTATTAGTGGTTAGTATAACAAATGTATGTGATTTAATAAAAAAATTTATATCTTTGTCATTTTTATATGCCTTAAATGATACCAAATTAAAAATCTACATATGTGTACACTTTTAGATTATTTTTTAAATTAAATTCTCTAAAGTTTGTGGAAGCTAAATAAATCTAGTCTGATCACTTGGATTCTTCCACTGTCTGAGGTTCAGATGACAAAGTTCTGAAACATTAAAACAAATACACCCACACTGTCATACATACCCTTCACTCTATTCTTCTCACCTCTTTGGGTGCACAGAGAAAACAGGTATACAAAGTTTAAAATCTGTGCAACTATATGCTACTAACCTTTTTCCTCAAATTTATTATTTTTCAAATTCATGTACGTATAGAAGAGATTTGGATAAGCATCATCGAACTGGATGCTTTTAACTTTCCAACTATTTACTACATCTGCCCTGTGAATGTATTCTGCTTGCTGACACAGGGGATAAAAATAATTAGTGCTGTCTTTGGCTGGCTTCTCATGTAGTTGAGGAGTGAAGACAGAACACATAAAAAGTTAAACAATGCCAAGCATGAGGTGAGTGGGAATTAAGAAGGGGGGGGAAGCTAGGGGAGGGTATCTAGGTGGACGTGAGTGGTTAGGAAGAACTTGATGCCAGAGGTGAAATGGGTTAGGGTCTTGGGCAAGTAACAGGACTGGGGCAGAATGGTTTTATATAAAGCATACAATACAGAGTGGGAGCTTTGTTGTAGAGGCGGAACATCACAAACAATCAGTAACTGGACCGTTCATGAAGGCGTGAAGATGTTTTAGCCTGCTATTGAGTCAGTTTGGCAAACTGTAGCTCCAGTTACAATTTCAAAGATTTCCTCTTACTCTCATAGACACCCCATGTGTCCTAAGCACTAATAAGTCACTGCTATCTGAAAACACACTCAGACATGTCTTAGCCCCATGTTTTTGTTCATTTGCAGTCTTCTCTACACCCCATTTTCACCCACTGAAATACTGTCCCTCTTTTAAAATTTAATTCAAATCATGCCTTCATGAATATGTCAGCTAAACCATCATCCGGGAGCAAAGGAGAATACTGAGTCTAAAAGTAAATATTATACTAGCAACTCAAAGCCGGATAATGGTCAACAAATCCAGAAAAGAGAGACACTGAACAGATGTGAGACATCCTGGATGCTGCCATCATGACAGCCACAGATTTGAGATCTTGAGTTTCCTCATCTAAGAAGACACTGATAACCATACTAAAATATTCAATACACTTGGAAAATTTCAGGCAAGACTTTGTTCATTCATGGATTCACTGTTTACTCACAATTATTTCATCTTCATTCAATAGATACTTATTAAGCCACTCATACGAACCTGTGTACCGGGCGCTTTTGGGGGGCAGGCAATACGGTGGCAGTAAAGAAAAAGGCTCTGCCCTTATATTCTGAACATATTCCCCATACAGCAGATGGTTCTGGTCCCTGTGCATCTCTCCCACCCACCTGAGCTCAGCACAGCTGTGACGTACAGTGACATCGCCATGCACGTGTCCCACCTCAAGGTCTTACCACAGCCCCAAGACGTGAGTGGCTAAATGTCCTCGCCTTCCCACCTTTTAATTGGACACTCCTAGGACACTATCTGCTGGCACACAGTATATGAACTGAGTCAAGGGATGCCATTTGGTGCTGTGTCCCCAACAGTTAGGACTAGTAGGTGGAAGGCAAGCGCCCTGAAGAGAAAAAGGAATTGGTTTACTATGAAGTACAGTTATGGAAGGCACAATGGAAAAGGTTAGATTTTCTACATCTGAGAACATGCATGGTGCTTTATAATTTGGAGTCCATGCACAATGCCTATTATATTGCAGGTACTCAATAAATGTTTATTGGCCTGTCCTTGCTTCGTGTAAGAGAAAGATTTAAAATTTAACTCCGGTAGCTGACAAATAGGATTTTAGTTTGGTGTGTTCTGCCAGGCCAGGGGAATGATTAGCTATTAATTGAAATTTCAGCATAATTTTAAAACACAAAGAAATACCAGATCCAGATTAGCTCTGACAGAGTCTCAAGATTTCAGCACATGAAAATGCAAGGCAGTGTGAAATGAACATATTCAAGAGTATGGAAGCTAGCCCGGGAGGAAAATGTTTTTCTTTTAAAACTGAAAAATAATATTAACTGCCAGGCTTCCAGCCTGTCTGAGACAGCACAATTAAACACTAGGGCTAAATCAAATATGTGCCAATAAAACTTTTAAAATACACTATTAATTTTATGGCGTTTAAGAAATACTGTCCAAAAGACATGGCATTTTAATGAGCCGGAACAATAAACGTTTCTGAAAGTTTTATTTATTTATTTATCGCGGAGCTATAAATTCTTGTTTTTCTGATTACCCACAATAGAAACATTCATTCTAAAAACTCCCCTAACTCTCTTACAGTGAAGTATCCAAATAAGCTGTTGATAAGCTATGCTTCTTTTTTAATTAGAAGGAGAAAAACTCTGTGCTGTCGTGGAAGAAAATAAGTATGGTTAAAGGAAAACTTATTTGTGGAGAGATCCTTTCACAAAGATTTAAGTCTCTGTTGGTGAGTATATCATTTGCCTTTGGGGTTGATTATATTAACGTACATTTTATGGGATGGATATCGGTGGAATTCAAAGGATTAAGATGTAATTGCTACTTTCAAACCATCCAATGTTTGAAGTTTGAGGAATGTTAATTCTGTATGAGAATATATTTACATTTAATAATAATCCTTTGCACCTCTAAAAGATTCTTTATCTCTTTTTTTCTAATTTGGGGTTTCTTGCAAGTGATTTGGAATGCGTGGCACGTGGGTTGCTTAGAGGAAGCGTGAGAAATGTGCTGGAGAGTCAGAAAGTGGCTAAATCATAACGGGGCACCTAGATATACTCAGCAATTTGGACTTCATCCTACAGGTAATGGGGAGCGATTCAAAGCGAAGCCAGAACAAGACGAAAAGGTTCATGCTGAGTGTGTGCAGGGAAGTGGACCGCTGATGTAGATGGTGTGTCCAGGATGAGCCTCTCTAATGCTCACTGTTGATCAGGACACCGGAGCTGAAACCTAAATGAGTGAAGAAGCAGCCACGCAGCCATGGTTGGGAGAGCGTGCTTGGTAGAGGGATGTAAATGCAGAGGCCCTCAGGTGGGGCTTGCGAGGAGGCCCTAAGAGATGGAAAGACTTTAGAAGCAGGAGAAACAGGGGCTGAGGGGCCAGGATCACACTGGGCCTCGGAGCCCACTGTAAAGACTGGCTTTTCCCTCAAGCGAGCTGGAAAGCCTCTGGGATTTTGGCCTGACAAATGAAAAGATCTGACATTTCAAAAGGATAGCTCTGACTGCTGCATTTAAAAAAGACTTTAGAGCTGTCCAACAGCAATATAAACATTGGGCCACATCTGTGATTTTAATTATTCTAATGATCACATTAAAGTAGCAAAAAGAAACATGAAATTAATTCTAATAACACATTTTATTTAATCCAACCTATCCAAAATGTTATTGTTTCAATATATAATCAACATGAAATATTATTAATGAGATATTTCTCATTCTCTTTGTATACTAATCTTTTCATATCCAGTATATATTTTTATAACACATCTCAATTCAGATCACCCATAGTTCTAAAGCTCAGTAGTCACTGCTGGCTAGCAGCTACTGTATTGGAGAGCATAGTTTTAGAAGATAAAGACTCACCAGGGACTTGAGTATATAGTTATTGAGATAATCCAAATAGTAGCTTGACTAGGTTGACAGCTGTAGAGGTGGTGAGAAATGGTTGGGTTCTGATTATATTCTGAAGGTTCAGCCAGCAGGACTTGATGATGGATTGGATGTGTGGTATGAGAGAAAGCAAGCAGGAAAGGGTGACACCAAAGACTTCTGGCCTTGGCAATTGAAATTATGAAATTGCTATTTATTACAACGGAAAACACTATGGGAGTATGAGGTTTAGTTTTGAAACAATTAAGGTTGAGATGCTGATTATAATTCCAAATTGATGTCTTAGATATATCATTCTGCATGCAGTGTAAAGAATGCCCTGGATAAAGACAGGACAAGAAACAGGGACTTCTGTCAAGAAGTACCAAGAGAAGGCCATGGAACAAATGATGAAAAGTCTTAAGACTGTTCAGGCAGTGGGAGTAAAGATGCATGTCCTCCAGGAGGAATAAGGGAACCAGAAATGATGGGGCTGAGTGAGCGTGTGTGTGGGTGGTGAATGAGATAAAGGCATGAAAGATGATGGCCAAGAATAAGGCTTGGATAATTTGGTAGATGCTGGAAACAGCCGTCAGGACAGGAAAAGGCACAGGAGGGGCAGTGTCTTGGACAGAGAAATGATGGGCCTTTCTTTGGATATGCTAATATAAGGACATCATGAAGGCATCCAAGTAAAGATGATCTAATCAAGAGCTGAAACTCGGGGAAGAAGCTCAATGGTGAGGAAGGAATCAAACACAGAAAATTAGTCATTAGTAGCAAAGAAAGTGTAACTGCAAACATGGATATGGATGAGAACACCCAGAAAGGATTTACCAAAAGAGAAGATGGCTTAAAGCAGGGCCCTGAGGAACACCAACGTTGGAGGAATGGGCAGAAGAAGTAAACCCTGTTAGGAAGACTGAGAAAGAGCAGCCAGAGGTAGGAAGAAAGTCAAAGCAGACGGCATCGTAGCTGAAAGGAAAGAAAGAGTTTCAAGAAGATCTGTACTGTGTATGTGCTAATATCTATCAAGCCATGTGCAATTACTTAGGTCAACACCATGTACAGTACACTATACTAGCTGTTGTGTCCAATAAAACAATCAATAGGGTCTTTAGAGCAAAGACAACCTAGTCAGTGAGAGGCCAACCAGGAGTCTAATGCAAAAGCAAAGGAGTAATGAGCAGAGAGACTATAAGCTGTTATTACTGACCCTCTTATACCCTGATCAAGCATCAGTGCCCTTGTATTCTATACCCCAGTAGGAATTAAAGTCAGTATATTCATTCTTTCTAAAGGGTAATTTTTCATTTTTTACCTTACCATTAAGTATGATTCAGACGGCTCAGAAGACTCTATATAAGTACGGCTCAAGTTTTATCCATAAGAGAAAATGTAATTCTTTAAGCATAAAGTTAGGCATAAAAAATGAAAGAGGCCTTCTGAGAAAGACAGTATCAGTAAGGGAGAGAGGATCAACGGTTTACTAAAGACAGTTTGGCCAATAATTTTTTATTGCTATTTCTAAAACTGCATTAAGACAATATTTCCCAAACTGTGCTTTGCAAAATAGGAATTTTAAGGGGTAATTATAATTTTAATGGGTAATCTATCTAGAAGGAAATTGATTCTACCATCCAATAACTATAGCCTATATCTACTAAATATGGTTAAATGGTTTTCTTTACTATAAGTATTCTCAAATATGTTAGAATTTACTTTAAATCCTTAAGAATATATGTATCATGCAGTATTTCCCAAACTTTTAAACCCTGTAATCCTCTTCCAGAACAATTATCAATATCTCATAGAACAAGTACAAGTGTTCTCCAGAATACAGTCTGGGAAATGATGCATTAAAAGTTGTGAAAGTATTATTGTCAGAAGCAGTCAAATGAGATAAACCTAGCACAATGAATCTGCATACACTAGGTACTAAATCCTTGTTAAGCAACATGAATGCAAATTTCTAAGATCTGGACATGGGATAATTTTCAGTATACCCCAAAAATCAAATATTAAAAATAAATAAATAAAATGTGAAAACTAGTAAAGGATGATGCTATAAGCCTAAACAACCTCAATTTCAAAGCCCACTGCAGAAAACAATTATTCGACATTACTTTTAAAAATTATATCACACTATAAATACATATAACAACTTTTCTTTAAATACATAGAGACTATCATTATAAAGTTGTAATCAAGACTATCTGGAATTATATGGAGGTTAAAGAAAAAACACCACGACACAACTTTCACCTTCCCTCCACCTCATTTTTTTTAGGTGTCCATGGAATTAAGCTAATGTGAACAAAAGAGAAATCTCAGAAAATATTACCTCCCCAAATCAACATTTAGATGGAAAAGTAGAAGGCTTTTGTCATCACTGTTATGACAGGCCATTAAAGTTGATTTTATAATAAAAGCCTCTCTTCTGAGTCGAGCTGGTTCCTTTTCTTCCTACTACTTGCTGCTCTGGGAATCACTGCTGAGCACTGGGACAGAAACCACAAGGTATGAAGTTCAGCAGGGAAGAATTTGGGAGGTGGAAGATCCACTGTATTTAGGATGATGGCAGTGTAATTGTTAACTAGAATAAAGTCCTTGAGGCAGAGGAGTGGGCAACATCTAATTACTAAATGAGATGTTCAAGTATGTAAATTGCAAAGGGCTTTGAAAACAGAAGAAGATTATAAAATGACAAAATAACAGCTGGTCTTGTGGGAACAGATGATCACCTCATTAAAAAATACATATAAACACATATATGTGCATGTATCTATATATCTATATCTATACATTCATGTACATCTATAGGTGTGTAATAAAGTTTTCTTCCTCTAGAAACACAATCTGTAAACAACCCAACCACTTAGCTAAGATAACCATTGCCTTTGGAATGGAATCTCTTGCACCTCCCAAGAGAACTGTTCTCCCTTCCACCAGACACCTGCCCAAGCCTCCAGGTTGGCAGGGGAGGTCTTCAATTAGAGGTTGGGAAGGCCATCCCCTAGGGTAAGACCTGCTGGTAAGCAATTTCTCAGGACCCAATTAACAGGGAAAAGGAATTCCCTAGAAATAAGAGAAAAAGATATTCTCATAATTGGTGCTATGAATTTCAGCATATACAATCAGAAGATCCACACTTGAGGGATGTATATGGTATTAAAAACACATGAAAAAAGAATCCTGATATTGATTCTTAAAAGACTTTAATTATTGAGTTTCAATTACTTTACTTACATGGGATTTCCCTTAATCTTCTGGATTAAAAACAAAAATCATTTTCTAATGACATTGTTTTACACATCTACATTCTGCCACTTTTGCTAAGAATCACTCTGCTTTAAACTGCAAAGGGAGGAATCTCTATTCAATAATGTCTCTAATGTGTCAGCATCCTGCTCAGAAGAGATGTAGCCTGTGGTGAAATAGGTAAAAATAACGAAATAAAGACATCTAAAGAGAGAAGTCAAGTCATGGACAGATCAAGCTTTCATCAACCTCTCAAAATTAGAGAAGTGTGTTTTGATGTTTATGGTTCATCTCTTTCATTAAACTTTGTGGACTACCCCTGGCCACACACTGGGACAATCTGATAGGCCTTAATGAGAATTGACTTATTTTTTTGGATCCAAATGAATATAAATAAAATTTAAACACATTTTAGCAAATATGAGAATGTGTGTATCTTAAAAGACATTCTCTCATAATTGTATTTTCATCAATGTTCCCTCTGTGGGGGGAAAATGAAAAAGCAAACTTCCAATGCAACCACAGAATACTAGGGCTTTATTTATTGAAAAAAAGCTCATGTCCTTGTAGAGATAAAATAAGGTTCTGTTATAAGGTTGTGGGAGTCAATGAATCACTGTTTCCACTTTAATACACTGAACAGCTGTGTTTAAGTGACTATTAGTCACTCATTTCTTTAACAAACATTTCATAAGCAGCCAATAACTACTTGCCAAGAACTGTGAAACGGACATACGGCTTCTGCTGCCGCAAGAGCTTAGTATCTAGGATGGGACCGAAAAAAAGTAATGTTCGCTATAATAGTAAGTAAGGGTAAGTACCTAGAGAAGGAAAAGATGCCATAAGAACTCCCAGGCCTGGGTACCAGTATGCTTTTAATTCCCCGTTTATAGTCTGTTAATATCTATACCTGAAGTTTACTCCTCTCCCCAGTTAAACAATGGCCCAATCTACTATTGTTCAGTTACAGTTGTATTTATAACTATAATAATGACTCTAATTAATTTAGTAGCTATGACCAGGGAGGTAGGTAAGTGGTGAAACAGGATTTGACCCCTCAAAATAATACCTTTTCTATTATATCATGGGGTTTCCTTTAATTAACATGCAGGCATTCATTCTTCTACTCAAAACCTTATGTGGGCTTCCCTGGTGGTGCAGTGGTTGAGAGTCCGCCTGCTGATGCAGGGGAAACGGGTTCATGCCCCGGTCCGGGAAGATCCCACATGCCGCAGAGCGGCTGGGCCCATGAGCCTTGGCCGCTGAGCCTGCGCGTCCGGAGCCTGTGCTCCGCAACGGGAGAGGCCACAGCAGTGAGAGGCTTGCGTACTGCAAAAACAAAACAAAACAAAAACAAAACAAAGCAAAAACCTTTATGTGCCAGGTGTTGGGAAAAAAAAATAAACAAAAAGATAGGTCCCTGTTCTATAAAGTTCTAACGACAAATTGTGTTGAGGTCCCGGGAGGGAAAGCAACATGTACAATGAGAGAATGCTCTAAGTGCATGTGTACGTAGGAAGGATTCTCAGAGGTATTAATTTCTAGGCAAAGATGTATGTGAAGGATGGGAAGGAGTAAGCCCTGGGGTGAGTAAAGGTGAAGGTACCAAAACTCCAAAAAGGGAGGTAAAGAATACTGTTATGAAGAGAAATGCAGTGACACTGTGGTAGCTGAAAGGTTATGTAGCATCTAGAATTGTTGTTGTTGTTTGTGCATGTTAACTTTGTTTTATTTGTTTGTTTGTTTTTTGGGTTTTTTTTTGCGGTACGCGGGCCTCTCACTGTTGCGGCCTCTCCCATTGCGGAGCACAGGCTCCGGATGCGCAGGCTCAGCAGCCATGGCTCACGGGCCCAGCCGCTCTGCGGCATGTGGGATCTTCCCGGACCGGGCACGAACCCGTGTCCCCTGCATCGGCAGGCGGACTCTCAACCACTGCGCCACCAGGGAAGCCCCCTTAACTTTGTTTTAAAAATGGATATTCTTAGCTGAGAAGGATCCACCTCTACATGCTTCAGTTGCATTACTTGTAAACTACGGATGACAAACTATTCACTTCATAGAGTTTTTGTGAGGATTAAATCAATAAATATATGTAAAATGTTTTGACTAGTGGTTGTTCAGGGAAAGATATCAAGAAGTTTAGCTATAATAATAATTATTATTGGGTAGTAGGTGTGACAGACACACCCCAGAGTACCCCCAATGTGTCTGTGTTTGTGTGTGTGTATGTGTGTTTATGTGTATGTATCTGTGTACAGGGGATTAAAAGAGAGAATACAAGACTCCAAGCAGCATTATCAAAGAAGATGGATTATAAAGAAAGAACAGACTGTAATCTCCATGGGGACAGTGATTTGCACTCCATGATAGAGTAGGTACTTAATAAATATTGTTGAATAAAATAATTTTGTTGTGGTTTAGCTGATCACTATTTGATGCATCTATGTAACCTTATCCAGTCTTTTGATGATGGTACCCCAAAGATACTTTTGTTAGGGTAAATAATCAATTGATTTTATAAGGAATGTACACAGAGCAGGAGTTACTTTTAGTTATTGTTTTTGATGTAAAGTAGAAAAGAGGAAAAAAAGCAGACAACGGATTTTAGCCTTCACCTAGGGGGTTATCAACACCAGGGTTATGTTACTGTAATACAATGTCCCAAAGTGTGCACAATGTATATTTTCAAATTAAATCAAGCAGTTCTGCAGCAAAACAAAAAATGGAAGGAATACTCTGGTAGGATTTAAATTTTACATATATGCAAAAAATTTAAATCCTACCAGAGTAGGATGTAGAGGTTGCGCAAATAAATTAAAACAAAAAACAATAAAACAAACTTCTGATATGTGCAAAGATGTCCCTGGCATTCTCCCAGCAGGTCACAGTGGAAATAGGGCTGGATTTAAAGTTAGAAAATCGGGCTGCTGATCCCAGTTTTGCATTTTCATATCTGTCTGAAGATGCTCCAGTTGCTTAATAAAAGCTTCCTAGTCTCTGTTTGTCTCATTATTCAAATGGAAAAAGCAAAACATACTTGCAACGCTGTTACATGAATTAGAAATAACAAATGTAAAGAACCCAATCACTACCTAGTGAGTGAAATTTTAAAAGATACTATTTACAAAGAGTGAAGTTTCAAAAGATCAATATATAATAATACTAGCCATCATTTACTGAGTGCTCAGTCTCTGATCTTTTATATCTGGGAATTCTTAAGTATGTCCTTTATTAAGTTTACATCACTTGAACACAGACACCATGATATCCAAGAAGCAACATTTGGAAGGAATTATCTGCTTTTGAAACTAGGTATCACAGCTGGAGAGCCTGTGTACCAGGTAGGCATTGCTGCCTTAGTGCTGGCTGGTCACCTGAACACTACTGTTCCCTTCTGAGAAATCAGCCCCTCAGCCTTGAGCAATATCAGTCCTGCTACCCAGGCCAAAGCTCGTTGGCCCAGAGATCAGTGTCAAAGACAAAGCTGTCACAGAGAGACATTCTATGAATTAGGATAACCAATTAATCACCTCCTCTCTGTTTCAGGGAAAGAGATAAGGTCTGAAATACCATAAGAGATGTCCTGAGAAGAACCAAGATATCCCAGATCACATAGCAAAAGAAGAGAGAGGTCTATGCATTTAACTCCTTCCTCCTCCCCCGTAATTACTTAAAGTCCCCCAACTCTCAACTCATCAGATCTCCATTTCTTGCCACCTGAGCAAGGCTGGACAAATACAGCTGAAAAAGTATTACACTGAGTAATCTATTAAACATTTTCCACTTTGAAGAGAGCGTGCAGTTCATTGGAGAAAGAAATTACATTTGCAAGGAGGGCCAAAGACCATGAAAAAAGTTGGACTGCAATGCAAATTAATAACAAGCCAGCAGTTCAACTTATAGCACATTATAAGGGTAGAGTTTCATAAAGATAAGACTCTAAATCAGCTTGTAAACTTTTATAACAAAATGCCAAGCATGCCACCTAAATCAAACTGACACCAAGCACCTAAATGAAAATCCTAAGACACACAACTCTCTTTTTGTTAGTAACAGAGAATGCCTGCCCATCCCTGATACTTGAATTACTTCTGTCACAGACATGACACACCTAACCTTCATTCCTTTACTTCCTCATTTCCCCAATACATTCTATGATAGGAATCCTTGAGATATTCCTAGGGAAATAATTTTATGTTCAATTAACTTTGTTTACACAAAGTTCAACAATTTTCTTCACTACAGAACTTTGGAGCCTTTACTATGCCAAGGAGAGTGGTCTTTCTCAAACTCCTGAAAGCTCAGAGCATTGCTCCCCATAGAATATTCTGTGGGAATGATATTGTGCACACTGTGTTCACTATAGGAATGGTTACCTGGTATCTAAAGTAGAGCAAGTCAGAGCATTCGAGAATCACAGAATGAGACTCTATTACTCTACCCCTCAACAGACATGTCTTTAAAACTCCAATTCAATGAACTCTCAAACTGTTGTCAAAGGCCAGAATAAAAAATGGCCTTTCTGAACCATGTCCTGGTCACTCTTACAAAATTGCCATTGAAACATAATTCAAATGCTGTTGGGTTTCTCCTACATGTACACCTATTATTCTCTTTTTAAAAATGAGGTCTATGTGACTTTCTGTGTTTGTACTTGACCCCAGAGTATGGAAACCATGAACTGCTTCATTGGGAAGCAGGAATAAAATAAAATAAAGTGAAACACCGAGACCTCACTTGAGCTTCATGTCCACCATCCTGAGTCACTTGCTGTTGAGGGGTGTGCTGACAGGAGGGAGAGACGGACCGTCTGCCAAGCGGACGAACATCTTCACCTTCATTCGAGCTCACTGCACTTCAAACTGTGCACTCAACTGGTTTCCAGGTAAGGTACTTTACCAACTGTAAATTTTAACTAAACTTGTCACCACAAAATGGACAAGGGGCTTGGAAAGATCCCTTCCAAGAAATGAATTCAGCACTAACAAGCAAATTTAAGCAAAAAGAAATAGAGTAGAGTTGCCATGGGTCCTCCTCGTGTAAATTCACCATGGGCCACACAGAAAGAAGGACCAGTATGAGGAGGCTGGGGGACACTTGGAGAGAGGGGTGGCGGGGAGACGCACACACCATGAGTCTAGAGGATACCATCAACTCAGGAGATGAGTTGTGGTCTAAAGCTGAGCGAAGGGAAACTTGGACAGTATAAAAAAGGATGCTCGCTTCTCAAGGGAAATATGGGAGCAATAATTGGCCTGCTTTAGAGTTAGAACTAACCATATGTCCTTAGGAAAGTTACTGTAACCATATGAAACTCATTTACAAGGTCTGTAAAATGGAGTGATTAAAATAGAAGGCCTCGAATGTTTCTTCCAGGCCCAAGGTTCTACGACATTGGTAGAGGGAAGGAAAAAAGAACGACTGTGATCCCTGAGATCCAGCCCAAAGGAGCACCTGTTAATGAAAATAGGGTGAAACGAAGTAAGGAAGAAAGTAGGTGCTGACAAGCTGAAGGAGTGGCGTGATTCCATGCACTTGTGGCCACTTAAGGCGATCTGAATCCTTGAAGGTGTCTGTCCTAAAGCCTGTGAATAGACACCACTGAGATGCAAGGACCACCGTGTATATGTGAGTATAGGGGTATCCCTGAAGAACCGCAAAGAGTGGGAGACAAGGATGATGTCTAGGAGAAAAGTTTCTAGAAATAAGAATTGCCAATTGAAGTGTGTCTGTTGGGGAGAGTGGGGTGGTGAGGTATTTTCACATTTATGGGAATATTCCCAGCCTTTAGAGGGCAGAGTGGAAAGATACAGAGGCCCAGCAATGGGCCCACATTCACACGACAGAGAAATGCCCTGCACCCCATATGCCTTAGAAATGACTCAAAGGACATGCATGCAAGGAAAACGCCTGCTATGCTGGTCCAAGGCTAGAATATAACACCATCTTTTCGCATGAGTTTTGACACCTACTGAGTTTTTTTCTTGGAAAACTCAGTAGATATCAAATGCATCTAATGTGTATTTTGAGAGAAAACTGAAACTTGCTGTGTTCAGAACTTCTATGAAAGTTGTTCATGGAAAACTGCATCACTAAAGTTAACTCCAAACCTCTATCGACAGTCTGCTGTATGTGTCTCAGTCTCCAACTGCAGCCATGGCAATCACAGTCACTCCACATATATGTGCATTATTCTACTCCCCAGCAAGTCTTCCCAGATGCTTATGTCTGGCCATTTACATACTGGAACACATAACATTTCATTAATAACAATTTCTGTTTATTTCTCTTGCATACTATAATTACAATACATAATTTATATTTTTAAAAAATATGTGTGTAGGAAAGTTATTTTTCTGTAATTTTTGTTTTAAGACAGTAAAAGAGCTTTACAGAATATGCATTTTAAAATAGGGTCACTATTTCTGAGGACTTTACATCAGTGGTTTTAAATGTTTGGGGTTCACGGTACCTTTTCTATATTTGATGAAAACTATGGATGAAACTACAGATGAAACCTCTTGTGTGGCAGGCTGCTAATCTCTCAGCATCCATTCTGTCGTTTACCTTTGCATAGTTACACACACTTCCTCTGAGTTGGAGCAGCATTAGAGAGGATATTTCCCAGACTCTCTTGTAGTTAGATGTGGCCATGAGACTAAGTTCTCAACAAAGGAATGTAAGCAAACATGATGTGTGTATCTTGTATGTTACTTCTGTAAGCTTGCCCTCCATAATCCTTGAGATGTGCTGGCTTCAACCACTGGGAAAGAACAACTCTAAAGGGGAGAACTGCCCAATCCCCACGGACCAACGCTACTTGTGCACTATTATGTGAGAGAAAAAACTGCTATTATGTTTGGGTTGCCCTTTTCTGGAACTCTTTGTTACAGCAACATAGTCTCTACCTTGACTAACACATCTTGGAAATAAAGAGACAAAAGCAGGTGTGTGCATGCACACACATGTGCAACATAATGCACACAATTTCAGGAATTTCATAGACTCCTAAAGCCTTCCGTGGTGCTCTGAACCAAAAATTTTGTAGTAGTTTTTGTAGTAATTTTGTAGCAGTTTTGGTAGAAAGTCTCCTAGGAAAACTAACTTAGAGAACATCAGATGAGCATTTGCTGTGGAGTGGTCACAAGGAAACTCATTTTGTTACCTAGTATTGCAATCAACAGGTGAAATGGGAAAGCATTCTGAAATATGAAAGCATGGTAAATGATTGACTCTTTCCTCAGTAACCTAAATTCTTCCATATCTCTCCTCTCTATGCTCAGGATTGCAAGCCAGTACTCTCAATGAATGTCAAGCTTACTTGGGTGTGCCAATGTAAATATCAGGAGCAACAATCATTTAGACTTTAAAACTAAAATACAGCTTTTCTTTAAATGAGAGAAATCGCTAACATATCATAATCCATATTCTCTTCCTGTCATTAATAAAGGGTGAATTACTAAAGTGAGCATCTTGCAATAAGTATGTAAAGTGGAAAACAAAGAGCCAAAATCATACTTTATGACTAACTACTATGAACAAATACACTTTAAAAAGGAATACGAGAAGTTTAGCAAAATTACAGCAACTGTAGGATCAACAATAGTTCTCAATTTTTTCCAAAACAACACTATCTATTTTCCCTTTAATTCTCTATCTCATCTTAGCAAGCAAATAATAATAATGCCTAAAGAATAATCTCTTGTTCATAAATTAGAAATTGCAGGAATATGCAAAACTAATTAATTTCATATAGTATGAAAATGTAAGACAATAAGGATTGTAAATTTTATGACTGTATCACTGTTTTTCCAGCAACTACAGGAATGGATAGAATTTTAATCTTTTTGATAGAAATTCTGTATTGCTGAACAATATACAAGTGACTAGACCAAAAATGTGAAAATATGGGAGCCCAGAGAGGAATTTTTAGGGAAGCAGTACTGTAAAAATGCAGCACTGCCTCTGTGAGGGATACCCACAGACCTCCACCCCACCACAAACGCAGAGTGATCTAGTCACACCATATGCTCTCACCCATGGGACACGTATGACCTACATGCAAACAATCAACTCAACCACCGAACTGTATTAAAATGATAAAAAGGAAGAGTGGCTTTTAAAATTCCAAGCTGTTTAAAAATCAGTTACCGGTGACACAGTTCATTATTGTAATAACTGAAAAATGTTTCCATCTAAATAAATAATAACCATATACTAGTAAGTGAACAATCAGTCATTTGGGAGTTCGGATAGCCCAGGATATGGTTCTTACCTCATAAACAGGAATCAAGTGCAGTTATATAAATATTCTACACAATTAGGGCAGGGGAGCCAAACTAAATTTTGGAAGAAAATCATGTGTATTTTGAAAGCCAGTTTGAGGCATATGGCACAAAATCAAATCAAAAATTAAGTGGGAAGAATATTCACCAGATTTACATATAAAAGCAAAAAAAGGAGCAAATGTGAATGCCATCAACATTAGAATTTTTTTAAAAATCTGTTTCCCCAAAAGGAGTAAATAAATTATGGAAATAAAATAAATTCAAACATCTGTTTACAAAATAATATGTTATTTAGTTAATTGAGAAATCAGGGGAAAAAAAGATCTCTACCTTGATTCTAAAATAACAAAATTGCTCTCTTGGGCTATAATACAGGAAACCAAATAGATAATCAAAATGAAATAATAAATCTGGAAAAATGAAAAAGGGAAGAACATCTTTAAACAACATTAGAGAAAAGAATACAATGATATGTATAAGGTAGTGTTTTATATATAAATTTAGGTTATCATAAATTTTTGTAGACATTTTATAAAACAAAGTCTTGGTAAATTTTTTTCCAAAAACAATCAAACAAAACTTCCCAAATATTCAGTAAAAAAAAAATAGAATCAAAAGTATCATATGGTCAGGTAAACTGAAAATCTATATATTTCATTATATGCTTAAAGGCAATAATTTAATGCATAAACCTCTCATGTTTGAATGAAAAAAATTGTTGCATTTTTCACCAATAGATCCATATCTTAATAAGCAGGGAACTGTAAATTAGATATTCTAATCAAGTACAAAAATTTAAGGAAAGTTTTATATTGGTTGGAATGAATACTATTTTAAACAGATTTTTTTAAATAGTAAATGTGGATCTGACTCTATACATTTATTATTTGCCTTTTTAAAAATGAAATTTTGTATTTTGAGATAACTGGAGATTCAGTTATAAGAAATTACACAGAGATCCCCTGTACCCTTTATACAGTTTCCTAACTATAGAGATATATGTCTTTAGTAAGATGAATAGGGAGAGCCTGCTTTTTGTGTCTTTGAATACAGTATGTTTTCAGACGTTCATAGGCATCCCTCCCCGAGTGAATATGATCAAGTGAAAGAGAAAACTCAAATTACGAAAAAAAAAAGTTAATTATGAACAACTCTCTCCAGTCAAGACATTCCAATTGTGGACCCATGTGGACCCAATTTTTTATTCTGACACTAATGCTAATTACAGTTTCCTAGCTAACCTTAATGAGTTACCAATGAAACAAGGTACAACAAGAAGGGGAAAAATAACACACTTTGTCTAGATCAAAAGCCATGGCTCACCTTCTAAGACAGACTACAAACTTCATGATATTGTAGCTGGGGGTTGTGGTGGGAGTGGAGTGACCAGGAAGTGGTGGTGAGAAGGAGAGCAAGAGAATTCTCCTTGCATGTGTGACAGAACAGACTGGCTATTGCAGAGCCAAATTATGGAAAGAAAAACAACTGTTTGTTTTTTTCTGTTTTTTTTTTTTTGCGGTACGCGGGCCTCTCACTGTTGTGGCCTCTCCCGTTGTGGAGCACAGGCTCCGGATGCGCAGGCTCAGCGGCCATGGCTCACGGGCCCAGCCGCTCCGCAGCATGTGGGATCCTCCCGGACCGGGGCACAAACCCGCGTCCCCTGCTTTGGCAGGCGGACTCTCAACCACTGCACCACCAGGGAAGCCCCAACTGTTTGTTTTTTAATTTGTACAACTTCTCATTGAAGTGTAACATATACAGAAAACGAACAAATTACAAGTACATAGTTTGATCCATTTTCACAAACTGAACACTTTCACGTTATCAGCATCCACTTTAAGAAATAGAATAGTGCTACCTCCCAAGTACTAATCCCTAAGGATAATATAACACGACAGATTAGTTGTGTCCGTTTTGACCTTGGAGATCGACTACACAGTACATATACTTTTGTATTGGGCAGTTATTCTCAATATGCTTGTGAGATTCATCCACACTTATGAGTAGAGGTAGTTCATCCATTTTCATTGCGGTAAATACAAACACTGGAATACTACACAGCCATTTATTTATACATTCTGCTGCTCATGGGTACCTCAGTAGTTTCCAGGTTTTGAATCTTTCTTGGTTTTGAAACAGTATGGCTATAAACATTTTTGCTCATGTCTTTTGGTAAACATATATTTAATTCCATTGGGTATAGAGGAATTTAAATGCTGGATGAACTTTAATAAATATTGTCTGACCATTCTTCAAAGTGGTTGAAAACTCCTACCAAAGCAAGAGTTCTATGTGTTTCACTTCCTCACCAATATTTGTTATTGTCTATATATGATTTTTTTTAAAAAAATTAATGTTTATTTGCTTGAAATACTAGCCATCTTCCTGGGTGTGCAGTGTATTTCTTTGTGGTTTCATTTGTGTTTACTTCATGACTAATGAAGCTGAGAACCTTTTCATATGTTTATTGGCCATTTTTATAACGTACTTTTTGAAGTGCCATCTCAAGGTTTTTTTCCCTAAATTTATAAAAATTATTGGCATTGGGTTTCCCTGGTAGCGAAGTGGTTGAGAGTCCGCCTGCCGATGCAGGGGACGCGGGTTCGTGCCCCGGTCTGGGAAGATCCCACATGCTGCAGAGCGGCTGGGCCCGTGAGCCATGGCCGCTGAGCCTGTGCATCCGGAGCCTGTGCTCTGCAACGGGAGAGGCCACAACAGTGAGAGGCCCGCGTACAGCAAAAAAAAAAAAAAAAAATTATTAGCATTAACAAGTAAATTCAGCAAAATTGTTGGATCACAATCCATAGAAATCAATGTTATTGCTAAATGCCAGCATCAAATAGAAAATGAAATTTTAAAATGATACAATTGCATGAACACTACTTTGGAATAAATAAATCCAAATGAAAGATGTGAGACAGATCCTCTGTACCAGTTGTTCTCAACCTCTTAGCCTTAGGATATTTGTCCTTCTGGGGACATTTTGCAATACCTAGAGAATATTTTTCACTGTTAGGACTAGAGGTGTGGCATCCTACTGACATCTAGTGGGTAGAGACCTGGTGTGCTGGCAAACAGCCTCCAATGCACAGGGCAGCCCTCCCCCAAGCCCACCTCCCACCAGAAGACGATCCAATACAACATATCATTAGTGCCAAGGGAGACAAACCCTGCTGTACACTGAAAACTACAAAACATTAAAAAAATTAAAGAATATCTAAATAAATAGGGAAGTGGGGTATACAATGTCTTATGGATTAGAAAACTTTACCTAGGTAGACAGGTCAGAAAGCCATGAGGAAATTCTCTGGGGTGACAAGTATGTTCATGATCTGAACTGTAGTACTGGTTCCATGGATGAATATACATGAATACCTATATCAGCTTGTACACCTTCAATGTGTGCAGTTTTTTCTATGTCAACTATACTTCAATAGAACTGTTAAAATTTTCATAATTCTCAAAACAAAACACCATAATTTACAAAAACTGACTGAATTTAAGAGAAGTTCTACATCTACAAAAAAATTGAATCTGTAATTAAAAGTTTCCCACAAAGAGATTTCCATGCCTAGAAACTTTGTAAGTGAATTTTTCTAAGCATTTTGGGAAAAAAATACTATACAAACTTTCCCATCAAATGGGGTATTTACCAACTAATTTTAAGAGGCCAGCATTACTTCTACTAGCAAAACCTGACAAAGACATTACCAGAAAGGAATTACTAAAAGCGAAATTTTCCCTCAATCATAAATGTAAAAATCCTAAGCAAAATATAAGCAAATTGCATTTATATGTATGTATGTGTGGGTTTTGTTTATTCTAGGAATACAAAGTTTAATGTCTGAAAAGCAATTTGCCATTTATCACATTAATATAATAAAGGGAAAATCATATTAATAGATGCAGAAAATACCATTTGTGATTAAAACTCAGAAAACTAGGAAAAGAACGAAACTTCCCTAATATGATGAAAACCTTCTTTTAAAAAAAATCTGCATTAAGCTTCTTGCATAAAGGTGAAACCATAAAACCTTTATCCCGGAGACTGAAAACAAGATACAGAAGGCAGCTAACACCACTTCTATTTGAAACTGCAGTGAAGATATCAATATTATCCAGTGCAATAATGTAATAAAGAATTTTAAAAGAATAAGTAAAACTGTAAGTAGTATAGAAAATATAATTGCATATTCAGAGAATCCAAAAGAAACCATATACAGTTTTTAGAATTAATAAGTGACTTAGTACATTGACTAGGAAAAATCAACATACAAATATTTACAGTGAAAACTCAGCAAATATGGAGGAACTAATCTACTGAAAGATGTATAAGATCTTTCCTAAGGAAACTGTCAAATCATTGAGAGAAGTTAGAGAAGACCTAAATCAATGGAAGGACAAGCTATTATTCACTGATTAGAAGATTCAGTGTGCAAAGTTTTAATTCTTACCTAAATTAGTCTATATATTAGATGCATTCTCTAATCAAAATCCATGTACTTTTATGAAAATTGATACTGTTATTCCAGAAGCTCTATGAAAATACAAACGGCCTCTGATAAGTAAGGAAAAAAAAATAAAGTTGGTGGATTGCCTCTGCCAGATATTAAGCTACCAATAATCAAACTAAAATGATTTGGGTGCAAAAACAGACAAAAAGACCAATGCAAAAGAATAGTGTCTATAACAGAAACAAACATTTCTGGTCAAGTGGTTTTTGACAAAGGTGACATTACAGAATGCTCCATTCAATAAACTATGTTTGGCAAATTGGATACCATTTAAATAAATCAAACAGTCTGTATCTCATATAACACTCTTATTCAACCCCAGATGATTTGTAGATGTAAATCTAAAGGTACCATAAGGACATTTCTCATCATCACACAAAAAAGCTTAATCTAGTAATAAAAATCAACAAATTGGGTTACATTAAAGTTAAGAACCTCTCTTCATCAAAGAACACCATTTAGAGAATCAAAAGACAAGCCACAATGTGAGAGAAGAAACCAGCAAGAACTGCCAAAAATCAACAAGAAAAGATGACTAAGTGGACTAAAGACTTTGAACTAGTAATTCACCAAAGGGGCTATCCCAAATATACAAAAAAACAAAATATTGTTCAGCCTCATTAGTCATCATAGTAATGCAAACTAAAACCACAATATAATCAGAGAAGAAAAGGAAATAAAAGGAATCCAAATTGGAAAAGAAGAAGTAAAGCTGTCACTGTTTGCAGATGACATGATACTATACATAGAGAATCCTAAAGATGCTACTAGAAAACTACTAGAGCTAATCAATGAATTTGGTAAAGTAGCAGGATACAAAATTAATGCACAGAAACCTCTGGCATTCCTGTACACTAATGATGAAAAATCTGAAAGTGAAATCAAGAAAACACTCCCATTTACCACTGCAACAAAAAGAATAAAATATCTAGGAATAAACCTACCTAAGGAGACAAAAGACCTGTATGCAGAAAATTATAAGACACTGATGAAAGAAATTAAAGATGATACAAATAGATGGAGAGATATACCATGCTACTGGACTGGAAGAATCAATATTGTGAAAATGACTACTACCCAAAGCAATCTACAGATTCAATGCAATCCCTATCAAACTACCACTGGCATTTTTCACAGAACTAGAACAAAAAATTTCAAAATTTCTTTGGAAAAACAAAAGACCCCGAATAGCCAAAGCAATCTTGAGAACGCAAAACGGAGCTGGAGGAATCAGGCTCTCTGGCTTCAGATTATACTACAAAGCTACAGTAATCAAGACAGTGTGGTACTGGCACAAAAACAGAAAGATAGATCAATGGAACAGGATAGAAAGCCCATAGATAAACCCACGCACATATGGTCAACTTATCTTTGATAAAGGAGGCAGGAATGTACAGTGGAGAAAGGACAGCCTCTTCAATAAGTGGTGCTGGGAAAACTGGACAGGGACATGTAAAAGTATGAGATTAGATCATTCCCTAACACCATACACAAAAATAAGCTCAAAATGGATTAAAGACCTAAATGTAAGGCCAGAAACTATCAAACTCTTAGAGGAAAACATAGGCAGGACACTCTATGACATAAATCACAGCAAGATCCTTTTGGACCCACCTCCTAGAGAAATGGAAATAAAAACAAAGATAAACAAATGGGACCTAATGAAACTTCAAAGCTTTTGCACAGCAAAGGAAACCATAAACAAGACCAAAAGACAACCCTCAGAATGGGAGAAAATATTTGCAAATGAAGCAACTGACAAAGGATTAATCTCCAAAATTTATAAGCAGCTCATGCAGCTCAATAGCAAAAAAAACAAACAACCCAATCCAAAAATGGGCAGAAGACTTAAATAGGCATTTCTCCAAAGAAGATATACAGACTGCCAACAAACACATGAAAGAATGCTCAACATCATTAATCATTAGAGAAATGCAAATCAAAACTACAATGAGATATCATCTCACACCAGTCAGAATGGCCATCATCAAGAAATCTAGAAACAATAAATGCTGGAGAGGGTGTGGAGAAAAGGGAACACTCTTGCACTGCTGGTGGGAATGTGAATTGGTACAGCCACTATGGAGAACGGTATGGAGGTTCCTTAAAAAACTAAAAATAGAACTACCATATGACCCAGCAATCCCACTACTAGGCATATACCCTGAGAAAACCATAATTCAAAAAGAGACATGTACCAAAATGTTCATTGCAGCTCTATTCACAATAGCCCAGAGATGGAAACAACCTAAGTGTCCATCATCGGATGAATGGATAAAGAAGATATGGCACATACATACAATGGAATATTACTCAGCCATAAAAAGAAATGAAACTGAGCTATTTGTAATGAGGTGGATAGACCTAGAGTCTGTCTTACAGAGTGAAGTAACTCAGAAAGAGAAAGAGAAATACCGTATGCTAACACATATATATGGAATTTAAGGGAAAAAAATGTCATGAAGAACCTAGGGGTAAAACAGGAATAAAGACACAGACCTACTTGAGAATGGACTTGAGGATATGGGGAGGGGGAAGGGTAAGCTGTGACAAAGCGAAAGAGAGGCATGGACATATATACAGTACCAAATGTAAGGTATTTAGATAGTGGGAAGCAGCCGCATAGCACAGGGAGATCAGCTCGGTGCTTTGTGACCGCCTGGAGGGGTGGGATAGGGAGGGTGGGAGGGAGGGAGACGCAAGAGGGAAGGGATGGGGGAACAGATGTATATGTATGACTGATTCACTTTGTTATAAAGCAGAAACTAATAAAAAAAAACCCACAATATAAAATTATAAACACTGACAATTTCCAGTATTGTTAAGGATGTGGAATAGCTGAATGTTCACATACTCCTGGTAGAATTGGGGTAACCATTTTGGAAAGCTGTTTAATAATATTTTAAAAAGCTGAATATGTGCAAATTCTATTATCCAGCAAGTAGACCCATAGGCATATACTCCAAAGACTTTTGTACTTAGGCAAACCAAAATAGATACAATAGTGTTCAGAGCAGTACCACTAAAAATAGTGCAAACTGAAAACAATCCAAATGTCCATCAAAAGATTCAATAAGGAAATAATGATGTAGTCACTCAAAGGAATACTACACAGCAATGAGAATAAATTAATTACTGCCTCACACAACAAAATGAATCTCACACACATACATAATATTTAGCTTAATAAAACAGAGTACACACGGAATGATTTCATTTACATAAAGTTCAGAAACAGACAAAACTAGTTGATGGTGACAAAAGTCAGGATAGCGGGTTCCTCTGAGTGAGTGTTAATTAAAGGGGGCAAAGCAGAGTTCTGAAATGCTAGGATATGCTCCATCTTTGTAAAAAATCTGTATGCCAGTTTTAAGGATATGCTCACTTTTCAAAAATTCATAAAATATACAAATATCAGATGGACACTTAGTTGTCTGCATGTTGTACTTCAAATAAAATGTTTACATAAAAATGAAGTAATTACGTTTTCCTTCCATTACTCCCTCATTTTAAGAAATAGCTGACCTATAGGACAAGTAAGAGAAATGTGGTTTCTGAGAAAGACCTAGCACTGATAAAATCAGAAATGGCCAAGGTAAATTTGGGGGCTTGCTTAAAATAATGCAGGTTTAACATTTTCCGCAATTATCTGTAGCTTGGCATATGTTTAAAAAAAGCTAGAGTTAAAACTTGATGCTGCTGCTGAATATGGTTCCTTTTATATAAAGTGAAAGCTTATAGTAGTCCACTGACCACATTAAATTTAAATAAAATTGTCAAACATTTGGTATAAGGAAAGTATTTTCAGTTAAATTAAAAAAAAGAAAATTGCAGTATATCTTCAAGTTTTGAAAATGTATCTGTGTAAAGCTGGTTGATGGTATTTTCCAATACTTTTTCTTCCCTAATGAAATACTCTTAATTGATATTAAGAACACAATAAATGTTAGCTTCATTATTGCTATAAAATTATTTTGCCTTTTGTAACATTAAGTGTATGCATGTGTATTTTAAGATATTCAGAGGCAAAAATATTCCTTATTTCTTAAGAACCAAATGTATATCAATATATTGAAATATATTAATATAATAAATATCTCTAAGCTATTAAACATATCAAACAATACCTGTGCATCAGTAAGAGCTTAGTCAATCCTGTTTAATAGGTTTTTTCCTAGCTTCCTTCTTTTTCTTTCAATAGAATCTTTGAGTAGATAAAATATCAGATGAATAATTTAAATGAGAACACAGAGCACAAAAAGTAACATTCTGGAAACAATCCCAAGAGCCAGTTAAAGAAAATGGGGAAACTGAACCACCTGAAGCATTTCCTCAACCCTCCATGAAGGCATTCATTCTTTCACTCACCATTTATTTAATGATATCTTATGCTCAAAACACCAGATTTAAATAACCAAAAATTTGGCACTAAAACATCAATTAATAAAAACAAATTTATAAAGGCTTGATGCAAAATTACTCTAGGCAAGGAAAACAAATGAAACATATATTCTATGGATCTTTATCACCTCTGAACTCCCACATTTCAATAGCACACTTGTATTTTAGAACTTAGCACACTATTTTTGAAGATTCTTCTAGCTGGTAAAGCCCTTGAGTGCAGGCCTCTACTCATTAATTTTATCCCCACTGCTTACCAAACAGGATACATACTTAGAAACAGTCTCAATATTTATGAGTTGCAAAATGCAATTTTACTGTGACCAGTGAAAATCTAACAGAAATTAACTATCCTATTCTCCAAAGCAAATATAAACAAACACCTCAAAATTATGGAAAATAATGATAAAATAAAGGTACAATCAAAAGAAATATTCTGCTTCTTTGAGGAAAAAATACTTTAAACAATTACTACAGGTAAATAATATAGGTATTAATAATACTGTCAGGTTCTCTGTGTTGTTTTTTAGGTTGTTGTTTTTTAAATCTATACTTTAATACAACCCTCTCTTTATAAGCTTCTGTAAAATAAAAGAGCTTAGCACAACTGCAATTTTTCTCTTTGAAGTCTGAATGTGAAATATAATCTAAGGTGCCAGGAAGAATGTAAAGCAGTTTTTCTGAGGTATTTTTACTCACAGAAATGTTAATTTAAATTTCATTTAAAAAGTATCTATTGAGTACCTACTACCTTATAACACATATCAAAATATCCATGCATTATTAGTATGTCACTTTTAGATAAAGGATGGCTTATTCAATAAATGATTCTGGCATCCTTCATAATCCAGCAGAGAAAAACAATTTGAACCAATATTTATTACCACCTATAAAAGTTACATTAAAATCTAATGGTAATGGAGTTCCCTCTGCAGAATGTCGGTATGAGGAAGTCTGTGAACCTGTCCCCAGTGATACAACTATAATGGTGAAAATTATTTTTAAAAAAAAACAAAAAAACAGCGGTGCCTTCAAGATGGTCGAGGAATAAGACATGGAGATCACCTTCCTCCCCACAAATACATCAAAACTACATTTACATGTGGAACAACTCCTACAGAACACGAAACAAATGCTGGCAAAAAACCTCAGACTTCCCAAAAGATGCCCTCAGGTGACCTACATGCAAAGACGGGGCCAAACCCAAAGCTAAACCCCAGGAGCTGTGTGAACAAATAAGAGAAAGGGAAATCTGTCCCAGCAACCTCAGGAGCAACAGATTAAATCTCCACAATCAACTTGATGTACCCAACATCTGTGGAATACCTGAATAGACAACGAATCATCCCAAACTGAGGCGGTGGATTTGGGAGGTACTGTAGACTTGGGGTTTGCTTTATGCATCCAATTTGTTTCTGCTTTTATGTTTATCTTAGTTTAGTATTTAGAGCTTATTATCATTCGTAGATTTGGTTATTGATTTGGTTGCTCTCTTCCTTTATTTAATATATATATATATATATATATATTTTTTTTTTTTTCCTTTTTCTCTTTTTGTGAGTGTGTATGTATATGCCTTCTTTGTGCCTGTCTGTATAGCTTTGTTTTTGCCATCTGTCCTAGGGTCTTGTCTGTTTTTGTTTTGTTTAGTATAGATTTTAGTGCTTGTTATCATTAGTGGATTTGTTTATTGGTTTGGTTGCTCTCTTTTTTCTTCCTCTCTTTTTTTATTACATTTAATAATTTTGTATTTTAATAACTTTATTTCTTTCCTTTTCTTTCTTTCCTTCCTTTTTTTTTTTTTTTTTGCAGTATGCGGGCCTCCCACCGCTGAGGCCTCTCTCGCTGCAGAGCACAGGCTCCGGACGCGCAGGCCCAGTGGCCATGGCCCACGGGCCCAGCCGCTCCGCGGCACGGGGGACCCTCCCGGACCGGGGCATGAACCCGCGTCCCCCGCATCAGCAGGCGGATTCCCAACCACTGTGCCACCAGGGAAGCTCCTCTTTCCTTCCTTTTTTTCTCCCTTTTCTTCTGAGCCATGTGGCTGGCAGGGTCTTGGTGCTCGGCCCGGGTGTCAGGGCTGAGCCTGAGGTGGGAGAGCCGAGTTTAGGACACTGGTCCACCAGAGACCTCCTGGCTCCATGTAATAACAAATGGAGAAAGCTCTCCCAGAGATCTGCATCTCAACACTAAGACCCAGCTCCATGCAACGACCTACAAGCTACACTGCTGGACACCCCATGCCAAACAACTAGCAACATAGGAACACAAACCCACCCATTAGCAGAGAGGCTGCCTAAAATCACAATAAGTTCACAGACACCCTGAAACACACCAGCAGAAGTGGTCCTGCCCACCAGAAAGACAAGATCCAGCCTCATCCACCAGAACACAGGTACCAGTCCCCTCCAACAGGAAGCCTAAATAACCCACTGAACCAACCTTACACACTGGGAGCACACACCAAAAACAACAGCAACTATGAACATGCAGCCTGTGAAAAGGAGACCCCAAACACAGTAAGTTAAGCAAAATAAGAAGACAGAGAAACACACAGCACATGAAGGATCAAGGTAAAAACCCACCAGACCAAACAAAGGAAGAGGAAATAGGCAGTCTACCTGAAAAAGAATTCAGAGTAATGATAGTAAAGATGATCCAAAATCTTGGAAACCGAATGGATAAAATACAAGAAACATTTAACAAGGACATAGAAGAACTAAAGAGCAAACAAACGCTGATGAACAACACAATAAATGAAATTTAAAATTCTCTAGAAGGAATCAATAGCAGAATAACTGAGGCAGAAGAATGGCTAAGTGACCTGGAAGATAAAATAGTGGAAATAACTACCGCAGAGCGGAATAAAGAAAAAAGAATGAAAAGAATTGAGGACACTCTCAGTGCCCTCTGGAACAACACTAAATGCAACAACATAGGAATTATAAGGGTCCCAGAAGAAGAAGAGAAAAACAAAAGGGACTGAGAAAATATTTGAAAAGATTATAGTTGAGAACTTCCCTAATATGGGAAAGGAAATAATCAGTCAAGTCCAGGAAGTGCAGAGAGTCCCATACAGAATAAATCCAAAGAGAAACATGCCAAGAAACACATTAATCAAAATATGAAAAATTAAATACAAAGAAAAAATATTAAAAGCAGCAAGGGAGAAGCAACAATTAATATACAAGGGAATCCCCATAAGGTTAACAGCTGATCTTTCAGCAGAAACTCTGCAAGCCAGAAGGGAGTGGCAGGACATATTTAAAGTGATGAAAGGGAAAAACCTACAACCAAGATTCCTCTACCCAAAAAGGATCTCATTGAGATTCAACAGAGAAATTAAAAACTTTACAGACAAACAAAAGCTAAGGGAACTCAGCACCACCAAACCAGCTTTACAACAAATGCTAAAGGAACTTCTCTAGGCAGAAAACAGAACAGAAGGAAAAGACTTACAATAACAAAACCAAAACAATGAAGAAAATGGTAATAGGAACATATATATTGATAACTACCTTAAATATAAATGGATTAAATGCTCTAACCAAAAGACATACACTGGCTTAATGGAAACAAAAACAAGACCCATACGTATGCTGTCTACAAGACACCCACTTCAGACCTAGGGACACATATACACTGAAAGTAAGGTGATAGAAAAAGATATTTCATGAAAATGGAAATCAAAAGAAAGCTGGAGTAGCAACTCTTATATCAGACAAAATAGACTTTAAAATAAAGACTATTAGAAGAGACAAAGAAGGACACTACATAATGATCAAGGGATCAATCCAAGAAGAAGATATAAAAACTGTAAATATTTATGCACCCAACATAGAAGCACCTCAATACATAAGGCAAATGCTAACAGCCATTAAAGGGGAAATTGACAGTAACACAAACATAGGAGGGGACTTTAAAACCCCACTTTCAGCAATGGACAGATCATCCAAAATGAAAATAAATAAGGAAATACAAGCTTTAAATGATACATTAAACAAGATGGACTTAATTGATATTTACAGGACATTCCATCCAAAAACAACAGAATACACTTTCTTCTCAAGTGCTCATGGAATATTCGCCAGGAGAGATCATATCTTGGGTCACAAATAAAGACTTGGTAAATTTAAGAAAACTGAGATCATATCAAGTATGTTTTCCAACCACAACACTATGAGACCAGACATCAATTACAGGAAAAAATCTGTAAAAACTATAAACACATGGAGACTAAACACTACACTAGTTAATAACCAAGAGATCACTGAAGAAGTCAAAGAGGAAATCAAAAAATACTTAGAAACAAATGACAATGAAAACACGACCCAAAACCTATTGGATGCAGCAAAAGCAGTTCTAAGAGGGAAGTTTATAGCAATACAATCCTACCTCAGGAAACATGAAACATCTCAAATAAACAACCTTACCTTTCACCTAAAGCAATTAGAGGAAGAAGAACAAAGAAATGCAAAAGTTAGCAGAAAGAAAGAAATCATAAAGATCAGAACAGAAACAAATGAAAAAGAAATGAAGGGAACGATAGCAAAGATCAATAAAACTATAAGCTGGTTCTTTGGAAAGATAAAGAAAGCTGATAAACCATTAGCCAGACTCATCAAGAAAAAAAGGGAGAAGACTCAAATCAATAGAATTAGAAATCAAAAGGAGAAGTAAAAGCTGACACAGCAGAAATACAAAGGATCATGAGAGGTTACTACAAGCAACTACATGCCAAAAAAATGGAAAACCTGGAAGAAATGGACAAATTCTTAGAAAAGCACAACCTTCCAAGACTGAATCAGGAAAAAATAGAAAATATAAACAGAACAATCACAAGCCCTGAAATTGAGACTGTGATTTAAAACATTCCAACAAACAAAAGCCCAGCACCAGATGGCTTCACAGGTGAACTTTATCAAACATTTACAGAAGAGCTAACACCTATCCTTCTCAAACTCTTCCAAAATACAGCAGAGGGAGGAACACTCCCAAACTCATTCTATGAGGCCACCATCACCCTGATACCAAAACCAGACAAAGATGTCACAAAAAAAGAAAACTACAGGCCAATATCACTGATGAACACAGAGGCAAAAATCCTCAACAAAATACTAGCAAATAGAATCCAACAGCACACTGAAAGGATAATATACCATGTTCAATGGGGTTTACCCCCGGAATGCAAGGATTCTTCAGTATATGCAAGTCAATCAATGTGAAACACCATATTAACAAACTGAAGGAGAAAAACCATATGATCATCTCAATAGATGGAGAAAAAGTTTTTGATAAAATTGAACACCCATTTATGATAAAAACTCTCCAGAAAGTGGGCATAGAGGGAACCTATCTTAACATAATAAAGGCCATATATGACAAACTCACAGCTAACATCGTTCTCAATGGTGAAACACTGAAACCATTTCCACTAAGATCAGGAACAAGACAAGGTTGCCCACTCTCACTACTATTATTCAACATAGTTTTGGAAGTTTTAGCCACAGCAATCAGAGTAGAAAAAGAAATAAAAGGAATCCAAATCAGAAAAGAAGTAAAACTGTCACCGTTTGCAGATGACAGGATACTATACATAGAGAATCCTAAAGATGCTACCAGAAAACTACTAGAGCTAATCAGTGAATTTGGCAAAGTAGCAGGATACAAAATTAATGCACAGAAATCTCTTGCATTCCTATACACTAATGATGAAAAATCTGAAAGAGCAATTAAGGAAACACTCCCATTTACCACTGCAACAAAATTAATAAAATACCTACGGATAAACCTACCTAAGGAGACAAATGACCTGTATGCAGAAAACTATAAGACACTGATGAAAGAAATGAAAGATGATACAAACAGATGGAGAGATACACCATGTTCTTGGATTGTAAGAATCAACACTGTGAAAATGACTATACTACCCAAAGCAATCTACAGTTGCAATCTGTATCTACAATGCAATCCCTATCACACTACCAATGGCATTTTTTACAGAACTAGAACAAAAAATTTCACAGTTTGAATGGAAACGCAAAAGACCACGAATAGCGAAAGCAATCTTGAGAAGGAAAAATGGAGCTGGAGGAATCAGGCTTCCTGACTTCAGACTATACTACAAAGCTACAGTAATCAAGACAGTATGGTACTGGCACAAAAACAGAAATACAGATCAATGGAACAGGATAGAAAGCCCAGAATAAACCCATGCACATATGGTCACTTTATCTTTGATAAAGGAGGGAAGAATATACAGTGGAGAAAAGACAGCCTCTTCAATAAGTGGCACTGGGAAAACTGCACAGCTACGTGGAAAAGAATGAAAGTAGAACACTCCCTAACACTATACACAAAAATAAACTCAAAATGGATTAAAGACCTAAATGTAAGGCCAGACACTATAAAACTCTTAGAGGAAAACATAGGCAGAACACTCCATGGCATAAATCACAGCAAGATCCTTCTTGACCTACATCCTAGAGAAAGGGAAATAAAAACAAAAATGAACAAATGGGATGTAATGAATCTTAAAAGGTTTTGCACAGCAAAGGAAACCATAAACAAGATGAAAAGACAACCCCCAGTATGGAAGAAAATACTTGCAAACGAAGCAACTGACAAAGGATTAATCTCCAAAATATAGAAGCAGCTCATGCAGCTCAATATCAAAAATACAAACAACCCAATCCAAAAATGGACAGAAGACCTAAACAGACATTTCTTCAAAGAAGATATACAGATTGCCAACAAACACATGAAAGGATGCTCAACATCACTAATCATTAGAGAAATGCAAATCAAAACTACTATGAGGTCTCACCTTACACCAGTCAGCATGGCCATCATCAAAAAATCTACAAACAATAAATCCTGGAGAGGGTGTGGCAAAAAAGGGAACCCTCTTGCACTGTTGGTGGAAATGTAAATTGATACAGCCACTTTGGAGAATAGTATGGAGGTTCCTTCAAAAACTAAATATAGAACTACCATATGACCCAGCAATCCCACTACTGGGCATATGCCCTGAGAAAACCATAATTCGAAAAGAGTCATGTACCACAATGTTCACTGCAGCTCTATTTACAATAGCCAGGACATGGAAACAACCTAATTGTCCATCGACAGATAAAGGGATAAAGAAGATGTGGCACATATATACAATGGAATATTACTCAGCCATAAAAAGAAATGAAATTGAATTATTTGTAGTGAGGTGGATGGACCTAGAGTCTGTCATACAGAGTGAAGTAAGTCAGAAAGAGAAAAACAAATATCGTATGCTAACACATATATATGGAATCTAAAAAAAAAAAAAAAAAAAGATTCTGAAGACCCTAGGGGCAGGAAAGAAATAAAGACACAGACATAGAGAATGGACTTGGGAACACAGGGAGGGAGAGGGTAAGCTGGGATGAAGTGAGAGAACTCCATGGACATATATACACTACCAAATGTAAAATAGATAGCTAGTGGGAAGCAGCTGCATAGCACAGGGCGATCAGCTTGGTGCTTTGTGTCCACCTAGAGGGGTGGGATAGGGAGGGTAGGAGGGAGATGCAAGAGGGAGCAGATATGGGGATATACGTGTACTTATAGTTGATTCACTTTGTTATACAGCAGAAACTAACACACCATTGTAAAGCAATTATACTCCAATAAAGATGTTATAAAAATCAAAACAAAACAAAACAAAAATTTAATGTTTCTGGAATCTGTCCTAAGGGAATAGAGCATGTGAAGAAAGTATTATCCAAAAAATCTACTAAATCTTGGTAACCACAGAAAGAGTGTGTCAATTAAGCCCCAAAGCAATGCCTCCATCCAACAGATTTCTGTGATGGAAGCTCCTCCCCAGAGAGAGCCCCCTCTTCTGAAGGAAAAGCGGCTTCCTTTTCCTCAGCTCCCAGTAAAGGAATGCAGTAACTCAATGGGAGGGGCAGGTCAACAGCTTTCCTCATCCCCTTCTTTCCCTGACATGCAGAGGTTAAATTCCTGGCAAGTGTAGCCAAGAGTTCAGTGGCACCTTTCCTCTACCAGTGATCACCCTATGATGGTAGCTTTACACCAGGGGAAGCAAGCCAGGAATACTGGGACCTTGAATGTCCTCACCTAAGCCACCTGTAGGGGTGGAGGTTCCATTCCAGCAGAGGCAAGATGTGAAGACCAGAGGCTACCACCCCCACCAATCTCTGCTACTAAAGCAGGAGTGTCGCTCTGGAACAGTGGCTCTAGATTTTTCCCAGGCCAAGAGGGAGTTGATAAGAACAGAGACCTTCTAAGGTTCCCCCCCAAAAGCTGATTTTACTTAAAACAGAGTGCAGGGAAGCTTAAGCTGAAGGATGCTCTTGATACAAAGGGAGATTTTGCTGGTGAGCAATTAAGGGGAGACTGGTAGCTCTATAAGAGCAACAAGCTAAACCATAGGTCTTTTTTTATAAACTAATTTTTTATAAACTAATTTATCAGAGAGAACCAGGGGAAAGATACAGGTAAGAGGTGCCCTCCTAGAGTTCAAACAAATCTCAAAAACTAGCCTCAAAACCATCCTTGCAAAGTGGCCTAATTTAATTGGATCAGACTGTGGACAAATTTATGCCCCAGGGCATTGTTAAAAACAATAAAGCAATTAGGCAGCAATTAACAGAGCCTAAGGGCTGAGTGTGATACCAAATGAGATTGTAAAATTCTTTAACACAGTCATTATATCTACCCATTAATTTTATCCCCCTTGCTTACCAAGGAAACAGAATACTTAGAAAGAGGCTAACAATGTTTGTGAACGGCAAAATGTAATTTTATTGTGAGCACTGAAAACCTAATGTAAATTGATTATCCCATCCCCCAAAGCAAATATAAACAAATACATCAAGATTATGATAAATAATGATAAAATTACAATCAAAAGAAATATTCTCCTTCTTTAAGGAAAAAAATACTTTAAATACCAACTAGATTCAGCATAGGCATTTATAATGGTTTAATAGAGAGATCAGGGAAAGGAATATAGAACTCAAGCATGACTGTGATCATGGCCAAGGTTGTGCTCTTTGAGAAGAATCATCAGAGGCTTCATAGTGCAGGAAAAATCAATTTCACTAAAATAATCCAGCCAATTCTCTAATCAAATTAACAGGAAAACAACAACAAAAACAATCCCTGGAGAAGGGTTTGGAGTGGAATCAGTATACAGATGCAGATAACGTAAAATGTACAGGTGGGGGGGCAGTTGTGGGAAGGAAGGGAGAGGAGCATAAAGAAATAGGAAAGAGTGACCCATAGGCTGGAAAACAATCAGGCAAGAAAACTCCTTGTAAGAGGCCCTGATGTTAGATTTAACACAAAAAGGCTTCAAAGCAGTCGTTATAACTACCTTTAAATAATTAAACAAAACCATTCTTAAATAAGTTGAGGAAGGTATGATGACAATGTTTCATCAAATAGAGAATATCAATAAAGAGATAATGACTATGAAAATAAACTGACTGAAAATTCTGGATTGAAAAGTAAAATAACTAAAATGAAAATTTCACTAGAGGGGCTCAACAGTAAATTTGAATTGGCAGAAGAAAGAATCAGCAAACTTGAAGATATGGCAATAGAAATTATGCATTCTGAAGTCAACAGAGGAAAAAGGATGAAAAAAATGAACAGAGCCTCAGAGAAACATGGGAAACAATTAAGTGTATCAATGAATACGTAACAGGAGTAACATAAAGAGAGGACAGAGAGAAGGAAGCAGAAAAATAGTCAAAGGAATAATGGCCAAAACGTCCCAAACTTAATGAAAAATGACCTAAAAAATTGAAGAAGCTCAACATACTTTAAGTAGGATAAATATGAAGAGATCCACACCCAGACACATCATAGTAAAAATGTTGCAAGCCAAAGAGAAAAGTTTGAAATAAACAAGAGAAAAAAGACTTATTATGTGCAAGGGAACCACAATAACATTAACATCAATCCAAAAATAAAATGAAGGAAAAAAATCCGTTTACAATAACATTAAAAATAATAAAATAGTAAGGGATAAATTTAACAGAAGAAATGAAAAACATACTCTGAAAACTAAAAAAAAAAATAATTGAAAGAAATCAAAGAAGGTATAAATAAATGGAAAGACATCCCAAGTTATGGATCAGAAGACTTAATATTGTTAAGATGGTAATATTCTCAAAAGTGATCTACAGATTTAAGACAATTCCTATCAAAATTACAACTGTCTTCTTTACAGAAATTGACAGGCTGATCCTAAATTCATTTGGAAATTCAGGGTCCCAGAACAGACAAAACCACCTTGAAAATGAAAAAAAAAAAAAAAAAATTGCAGGACTCACACTTCTAAAAATCTAAAGGAAATTTTTTTAAATATAAAAAAAAAGATTAGAACAGTTTAGGTATTGACACAGAGAATATATTCTTAAACTAGACACGAAACTCCACATCATACATGAAAAATCAAATTTTCTATAGAGCTATGGATAATTTAAAAAGAGACTATATATGTTTGAGGAAAAACAGAAAAATCCCCAAAACTTCTCTATCACAATAGCATTTAATCATATATTATTCTGACCCTGCTCCCTCCCTCCAGTTTGCTTGTTCACCTATTCCTACTATGACCATTCTTGGACTCATTATGACCTGCTGTCCATTCATCACTTTACTTTTACCCGGTCCATCGTTCCTCTCTTTTCATCATTCCCTTCCTTGTCAAGTTTAGATTTTCTGGCTCATCATGTTCCTATGATTCTTGCCCTTCTCATCATCTGGATACGCCCATATGACAAAAGCCCAATCCATGGTGGACCTTGACATTCTACAGCCAGTACTTTTGGAAAAATCCACTCTTTAAAGCAGACAGGTTTGATAATGAAGTCTTCAACTCCAGGCCATGTATCACTCACTCTCAAGCTAGCTTATTCTGCTGCTTTCAGTGAACTCAATCTCTCACTCTTCAGTGACTATTTCAAACTCCATTCACCTCAAGCTCTTTACCTTCCTCCCTATCTCAACATACCCATCACTACCAGTCCATGATTTTGACTTCTACCTTCTCTAGGGGGACGAAACTGTGGTGATCAGATGGGAAACCCCTAGACTTTCTATTACCAAGTGCCACACCCATCTTCTTCACCGGCTTTCTTCCTTCCTTCCAGTTTTCTTGGAAATGGTGCTCTGCTTCCTTTCTCAGGAACACCTCTCCACCAGTGCTCTGATCACTGCCTTCTCCACCCCTGCCTTTTAAGAGATCATTATAATAGGCAACCAATTTCCATTTTTACTTTGACTATTTAACTGCTCCCTCTCAATGGGTCCTCTATTCCTTTGACAATAAACATACTAAATCCTCCCCCACATGAAAAAATAAATCAAACAAAACCCCACCTCTCTTCTTCAATCATGCTGTTCCAGTTACCCTTATGAGTATTTACACTTCATAACAAATTTCTTACAAGATATGCCTGTCTCTATTTTTTCCTTCCTTTCTTCTTTAACTCAACCCTGATCCTATTCCAATCTGGCTTTCCTCACTATCAAATAAATGAAATGGTTCTAAAAAGTACACTAATGAGAAACAAGGAATTAAAATGATCATTATTTGTAAGTGATATGATTTTCTGGAAAACTCAAGGGCATAAAATGAAAAACAATGAAAAATTATCAAAAATTGAGTAAGATGGCTAAGAAAAAAAATAGCTTTCACATACACAACAATTCTATTACAGAAGGAAAGACCCCATTTACAATAGAAAATTTTAAAAGAGAACATTGGCCTCAAGGTACTCAACAAGAAATTCTTAGATCTAAGAACTTTCTCAACAAGGAATTCTAAGATCTAAGAAATTCTAAGATTTACATGCAGGGGAAAAAATGAAGCAGTCTATCCAAATTGTCTCCTTCCATTCTCTTTTGAAGCCACTTCTAACTGGTTTTTCCTCCCTACCATGCCTCCAAAATTGCTCTTGTCAAGACCACCAGTGAACTACACATGTGAAATCTGATGGTGACCTCTCCATCGTCATCTATTCAATACTTAAGCCTTAATAATATAAACCACTCACTCCTTAAATATTTACTCCCTTGATTTCAGTGATACAAACACTTGGTTTTCCTCTACCTCACTTCATTGGCTATTACTTTTCAGTTTTATTTGCAAGCTTAATCCCTTTTATTCAGCCATTAAGATATGGAAATCTCAAGGCTAAGTCTTGGGCCCTCTTCTCATTCTATTCTATAGTACATGTCATTTATATCCATGGTCTTAATTAACATCTATATGTTGGTGGTTCCCATTTTTTTTTAAACTCCTGCTTAGAACTCTAAACTTCAGACCTATAGAGCCAATTTCTTATTCAAAATTTCCATACAGACTTCTCAAAGGCACCTCAGATGCGACATGGCCAAAACTAAAATCATGCTTTTTTTCCAGTTTTACCTACCCCAGTAAATGACACCAATCCGTTCATCTATTGGCCTAACAAGACACTGAAGCTGAGTATCAGAGGAAACCAAGGCAGTTATAGTTCACAGGAAGAGAATCATAGGACCAAAGAAGAGAACCAGAGCACCACAGAGAGAGGACTTCTCCTTGGAGGAAACTATCAGGGGCTGGGCAAGAACTACTCACAAAGTCTGTTCTCACCAGGCAGACTGGAAAAACACAGGCCTCAGTGATGGGGAAGAATCTGCCACGGACTGAACACTTCTGGTTCTGCCTAAGACAGCTTAAGGTTCCAAAGTATTGAGCTATTTACAGATACAGGCATATCTCATTTTGTTGTGTTACTCCACTTCGCAGATATTGCGTTTTTTTACAAATTGAAAGTTTATGGCAATCATGCATCAAGCAAGTCTATCAGCGCCATTTTTCTGACAGTATTTGCTCACTTTGTGTCTCTGTGTCCTATTTTGGGAATTCTCACAATATTTCAAACTTCCATTATTATTATATCTGTTACGGTGATCTGTGACCAGTGATCTTTGATGGCATTATTATAATTGTTTCAGGGCACCACAAACCACACCCATATAAGAAGGTAAACTTAATAAATGTGTGGGTTCTGACTGCTCCCTCTGAAGGCTCAGATGAGGGTTAGCAATTTTTAGCAATAAAGTATTTTTTAATTAAGATATGTATATTGTTATTTTGGATATAATGCTGTTGTGCACTTAAGATACTAAGTATAAACATACTTTTATATGCACTGGGAAACTAACAAGTTCACGTGACTTCCTTTACTGCAACATTTATTTTATAGCAGTGGTCTGGAACCGAATCCAAAATATCTTTGAGGTCTGCCTATACCTTAACTATATCAAGCTCACTTCCATGCCTGCTCACAAGCTTCCTCTCTCTTCCTGAAAATTATATTGCCAGGGGCTTCCTGTACACTCCCTCCTTCAATGTTGTTTCTCCTGTTAGACTATAAGCTCCGTGAAAGCAGACGCAGGACAATCTCATGTAACATAGTATCCCCAATGTCTAGCACATTGCATAGCCCACTGTAAAACTTCAATTACTATTTTAAATACAACTACTTTTTCCTCAGTCGTCTTCAGCTTACTAATAGATATTGTTGAAATCATTTTTATTCTGTTTCAGTAACACACAGAGGGTCTTGTTCTCTGAACTGTCACACTGGGTCTATTTTTTGAACTGCCACATCTTTCTTATGTTGCATTATTGATCTGTCTTTTCAACATAAGACAGGGAGGTCAGTAGGTGCTGGATCATTACTGGATATTGAGATGGTCTCTTCAGAAACTCTGTTGGGCACTGTAGAAGTCTTTCAGGCTCAGATAAGGAAAAAGTGCATGTTTACCCCACTGATGCTTCCCCAAGTAGAGGTTTGCACTTGTGGGGAGTAGCGATTCATTCTGTAATAAAAAACGTATTAACCACTTGTTTAAGGATACATCAGTGAGGCTAGGCCTCCCTTTAGCTGGCAAAACAGCCAGCCTTTGGACATAGAAAACCAGCCAACCCCTTAGGCAAGCATAGACTGGAAACATTTTCTGCAGTGTTGTAAACGTCCGCAGTTGAGAGACTAAATCCTAGGGAACGTTTCCAGAGAGCAGGAGCCAGATAGAGATTTGTTTCTCCCGAAGGCTCCACTCTTGCCTCCGGCCCTGACAACTCAGCTGGTTTTGCCTAAGGTAGTTTCTACAGTCCCTTTCAGTGAAATCCCACAGGCAGCTCTCTATAGGCAGCCACTTGTACTTTGGACACCTCTCACCTCCGTCTAGTCTCACCTTCATCGCCTCCAGCAGAAACTCCTCCCAGTTTCTGGAATCTGGATGGCATTCTTCCCCCAGGTTCCAGAACTGATAAAGAAATATATTGATGGGAAAAAGCCAGTATCATTTTAATGGGAATCTAGAAGCAGAGAAGCAATTCAATATGCAGACTTATACTGCCACCTTAATCCAGAGGTTCAAACGTTATTAGACTGTTTACTTCCTGCCTACAATTGATTCTTTATTCCTTTACACTGGTCTTTAATAAATTTTACAAATGGAATCAAAATATTTTCTCAGGCAACTTTATTTTTTGAATAGGGTTTGATAACTACTATGAGTTTAAAGGTGATTTAATAAGTGAAATCTGTTCTCTTCTTTCTACTCTCGAGCCTAGTTTAAGGGTAAGTCATTGTAGGACACCCGTCCCTAATGGTCCACGGTGACCTTGGCATTACAACGCCCCTATAAAAAGGAGAGGCACTGATACATAATCTGCCATATGCATGACTCCCTTTCTCAAACTCTAGTCATTTGTATGATAAAGCAAGGTTAAAATTCCTTATTCTCCATTCCTGTATAAACTGGTAGTTAAGAATTAAGCATACACATATTACTAAATAATTTATATAACAAAAGGTGATTATGCAAATATTAGATGACAATAGTAAATATTTATTAATCTGATATGCCAATGGCTGGTGATCATACAGGGCCAAAGACACTCCCACAGGCCATGGGGTGGCCACTTAGTATTCAATATAAAGGAGAAAAAAAGGGGGTTAATGCACAGAATGGGATGTTGTCCATGTTAAATAAGTTTGTGCTCTTCAATTAACTACCTTATGCACGGGACAGAGTGGGCTCCATTTGTTGGATTGCCTATTATGTGCAATTACTTGCACATCTGTAATTCAATCCAGTCTAAACATTATTTGATATACACTGAAGCAGATTCTGATAAACATAAGTTGATGTTAACTATCCAGTTAGCTAAGAAATGAATAATATCCAGATGAAATCACTTCCCTGCATGAGCATAAAGCTCAAATGGCGAGAATGGAAATACCAAGGCGTGGTCTGCAAGGATATCTTTGGTCATGTATGATTTACTATCACCAGTAAGTGACTTAGTCTGGAAGGAATATTGGATTTCCTAAGTACTTTAAGATTCGCTTTCAGAAGCAGGGAAAAAGCCAAGATGTCAGTTGCATTAAAATAATTACATCTCAGGTATGTGCTTACTTTTACCTAAAGGCTTAAGATATGAGTATTTTTTCACATCTTTAATAGTTTTGAATTTTTATAATCTGTTTGGTAAACTGACATTTCATTGTATATGCTATTTGTAGAATAAAATAACGGTATAATTTTAAAATCAACATATACAGTACATAGAGCAATCTCTAAGAGGAGCCTGAGTTATTGCAAATGTATGAGCTATTTCCATGGAAGAAAAAGATGGAAAGCCCTTTCCCATTTGTATTTATAAAGGCTGCGTGACTCTTTAAATATATACACTGATGCCAACAGAGCCATCAGAAATCAATAAATCACATTCTCATGTGCTGTAAAATGTCTGACACACACATTCATTTTCCTGGTCCGAAATTCTCTGCAAAAGGGACTGTGTAAATGTTCCATTTTAGTTTAATGACATTCTCCACAGTTAAAATGATGTGCATTATTACCAGTGAGCTCAAAAACCTGAAGAGCACAAAGCTAGATAGGGATTTAAAGAGACTACATAGTACATATCCTTCATAGTACATATCCTTCAGTGGCCGGTCATTTAACAGACCACAGACACACACATATGAATGCAGAACCAAATTGGGAGATTAGTAAGAATGGATTGAAATGCTGCAATTACCATTTGGACAAAAAAATAATAGGCATAATTTATTTAGAAGCAGCTGGGGGATGGTCCTATAAGTATTTGGAGAGATAGCCCTGATAGGCCGACGCCACTGAATGGAGAAAGAGATGAACATCACTTAAAAATGATACAGACAACAGAAATGACAATAACCTATTCATCAGTGACGTTCAACCTGAAAGTGTAACAAAAACCTAAATAAGACTCCACTTGAGTTGACATTTATTCCACCAGCTGCCATATATTTTAAAAAGGTCTCAAAATTGTTCTACGTAGACATCGTTTATAAAGTACAAATTCTTAAAGAAAGAAGGCATCTGTTATGTATAATCTAGAAGGTTCTAAGAATTCTGCAAGCACATCTTGCAGAGAGCTAAGCAGAAAAGGCACATCTGAAATAAACCCAAGCCCTGAATTTATTAAGCCAGTATTCCTACGTGGGGACTGAAGGAAGAACTAGCTACAATTCTGCCTGTTCACTGGCACTGACCAATGTTGCTCTGGCCTCTTGTTTCTTTGTATTTGATCTCTGAACCAAAATGCTGTGGCCAAGGAGATGACACTTGACTCATGCGTTTACCCAAACCTGATCATATTCAAAGTGTGTTATTCTGAGACTCTTCATTCAAAATGTAGCTTTCTTCCTTTAATCTACATTTTCCTTTCCCTGAGACCTCCACTCACTCTAGCTCCTCTGACCTAACTTTTCTTCCTATCCAGCCTGGACCCCATAATCAACCACCCCCACAAGCATCTCACAAGTCCCCTACAACCTTTCGGCTCCTTTGTAAATCTCCAACACCCTGGCAAAATCCAACTCCTGGCACCAAGCTAAGTGTACCAATACTTAGCACTGCGGGGTGGAAAACACAGAAGTAGACCAAGTGTGTCTGCTGGCATCTGAACTCAGATGGGGCCTCAATGCTGTTCAGCAGCCACTTCTTCCCCAGGATGAATCCACAGTACAATCCATCAAGCTGCTTTCCAAAGCCTTTAACTCTTGTGAAACCCCTAATTCTCTAGCCTCTGAGAAGACAAAGACACCACCACCCAGCTGAAAACCCCTCACTCTGCACCATACTCTTCACACTTAGTTATTTCTTCACTCCTTTCCTGCTTCTCTCCTCTCTGATCTCAGAAATCAACATTTTTTTCTTAAACCAGCTTCTTTATCAATAGAGTCCATTCTTTTCCATCTCTTCAAAGACTCTCATCCATAAATCAAATCCTCTATCTTCTATCTTCAATTTCTTCTATCAACTGCCTCAATTTTTAGGACAAAAACATGTTTAAGCCCATCCTAGCTTTAAAAACATACCAATCTTTTGCTACTCTCAAATGCGTAATAAATACTTACTGCCTAAAAGGGGTATTCAATTCTTCCCTCCCCCTCAAATCTAATTACCAAATCATGATGATTTTATTTCTAAAATGCCTGTATTGGATAGAATTGCCCCCCTGCACAAGTTCATAGGTTGAAGCCCTAACCATGTGACTATATTTGGAGACATGGCCTTCAAAGAGGTAATTAAGATTAAATGAGGTCGTATAGGTGGGCCCCAACCCAATATGAGGGGTGTCTTTATAAGAAGAGAAAGGGACACTAGTGATGCAGGCATGCAGAAAATGGTCACGTGAGGACACACAGAGAAGGAGGCTGTCTAAAAGCCGAGTAGAGAGGCCTCAGGAGAATCGAAATATGCTAGCATCTTGAACTTGGATTTGCAGCCTCCAGAACTGTGAGAAAATAAATTGCTGTTTCTAAGTCACCCAGTCTGTGGTATTTTGTTATGGTAGCCCTAGCAAACTAATACAATGTCTCATGAATGAGGCCTTTCCTTTTCACTCTTTGGCTTTGGCAAAAGTTCTTATGTTTATCAGATATGTTAAACTAGCTTTATAAGTGGCTTCCCAGGCTATATTCATTCACTAGGAAAACACTTACTGAGCACTTACTATATGCCAGGCACAGTGAATGGGAGAAACAGAGCCACTGTCCTGGGGCTGTTTATTTTCATGAGGAAAGACAAATGAACAAATACCTAAACAAGTTAATCATAGACTATGACAAGTGCAGGAAAGGAAATAAATAGATAACTAAGACAGAAAACATCCAGAGAGGCTACTTTAGATGGGAGGGGAGGAAAGAAAAGCCTTTATGAGGAGCTGACATTGAGACTTGGTGGAGAAGAACGAGCTGGCCTTGGCAAATGATGCCGAGAAAACATTCCTGGCGGAGCTGTGAGCAAGCACAGAGGCTGAGAGAGAACACAGGCTGAGGTCTGAGGGGCAGGAAGGAAGACAGTGTGGCTACACCACAGCCAGGTGGAGAATGGGGGAATCTCTTCTCTATTCCACGCTTCATTCCTCCAATAGAGCTCTTTTTCTATAATATAAATCTAATAATGTCATGCTCCAAATGTAAAATCTTGCTATGTTCTACATGGCCTTTTTTACAGGCTTGCTCCAGCCTACCTTTCTAGCCTCAAGTTTCTCACCCTATACCCCAGTCATCTAAAATTATGCGTGGATAGACATCGTATACTTCTCTGCCTCTCTTGGGTGCCAGGGAGCATCATGTAGGGAAAGAGCATCAACTTGGCACTGACAAACCTGTGATCAAATTCTGGCTCCTGCGTTTTTACTTGGAAGAAGTTAGGTTAAGTCCTTTTCTCTCCCTGATCCGCAGTTTCCACATATGAGGTGGGGTTAATAATGCAGACTCTTTGGAGAGTTACTGTGAGCATTAGTGCTCATCTCTGTAGGAGGCCTAGCACTGTACGTAATCAGTATTATTATTGGCACATCTGTTTTCTCTACTAGGAATGCCTGACACACTTCTTAACTTGGGAAACTTCCTCCATTGTTTTGGACCTAGTTCAGTAATACCTTCTCTTGAAACCTTCTCCAACTCCCACAGACGGAACATAATCACCTCCTCTATGTCACCTTAATACAATGCATATACTAACACCATGGCAGAGTTCTGGACCTACAGGCCTTCACCTCACGCCCACCCCCACTCTTCTCTAACCATGACTTCCCTCAAGGTAGGAAGTGGAACTTATTAATGTTTATATCATCAATGCTTATCTGGCACATAATACGTGTTAAATAAACACTGGTTCAATGAATGAACTATATATCCTAGTCCTCCCCCAAACCACCCGAGTCTGCTTACATCCACACCATTCTACTTCCTCAAAAGGTCTGTCATTCAGGAGCCTGGCAGGTACAGGTGGCTCATTCAAGTCATCATCATTCAAAGAAAGTAGATTAAAGTGACTATTTATAAAGGTGTGGGGAGGATGCAGCAAAACCACAGAGGGCAGTGCAGTAAACCAGAGCTAATGATGGGGGCTAGTATTTGACATGAACGGTAAGGGGAGAAGGGGGTGATTGGAATTTGGACAGAGAGAGCTGTGTGGCAAGGGCCTTCTGACAGAAGCTGGTCAGTGGATGTGGCCCGTGCTGACCACACAGGGCAGGTGAGGGGCTCAGCCTCATTTTTCTTCCTCCACCCAATCCCCTGTTGGGGCTTCCCAAGAGCTGAAACCTATTAGAATCCAGAAGGCCTTCTCGTCCCCCTCCTGAGGAATTCAGGCCTGAAGCTAAAATTAACATAGGCCCCTGCGTGAGGGGCTCATGATGGCTCAGAGTGGGATCACAGCACCCAGCGGGGTGAGGTAGAGGGGAGGCCTGGGGAGGAGCTGCAGAGACAGAGCATGGTTGGGGATGGGCACCTGTACAGGACAGGCCTGTACAGGGTCAGGGGTCAAGTAGGAAGGTGGGTGGGTACGTGGGCCGTCATGGAAAGTCAGAGCCTCAGGGCAGTAAGGAGACCATCCCCATGGGGAGATATGCTGGCCAACATGGAAGACTGGTTACCTACAAGGGGATTAATGGACTACTTAGATATATTAAGGGTAATAGAAACTGAGTTTCTCACTGTCACTGTCAAACAGCTTTGGAAAGGGAGAAAACTAGAATGAACTATGGGGTATTAGATTAGCATTGAAGGTATTAGTGTGAATTCATGGTTTACAAGATATAGAGGAACACATAGAAATAAATGTAGATAGAAATTGTGCTATGTTTATATATAGGCTCATACTCTTTCTTCTATAAGATGTTCCTTATCTCCAAGACACAGAAGGAGGTGTTCACACACACATACATGAACACACATGTATGGATGTATGCATTCCTATATACACATACGTATATTTCCTAGGTCTGTCATAGATCTGGGAGAAGCAACACCCCAATAGCAAAGAGCATATGTTTCATGAGACATTGACTTCTAAATACCATCTTCCACTAAAGGGAACCATGGCTCCTTGGAGAAAGGGTTGATTCCAGGGCTGAGACAGGGAAAGTACAAGATGAGACTGAAACAATTCCACGTATTTTAAAGTAATGAAGTGCTCGAAGAGTGATGGAGACACGTCAGAAGACACAGGAGCCAGCTTGAACAGGCTCCTAGTGACCAAATGTGGACAACTGAGCATAATAACCTACTGAAAAACTAGGAAACAAGGAAACCATACAGATAGGAATAAGTGGATAAATTGAGAGTCTGAAGAACAGGATATTTGCACAGTTTAAAAGAACATCCTCACAAAATACTATTTAATTACAAAGAGGGAAGAAGTAACTTTACACTGAAGAAACTCGGCGGATACATTTTTATCAAATGATTGGGAGAACTCAAAATTGTGTGCTACCTCATAGGTGCAAGGAGAATACAGCATCATTTATCGTATTCCTCCCAATGGTACACAATCTGAATCTGATCACTAGGAAGTATGACACAAACTAACATTAGCTTATAATCTTCCAAAGTGTCAAAATCATGAAAGTCAAGAGATGACTAAAGAACTATTCTAGAAGGAAGGAGACTAAAAAGATATGACAACTAAATAAAATGACAGATCCCATACTGAATCTTGCTGCTAAAAGTGACATTACTGGGACAGGTGGCTAAACTTGAGTAGAGTCTAAGAATCACACGGGAAGAATGATCAATGCTAGCTTCCTGATCTTGATTGGCTGCACTGTGCTTATGCAAGAGGACGCCCTTGTTTGCAGAAAAAAACAGGCTTAAAGGCATGATATACTGGGGGGCGGGGGGTGGGATGGATAACGAGGCTTGAAACTTCTCTAATATATGTTTAAATCTTGTGAAAGTTTATGATTATTTCAAAATTAAAAAAAAAAAAAAGAAAGGAAGACAGAGGCATCCTTTCTCTTGATGCAGTAGTCCATACGTGGATTAGTCTCCACATACAGCCTCCTGGAGCAAAGCAGAGTAAAGAAGGTGGAGGGTGGATCTAAAGGAACAAAGAAAAGATGTCCCACTTACTCCCCAGTGACTTCCTAATGTCCATCTGAGACACTTGCCTGTACATAACCTCCCCATTGATGGTCTCTCATAGATTTGCTATTTTCTATCTATTCCCTGGCTCCTCCCATACCCTTTCTAATACTTTCTTACAAATATATGTATTCCTTTGGGATGGCCATGATATCTCACAGTCTCATCAAATCCCATAGCTGACAGTATAATCTATGTAAATTTTAATCACCAATTCCATCTTCTCCAGTCACAAAACCTGAATATATATAGCCATATTTGGGCATTTCATATAGTTTATAGAAGCATCTCAACCCAACGTGTTAAAAACCAAACTCAATACCTACCCTACTACAGTGGACATGATAGTTGACTTCTCTCCCACACTCCATTGCATAGCCTCTAATAGAACTTCCTAAAAACCAGATTTCTAAAGTTTTCCTGACATCTCCACAGTGTACCATTCTACTTCAGGAGTTGGTGAGCACTCTAAAATTCAGGGGTAGGCCTGGTTGCTTTAAACCAACTTGCATATTCCAATTCCTCAGCTAGAGTCATTGTTTAAGAAGTAGTCACTGTGATCTGTTGATACATAGTATCATTCATGTGACTCAGGTTTATCTTTGAAATACTGGGACAGAAGTATTTTCCCCATGAATGTGAAATAATAGGCAAATACCCTTTTTTTTTTTTTTTTTTTTTTTGCGGTACGTGGGCCTCTCACTGTTGTGGCCTCTCCCATTGCGGAGCACAGGCTCTGGACCCGCAGGCTCAGCGGCCATGGCTCACGGGCCCAGCCGCTCCGCGGCATGTGGGATCTTCCCAGACCAGGGCACGAACCCGTGTCCCCTGCATCGGCAGGCAGACTCTCAACCACTGCGCCACCAGGGAAGCCCCGAAATACCCATTTTTTGATTCAGGCAGCCATCCTACTACAAAGGGATTCAGGTTTAGAATAGTGCCAACAAGGGAGAGATTTTTTTAAATGAATTCATTAAACACAATTAAATGGGTCCTTGATAATAACTGAATTCCAGGACCAGCAACCAGAAGCCCACTCTAACCTCCATCTTATAATTACCTGAGCCAATAAATCCCCTTTATATTTAAGTCAGTTTGAGTTCAGTTTTCTGTTACTTGCAGTATAATGTGTGGAAAGCAAACTTAAATATAAAACTAGTTGTGACAATGTTATAAAACAACTAGAAGTATGTAAAAAATGTAATCTAAGATAAACAGACCTCTAGAAAAAGAAAGAAAAGTACAAATATAGAAAAAATTACAGGTTGGCTTAATGATAGTTGGTGCTGGCAAGGTAAAGGGAAACCTAGCTTCCCTTATTTTAAAGATGTAATAATGAAATAAACCTTGGCTTCATTTGGCCCAGAATAGGACAGCCTGTAGGACTGCTTCAGGGGAGAAATCAGGCAGAAACCTGGGGTAGTCAAAGGAGGGAAACGAAAAAACTGGGAATGTCAAATTTTGTAAAAATACATGAGAACAAGCTTTTGTACAAGTGAAATTCATAGGTATTTCACATAATTACAGTACCTTCCACTTGCTCAAATAAATCTATGTAACCAGATTCACATTTCCAAGCCTTTCCTACTCATTGTGGCCTAGAAAATGGTGATGTTCACCGATTTTTGGGTTTTTATAAACTGAAGTGAAATAGACCAGTTTTGGAAGGTTGTTTTATCAAGTTGCCTGTTCCTTTCTGCTGGGAGATAGGGTTGAGCTCAACTCTAGCAGGGCCTGGAGAAAGAGCTCTAAACTTCTTGATGTCAAATGCTGATAGGCCCATAGAGCCTTCCTGTCCTCCCAAGTCACCCTAAATAAAATCTCCATTTGCCTTCCAGACCTTCTACAGACCTTCTTCTTCCAGACCATCCCATAGGCAGTGTCATTTATTCCCACTCTTCTGGGTTGAAAATATGCCGGGAATCCAGTCCTTTCTTTTCTTTTCCAAGGCCAATGTCTAAGGTCAGACTCGTATCTCTTATTTCAACTACTGTGACTGTCTCTTACCCAGTCTCCCTGGGTCTTATCTTTCTGCCTCTCCAATACATTTTTTTACAGGGCTACTGGCTCCTAAGAGAAAATGATGACAATATTTTATTTATCCTTTGGATCTTCTTCTCCTGCCCTATGTCCAGGGACTAAAGTATTTATTTAAATTATTTTATGTATGCTGTTTCTCATTTGAGAAATCTCTGATGGTGCCCACTGGTTTCAGAAAAAGTTAAAAGAGCTTAATCTGCAACCAGGGTCATCGAGGTTTAGACCATATTACCCTTTAGCACAGCATCCTACCACACACACAGCAAGTCTTTGTAAATGACAAGCTCTCCCTCTGTAAAATTCACTTTCCCTTGGCTCTACTTACAAAACACCTATTAGTCCTTCAAGGTTCAAGATAAGTATCTGTTCCACCATAAAATCTTCTCCAATACTACTTTCAGATTAAAGTTCTTTAAACTTCGTGCCTTCTGAGGACTTTATATTTCTATTTGACATTTATATTACTCTGCCTGGTCTTATACTAAATTTGGTATAGATCTATCCAGTTATCAGACTTCTTTTCTAGTAAAGAGGAAACTGTATTTCAGCATGAGGTTGTCTTTCTCCTCCGTCTGTTATTCCTCTGGAAGATTCATTCCTGAAGCCTCTGTATTTAGCACAGTATCTGCAGCACATAATAAACGCTCAGTAAGTATTTCTTGAATAAATGATTTCCCAATGGACTACATGTTCTTTGAGAACAGGTATTGTGCCTTATTCATTTATATTTCTCACAGTGACTGGAAAAAACTGAGTAACAGAAACTGCTACAAGTTGAATTCAATATTAGGCTTATTGAGACTGCCTCCTGGGTTACTGAAATATTTGGTTAATCCAAGGACAATTTGTCATTTCTTCTTTCCAAAAAGATTTGAGTACTTTATACATGCCAAATCTTATGCCAGGATCTGGAGGTACAACTGCAAACAAGACAAACCACACATATGTTGAAGTGCAGGCAATAGTCACGTAGCTAATAAATCCACCTCCCCCTGCCAAAAAATAAAGGTTTTCTAAACACCTGAACTCCATCCTCAGTCATACCAGCTTGAAACCCAAGAATGATCAGTGGCTTCTCCCTATACCTTGCTTCAAGTGTTATTTGACAAAATGTAAAATTGCCACCACTGGATGATGGTGCTAATGATGATGGTGGTGATGATGAAGGTGACTGCATGGTCCTACTCCTCTTCAAGTTCAATGCTATTCTCCAAATTCAAGCCCTCATTCTGCCTTTTGGAATAACTAAAATTGCTTTCTAACAACACTTTCATGCTTCCCATCTCTAACATTCCCTTTTCAGTATTGCCAGAATCATTTTCTTAAAAAGCAGTGATCTTATTACATTATAGCTCTGTTCAAAAGCCCTCAGTGTCTTTGCACTGCAAACACAGCGTGAACACTGTTTAGACTCTTTAGCCTCATACTCAAGGCATCTTCCAAAATTGACTTCTAATTTGTCTTTCCAGACTCATTTGCACTGTTGTTCCTATAATCCAGACTCCCACAAAATTAGCTTTTGATTTTGTATCTTTGAATCTTTCACATAAAATACATCTCCATCTATTTTATTCAAATTCTGCCTATACCTCTAGGCCCAATTCAAGGATCTTATATTTGTCTCTGATTTTTTTCCCTTCTACATATAAAAGCTCAATTTACTTTGTGCTCTCCCCCCTAAGCTTACCTGTTTCTACCTCATATTTTCATTATTCAGGAATACAGCTTCTGTATCCAACTAGAGTGTATTTAATCATTGATTCAATAAACATGCAATAGGCACTTACTAATAGATATTTCCATTATTCCAAAACACCAAACATGTATTATATTCATAGTAAATACTGAACACATTTTCAAACAAAAATGTACTCAAAATCAAAATAGTATTTTTCTAAATATGAACAATAATAATCTCCACCAAAGAGATACATAAGAATGATAGAAGACAGCAGCTTTTCAAATTTTAAGTATGTATGAAAGGGTGGGTAAGTTAGGAGAAAACAGAATCAAATAAAAAGCTAAGAAAATTTATTCAAAATAATATGGAAATATTGAATCAATCTTGCCCATTTCAATTTATGGATATACCTATCATTTTGAGATACAAATTCATAAACACATGCACATTATGTCCATCAACTGGAAACTATATACAGTGTCAAAATTTATTGAAATGAGAATCACAAGGAAATGTAATAGTTTTGTGAAATTTAATAAAAGTTTATGTGATGAAATATTTTTTTTCTTTTCAAAGGAAACAGCTTTAGAAAATGATTGATGTCTGCTATTATGAGTCTATATTTGTATTTCCTTATTTTAAAGGCTTTTTAAAAATACAAAAATACACTTAAAGCATTTTTAGTTATACTAAAAAAAAGATAAAAGGTGATTATTTATAGGCAATCATATTCACGATGATAGACTCTCAGAAGCCAAATCCAAACATAAATTTTAAATGGTTTTTGGAAAGAATTGAGAATGAAAATATTTACATAATTTCTTAGAAACCCTGGCTTTTTATTGCTGCACTTCAATATTCCCTCAAGGCAAAGGGGAAGCTACTTCAAAGATTTATTTGATAATGGAACGTTTGATTTCTTTGTTTTTCCTTCCCAATGTGGGTAGGTCTGTTGTTTTCACTCTATGGCAATGTGCTGTATTTTAAAATTTGAATTTGCTCACTAGTGATAATGAAAAATGAGTCTGTTTAGGCAGATTAAGCAAACACACCAATGCTAGAATTTAAGTATATAAATTACATAAATATACTAGATTATTAGAAAACTATCCATCCATGTATCAGTCATCTTCGATAACAGACCTGCCAGTTCATAATAATATAACTGGTGACTAATACCAAATGTCTGAAACTTCTACTTACCTGCCTATCCACTTCTGGGAGCAAAAGCAGGAGGTATTGTTGAAAATGCTGAGGTAAGGAAGCAAACGTATGTTTATTTATTAATGCCCTCAAGTTAGTGTTGACAAGAATAGATCCCGGGGTTTCTATGTCAATATCCTCAGCTTTGGTCCATTTCAAGTGTCCTGTGATAAATAAGCAAGAGGTATGAATTCACTATAGATTGGGAAAAACATACACCTGTACACACACATATGTATACTGACTATATATATATATATATATATATATATATATATATATATATATTTGATAATGTATTTAATTCTATCTCTTTTAAGAATGATATTTCAGAATGAAATCTCCAAAGTTTCTTTGGGTTTCTATCTTGCCTTAGTTGTCTTTAATTTTCATAATGTCTACATCACTCAATACCATCTGTATTTTTAACTCAAAGTAGCTCTAGGTCTAGATAAAAAAGTATTTTAATTATGGTCTTCCAATTAATCAGAATCCTCAAAAACTTTAGGAGCATAAATGGTAACAACTACAGTTTTTGTAGATCCTATGAGACCTAGGATCAATGATAACAATAAGAGTGCTGTTAATTTTAATAGAGATAATGACAGCATTAGAGCTGATAGCTGTGTGCTCCCCAAGTGTCATGCACAGCACTAAGCACTGGAGTATTTCAGAAGATTACTATTCAGGGTAATTTAAGGGTAATACTTTAAAACAGCAATCCTTTATAAAAATATTAGCTGTGAAGCCTGAAATGCCAGTATGCTTTGTAGGATAATTCTACAACTCAGGTACAATGACCTACAACAGACGGCTGTATATAGAGCCCACAATTCGAGATTATGACACACAAGGGAACAATCCACCATAAGGGACAGTCAGCTGATGCATCAAACAGAAGAATTACCACTCTCAGTTGCTTGAGTTAAGAGAATCACTTGAATGTGATTTTAATAGAGTGTGATTTAAATCAAGGGTCAGCAAATTATTGCCCATGAACTATATCCAGTCCAGTCACTGCTCGTAAATAAACTTTTACTGGAACATAGGCATGCCCAATTGTTTAGCTACTGTCTAGATGTGCCTTCACACTACAATGCTGAGTTGAATAGTTGTGACAGAAATTGCATGACTCACAAAGCCTACAGCATTTACTCTCTGGCCCCTAACAGAAAAACTTGCTGTCCCTTGTTTTAAACAATAGAAACAAAAAAGGAAATAAACTCATTATGAAGAAACAGGACACTGTAATTTTAAAAATAGGCAGATTTGAAACAGAAACACATAGAACTTCTAGAAATGAAAATTTAGTTTAAAATTTTAAAAAAATATTCCATGGATACAGTGAAATAACTATTGAATAAATATAGAATTGATGAAAATATCTAGAATGTAGCATTAAAAATGATGAGTCAAAAAAGCAGGATAGCGAAAAAATAAAGGGAATGGAATAAGCAGTCAGGATGCACATTTACAGGAGTTTGAGAATGAAAAAAACACAGCAAATGGCAGAGAGGCAATATTTGAAGAGCTAATGTCTGAAAGTTTTAGAACTGAAAAAATGACAAGAGTCCTCAGATAAAGCAACATACCAAATCTCAAAAAGGATAAATACCCATTCTTCCATCCGATGTGTTGAAATAGCAAAACATCAAAAATAAAAAGAATACCTTAAAACAGTTTTGAACAAAAATAGATTACCTCTAAAGGGATCACAATAAGACACAGGAACCTTATCATCAATAAATTACAGATGACAATGAAATATCTTCAAAGGGCCAAAAGAAAAGAAGCATCGATCTAGAATTTCGTTAATAATAAAGTCCCTTTAAATGGCAATGATATTAATGATATAAGAATATTTTCAGTATCCAAAATGGAAACTATCCCTTAGAAAATCTTGCTGAAAAAGTACTAGTGGATGTTCTTAACAAATAAAGAAATTAACTCAAAGAAGGAATGAGTGGGTTGCAGAAGCAATGACAAACTAAAAGATTAACAGACATGAGTAACTCCAAATAAACATTAACAGTGAAAAATAATACTAACAACTAATAAGAATTAAAACAAAATGGAAAAAAAAACCCCAAAAAAACCAGGAGACAGCAACTGCATGAGAGATGGGAAGGTGTGACTGAAATGAGAACACCATATAACCCAGGCACTGTTTGGAAACAGGAGGGATACTGTTAGTTTGTTAAAACTCTATAGGTAGTGTCCTTCTTTGTTTCTTGTAAGAGTCTTTATTTTAAAGTCTATTTTGTCTGATATGAGAATTGCTACTCCAGCTGATTTCCATTTGCATGCAAGGGATCAACCCAAGAAGAAGATTTAACAATTATAAATATTTATACACCCAACATAGGAGCACCTCGATACATAAGGCAAATGCTAACTGCCATAAAAGGGGAAATCAACAGTAACATAATCATAGTAGGGGACTTTAACACCCCACTTTCACCAATGGACAGATCATCCAAAATGAAAATAATTAAGGAAACACAAGCTTTAAATGATACATTAAACAAGATGGACTTAATTGATATTTATAGGACATTCCATCCAAAAACTCTATAGGTAGTCAATGGGAGAAATGGAAAAGACTTAAAACTTCCAAATAAATTCATGGAAGGAAAACTCAATCACATGAAGGCATAAAAGGAGAAAAAAAATTTTTGATTAAGTCCCAACACAGTAAAAAAATACAAATGGATTTCATATTAGATTTTAAAAGTAACACAATCTGATTATATGCTGCTTTACAAGAGATATACTTGAAATAAAAATCACATGGAACAGAAGAAAATGAGGAGATTAACTTAAGAAATGCCAGGCAGACATTCAAAACAACAAAAAAAGCAATACTACAATATTAACATCAAAGATAAACAAAGGTAAAAAAAACCTTATTGGGGATAAGAAAGTAATTCCTTGAGTATAAAAGGAATAATTCACTGGAAAGATACAATGACTTAGAGCCTGCATCCATTTCAACAGCATAGCATTCAAAATTTAAAATTGAGAGAATTAAAAAGAGAAATTGGCACTACGTAATGCCACATTGAGATAACAAGCAAAAAACTTGTCTTATGAATACCAAGGACTTTAAAAACTCAATAATCAATCTTAAACCAATGAATTTAACATAGGACACTGCACTGAGCCCTTAAGAGAAAGCAATTTTTTGGTCAGCACTCAGGAAACAGTAAAGAAAACAAAAAAACCCAAACAAAACCCAACAAAAAAACCCAAAAACTGACCACGGAGTCTCAACAATACTGAAGAATAATATAAAACCTCATCTCTCTATCCACAAAGAAGTAAAATTAGATATCAATAACAGACACAAAGCAACTCTCCAATCTTCCCACACTCATTATATATTTGGACATTTGGAAGTACACTTCTAAGTAACTCATAAGTTAAAGAAATGTTTTGTAATGGAAATTACAAAATATTTACATTCTAAATGATAACACCAAAATTTGTAAAATGCAGCTGAATTTGTTTTAAAAATAAATTGTATATATTCGAGGGTAGAAAAAATATTGAAAATTCAAGAGTTAAGTGTGCAAATCAAGAAGTTAATGACTGAACTATAGAATAAAAACTGGAGAAAGAAGAAAGGAGAAAGATTGTAAAGAATAAGAGTAGATATTCATGAAATAGAAAAGAACAATGAAGACCATCAAGAATAGAAAAAGGATTTTTTAAAAACTAATAAAATAGGTATAAATCTAGTGAGAGACGACATAAATAAACATGAATAGGAATGAAAGATAGGCACATAATTTGAGATACAGTATAGATATACAAGGCAAATAAAATTATAATTAAAATTTGATTTTAAATAGTATAATATGCATAAAAATCATACTACTATGACTTTAGCCAGTATCTTTGAAGACATAAAGTATTTCAAGTTTGCAAATTTTCAAGTTATATTAAAAATAGCAAACCTCAATACATTTGTGAAAACTTTTGTAAAATAAATAGACCTCTCCTTCCCCACATACATGTGCAGCACATATTACAAATAGCTCTAAAGACGAATTTTACCAATACATCAAGGAAATTTCCCACCACTCATTTTATACTTATTCCAGTGAATACGTAAAGAAAGCTCTTCAGTTCACTTTATGAAGTTAATATAACTTTTATTCCAAAATAAGGACAAACAAAGACAATATGAGAGAGAAAGTCTGTTGGCCAATCTCACTTATAAACACAAAAAAGTACAAAAATTTTATCTATTTTTTTTGCCCAACAAACTCCTAACATGTTAGGAATCAAGTCAAGGTGACAGGTATATAGATGTATGTTTTATTAGCATCTGTATTTTTCTATATGTTTCAAGTATTTCACAGGGAAATAAAATAGTTTACAAGAAGAGAAGAATTAGGAAGAAGCTTATTTTCTCAGCAGAGAAGGCAAAGGCAAAACCTAGAGACAGAAATGTTGAAAATACAGGAAAGGAATTTGCTTAATGCTTATGTATGGCCGAAATACTCTCCAAATGAGGGAGTTGAGGTCATTTACCAAGAGTAACTTTGGGAAGGAGTATTGGGGAAATGAGAAAATCATAAAATTTTAGAAACATGTATTATGGACAATGTGAGAAGTAGAACTTATGCTGTTGGTTACTATTTGGTATGGTTCAAAATATTTAAGGGTATCAGGGAAAAAAAAAGACTATGTGCCTCTCCAAATGTTTTATGACAAAGTCAAAAGAAGATCTATTTCAAAGATGTCCATCTAAGCAAAATTATGTTTTATAATTTTGGAACAAAGACAGAGCAGATGAACTTACTGCTAAATTTGTTGCCACACAGGATGTTTAATTCCATTTTAATTATCCTTACATACTTACTCTTAATTGGCTTAAGAACAAGCTCATTATATCTGATTGTCTTATCTCATTAAAGCTGGTATCTCATCTCTCTATACTAAGCAGAGGAAGAAAAGAGGTAGGCAGTTTAGTGTCTAATTCCTGGACACTAGAGAGTATAAAGTAGCTGAGGTCCAGAGAAGCAACAATTGCCAAATTGCCACAATAAGTGTCTGTGCTATAGAAGACGACACTTTGTAGTCATAATAAAAATCATAGGAAAGTGTCTGATCAGGATCAGGGAAATTATTATTTTGACCAATGGGAGTTGAAGAGCACCAATCTGAGTAGAGGCTGCAGACTTTGGAGACCTTGCTGGCTTAAAGCCTCCTATTTCCCAGAAGGGAAGCCACACAGTATTTGTGCATAAAATGTGCACACAAGATGCACTCACATACACTCACACAGAGGGAAGGAGCACATGAAAGAGGCAGACCAAGGCCTTTGGTTGCAAGAGGAACTGCCCAAAGAAATACAGAAAGAGTTCAAAATGAGAGTTCTTCGTTGTCTCAAAGAAATTAGAGACGAATGGATTCTGAAAGAGCTCAGAGAAGAAAAATAGGCTTTCAAAGAGTAATGTCTAAGGAAAAAAAATTATCAGAGGGCAAAATCTAATAATCTACAACATAAATCCAAGTGCCCTTTACAAATTAAGAAATTGTGTAAACAGTCTACCAGGGAGTACTGAATCCATTACCATATAGTACCAGGGGGTTAGTGAACTATGGGGATTATGGTAAAAAAAAAAAAAAAAAAAGATTATTAAATGTTAACAACCTTGATGTTTACAAAATAATATAACAAAAACATGAAGTTAAGAGGGACTATAAGTATAATTACCTCCCTATCCTTTATAATATATTGTCCAAAGCTTGAGTAGTTAAAAAGATCATCACTCCCATTTCAGTTTTTCATATTTTTCATATCTTTGGAGAGAACTTTTAGATATGAATATATCTCGTGGTGATGTTTAGCAATTTTGTTTTTGGTTTTACTTCCATTCTTTTTTATTATTCAGGCTAAACTTAATTAAATTTAGTACTTTTAATTAAAATGATATAATTCAATTTTTCTAAGATGACCCCTGACTATGGCTACACATTAGGAGATGTCAAATATTATTTATAAAACACTGGGGGAAGTTATTTTTTTGTTTTTTGTTTTTTTGTTTTGCGGTACGTGGGCCTCTCACTGCTGTGGCCTCTCCCGTTGCAGAGCACAGGCTCCGGACACGCAGGCTCAGCGGCCACGGCTCACGGGCCCAGCCACTCCACAGCATGTGGGATCCTCCCAGACCGGGGCACGAACCCCAGTCCCCTACATCGGCAGGCGGACTCTCAACCACTGCGCCACCAGGGAAGCCCGGGGAAAGTTATTTTTGATGATAGTATTTAGGGTTACTATTCAAATTTATTTTTATTTTCCTGCATTAATTTATTTCAAAAGTATGTAACATTTTATGAAACCAGCAAAGTTGTAATTATTCACTACAAAAAGATTAAACCAAATAAAATATATTGGAATGAATCCCAGAAGTTGAGCTCAGCGAGGACATTTATTAAAAACCCCTCAGAGATATCCATTAGAAGCTTGGATTTGTTTAGTAAGTAATTTTTAAACTCCTACTGTGTGATTGGGTAGGAAGAAGCATAATTAAAAACTGGTGTAAGTCAATGACCCCTAATTCAAGGAACTTACATTTTAGTTATGATTCTAAAACGCTGCACAGAACAGAGAATCCTTTACTCTGTAAGATTCCTAAGGTCACAGGACATTAGAAACATTACTTTCTAGAAGACACATGGGATTCTATCTGGAGATGGTCACCTTTAAGGACCTTTCTTTCCTTTTGCATGTTTTCACTTTTCATTGTATGGTGCTGGGCATATATTAGAGGCTTAAGTACTACCAACTTCATTTGCACAAAATAAGCCATTGTACTCAGCTGCTTGTTGGGTTACTCAGTCAGTCAGCGTTCCTTCCTAGTAATCACCTTCAGGTTACTTTTGACCTTAAATCCCACCTTCTTCCTCTGATTTTACAGGAAATCTTTTAGTTGCTAGCTCTCCTTCTATGTGTAACTAGTGTACCTGCATTTTAACACCCATGGCAGGCTCAACACGTCATAGATGCTATGCTACTCCTCAGTGGTGCCCACAGGTCTACAACATAGGCTGGATGATTATAGACATTCAAAACATATTCCGAAATAATGGTTTGGACTTTGGAGCTAGCTGTGCCTTGGCTTGTAATAGTTGTGTCATTATGGACAACCCTCTTAACCCTCTGGGCCTCCGTTTCCTCAGCTGTAAAGTAAAAATAATTCAACTGTACATAATTGAAGTAAATGAGATAATATGTCAAAGTACCAAGACCACTGCATTAAATTCGGGTAGTTTTCCATTCCTTCATTAAAGTAGCTTCATTAGTTCTACTACTTAATAGTCTAAAAGAAAAAAGCAGGTTAAAAAGAACATGGTGGTCTCCTTTATCATCTTTTAAATTTGCTAACAAATTAGCTGAAACACCTTTACTGTATGATTGTTAACCTTTACTGTATGATTGTTAACATGTAAGATGTTAAGCTGCGTGCAGGATTCCTAGGTAACAACAATTAGAACAAGAGATCCTGATTGAAGACCTGAGCATCTGACAGGATCCTGACAAGAGTACGAGCCTTGTTGAACCCCAGCCCTGAAGGCAGCTAAGAATTTAGCCTTGAATTTTCTTAAACTCATGATATGGCATTGACTTTCCTGAGGTTGGTAGCAGACTGTTTTTAACTGAAGGTCACTGACTTTTAAATTACTTAGGGTAACATAACATGATATTTGGGGGGGCGGCTTCTTTTTTTAGTACATTCTTTACATATCACTCTCCCATTACAGTTTCCAGCTTCAGAAGCTACTCAAAGTACTTAATTTAGAAAACTCAAAAAGACTAGGAAAAAAACATGTCAGTATATACGTAGGTGTTTATAAACTAACACATATGTTTTGGGCTAGACAATAACTATAAAATGATTTAGCCTTGGAAACAATGAAAAAGATAATTATGCTGTGTTTAAAGAATTTAAAACAAACATAAATTCTGCTTTCCCAAAGATCTCTTACATAAGGCTATCTAAACCCCATTCAAAGACTTTACTGAAAATATGTTCTCAGAATTTAACAAAATCCTGGTATATAGTAGGCACTCAAATAAATCTTTACTCAATAAATAAATAAATGGTTTAAAAATCTTGCTTGAATTTTACAAACAGATAAAATCTTCAAATAAGAATTACCCTAAGTTGCCAAGAAAGTAAGTGGTAGAACCAATAATAAAGTTCAGGTCAATAAATCTTTACTTTCTACCCACCATTTTACAAAATGTTACAATGATCTACGTCATTATCATTACCCTAACTCAGAGATGAAATAACTGAGAGACAGAAATGAAGCCATTAGGTCCAGACATCCAACAAGGCAGGTTTGGTCTAGAATTTTAATGTTCAGCCTAGGATACGTTTATTTTCCTCTTTTTAGTTCCCATATTCCTTTTCCCCCCAAATGCTGCTATTGAGCTCCTGATGAAAAGTTATCAGGAAGGAAATCTTCAAAAGAAAACCTGGTACTGACTTGCGAGACCCAGTAACTGTCTGCCACACTTCTCGGCAATTGTACACTGTTTTTCAGACAAGCACTATTGAATATTTCAAACAGCATAAGATGAAAAGCAAGGCAGAGCAGTTTTACTGCAGCAGACCCCAATGACAGTGTACTCTTCAGTTCAATGAACACTTTATAAAAGTTGCATTTTCCCCCCAATACAATGTATTCTGATAAAGTGAAACCCAGTTGCAGGAAAAAAACACTGCATGTTAGACAGAATTATGACTTGGCAGATAATTACTTGAATACATAGATCGTTTTAAACCTCTTATCTTTAGCCCCTGCTTCACCCAATAGTATCATTCACAAATTTAGCAACATGCTGAAAATCATTCCATTGTAATATGTTGCCTTCTTTAGCACCCTTTTTGGTTTAGATAAATTGGGAAGATTTTAAAATATCCTTAACTATTAAAGAAAAAAGTCCCCATAACTTCATTCAACAAGATTTAAATATCTAAAATGTGAAATGTTATAGTATATTGAACACTCACCTAAACCAGACTTTTTTAATCGTTTTAAGTGCTGACTCGTTTGTTTTCCAGTGGGGGATTTTTGCCCATGTTTCATTTCTTTATCTGAACTGTCTGCTTCACCATTTTTAGATTCGGATCCTAAAAAAAGGAAATAGTTATTATGTCATTATCTTCCTCTTGCTGTCCTTGAAAAGAAAAATCTCAAATTGTTTTACAAACCATAGATATTATCTCCTTTGCTAAGAGTTAATACACTACCTTTGGCCACAATCTGATTCCTCTACTGTATATAAAGAGAAAAGCCCAATAAATCAATCAAACAGAACAAAAAGCATGAACAGATGGCCTGATAGTGGAGTCAAAGACACGTTCACTGATCTGATAGCTTTTCAAAGAAGCACTCAGATCTTTTGTGAAAATACACGAATAAGCTTCAACAATACTATGCCACTTGGAGACGATGCAAGACCGAGACAGAAGGATGAAGGATGAAGGGAGGCTTGGAGAGAGGGAGAGATCATGCCTTTATTAATAACTTTATTTTGAAGCAGGAAGAGAAAACGCAAATACCACTCTATAATATACAGAATGGTACATAGCTGATAAAGTGACAGAGGTAAATTAGAAGAAACGGTCAGGGCTGCACTGAGGTGAGAAGAATGCTGCCAGAACACAAAAACTAATAAAGGATTCCTGATTTTGCAGCAGAGGATGGAAAAACAAATTCACACTCACGGAAGGACGGCTTTTGATGGCATTACACATCAGCATGGGGTCCACCATTAAAGTTCAACATTCAAACAAAAGCCAAAGCAACAACAAAAAAATCCACCTAGCAGTACTACACATTTTCTTGCATCTATTGACATTAGCAAATGAAGTCCTTTGATGATGAGCAAGCTTTTGTTTTGTTTTGTTTTTAAGAGCGAAATACCCTATTATTTTTGAATCACTGCAAGAGTCTAAGGTATAAAAAAATTAAATGAAACCTCAAGTGGAAATATTATTCAGTTCCAGAGAAAATTCATGACATCTCTCTTGGTGAGAAAGCCTCCTCCGGGAAGAAACTGGCCAAGCATACAATATTTTAGCTCTTTACCTGAAGGCGAATCCGACTGCTCATCAGACACCTTTAATGGTGTCAAAACAACACGAGGAACAGTCTTGTTTACCATCATTGAGACTCCATTTCTTCTCTTCTGCTGTTGCCTCAAAGCCTACAAAACATGATAATAAAATAGAACATAAAAATATAGTCAAAATGATTTCTCATAATTGAATTAAATGATCCACTTGCCCATCATTAGATAGAACCTCTTAAGAAACTTAAATTCCACAGAGTCACTCATTTGTCAGAACTCTTAAGCGTCACCTTCCTGTCATTTTCCCTCAAAAGCATAAAATCAGGCTTTGGCAAAGGGTATAAACCTGAGACCATTTTCGGTAGAATTCTGAAAACAAAGCAGCACATAAAGGTTTGCTCTACCTGAGCAGTGTGGCTTGAGAGCCCATGGAATTTGAAACCATGACTCCCAAGGAAAAGAAATGTAAAATAAATGTTTCGAGACCAGGATAAAAATATATGTCTGCACTTCTCTTGCAGGTGCGTCCTCGCCAGTGGGCTGCTCAGTCAATCAAGTTAACACCGAGTGTCATCAGTATGTACAGCAGGTAAGGACTACAGTATTGATGCACTCACTCAGCCGCGGGGAGCGCTGCACAAAATCACTGAACATGGCAGGAATCATTTATTTCTGTGAAGGGAATCAGTCCTAATCTTGGAAACCTTGCAGCACTTGGCTTCTGTCTGCTTGACTTTGGGCATTAACCTTCAGAACATGAACATTACGGCATTCTGGCAAAACCAGGGAAAAGAAGACCGATACGAGAATAAATTGCTCCAAATGGGAGTGCTTTGTGTTTCATAAATGAATCAACCATGGTGATGATAATGTACTGAAAAGACACTGGAAAGTTTTGAAATACAGCTTATCTAGCTGATCGTTTTATGCAGAAAATTACCTGTAATAAAAAGGGTCTTAAGAAGACACAATTGAAGAGAAGATAAATTCACGATTCCAGGAATACTAAAACTCCTCAAAAGGTTAAAAGGCTGACCACAGTCTCCAACCTTTTAATTCCTTGTTTCTGTGTAATTTCTACCAATTTTATAACATTTCAGTTACTTGACTAATGTCCTTTGACCAATAGTTGTCACAGTCTCCAGAAATACTGCATTGACTGTCTATCCCCTTGCTGACAGAAACAATACCATTTGCAAAGGGTTTTACCTGAATGTCCAACTCGTTGACCATAAGATTTAGCAATCAAATAACTGCAGATGTGAAAAATTTCGTTGACCATAAGATTTAACTATCAAATAACTGCAGATGTGAAAAATTAAGTATCACTTAAATGATAAAAGACATATTCAGATGAGATTTAAAACCACGTGGGAAAGTGAATGGCTTGGGAAATCGCTTACAAATGATACTGTTGCTAATAATAACAGGATACATCTTCCCTTCAATTCTTACATTTATTGACCTTTTATAAAGTACTAGGCACTGTGGGCGGACAGGAGATACAAAAATGAATAAGAGGCCATCCTCCTCACTAGCTTGCTGGCAATAATATTCTGAATGAGAGCATGTATGCTATAAAATATTTATGATATTTACTCTTTCATTAAGGTGTGTACATAATTGCATAAATCTCTCTAGCCTTGTGTGAGAACTCCGAGCACTTTGTAGACATTAACCTATCAATCCAATGATAAAACAGAATGAGGCAACGCAGTACCTGAAATTACAATTAGGCCCATCTTTACCCACTATGTAAGACGTCACAAAACAATTAAAACCTGTATAAAGAGTGATTAGTTTTTAGGAGTCTTTACATCATAGATTTCAAACTTTTCCCTTGGCAATCCAAATAGGCATTTTAAAAATACTCATTTTATGGCATGGTGGGGAGGTGTATTTTGGAAAATGTTGATTAAGAAAAAAAGAGATGATATAACAAGAGGCTTAGAAGCTGGAATCATAAAGTCAAAGATGACATGTCTTTTTACAGTGTTTGTAGTAAATAATTATTAAAGTAACAAAACTTTTGTCCTCAATTTTTAGAGCGGAGAAGACTCTATTATAGAAAAATTAGCAGTTGGACAGAAATAAACCATGATATACATAATGTAATAAGAAGAAAAACCCAAGGCTATTCTGAATTTTAAACAGCCAAGCTGGAGCCAAGGTAGGGATAAGGAATGCTAGTCAATATTGAGCCCATTTCTATAGTCTCAATGATTTTTTACTGAATATGTATTTCCTGCTCAGAAATTTGAACAATATTTCCTGGTACAACGTTTTCTTAAATACTGAAATGCAACACTATGTGCCTGTAAGTGATAAAAAACTATGCCTATCATTTCAATGATTGTTTTAAGTGTATTAAAAATACACTTTTTTTTTTTTTGCTTTACCTCTGAAAAACAAGCATTATTTTTTTATCCCAAATAACATTTCTAGGGTAAAATAAGCAAAACTTGGGAAGCCTTTTTTAATATGACGCCAGTCACAGTAGTAAAGCCCGCAGGCTAGTAAACAAACTCAGGAGTATCAGAGTTCAGCTATGAGAAGGGGCAACTTGATAGCATTTACTAGATCCGTAGCCATTTTAGGCTACCTTGAGGATTCGAATTCACGTTCTAGAGCCATTTTAGGCTACCTTGAGGATTCCAATTCACTTTCTAGAAAGCAGGATTTATTTGACTGTGGACCCTGGGGATACCCTCCGAGCAGATCAGAATGTGGATGGAGGGGAAAAAACCAATGTTGACTCAACTGAGATGTCTGAGATAGTTTGGGCTGGCTCCAAACAAGAGAACTCTAGCACCTGTTATGTCCACAAGGCAGGTAGTAGTATAGTGATTCCCAGTTCCTCACTCCAGGGCACGCCTTCTGCAAATAAAGAGGCTAGCTGCTCATGGTCTGTGTGTTTGTTTGCTTTGGTTAGATACCTATATTTCTGTAACTACGTGCCCATGGGCCACTCACACATGCTGCGTGTTTCCTCCTCCCAATCCCCTGAAAAATGTGCAATTATTTTTGGACCACACTAGCTGGGGTAAGACCATGACAAGGGGGAGGCTGAGGACTGGGACACATATACCCCATTGGAGGTGGTAGTAATGACTCAAGAGAAGCAATACAACTGGATTTGTAGGTGAGTTTTCCTGTTTTAAACAATGTGCCAGACAAAACAGAGGTCTCTGAGCCAAATTCAGCCTGAGGGCATCAATTTTGGATACCTGTTAATAAACACCTTTCCCAAAGTTCCTCACCTCCCCCCAAAAATGAGTCTGACTACTGCCCAAGAGAGGTATTAAAAGCTCCCTCTTCTACTGTGCTGACTTGCAGCAGAACAGGGGCTGATGCAGAGCTGTCTTAACGACTGTGCGGTATGAGGCTGTAGAATCAAGAGAACTAACTGGCTGAGTAATGCTGAGTAAATTACTAGGGTAAATGTCTCTGTAAAACAGAGACAGCAATGTTGGTAAGGCTTTTTAAATAGGAACTCTACAGAGCTATGTTTCATATAGGCTTTTGGGGGATGGTCGATGGCCACCTGGCCTCCACTCAGTAAGTCCTTTGAGGCTGTGTCTAGCACCCTGCTTCACAACAGGGTACTCCTGTATCCCATTATCCTTAATTCTGAGCTGTAGCTAACATTCCAAGAGAACAAGACAACTTCCTATTTTATGCTACAAATATAACAGAGGTTAAATGCAATTTACCTTGTAATTATCTAAGTTTGGGTACCCCAGCCTGGAAAATATACATCCATGTAATAGCTTAAGAAAATACAATTAGGAAGGCCACTTTTGATGGTCATGGAAGATTTGCTCCGCACAAAGATACCCTGAAAGGGGAGAATTCTTTGTTGTTGTGACAACTTGGGGATGTGATGACTTTCTCTATTCTACACCAAAGGTTTTAATTAGCTAGTGGTGGCCCTGTTGATCAATCTATAGCATGGTTTTATTTTGACACTAATATTATACAATAAGTCTTACTATATTAGTCTAGATTCATTTTAGGAAGATGATATCAATGAAGTACCTCCAACTACTCAACCCTTAGGTATACAATGGAATGCTAACGGAATATCTTACTGAACAACTTTAAATCCTAATTTCAATTCTAGAAAGAAGCGATACCGAAACCTAAATAAACAAGCAGATGGCAAGTGTAAATGCAGTCTACTAAAAGGCTTGTCTTTCAAACTGCCCAGACATATAATGTCCTCATGCCCAAACTACACAGAGTACATTGGACTTGCCAAGTTTAGTACTTGCAGGTATCATTCAATATGAAGGAAATTTACAGGCTTGTACTTGGAAATAAACTTACTTATTTAAGGAAACCAACATAACAGAGCTAAACCAGTCTAGGAAAGTAAAGATCATATCACTCAATTACAATTCTGGTTTCAAGTGAAAATCAAAAGATGCTGAGTGAGCATGCTTTCCTCTAGAGAGGTATCAGAACATTCTCTTGTAAAAAGAGACAGAAAACCTTTAGATAAACATTTTATTTTTTAAACAGAAAGCGTGGGATAACTCTAAAAACCTGGAAGAATTCTCATTTCCACCCCAATGAAAAATAAAGTAAAATCTAAAGCCAGAGGCCTTCATGTTAACTTGGAATTTGCATAAACAAGTAATACCTTCTTTGTTTTCATAGAGAAAGAATACCAACAATGTAACTTAAGAATGCACTGGATGCGGTAAGCCCTTCACTGAGAAATCGGAAAATAGCACATGCCGTGAATGCTAAAATAATGAGAAATACACACATATGAAACAGCTGGCTGTGTCAGGCACCAACAATGTGCATTGTTGCTAGAATGCTAAATGTCAACACCCACGTCCAGAAACTGCTATCATGCAACATAACCTTTGGAATTTCACAGTACTGGTCAAACATATAAAGCGAAAGCAAAATACCAGGAATATGTCTGTTTTGCGATATGAAGAAGGAAAAGGATCTCCAACTTTATGAATAAACTCTACCACCCTAAATAAATAATGCAGGAAGTCAAAGAAACCAACAGGAACAACACAGAAAGGTTCTGCTCTCCATCATGTTACCTCCCATCATAACAGACCTCAACCCATCCTTTTTTAACCTTGTATTTGATTCTGCTGTTTAGAAACTTCCCAAATTTAATCTTTCTTAATTATGCTTCCTTGAAATTCAAAATCTAATCATTTCACACCTTTTAGGATCATTAAAGCTAAAATACCAAGGCAGAAAGAAGACAAGGAACAAGGTAATAATCAGCAATCTGTTATTCTCCAGGGGCTTCTGAACATGCTTATCGTGAAGATCCTATTCAGAAATATAACTACTGAAATAACAACATGCTATTCATGCAATTACACCCAACATATGATATTAACTAATGTTTTGATGATTAGAAAGTTAAAAGGACCCAAATATTAGGAGCAATGAAAGTACTCTACATCAATAGCCAAGGGGCATTATTGCCTCCATATTGTCCAGCCTGTAATTACACTGCAATCAACAGCAGTGCAAAGTTAAAGCACCCACTCTCTGCAGCATCATGCTTTGGGTGGGGGTGAGGGCTTCAGAGCTGGGAAATTATGTCTGGTTTATTTTGCATGAGGTTTGTTTTAAATTATTTTTCTTCACTATACTTATGCATATAAAGCTACTAGGTTTTGTTTTGTTTTGTTTTTTTCACCTACTTCTTTCTAAGAATCTATGCTGGACAAGCTATAGTTGAACTACTAAAACCCCACTGACTCAGAATATACTTCTAATAAAATGGTAAAAGCTAACACACCCAAGTACCTCCCTTTAATATGTGCCGATACTGAACATAAGCAGTCTGTGTCAGGAAATAATATTCTTAATGACTATGTTTCCCTTGCATTATACAAATACTCAAGAATGTAGATTTCCTTGGATAATGTCAAAAATCCATCTATCCTATTATATAGCATATGCTAAAAGGAACTACTAGTTAAGAAGGCAGAACCTGAAACTGTGATTCTGGGTTCAAATGTCATCTCCAAGATATACTCACTGGACAATCTTGTGTAAGTTTCTCTGGGTGGTAGCTTCCTCATTTGAAAAATATTTTAAAGGATTATTTTAAAGGATTTGTATGAGGATTAAACAGCATAGGGCCTATTAATGCAGAGAATAATGTCTAGAATTCATAAAAATAAATGACAGCTAATGTAATTATTATTAGGTTATTTGGCTGGCCCTACATTGGTGAGATTATGATTTGTTCCTGTATGTGTACACACAAAACATATTCACAACCATGGAAAAAAATATATATGGATATATAATGGCACATACACTTACAAAGAATTCTACATGGTCACAGCCATTCAACTATCAAAAAGAAAGCTGCAGATTTGCTGAGGCTGCTACAATTTAAAATGCCGCATGTTCAGTCAATTTTTGAAATGCTGTCTGAAGAAACTCAGCAATTACAGGGAATCTGGGCAAAATTCTGCAAGAACAGCTTTCCTTCTAAATGTATTTCCAGTATGAATTTGATTATTAATCAAACATCAGCATATCTGCTCTATATTGTGCCATATTGTATGGGTAACTAATTTGTTACTTGGTTATACAACAAGAAGTTTTAAGACATTAATAAATAGCTCTTTGAGGACACTGAGAAGCTTACAGGGCAGGGTTTTTAAAACAAGGCTTAGACCGTAATCAAGCAAGTGGCACTTCCCACGAACATGTGCTCTACAACAAACAAAATAAACAAACAAAAATCCCCACTAACTCAAAGCTGTGTAATGTTTTAGTAATTGTAAAAAAAAAAAAAAAAAAAAAAAGTTCAAAGGATATGAAACCAAAATGAAGAAAGTAAAAAATAATGAGGCATGGCAATACAGAGATGTGAATGTTAATCTGTACACTCACATGGAGGAAGATTTCACAGTGTATACACATTTTCTAAATCACTGCTTTTCAGAAGTATGAGTTTCATTTATGATTGCATCTGTGTTTCTTAAATGCTCCAGTTACCAGTATCCAGTTTTGTATCTTTCGTTCCATCCTGGTTAGTGTTTTAGTACCTGCATCCTATTTGCCACCTGAATCAGCCTTTTTCCAGGCTTCCCTACCATCATACATTCTTTATTTCACCAATTAAAAAGGGATCTCAACACTGAATTCAATTTTGTTCTTTGGCATCTATAACATTTCTCAAGAGCAATGATACAAATGGCAAGCTCAGTAAAGAGTATTTGACCTCTGTAGGATGAAACACTGTTACTACCCTAAATATAATACCAATGAAAGGAAATACTGCAATTTCAGTAGTTAACACAGAATTTAAAAGTAACAGAATTAACTACAAAAATGTTAAGTTTCTTTCCTAAGTTTCCTTGTTTGTAATAGAGGAGTAGGTGGAGACTTTCTAAGTCTAGGGGATTGGATTGAATATTAAGTAGCTTTAAAGGCTGGTGGGACTTTAAAAACATTTTAAACTTTATTTAAATACACGGCTTCTCCTTCTTGCTATAAATATATCAGTTAGAATGACACCTCTATTCCTAGACTTGGTAAGGGTCAGCAAGGGGTGAAGTGGAGGTGGCTGTCTCAGTAGGATGAAAATAAAAAATGAAGAAAGCAGTTAAACAAGGGAAAACCATGAATTCAGGACTAAATATGTAAGCTTTATATTTATTGACCTTATTACTATTACAATCATGCAATGTTCCCCTCTAACCATAGCATCTCTTTCTTTTCTTCTGGGCACATTCAGCATTTCTGGGCTGGGTAGCAGAAGCTAACATTTATTGAGTCATTATTATGGACCACTCATTCTACCACATGCTTTCAGTGTATCACCTCACTTAATTCTTGGATCATACCCATGTGAAGGGTACTTTTATTTTCTACATCTTCTAGAGAAGGAGTTTAAGATTCAGAGGAGAGAAGTAGCTTACCCAGAGTCACACAGTAGCAAGGGTTGTAAGCAGCTTATGTCTGAGCCCAGAGCCCAACATTATAACCACACTTCCCAGCACCGTCTCTGGACAAGGACACACGACTCAAGACTGCTTACGTAATGTTGGGATGATACTGCAAAGTTGACCTCTATTCAGCACCAAACGCACTAATGGATAGCCTACATACAAGCAAGGCACGATTGCTATTTTTCTTATTTATAACAATGCATTTCAGTAATAAGAAAGACATTACATTTATTTTGACGTCGACTATCAGATAAACACAAGACCATAAAGGGAGACATTATTTTTAAAATATGCAACGCATGTATGAACCCAATATACTTGCTATAAAACACACACACACAAAATCTTAGTTCTATATGATTCCAAACACATTTTCCCTCTTCTATTTTACATCAAAGGTCTCAGCCAAGCCTCTCCTAGTTTTTAGCATAGATTCAAATCAGCATATTGAATATTAAGGGATTAGTTGAATCTAGGACATCTCTGTTGCTTTCTGATTACTATGTTCTTATTTATTTTACTTTCTATGCATTACTTCCATTACCTTAAGTAGGTAGAACTGAGGGACAAAGAAGAAATGCCAGCAACCTTACCTGCTTGAGAGCCTTTTTGGTGTGTTGCTGAAAGGAAGACACTAACTTGCTCTGCACTGCTGTGTTAGGAAGGCTTGAATCTCGAGTGGAAGATGCCTCATCAGTTACCTGCTTCGCACAAACTAGAAACAGAGAGACAATGGTATTACTAATTTGAATTCCTTTTTTTATAGCCACTGTAATTACCTCACTTGGAGCTTTTCTCCAGTTGAAAATGGATACGTAAAATAAGGCAAAATAGCACAGTAAAAAGAAGAGTACCTCGATTTAAAAGACGGGATCATTTAATAATTGTGTGGCCACGGTTACACTGAACCTCTCTAAGCCTCGGTTTCCTTACCCATTAATTGATGATAATTTCTATGTTTTGGGCTATTGTATAGACATAAAAAAGAACACAATATCTGTCTCAAGAGTTGGGAGTCAGTAGGTACTTCCTGGAGCTGAGTAGGGAGGCTGGGCAATGCACAGCATTCTGAAGAAAGAATCTACATTGATGAAATTGTCTTCAATCTACCAACCTCAGAGGTACTATGATTCTTTTATTTAACAGCCCTCCTTCTATAGAATCTATGGTCTACTGGGGTGTGTGTATCCTCTTCTATGGGTCAAGGCAAACAGCATGGAGAAGGAAAAATGAAATCTGAGATGCTGGGTGTCAACTGAAGAGAATTACTTTCAAGAAAATCATGTCCGTTGCAGATTACAATATAATCTGCTCATTTTTTTTATTTTTTTACCAGAGTCAAGCTTTCCGGGCACCTAGTCTATAGAAGTCAAGCCCACCATCACTTTCTGCTCTATGACACCTGTGCTGGAGCTCCAACGCTTCTTTCTGGCCTCCTCAGACATTCTGCCTGGGATACCAGATTTCACACTTTGGCAGCAGTGTAGATACAGGCCTTCTCTGTGTACCTGATGGGAGAAGGAGTTTATTTGGAAAATCAAAGTGAGGAAGCACTATGATTAGTGGCAGAATGAAGGCATATGTCAAATACAGGAGGCAAGGGGAAGCTAGATGGAAGAAAACAGCTTGAGAACATATTGTAAAATCTCAAAATAAGACTTCTTAAGGACACCAGGGTTTACGCTAATCCAAGAAAATTTTCCAAGGAACAGTAACTTGGGAGGATTCTGACCTGAGTTTTAAAGGAAGATGGAGGAGTTAAAAATGATTCTAGTCAAAAATGGAGGCATATGCAATCCCACTACTGGGCATATACCCTGAGAAAACCATAATTCAAAAAGAGTCATGTACCACAATGTTCATTGCAGCTCTATTTACAATAGCCAGGACATGGAAGCAACCTAAGTGTCCATCAACAGATGAGTGGATAAAGAAGATGTGGCACATATATGCAATGGAATATTACTCAGCCATAAAAGGAAACAAATTGAGTTATTTGTAGTGAGGTGGATGGACCTAGGGTCTGTCATACAGAGTAAAGTAAGTCAGAAAGAGAAAAACAAATACAGTATGTTAATACATATATATATATATATATATATATATATATATATATATATATATATATATATATATATGGAATCTAAAAAAAAATGGTTCTGATGAACCTAGGGGCAGGACAGGAATAAAGATGCAGATGTAGAGAATGGACTTGAGGACACGGGGATTGGGAAGGGTAAGCTGGGACGAAGTGAGAGAGTGGCATGGGAATATATACACTACCAAATGTAAAACAGATAGCTAGTGGGAAGCAGCTGCATAGCACAGGGAGATCAGCTCCGTGCTTTGTGACCACCTAGAGGGCTGGGATAGGGAGGGTGGGAGGGAGACGTAAGAGGGAGGGGTTATGGGGGTATATGTATGCATATATCTGATTCACTTTGTTATACAGCAGAAACTGATACAACATTGTAAAGCAATTATACTCCAATAAAGATGCTAAAAAGAAAAAAAGATCTATACACCTCCCACCAAATACTTTAGCTTCCATGTTACTAACTATAGTTCAATGCTTATTTAAAATATTTTATTTTGATATGAAACATAAATACAATAAAATGTACAAATCATAAGAGTTAAAAAAAATGGAGGCATATGCACGTGTTAGTGTCGAGAGCACTGCTTTAGACGGACTCAAGCTCATGTTGCCTAGAAATGAACATGTGGTCCATGAAAGAGCATACTTGGAAAAAAGAGTTAAGTTTTGTTTTAGTAACAGAAAGTAATCAGGAAGCCAAAATGAACACGTTTTGGAAGATAAAATAATTGTTAGTTATTAATGCCAGGTGCTGGACATATGGGATCTCATTTCATCCTCACAGCTTCCTTGCGAGATGGAAAAGTATCATCTCCACATTGAAGAGAGAAAACTAGAGCTCAGAAAGGGTCAATAACTTGCCCATGGTCACACAGCCAAGTGAAACAGCAGAGCTGGGGTCCAAGGCCAGGTCCATAATCTTCCGCTTAGAATATTTGGCTTCAAGGCCAAGAACTGATACAAAAAATTTAATGTCTAAAGAAGTTTAATTTACATGCGTCATGTTGGAGGACCTGAAACAGGAAGTTAATGAGGGTACAGGGAACAAGACGTTGAGCTCTGACAAGAAAAAACTGAGAGCGATTGGCCCAGGAAACACTAAGGTTGAAGCTGCAAAAGGATTTGCCCAGGGATACAGGGAGAGAAGTCCCTGAGTTTAAGACCAGGTAACTTTTTTCTATTCAATACAATATGACATTTTTTGCTTAAAACAGTCTAAATGTTCTAGTAAAGAAACATTTTATAACACTGCTTGCATAAACTATGGCTTCTAGGCTTCTCTCCTTGGAATCATCACTAATTTGTAACACTTTGCCAAAGCTTACTTATCAAGAAAGATTAGAAATAATCATAGGTTTATATTCTAAAGATAAATTTATTTTTGTACTGATTACATAGATGGCCTTTTCAATGTTCTGGAGTCGATAAGAAGTGTGACAAACTGGGGAGGTGAGAGGAAGGTGGCAGATAGGATATACGATCCCAAATGAACAGACCTAAATGGATGGAATGTAAGCCCAGCCAGAAGTAAAGTGTGCATTAGCAAATACATTTCATTACTTTCACATTCTTAAATTAGTATTGCCACCTAGAAAAATACAAACTTAATGGTAGTTAAAAAGGATAACCAAATACAGTACATGGGTTTCAGGAAATTTGTGGAAAACAGGAGAATGCTTCTGCTTACTGGACATAGAAACAAATTTACTAATTTTCTTAGGAAATGATTTTATTCATAAGTGTAAGTGTTTCAAAGGTAAACTTCAATGCAGCAGGATCAAAAAAACAACAAATAATGAATCAGCGTAGATGTAATCAAAGCTTTATGTCTTATATTTTGTGACTGCTACAATAAGCAGTATACAATCAGCTGTCACTTCCTGAGGATAATAGATATCTAAGTTATGACTTGCTCTATTTGTTCCTGACCTAGGAAACCACAGGGTATTGTGATACCTATTTCAGTATACACTGAATGGTTGTTTAAATTCACTACTGCACTGTGTTAAGAGTGATTCACATATATTTACATATAGTGTTTCCAAAAGAAAGATTCTGTTCAACTTTACCAGAATTTCATTTGGAGGGCAGGACAATAAAACTGAAACAAGCTTCAAGGAATACTGTGAAGTTTTTTCTTGAGGTGATTCAATTTCCTTTACCTCAACTCTGTTTTACTCTATCTTACATTCACATTCCAGCCTAGACCCAAGTGAAGCATCATGAGAATTCCTTTACTACAGAGTCATTTTCCTACCCGATACCCGATTCCTCTTTCTGAAGTTGGTCCTATTTCTCTGGGTCAAACCATTGTCCCTAATTATTTATTTCTGATAAAATAATTATAGAACTTTAAAGAAAGTAAATGTAATAGAAAATAAAATGTATGAATGTTCCTTTGGATCTAAAACTTATTTTAAAGGGAAAAAATTCAAGAATAAAAATGATTAGGACACAATGTAATGCATCCATAGGCCCCAAACAGTGTGCCTGCATATGTGTGTGTGTGTGTGTGCACGTCCATTGACAATATAGACCCCAAACATGAGCATCGAAGTGACTTTATTCATTCTTCTGCCATGTATCTGATGAGGGTGGCTGATTCTCAAAACTGCCATAGTTAGAGAGGTAGTTGAACATATTCTTGCATATTCATATTCTGACGAAACACACAGTTTTTACTTTATCCTTGCAGCTTTCTTAACAGATGTGATAAATAAATAATACAGGGCTTATTTTAAACAGTTGCCTGAATATTTATCTAAGGGGCTGAGTTTGGCCTCTAATATACAAGCCAAAGAAAAATTAATGTTCGAGAAAGGACCAGGGGAAATCCCCTGTATGTGAAATTACAACAGGAGCCAGGAGAGTGAAGAATTAGGACAGATGTTTTATCTGATAAATATCTAACACTGACATGAAGCTTAGAAAGTGATATCTTCTTGGCATTCAGGGTAGAATAGAAGCTTTTTTTCTTTTTTTTCCTAACTGTACACTGGCACCATCACAAAACGCATGCCAGGATTTTATACCTGGAAACCCCACAAGACTGCCTGCCCTTTTCATAGCTGGACAAGCCGAAGACGAGAAAACATGTGCTAAAAGGTATAGAAATATTATTTCTGTTTACGTTTTTGCTTGCCTGCCCAAACCAGGCAAGACAAAGGCATAGTTAAAAGCTAATCTGCTAGTTTTTAATTCAAAGAGTTAATGGGATTTTCAGTAGCTGTTGCTCATCTACCTCTACCCTCATTCACCCTCAGATTCCCAAACCCCTCCTCCAAAATATTCTACTTAGAAGGCTGGGACCAAAGGGAGACGGAGGATTACAGGTAATCATGAGACAGCCTAGAAGGCTAGAGAAACTGCCGACTGTGTTCCAAGAAGACTGGATTTCAGCCTCTTTTCTTAGAGTCCCAAGTTGTCCCGCTCTCCCTTCTTTTTCATTCACCATTCAACTTGACAATGTGACTGAACTGGAAAATATGGCTTAGAGCTCATATTTTTTAAGTTGAGTGCTAGAGAGGGTATGGATGACATTCCCCCCAATCTAAGTACTAATCCACTGACAGGTATACAAGAGGGCTCTTACCTTTAGCCCAAGACACAAAGAAGGGAGAAAGCAGAATGCAATCTTGACTCTCTCTTTATTTCTAGTCTCACATCTGGTTGCCTTCCCAACTGCCACCCTCTCTGATCCAGTCAGTCGAGAACTTGTGCCATTTCCTGAACACAGATACTTGCTGTATGTCTCACTTGCTCTGACCGTCCCTCTTCCACCTTTCTGCCTAGCAAACTCGACAGACCAAACTCAAACAGCTTCCCCAAAGCTTTCCTGACTATCCCAGTCTCCGAGGTAGACTTAATCTTCCCCACCCTTTCCTTGGAACTTAGTGTATGAATCCATGACAGTCCCTGCCATACTGGTGCTTGCGTCTGCCTTGCCACCCACAGGCCCAGAAACTCAGGGACTTACTTCTGTGCAAAGACAGGCACAGAGCCATTGGTCTATAAATGTTTATTAAACTAAACTGTCCAATTTGATTTTCATTAAATTTATCTAAAATATCTGTTTCTGAAGTTAACTTTCAATTACCATTTTTAACAAGAATTCATGAATGGGGAGGTCAGCAATGCATAGTTTTTTACTGTGCTAAAGTATATATAAAATATGAATTTTTAAAATTTGAAAACAGAAACTTCATTAAAATTTTTAAAATTATTCTACAGTCAATTAGGGAAAGTACGAAAACCAAACTACAAAACATCCTATGCAAAACATCCTATGCAGTTGGAAAGTTGTATGACCTGCCACTAAACGTGGATACGCTTCCTTCTGCCATCCTTACTCGTTGCCTTATTTTAAGAGTCTGGAGGTTTTGCATGGTGAAATAAGTATCATTTAAAAGTCAAAATTAGAAATCACAATGTTTACTTGAAATGGCAGGAGTTGGGTGGGTGCAGAACCACAAAAGCCCAGGATCTGGGTATATGAGAGTCACTGCAACAAAGATATTAATCTTTATATGTCAATTAAACTACACACTAAGTAACTGGCTATCCAAGGTAACCGGGGTTCAAACGGCTAATGAAGGCAGGGAGAACTTCACTTCTATCAGTTCTTCCTCTGACCACTTCCTTTCGATTTTCTGAACAATCAAACTAGATGCACTCAAATCAAAAAACAGTTTTCTATCAAAATGATCTTGACATACACTATAGGCTTAATAGAGTTTTTATAAATAAAATTGAAATCGAAGAGCACACAGTATATTAGGGATAATACCGTGGCACACTGTGAGAATTCAATCACATTTTAAAAGAGGGCTGGGTCTTAGAGGGGGCTTAATTGTTTATTTATTAATCATTCATTCAATTGTAAAACTTTTATTGAGCACCTTCGTGCCAAGTACTGTATAAAATGCATAGGAAAACACTGATTAAAACCTAAGACCTGACTTTGAGACCACAGGTTTCTTAAAAATACTTTTTTTTCAAAAAACAATGGTACAGAACTATTAATTCTGCCTGAGAAAAACCAAGTCTACAAAGACCTGGTGGTGACAACTAAAATTTGTTTTAAAAAATCAATAAGCAGGAAATTCAAAAGTATCCCAAGATTGGCAAATAATCAAAAAAGCTTATGTTTGTATTGTAATATGTCTTATGTATCATACTTACATTTGAAATTGTGCATATCAGATATTGTGGATATACACAGCAACGAAATACATGCCCAAAACTGTTAAAGGTAACTTAACGACAACCAGACAAACCCATTTGACCCCAACTAAATATTTCCAGGATTCAATTTCTTTCAGAGAAAAGACAATTCCTTAATCCTTTCTGGATCCAGACTAAGGAGAACCACTTCTCTCAAAGCAGTCCTTATTCCAAGATAGGTTTAGGTAAATAGATTTAAACAATTTTCCTTACTTCATTAAAAGAAAACATTCAAAGGATATGAGAGGCAAGCATTTAAATAGAGAAACAATAGCAATAAAATAATGGAAACAGCAATTTTCCCTGAAGACTTTCAAGGGAGACAGTGTTTAAACATTTTAAGTATTGATATTAGATAATATTTGAACATTCTCTATGAATAAAATATATCTAATATAACTAAAAATATTACTATACTTTACAGCCTGCTTCACTAGGCCAATGAAGTCCTCTTCTTACTCAGAAGAGGTCTACAGAAAAGGGAGCAAAATAAACCAGGAGGAATAAAGAATCAGATGATAATTATACCAGCCATGTGTATCAGTAAGAATGTGCTCCATAAGATGTAATCATGCCGGACACCTTAAAGATTTGGGTGGCTGATATCATATGCTACAAATGATGCTCATCTGATATCCCGGAACTAGATGTATCACGATTTAATTGCAATGTCCACAAATGGTTCACAAACACTTTGGTTTGCACCGGACAGGACACTGAATCTCTACAGGTGACTAGGAGGAACTGAAGGTATAGGAATCCCTCTTAACAAGCACTCAATTTATCATCAGGGCAATTTAGTTATACTAGTACCTCTGGATATCCATAAAAATATTCCTTTAAACTCAGACAAGAGAAACTCAAACCAGAGATGAAAATATTTAATAGGAAAAGCATATATGATAGGTACCAGCCTCTAACCACCTAACTGCTCCTACCAGAGAACGAACACAGATTCCTCTCAGAATTATGGAGAATAATAACCCAGTAAGCTGCTGTGAGGGGGGAAACATTAGAAGCTATTATCTTGTATCGCACAACACCTGTGATCTTCTACACTGCAGCAAGTTCCTGAAACATCTACACAGAAATACAGGAACCCACCTAGAAAATGAGAAATAGAAAAAAGCATGCAGGAAGAATATCATTAAAAGGTTGGTACAGGTCAAGGATAAGTGCTTCATTCATGGGCACTACTACTTCATTCCTCAACATATAAAAGAGAACTCCAGGGCCTCCCTGGTGGCGCAGTGGTTGAGAGTCTGCCTGCTGATGCAGGGGATACGGGTTCGTGCCCCGGTCTGGGAGGATCCCATATGCCGCGGAGCGGCTGGGCCCGTGAGCCATGGCTGCTGAGCCTGTGCGTCCGGAGCCTGTGCTCCGCAACGGGAGAGGCCACAACAGTGAGAGGCCCGCGTACAGCAAAAAAAAAAAAAGAGAGAGAACTCCAGTGTACAAGAAAGGGAGAAGAAACCATTCTCCCTAATTATTTATTTCTGATAAAATAATTATAGAACTTTAAAGAAAGTAAATGTAATAGAAAATAAAATGTATGAATGTTCCTTTGGATCTAAAACTTATTTTAAAGGGAAAAAATTCAAGAATAAAAATGATTAGGACACCATGTAATGTATCCATACGCCGCAAACAGTTAGGGTTAGGGTTAGAGTTAGATAAACACATGGTTAACTGTTTGAGAAATGGTTACACACCGTCACTTTAGAGAAAACGAAAGAATGGATTATCTGGCATCATGGAAAAAAGTACTTCATTTTAAGAGCATGGATGCTTTTGTTCCTCTATACCAATCACAAACTATATCAATCAAAAAGAAATCTGGCTTGTCAGGATAGGTAATTGGGGGAGTACCTTTAATTTTGGTTTTATTTGAGAGGGAGTTTGCTTTTATCATGAGACCATACCCTATTTCCAGTCTTTATATTATGAAATATTTCCCTCCTAGCACAAGAAAAGAGGGGGAAAGTACATTTAAATGGGTCACTTTATCTGCACTTAAAAAGAAAACTTTTTTTTCTTTCATGACTCTGGGCTGTTAAAATTGACCAAAATCCACTTACACAAGAATAAAGTTCATAGTTCATGGAGAAATATGTAAGAACAAGAGGTCCCTAATGGGTAAAAGAAATGGAAAATAGTATCTATAAGTAATGTTTGAAAGGGCTGGGACAAGTTATTTGGAGAAGTTAAGATGAAGGGGGTGATATCTAGATGATGCCCAGCTGTTCTCCATCATCAGAGGGAAATACAAGCGAAAATTGGTTTAATTAAAAGCTCAAGAGATTTCAGCATAAGGAAAAATTTCTTGACTATAAAAGTTATCAAAAACACAGAGAGACAAATATAAATGAGTCTGTGAGATTCCCATCCCTCTGGGCATTTACTATTAGAATGATGTCTACTTTAATTGACTGGCTTAAGTAAAATGCTGGCATGAGAGAGGATCCAGGCCTGCATGAACTTCTGAAGTCCCTCATACTTCTGAACTGGGAAAGCTGTGGGCTGGAATGAAAGAAAGGAGAATGAGAAAGAGTGGGCAGAGGAAGTTTTACATCCTGCCAATGATCATTTCTGACTGTGAAGAGTATTCTTTTTCCTCTGTATTTTCTTCCATGTGTAACTTAAACAACATTTTCACATACTTAAGTTTCCCTGGCCCACCAATGTAGAACAGGTGTCTGTACGAGCCAACAAAGCTGTTAACGAAAATTCAGACGTTGGATAAAAGACAAAGTAGCCTAACCTACTTTGACAAAGTAGCCTAACCTAAGAAAATCAGGGGGCCTGACGCAGTCACTGAAACAATTCCCTTCCCTCCTACAAGATTCTCAGGAATGGCTGTCAGGTGGAAATGGATGGTGAACACAAAGAAGGCTCATGTGTCATCTGATGTAAAATCACACAGGAGCAGTCGCAGACAAGCTCCTGAAAAGCCTCCAGCAAGACCAGACATATAACACTGAGAGCAGAGACACACCAAATAGTTGGGCGACATTTTCGAAAGTTAGTTGAACACTCCCTTCACAGCTCCAGGGTCCCCTCATTTTCCTTTCTCTCCCCTCGTATAAAACTGCCACTGATAAACTGTCAGTGTGAATACTCCCTGAGGGCACCAAAACCTTTATTAGTACCCTTCTCACTTCCTCCAGGAAGCTCCTCATCTGTGTGTAATTGATGTCTCAAAAGAGATCCTATGCACACACTTCAGGCCATCTTAAAGCACTTTTCACTTTTGAAAAAAGACCCCTCTGTGGCCTCTGAGCCAATGCAAACAAAGAGTGAGCAGAATAATGTTTCATTAAGTTAACACGACTCCTGCCAAGAATCATACAATCAGAAACCTGCTTATAAAACTGGCCATAAGGAATAATGAAAAGGACCACAGAAAATTCTTCAAATGTTGGAATCATTATTCACCCTGGGATCTGAGGACTAAAACATAGGATATGTGTTCTCTATAATCTTTTTCCCTAAATAGAGACTTTGAAAATACTAATTCTCCAGCTAGAGTGCTGCTTCCTCCCTGAAAGCCATTAGGGTTAATAACAAGCAGAACCTTTTTTGATCTCTATGGATGAAAATTGTACATTCTCCAGTTTCCTCATTTTAAAAGATTGAATAGGATGGTTGCTTTTGATTTTAAACATGAAATATATCAGGGCCGCAAAAAGAGAAGCTCATTTTTTGCCCTGTTAATAACAATTTATAAATAGATGGGGAAGAAAGTGAAGACGATCTACTGAGTGTGTCATTTCTTATAAAATATGTGTGGTTTCTGCAGCCAGCAATGCACTGTAAGTTAACTTAATATGTGTAAGCAAACTCATGATATACCAATGTATTATGTTCAGAAAACAACTCAGACACAAACATAACCATAAATCTCTGACTAAAATAGCCCATAAAATTCTACATATTTTCTTTGGGTGACACAGATCTATACTTATATTGGCATAAATGGTCATGGGTTGTCAACAAAGATATATCAAGTGATTCACCTAAATCACTCTTCGATCTTTAGAGCTAAGCTTGTAAAATGTGAAGAGTTTACTTTCTTGAGTCTCTAATTCTGATTAACTTGAAAAACTGTTTAGGAGTCAAAGAAACATAATGCACAACTATAGTTTTGTGTCTTGTAAATTCTATAATTGATAATGTATCACTTTTCCTGAACTCTAAAAATTTTCAACAAAACGTTAAAACAAGGTATCTTGGCAAAGCACCTCTCATTTAAAAACGAATCTGTTTTGCTGGCCAACTGATTGAAAGAAAAGGACAAAAACATTACCGTTATTATCTTAACTCTCCCTAAAGACTCAAATGTTACTACTGGAATCAGGCTGCAAGATTTCTTTCTGGTTATCAGTTTTTGTAAAGTGCTTTCTTTTCAAATACTTCACTGTGTTTCCCCTTTAGTGGTGCAACAAATGTCAACTAATCTTTTTTCATTTGAAATAGCTCTATGCTAGCGGAGGCTTACTCTTTGGACTGCCACAAGCATATCCTACCAATTGACAGTTATTATTCACCTTGATACTTTTCACCCTTTCATCCCAAAGGAGGAATGGGAAAAGGAGAAGGGAATAAAGATTTAAAAAACAGATGGTGGGACCCTCCCCTCCCCTCCTCCTCTCCCCTTGCCCTTTCTCCCATGCCCCTGCAACCCCACACATCCCCATCTTCCCTCTCTAATTATATTTTCAAAGTATATTTGTACAGCTGTACGAAGTGTGGAAATTATATCCATTCTAACTGCTGGTTCAAATATGTATTAGAAATAGAGTAAGCAAGGAAATCACCTAAACCAGTTCAGGTTCATAGTATTTATTATTGATTCGTAAGAAATCATGTGGTAGCCCACGCCTTCATTTGGATAAGCTCAAGTTTATAGTCAGTACAGAGCTGGACAAATGTTGAAAAACCAAACTGCATCAAAGACTCCTGGCTAAGAGTGTTCCCTACAGTCCCAGGCAGAGTCAGTGGTCAGAGCCTGGCTTTTGGTGTCACTCACATCTACCTGGGCTTGACACTTGGATGAAATATTTAACGTCTAAGTCCATTTCCTCACTCGTCAAAAATAAAATAAAATAAAAATTAAAAATAGAAAAAATAAATAAAATACAATAACAGAGCCTAGGAAGACTGAATATCTCACAGGAATGTTGTCAGGATTAAACAATCGACATGTAAACAGCTCACAAAACCTAGGCATTGTGAGCACTCAACATATTTTCAATATCTAAGTTTGAAAATGTATCCTAAGGTTAATGGACTATACACATAAGTCTACGGTATACACACGGAGAGGAAATATACTTGTCCTATAAGAAGCAATTGTGGTTTGCAATGAGATGTAAAAGTGGGCAAGTCAAGGAATACTCAGGGAAATAAGCTATTTACTATTCTTTCAGTGATTCCTCAAAGCAATTTCGCTAATACAACTTCAAAGGAGAGGCCAGGAAATCTAGTTTTGGTCACATTAGCTGGAGATGTGGGGGTATGTGTTATTTGGTGAAGTACCTATTCACATTTCAAATTAGGGGAGTTTGCTTATCCCTGCTCTGGTTTAATTACTGGCTAAGTGCTCTCACCCTGTCCCCGACCCCTTCCCAGCCACTAAAACCCTCCCACCCTTTCCTCTGACATTCAGGATTAGTTGTTAGCAAAATCTCTGATTAACCTCTAACTTTTTCCCTGAACACTCCCTTTGCGTCTTGATCTACAAAACCTGGCTCTCTCCCATGGACACTACTTCCCCTGGAACACGCTCAGGTAGCAGCCTGTTTCTTTTCCACGCATCTTGTACCGCTGGGCCTGGAAATGGGACGAGGGGACTCTATTCTCCTTCCCTGCTCCTTAGATGCCTCCAGCATCAACAGACTGCTCCTCCTTGTTAAATATTTACCAACTCCTGGATTACTCCCTTTCATTTTCGGGAGATTTTAGCTCCTAAGTGCCACACCCTTTCAATGCTAGTTCTGTCATAATTGTCTGTTTCAATATCCACAGAGACGATTCTCTAATATTTCATGGCAGGGCCACCACCAGCCTTTACAACATCTTTGTGCAAATAGGAAAAGGCAACATTTCCTCCAGGTAGACCCTGCTCCATCCCAGGACACGAAGCTGGGCAGAGGAAGGCCTGCTGAGTTTCAGTCGCTGATGGTCACTTCAGCCAGGTCACTCTGAAGAGGGTACACACACTGCCTAAGCATTCATGACAGCCTTCAACCTACCCTCCCTCTTTCATCTCAGACATGCATCCCATATCACCCTAACCTCGATTTCACACACTCCACTCTTACATCACCTATCCTTCCAACTCATTTCCTCAGGAACACCACATCAAACAATCTGCGGCTTCCCTGGTGGCACAGTGGTTGAGAGTCCGCCTGCCGATGCGCGGGACGCGGGTTCGTGCCCCGGTCCGGGAAGATCCCACAGGCCGCGGAGTGGCTGGGCCCATGAGCCATGGCTGCCGAGCCTGCACGTCCGGAGCCTGTGCTCCGCAACGGGAGAGGCCACAACAGTGAGAGGCCCGCGTACCACAAAAACAAAACAAAACAAAACAAAAAACAATCTGTCCACCCTAGGGAGATGTCCACCTCCTCCTTCACAGCATCCCACACACACTCGTGTCTTCCCTCACCTCCACAGCCAGCTGAAATTCAATGGAGATGGATTTCAATATTCTATGTCATGTACCCACAACTGTGTCCCACTCTGGCTTCATCATTCACACCTGGCAAAATCCAAGTTCTGGTCCAATCCAACTCTGTACCCACTCCACACCCGAACAGCGATCATGAACACGACTGGAGAAATATGTACAACTAGGCTGGCTGATCTCATGTTAAATTCAGGATTAGCCACTTCAGGAGTGTCCTTAATGCTGTTGGACTTGAGACAAACATTTTCTACCTTCCCCTTAGATCTACAAAGCTACTTCCCCATCTTCACCCTTGGCTGAAGAACTTGTTTCCTATTTCAGTGAGAAAAATGGAGCAATAAGAAGCGAACTTCCGTACCAGGCCCCATAACTTCTCTGACACTGTATCTTACCATCTTCTCCCTTGCTCACTCTGGACTCCAACTACACTGGCCTCTTGATGTTTCTGGAACATTCCAGGCACTCTACTGCCTCAAGACCTTTGTAATTGCTCCTTCTTTTACCTAGAACTCTCTCCCATCAAATGCCTGCTCCCTCACTGCCTCGGGTCTTTTCTCAAATACCCCTCTCTCACTCTTATCTCCTTATTTAATTTATTTTGCCCCATATCTCTTGTTGGCACTGAATAAGCTGTAAATTTTACATGTTTATTTTGCTTATTGTCTGTCTCTCTACCAATATAAAATCCATGAGAGGTCTCTTTCTGTTCTTCTTTTTCACTGCTGTAACTATAATGTCAAGAACAGTACTTGGCACATAGCAGAAACTCAATACATAACGTTGATATACGTTAACAGAGAGGTGGTGGAGGAGGGAGAGGGAACACGTAAGTGCTCATGCAAGCAGGCAGTACAGCAAAAAGGGTGACCCAATAAGGTTCCCCTTCATCCTACTGAAGGAGAAGGGTGTGCCCCTTCCAGAAATCCAGAAAATGTCATGCATCTCTGCTTTGTTCTCTTTCTAACCACAAGGACCTGCCAAAGTTCACAGCACTACTACAACAATGGTGGGGGGCTTAGTTGAGTTTTCAAAAGGTATAGGAATAAGGACAGCAAATTCAATGAAAGTTAGCTAAAAAAAGTCTAGAAAGCCGACTTCAGCCATTTTACTAAGACAAGAATCTGTTTCCTACATTAATTCAGCACCTCGGCTGCAGGTCAGATAGCACTGGAGCAGAACCAGTCCCTTGGGGACTATCAGAAAGCACATCAGTTTAAAGGGTAGGAGTGGCCAGTCAGAATACAAAGGGACTCTTATGACCATTAATAAAATGAATGGCTTTGGGCTATTACTGAAATATGATTTTTCTGCAAGGATCCTTTAAGGTTTCTTTGTTTAAAGATAATTTACTGATTTCTATGAGTCCACCGACAGAGACTTTAATGACACACTCTTCCTCTCAAATCATGATCTGGGTCCACTTGGGGGACCACTGAGTAGGGTTAAAGAAAAGTACAGCAGCTTTTGTGGAACAAAGAATTGCCAAAACTGCAGTACAGAAATTACATACATCAACAGAATCACAATGCAAATGTTTTGAGAAAGATAAAAATGAATCCACATGGACAGAATTCAGAGGTGGAAAATGCCCCCTTAGGATTCTAGAAGGGTTTCTCACTTTTCAAAAGCATTTCAGAAGAATATAACTTATTTGGTCATTGTGTTGCTGTCAGGAATGTTAACATTAAGCTTAATTTATTAAGGACAAACCTAGGAACAAAGCTATTATAAAACTACTTGTGATCACAGAAAAAATCAGCACGATCAGAAATAAAACACTGGCATTCTCAGGCCTCACTGATATAAGAATAAAACCACGACATACCCCAGTAACCCTCTCAGCTTGCAGGAGAAATATACTGATAACACTCAAGAATACTACCCAGGGAAATCCATACTGCTAAAATACAAAATAAAACAAAAAGCAAAGAGCTGTTTACTTTTCTTAGGTGCTAACCTTTTGAACCAGCATTGTTTGATGATAAATTTAAGAGGTAGTAGCTTAGAAGAAAACTGTATCTGTAATGGTAGGGAACTCAATTAGTAAGTTATTGGAATTCTACATAACCTTTAAGAGAACAGGGTTTGTGTCCTGAAATTTGTCACACTTACCTCCATTTCCTTCCCCATTGGCACTGACCTCCGCCATCTCTGTGCCTTCCAATTCAGACTCACAGCCTAAATCCAATGTTCCATCAGCTGAGCATGATGACTCCTCTTTCTATATTATTTTAAAAATAATGATTTATGGAGATGTATTAGCAACTGAAAACATTCAAAATACTTCCACAGTCCTAAGGAATTATCACAGTTGCTTGTGATTTGGAATTTCAGTACTGATTTACTTTTTAATGTAAAACTACTCCTTGGTGGGGGTGGGGAAGCACATTGCCATAGTTGATTTTTTTGGATAACCTTTAAAATCCATACAAAAAACAAGTTTTTTTTTTTAACATATGTTGTTTCCATTTTTCTCAATTTTCCTTACTTTAGAAAATGGCTTAACGACTCAGAATTTTAATTATAAATTAAATACCCAAGTAGCTACAAAAATCAACTGAAATAATACAAGTCCTTTGATTAACCTGTATTGTTTTCTGAAACACACACAGTTTAAGAGCCTGACGCTAAGTAGCTGGGAAAGAACCCCTACTTCTTTGCCAGGTATAGCTTTTAGCATTAAAAAAACCCCAAAACAAAACAAAACGAAACTTCTCAAAGGAAATTAATGAATTTTAAATGTAACCCATCATTTATTAAAGCAGACTTTTTTTAATTTATAAGAAATAATACATTGATTTTGCTTGATGCAAGTTATGCAACCATTTGCAGATCAGCAGCTTTTGTTCTCTGGAATTTTGCATCTTACATGGCATTTCCATTCTAGATGGAAATGGGAATTACACTAAAATAATTAAGACTCAGTTATCTGAAGCTTTTTATTTCTCTATTCTTCTCATATAACAAGTATGCGTTATTAGTAAAAACTTCCCGGAGATCAGTGGTTGTTTTAGATTTGAATAATTGATTTAAATCAGCAAATTTTCAAGAAGAATGGGTACATTTCTTATTTTTTGTAAAAGACAGAAAGGCATACAGGTGTGAAGCCCGTATATCAACTGACGGTCATTAAGTCAAATAGTATTTGGCAACTGTGATCATCTTAAAACTTGGCTGATCAACCATGGCACTCCTCCATGTAAATTTTTAAGAATCAAGAATTTTAAGGAAGCCACAACTATTTTCCATTACCATATGTTAGAGTGAAACCACAGATATGTTTTCTTTAAAGAAAATGTCATTGTTTATTCTTAATATGAAATCACTTTTAAGACATCTGAAAACATTTAAAAGGCAAAGGAGTCATTCTACCCTTCACCCAAGTCTAATTTTGTTTACCTTCACATGTAAATGCATGATACATAGTAATAACAGACATAATATGCAGAACAGTCCAACTTACTTTGAGAGCATAGAGGCCTGACTTTCCAGGGATTTTGAAGAATGTTCCATCCCCTATTCGAGTGTTAGTGTGAAGCATTGCATTCAGACAGGCTAATGGAGAAGTTCCACTAGAAAATAAAAGTGTGCAAAAAATGAAGCAGTCTGAGACGCAGTTTCTGTGGCAAAACTGTTCTCAGTCTCTTAAGAAAAAAAAAAAAGACCCCTCACATGCCTTTTAAAAATATCCTCCCAACCCCGAAAACATCTACATTACAATAACAGGCCAGTCCAGTTTCGCCAAAGTTAATCAGATGCATCTGTCTTATAGGCTTCAGGCAAAAAGTCTCCTGAATTGAAATTATGTTTTTATTCATAAAGCAACCAACACTATATTTCAAAGAAACCAAGGCCCAAGCGTTTATGTGGTGTTATTTTGCAAATAATACCATGAAGCCTCAGGTTTTAAATATTACAGACAACTTGATGGTTGCACTTGAATGATCAAATAAACCAAGTTCAAGGACAGCTCCATCCTATAGGTTGAAAAGCAACAAAAGAATAATAAACCACGGAAGAACTGATTTGAAATTACAAGTATTTAAGTTACTCACGGGATTGCATTTCTCACAAGGTCAAATAAAAATCTATATCTGTGTTTACATCACTGATACAACTTCTTCAATGACATCCTTTCCTCAGTTCTTTATTTGTCAGATAAAGAAATATGTGTTTGGGAATTCTACCCAGCTAATAATTATGTTCGGTAGTAAAGATGCAAGTGACTAAATTATGAAGACAGATTTTTTTAAGAAACCAAACAGCATTACACTATTGATTCAAATATCAAAACACATACCTACAAACATTATTGAAATGTATTCATATACTTAAAAAGATGTTTATGAAATGTATAATATGTATGTATTTCCTGGGGTAGGCTTCAGAACTTTTTTTGTGTTTTGTTTGGAAACTGATATTTTTGTACACTAGAATTTAGAGGTAGAATTGTTACTTTCATTTACTTATGTTTCCATATACATTTTACTTCCTAATATGCTAAAAGATCAATATTTGTGTGAACCAATAAAGATTAGAAGCCTTACTCCACCCCATTTACCTAGTAGGGGTTCTGGGTATGTAATCCAAGATATCCTGGGACAAGAGAACCTTTAGGATATTAAGGCTTTAAAGTTTGAATTTCTGTGATAGAAACATATTTTTATGTCACTAACTAAATTAAAAGTTTTCTAAAACCCAAGATTATCCAATCTCTTACTTACTATGAATACTCACCAATAAAATGAAAAAGCCAAATTTGCTGAGTTGACACAACACACAATAGCAAGGCAGCATATATACACATCATGGTCATAAAGGTTTATAAGTATTGTAATAAGAAGAACACTCTTTATTATTTTAGGAAACAGCTTCTCTGTGCCAACACATCAATATGATTCCATTGGGTTTGACAGGAAGCCAGAGCCCTAATATAAATTTGGTCATAGAACAATGCAGTTAGAACACTGAAGTACACATAGAAACAATGCTGGACGTTTATGTAATATCTTTCCTCTCGAAGCTTCTACAAGCTTACAGACCTCATTTCATTATTTTTCCTCATAAAAGATGTTCTGCTCGTATGTAAAGTGGGCCAGGCATACCTTATAAAGTAAAATATATTCATCTCCCAGAAATAGCTGTCCATGAATAAATTCCAGATAAATAATGCTATACATGGTATACTGAAGACTGCAAAATATATATTTTTTTATCATCATTCTCTTCAGAAAAAGCACAGACAATTTGAAGCTGGGAATTATTATGCCAGATTTGTGGAGTTTAATTTGGTGAAGCTGTCAGAAACACAGATTTTTCTGGAGGGACTTGGCAAGAAAATGTTAACACTGCAAGTAAAATAGAATCCTATACATAAAAATGAAACAATGTCGATGTTTTAAAAATATAACTTAATACAACTGTGCACCTATCAAACCTCACACACACGCTTCCTGTTCTTTATTCCTAAGGTCTTAATACACACAATTCCATGAACTCAGATTTAGAATATTAGAGAATAATACAGATTTAAAGACAACTAAAAAGTAAGGAACGAATATAATTTACTATCACTATAATTTATATTTTCTTTCTAAGGTACAGTAAACCAAAGATAATTGTAGAAGATAAACTGACTATTAAATAGCAGTTTAATGCTATGCCTGCTGCAAACATAAGTGATAAACACCCAGTTTCATATAAATAATAAGCTCTGTTGAACATATTATTAAATTATACTGTTTATTAACTCAATAAACTCAAGATTTACTGCAGAAATATTTTTTAAAATATGTAATTTACAATCACATGACAATAGATCTCCAAAAGTCTCAATGAATACTGTAATTTTCCCAAATCTTTCCCTAAACAAACATATGAAATTCATTTTATTTCAAAACTATATAACATTTGCATTTCAGAAGAATTAAAAAATACTTTGCAATCAAATGCAAATTTTACTACTCAAGTCAGTGCTTGATATAGTCACTTAGGTTTAAACATATCACTTGCATTTCTTCATAGAAAAAAACCCGAATTATATAGTCCATTTTATTTAAAACAATAAAACATTAGCATCGAAAGAGTGAAGTGTTTACTAAAAAGGTAACTGTTTTATCCACTGCATATCCATAGGAAAGTGAATTTTAAAAATCTTTCATACCCTTTACTTATGGCTATTATTCTCAACATTTCCATAAGGTCTAGAAATATTGGACTGCTTTCCCTGAAAACATGAATGTCTTAATTAACTGTCATTGAACAGGAGCAAATAAAAGTCTCATTTATGTATTTTTATTATTTTAATATCCAGAAAAAATAGAACTAGCAAGTATACCTAGGCCAGCTCTAAAAAAGATACAAACATACATTTATACATCTGTGTATATTAAAAAAGCACATACTGTGGGTATGAAAGAAGATGAGGCAAGTATGTGCTAAAAGTCTGTATTGTTAGAGAGCATGGACACCTTCTACGCAATATTTCTTATTTTTAATTAAAAAAATCTGTTCACACTTAACGCAAGAGTTAATCACCTCAGTCAGAATTTAAAAGCTAAAATTTCTGCAATAGAATACGTGCATGTGTACACAATATATGAAATAAGAAAACAACATTTTAACCAAAAAAACTCTAAAATTTCAAAAGTTACTTACTTTCTAAAATGATGAATTCGAAGAATTGCGATATCCCAATTTATAAAAAGAAAACAAAAAAGAAAGGAAGGAAAAAAGAGTTAGTTTTCAAACTTAAAATGCAATTCTACATCTTACCATTTCAATAAATAAGACAGTGTACAGGAAACACACCAAACTCTTAGCTTTGGCTGTTGGCAGGGAGGAAAACACTGGAGGACTGGGGTAAAAGGTGAATTCTACTTTCTTCCCTAACACTTCCATAATGTTTTCATTTTGTCCACAAGCCTCATATAGTTCCATACTAGGGATATAATTAGGAGTAAATAAGCAGGACACTATTTGCCCCCAATTCTTTTCTTTCTCCCATTCCCTGTAATTGAGCCCTTCCCTATACACCTGCCAGGGTAGATATACACCTTATTCTATTTGTTTGTTTTCCTCCTTAGACTGTAGGGTTGTGGAACCCTTCTGGTTTGTTTTCATTTCCCACAACCCCTGAAGCAGAACGGGGTGGAATTTGGAGGCAGGGGAGCTGGCATAATTTAAACTGTCTAGACATCAAAGAACCCCCAGAGATGCTTTGCAGAGCCCCAGTGCTGTGTGAACTACAGAAAAACCATTGCTTTATCACATCAAATTGTTGACAGAACACATAAAATTTTACTAATAGTGCACACTTGGTGAAGAGAATGGATGGCCTGTCTATTTTAATAATTTTAAAAACCAGAACAAATATCTGGGGAATGCAATTGAAAGAATATTTACACATGACAAAGAAAATATCATCATTGTGGTCCTCTGTTCCTTTCCATATAACATAATAATGCTTTACAAGACAGTACTTAAATAATCCAAATCTTAAACTACTTGACTAAGTATCTCTTAATAATAATTTTAGATGAAAGCTATTTCCTGCAAACATTCTAAAATCTCATTTTGAAATTATGGGAACATCAAAAAAGTAATCCTGAACAACTGAAGTCTAAAAATTCAACAAATTTAAGGAGCAATTATTAAGCAGCATTATTAGTCTGTTATTGTGCTGTCTTATTAATATGAATTAATTGAAACAATTTTATGTTACTCTTTCAAAAAAATTAGTAATAGTTCCTTTCAAGTATTTCCAGTGTTGATAGACTAGAGAAAATGTCTTAATTTTAAAGGATATATTTTTAAGGGGAAATTATGTGGGCCTCTGGGGTGGAGGGAACGTTTCAGTTCTTTATACAGAATCTTAGTGTTCACTATGTGAAAATTAAATTATTTACTTAGGATTTGTGCATTTCACTTTATATATGTCACATTTCACAAAAAAATGTTTTTAAAATGTTAAAAAAAACCCAATAATGCACCTTTGGATTTACTTACGTACTTACATATTTAATGGGCAGGTCACTACTACTAATAGAAGAATAAACTATTTCTACCATTGCATGTGGATGACTCTTAAACACACATACACAAGGTTTATATCTATTGATAAATCAGTAACCTAGATGATTAAAAACTACCCTAGAACGTCAAGCCAAACAAACTTCTTACTCTTGAGAAATATTACTGCTAGTCTGGAACCCCCCAAAACGATTGAAAAATAAAAACGTAAAAGTTAGAATCCTTTATATATATGTTATCTGAAGAATCCCAGCACATAAAATATTAGCCAAAAAATGACCTACAGCAATTCTGAAATTTGATTTTGAAGACAAAAACAGTGTCCCAAACTTCATAGTCCCTCTAAGAGGATCACTAGTGAAAGTTTTTAATGGGCACTGACTTATAACAAATAATAAATATTAGAGTTATAATATGTTAAGTAAGATTTCCAGTTTTGCAGATATAACTGAGACTGAGAGATTAAGAATCTTTCTGCAGTTAAACAGCTAACTGATACAGCTGAAATCCAAATTCTACTCTGATTTCAAAGCCCATATAAACATATAAAAATAAATAGGAACAACCAGTTACCTCAAGAGATGGGTCATATTTAAAAAGAAGATAGTTTGCATTTTTCTATGTAAAGAATACCTACATGATTTTCAATATTCAACATGTGTGTAGGGTAAAATTAGAGACAGTCCGAAGTACTCTTTTTTGAGGTGGGGATATTGAGGCAAGAAATAAAATTACCAAGTGACATATGTTGTACAATTTAATTTTTAAATTTAGAGAAACAGTTTCAGACTCTAAACCTAGACATGTATCTCTGATTGGCTTGAACAGTAGAAAAATATATTATTTGGGGAATATAAACAGGCATTTGAACTTAGACTCTGTATCTACTTTATGGACATTACCAAGCTACCACTAGATAGACTACAGTGATTCATACAGCCATATTCACTAAACAGACCTTTTGTTTTAGGAGACAAGAATTTCAAAACATCAATACAAGGACAAAAGTTTCCTCAGTATTATTTTAGAATAGGATCTATAAGAAAATTAAGAAATTGGCCCTAAAAACATATAAGCTAAAGCATATAATCTAAATTATAATTTTTAAAGACCTCCAACTAAAATATGAGGTGAGATGGTTATCTTTGATTATAGACATTAAGGAAAGAACACACCACATGTATAGCTGAATATTGGCGATTGTATCTCTACAACCATGCATGTCGTGACATGCCATATTACCACTGCTATACTAAGAAAGGCAGTGGAATACAATGAATAAGACTGTGACGTCTGGAGCCAGTCAGCCTGAGTTCAGCTGAGGCTAGACCATTTACTAGCTCTAGGACTTTGGACTTCACCTCTCTGGGTCTCAGGTTTCTCAACTACAAAATGTGGATAACAAAAGTCACTACTGCCTAGGGGATCATTCTGAAGATTTAATGAGTTAAAACATGTAAAACACCTAGAATTATGTCTGGCATATTGTACGTGTTCAAAAATTGTGAGTTATTATTATTAGTATTATTATTTATTACTATTATGGCTCAAAGTAACCAACATCTAGAGGTACAAAGGATGGCAAATGGAAAGAAATTAAATATTCTGTAGCTTGTTTAAAGAATTGGTTCAGGTAATATTTTGTCTGGTTTCATTTTTGTTTCATTAGTAAAAATAAGTGAAGATATGCAAGTGTGCACACCCCCTATCCCACAGCCTTTCACATGTGATAAATATTGAAAATAACTTATTCAGTAAAGGTAGAGAGAACAGAATGATAATAATAAATATCGCTTATTATAGTTGCCATTTATTGAGCATCCCTAATGCAACCGGGCTTTCACAACTATTATCTATATTCCTTACAGTTACCATAAAATGTAAACATGATTCCTAGTTTTAAAGATGTAACTGAGGCTGAGAGGTTAAGAATCATAGTGTAGTCAAATAAGAACTAAGTGACACAGCTGGAACCAAATTCTACTGATTCCAATGTCCGTGCTCTTTCCACCGCCCCACATTCCCTGTCCATAGAGTTGTTTCTTCCACTTAACTATCCTTGGATACTACAGAAGAATATTTAGCACTTGAAGGAAACACACAAAGAAAAGCCAGATGCTGGAAAATGGTAAGATGTTGGCTCCATCTTCACGCAACATTGCCTATAACAATGACTCCCCCAGGGTAAATTTCAAACAATAAAAAGAAAGAACTAGATAGCAGAAGATGACACTGTTGGTTGTCTTGTTCAGGTACTGCTACCCTATGAACACTAAGGAAGAAGGACCTTTGAGAGAATATGGTAGAGAATTCAGATCCGTAATTGAGATGCCTCTTTGTAGAACTAGATCATTAAAGAATAACACAATCCATTAGTTGAATAAATACTTATTGAGCACATTATATATGCCAAACTAATCTTGAAATAAATTTGCATTCTGACAGTGCTTTGTACAGAACAGAAATGCAGGCTGAGCTGAACTGAATTCTCTGAATACATATGAAATGACAAGGGATTCAGGAGAAAGGAGCCTTGAGGCATGTGCCACAAAAAGAAGAAAATCATTTGGAATTTAGATGTTACCCCTAGTTTATTCTAAGGAGATGACTGAAATGGGATCATGTGTGGATTTCTTCTATCACTAACTCCAATGTAGAGGCAGCCAACCCATGGCCATTGATGGCTCTTCAGGACTTTATACTATCTCCCCACAACTATAATCTCAAAGAGAATATTTTCATTTATGCCAAAACACCCACATATCTTCCAAAATAAAACAAAACAGTGGATTTCATATATTAAAGAACAGACATTGTAAATATATTTAATATGATAAAATAGATCCATATAAAAATGTTAATTTCTATGTTCTACTTGTAGTTACTCATACTCTCCCATTTTGTTAGCAATGGCTAATATTACAGTGTTTCTGAATGTGTTCTATGGGATATTAGTCCCAAGTGACGCTCAAAAAACTGTCAAAGGAGTTTCGGAAAAGCTGCATTCTCCCTTTGCAAACTCACCAAATACATTAACAGTATACACTAAAGTCTCTGAAAAATCTTACATAACTCCAGAAACCTACTTAACTCAGTGTTTCCTAAGCATATATAATTTTCAAATCCTCCCCACAATAATATGTAGCAACATCCCCTATTACAGAATGCCAAGAAATATATGTGGGGAAATGCTAAACTTTATTTATGGTTAGGGTCATTAGGAAAAAGTACCTAGCTTGGATATTCCCAGGAATATTTTATTAGAAAAATGCTTAAAAATTATTTTAAAGGTATATAAAAATTTGTTTCTCTGTGAAAAAATAAAGCAGTGTGATGATTATTTTTCCCTGTGTAGATTTATAAAATTGAAAAACACCCAGACACTTTAAATAGCATTGAAAAATTTACAAACAGTATCAAACAGTATCCACATATAAATGAAACTACTATATATTTGCAATATTATATTACCCAACATAAAAGTCATCTTACTCATCTCTCCCAGTGGAGATCTTTCTCCTGATTCTCTATGTCTCTCACTCAGTGACGGGTACCCTCCTTTTCATCACCCAGGAATGGAGCATTTCTCAGACTATTTGAATTATTCTGCCTCAACAACATTCACCTTTCAATATACATTTTTTACTACCTCACATCCTAATTCAAACAATCTTTACATCACAAGAAGACAGTTCTATAGCTCCTACCCCTACCCCTGCTTTCAATATCTCCCTGCTGCAATTTGGTCTACCCACTGGTGCCAGAGCAATTTTCCTATTAAAAAAACAAAAACAAACAAATGAAACACTGCTCAGGCTTCAGGCCATGCTATACACTAGATTCATTGACTGCTTTTTTTTAAATCAGTGCTTTTCACTGCCCACCAAAGGAAGCACAAAGCCCTTGGCTGACATTAGGATCCTCTACAGTACACTTGGCACCTCCTTCATCTTCATCTTCCCCAACTCTCAGATTACTCCCCGATTCCCAGACTACTCTCCTCTGGTCTGATCCAGCTCAGTAAACCATGTGCTTCTGTGGTTTCCCATCTCTCTATTTTGGCTCCTGTGAAACCCTCTCCCTGGAATTTCATCCCATTCCTTGCTCCATTTACCATTCAAAATAAAGTGCTTAACTACCACCTGTATGGTGCCAATAAATTAAATGTTCACCAGTAGGTCGTAACTATAGATATAGATATACTTTGTATATACATAGCCTTCTGTGATACCAGGGTATCTCCCTCACTGTATTACAATCTCAACACTCTGCATCCCTCAGGGTTTCCTTCCATCAAAATTGTTTACACTTCTAACTCTCCTGCCCTTACAACTTCCAACCAGTTTGGGAACTCCACAGGGGATAGACACATATTTATTTATTTGTATTATCTGACAAACAATCCCAATGTACTCAAAAGGTGTTTGTTGAAATGAACTTAATCACTGTTATAAAAACTGTTACAATCACGGATTTGTAGACATAAAGCACTCACAGTGAATATCATCTATATTCTATTTAAACTCCTGACTACAATTATGTGTCTCAAACACCCTACCTACTACACAGGCTACATGGCCATCTTATATTGGCACGCCCTGCATTCCTTTCTCTTAGGAATTTTACCTTATTCCAGTTCAGCCATCAGTGAAATGGTCCTGATTTCCCCACCAGAAAGGCTAGCCACGTTAAACTATCTGGCCAAATTGTGGGAGTCTGAGTATCTTTGGGGAAACTGATATAGAAATAAAGGGGATGAGCATACATTATTTTCAGTAAAAACATAAGCTTACTGTAAAGGTACAAAAAATATTAGCCAGTGACTACCTCTGCTTCCACAAGGATGGAGCCTGCTGCGAACACAGCTAACCACAGGCAAGCAGAGCGAAACATAGGAAGAAAAAACATGGCAGGGAAAGATGACATCACTTGGACTCCTGCATTATCTAGTCACGTTAAAGTTCAGCCTATTGGATGTACAAGTTAAATAAGCCAAAAAATCCCCTGCTTATTTTATTTTTGACACTTGTCTAATAGGCTTAGTGATTTATACAAGCTTATCTCATTTTTCTAGGCCTCGATGTTCTCATCTGTAAAATGATGAATTCAAAACAGGTATGCATTAAAGCTCTACTAATATCTTTCTGGTTAAGGCTTTAAGGACAATTCATAATGGTTGGACAATTGGCATACTGTTGATTCTAGCCATGCCGCCTGCCTTTATATTCCCTTCATCTTCAAAATCGTCTGTTCTCCTCTCTTCCTACTCATTTGTCAAGGATGCCTCGCCTTTACCTCCTAAAAACTCCTAATTAACTCTCCCGTCCATAATGATGGTTTCTGAACCTCTGTAGGCATCACAGCCTGTCCTGTGACTGCAGCATTTAGTTCTGTGCTATCTAATACCTCTTGGCTCAGTGGTAATCAGCTCCTTAGGACTTGTTCCCCTCATAGGGCCCTGTCAGACTCAGATGCTCAGAAAACATTCAGTGGCTGGTGATAAGCTAACATTTCATGATTTACAGAAGAGAACAAAATTTGAAGCTTGGCAATACCAAACATTGGCTGAGGATGTCCAGAAACAGGAACTATGAAATACTCTAGTGAGAATATAAACTGATACAACCAGTTTGGAAAGGCATCTGGCAATATCTAGTGGAAAAAAAGAAAAAAAAAACAGGTGTGCATGTTTTACAGATCAGCAATTCCACTTTTTGGTACAGTCCCTAGATAAACTCAATGCATATTCACAAAGAGTCATTATTTGTTCAGGAAAAAAACTGCCAATAAATTAAGTGTTCACCAGTAGGTTATAACTATAGATATAGATATACTTTGTATATACATAGCGAAACTATAAAATTCTGAACCACAATAGTACACAGCAAATCTATGGCACTGATTGCCTCTGAGAAAAGAAGGAAATCAAAGGAACTCCAGCTTTTTCTGCCACACTTTATTTAAAAGAAATCCAAAGCAACTATGACAACATGTCCACATCTGTTAATTCCAGCTGGTGGTTGCTGGTCTGATATTTTGCTGTATTTTCAAAAAAGAAAAAAAAAGATTGTTGATGATTTTGTTCTTTTACCCATAATTTGGCTTCTCTCTGATTCTATCAGAGCCTTCTCCCCTGTGTCAACTTATATTAAGGTTTAAACACTTTTATGCAAGCAAATAAATAAACACATGGAAATTATATGAAAGTGTAAAGGTACATCATTATACAGAGTTAAAAGTAATAAATCCCTCTCAACTTCCCCCAACCACACTCATTGCTTCTGAAGTAATGACTATTAAAGATGTGCCATGTTTTTTTCCCAGAGCTTTTCCTATTTTCATTCATACATATGCATATATTCAACTCTATGGTTTTGTATTTTAAATCTCTTTTCAACAGAAATGAGATCTGTTAGTGCATACCAGTAGATGCATACTTTTTTACTTAATAATATGAATGAGAAAATTTCCCATAGAATATTGTTTGCTCGTAATGTTCTATAGAATATTAAATGCTCTTAATATTCATATAATGGTCTTACTATCTGATAGAGTAGATATGCTGTACTGTAATTTTAAAACTATTTCCTTATTATTTAACATGTGGCTTGCACCTAATTTTACCCATTCAAATGGTACTGCAATGAAGAATCTGGTATATATGTCTCCTTGTAAGTATGCTATAGACTGAATGTTTGCGTTCTCCCCAAAATTCATATGTTGAAACCTAACCCCCAACGTGGTACTATTGGAAAGTGGAGGCCTCTGGGAGGTGATTAGGTCATGAGGATGGAGCCGTCTTGCATGGGATTACTGTTCTTCTAAAAGAGACCCTGGAGAGCTCTCTCCCCCCATTCCCATGTAAGGACTCAGTGTGAAGTCAAACATCTATGAACCAGAAAGCAGGCCCTCACCAGACTCCAAATCCACAGGTGCCTTGACCTTGGACTCTGCAGCCTCCAGAACAGAGAGAAACACATTTCTGTTGTGTATAAGCCACCCAGTCTACGGTATTCTGTTACAGCAGCCCCAACAGACTAAGACAGTAGGTATAACTATTTCTCTAGGATAGATTCCAAAAAGTAGAATTTTTATATAAAAGGGCGCTTTCAAAATGTTGATAGTTACTTCTGAATTACCTTCACTGAGAGTAACTATTTTCCCCACCCTAGTCCATGGTGGACAGTATTCATCTTTAAATTTTGCTGATCTAATCAAATGAACGTAAAGAGGTCACTCCAGGCAGAGAGAGCAGCATGAAGAGGGCATACAGGGACAGAAGTGAACACAGTCTGCAGAAACATGATTATTTGATATTTCCAGAGCAGTGAGTGGGAGGGAGAACAGGGTTGGGATCAGATTCCAAAGGGAAGGTACGCACCATGCCACGTACATGGCAGTTATACCTCAGTTTAAACTCCCTGGTGAGGAGCTTAGACTCCATGCAGGAGATGATGGAGAGCCCCAGAAGATTTTAAGGAAGGAAATACCCTTGTCCTGCTGTACGCATGAGGATAGATCCAGAATGAGACAGGTCTAGAAGAAGACAGATCAATTAGGAGCCTGTGGTACTAGACTGCAGGGAAGATAACAAGAACCTCGCCAGAGAAATAATGGTAAGGAAGAGATGTGGAGAAAGAGTCAAGAAATACATGAGAAGAAATATGGGGGACAAAAACCAGTAGGATACAGAAACTGACAAGATGTGTATGATGAGGTAGCAGAAGGAATTTAGGATTGCTTCAGGGGCTCGGGGTAAACGGTGGTATAATGAATTAAAATTGGCAACACAGAAGAGATGGTTTGGGAAAAATATGGTGAATTTAGTTCTGGACTTACTAATTTAAAGGTATGCATCCTAAATTCAGATATACACATGCATCACAGAGTTAATGCTAGGGTTAGGGACAAACACTGGGGAGCCATCAGCATATAGATGGTATTTGGAAAGGTGAAAATTGAAAGGCACAGATGTAGACTAATAAAAAAAGAGAAAGTGACTGACTTGAGCTTATTACATTCCAAAGTCAGAAAACTACATGAGAAAATATTTCTGAGGTGAAAAAAGGAAAAAAAGAATCCCATGAAGAATTTCATTATAATAATATGAGGTGTAACTCTAACTTCAGGATATGACTATTTTAGAAGTCAGAATAAATCTCTGTATTCATAGGTAGAAACAACCCATAAGTAGGAAATTACCTAGAGGATCTAGCCAGCAGGAACCCTTCTTTTAAACATAGTTTTTCTTTTAAAGAGTAATATAATACACACTACCAAATGTAAAATAGATAGCTGGTGGGGAGCAGCTGCATCGCATGGGGAGAACAGCTTGGTGCTTTGTGACCACCTAAAGGGGTGGGATAGGGAGGGTGGGAGGGAGATGCAAGAGGGAGGGGATATGGGGATATATGTATACATATAGCTGATTCACTTTGTTATACAGCAGAAACTAACACAGCATGGTAAAGCAATTATACTCCAATACAATAAAGATGTTAAAAATAAATAAATAAATAAGAATGCACATAAAAAAATAAATAAAATAAAATAAATATCAGCCTGATGGCAAGTGCCTCAGGTTTGAATCTCCACAGGAAAATAATCCTAATCCTGTATTTTGACCAAAAATCAGGAGATGGATAACTTAGATCCTTGGCTAGTTTGATTTGGTATTCTTTTATCTTGACTTCTAGTAAGAACACTGCAAGGTTTTTATAAAGGATATAACTTATATTACAAGAAACATAAAAGATACTAAAATAAAGCTACAGGCAAAATTATGAATAAAATATATATAATGAAGACATATACTTACATGATGGTTATATGTAAATTATATATTTTAAATCTTTTTGTATTGTTTTTGCAATGCTTTTTTTGCAATGTTTTTGTTTGAAATGTTAAAAAGCACCCAGAATAAAAAATTTGTATTAAACTTAAAAAAATAATAAATAAATAAAATAAAAAGTAATATAAGAACATTACTAAAATATCTGTCCATTGAAGAAAAAATGAAAAAATAACTAAAAAAAATCTCAACTCCTTAAAACAACTCTGAGCATTTTACAAACTTTCTTCTAGCCTGTGTTTCTAGCAGGTTTCTATTTTAAAGTTATAATTTACCTAAATATTGAATCACAATATTTTATTTTATATTACACCCTGTTGAAACTACTACACAGCCATAATAAATATATCAAATTGTTAAAAATATTCTATCAACTTGTTTCAAGCCAGTGGATTTCAATCTGGCTGTGCATTAGAATTTTTAGGGGAATTTTTTGAAATGCAAATTTTGAGGCAACCCCAAACTTATTAAATAAACATCTCTGGTGGAGCCAAGCCTTCAGCATTTTCTTATGTTTTTCCAAATGATTTTACTGCACTGTCAAGTTTGAGAATCACTGATATTACTGGTGAGCATTTATATTCTTTATTCATAATTGAAATAGGATTGATGTGAATATTTTAGGGTATATGACACTTTTTTCCTTACATTCAAAGATATTTTAAGATAGGCTTGCAGAAGTGGCATTATTAATTCAGGAGATATAAATTATGTAATGACCTTTTGCAAATAATGCCAACTGGCTTTTCAAGTGAGTTGTTTTGGCTTACACTGTCACTAGGAGTATATTAGCAGAAAGCATCATTTGGAGTCAGGGTGAAGTGCTTGCAATGATTAATTTATTAGGTAAACCAAAAGACAATCTCCAGTGGCTCTTTACTTTGCATTTCTGTGATTATTCGTAAGATCAAATCTTATCCACATACTTGTTTATTCCCTAGTTTTATGCATTGAAAGTCCTCTGTTCATGACCTTTGACCACAATGTTCTAAGGTCAACATTTCTTTTTGTTTTAATAATCTTTTTATATAATACTTCTAGCTTATATTAGCTAAAAATATTAACTACGAATATTTTCTCCATTGTCACTTAATGTTTTGTTTTTGATCTGCAAATACATAAAATCTTATGTAGACAATTACATTCATCTTTTCCTTTGTAGTTTATTTTACAGCTTCTGTAAAACGTCATTCCCTCTCAAAGGTGAATTCAAAAGTTAGATTTGAATTTTTCTAAGTTTTTCCAATGCTATGACTTTTCATATTTAAATTTTCAATCATGTCTGTACTTCCTTAATATAAAATACAACTAGCCATTACATGTTCCATAAACACTTAAAATGTTTATAAATATTTCCTTGTCCATTACTTCATCTCTAATTCATCCTCCTACTGCTTCTCTGCAGAAGACTCCAGTACTACTCCTAGGAAATTCCTTGATCAGCAGAATGTCAAAAGAATTCAACTCAGAGTTTTGCTGGCTATGGGAAAATTTTTACCTTTAAATGTTTGATAAAGGAAATGTTTAAAAATAACTACACCAACTACTACTGTTAAGATTGGCATTCATACCACAGGACAAATATCCATTTAATTTAGCTTTCTTCTTCCTTCCTCCCTCCTCCTCATCTTCTTTGACCACTTGCATTCTCAAGACAGTTTGTTCAGTGGTAGTTGTCTGCTTTGATTAAAAGGATTCCCATAAAAAGATATTTAATAAACATAGCCTTTTGTTATGAAATAGAAGTACTGTGAAATTCAAACACCATAATTACTTGAGATGGCATGAAATACATCCACAAAATTCAGACAGAATTATAAAGTAAAAACAAACTTGAAAAAGGAAGAATAAATACAAAGGCCAGTGAATTTAAGCATCCTTCCCTTCCCCAAACTTAGTATTCGACACCTAAAAATACATCTAAGAATCTGGCAGTAGGCTTAAAAGAAATTTAATACACCTAGTTCTTGTTTTAATTTCACCCTCTGGGAAATATGATTCATTAGAGACATAGTTGGGAGTAGGGATTGCAGAAAAGCAACCTAAATTAATACTCTTCTGTACAGAGAAAAACAGTAAAATAAAGGTAAGAATGGCTAGGACCAATGCAAATGTAAAAAGAGAATAAATAATACTGTTTCAGGCTAATTTTCTTTGAAAACTATAAAATTATACACATATACATATTAATAAATTCCAGAAGTAATGCTACTAGTATGTTATATATGTATTACCTCTGTTTCACAGAAATAAACATCTTCCTTAGGAAAAAATGCGCATTTTGATGACCCATGGGGAGAAATCTATCTTTAGACAAAACAAGATTTCCTGTACATTATTTAACAGCAATATCAATGTTCCAACTAGGCGCACAGAGACCCTCCAAACAACAACTCCAGCAACAAAACGAGAGAACAATATGTGAATATAATCGGGGTGGAAAGGAAGAGACTTTGTGACCCAAGGTAATAATTCAAGAAAAATTATTTTAAACCTGGGGCCCTATTTACTCAACTAACTAAATGGCAACTGATTAAACAGTTACTAAAATTATAGAGAACTATCTACGCTTATGTAACAATAAGAGGAAACGGTCTTCTGCCTTCATTCTTCAATGTTTCAAAAAACAAAACTTTAGGTATCATGGCTTCTGTCCAGTTGGCAGACATCTTATTTAAGTAAGCACAACTCCAAACCACTCATTTAATCTGCTTTAATATTCTTGAGGGTTTAAATAGCCACTTAAAACTTTCAGGAAATAGTTCCTCGATGCACCTGCCACCTCATTTCATGAAATCAATATTTCGTTTAAGCTAAGTCAGGAAATCTTAAAGTGCTGAATTCAATTATGACCATTACTTCATGAGCTGCTAGTAGATAAAACACAGCACTGAAGTTGAAAATCATTACAGTTAAAAAGCTTTACTTCTTTGGGGAAGTGGGGCATTTTCTAAGGTACCATTAACATAATTGATAAGAGCATATCATGTTAGGATAACAGTAACAACTTTAATATATAATATAATACCTTTCTATTGCCAAATGTTAGTTTATAAGCACAGAAACAACATTCTCCCTGGCTATGCCTAAAATAAATATATTGGGATGGTGCGAGACAGCTGTCTATCCATATAAAAAGGAAAATTGATAATATTGATCTAAACTTCATCTAAAGATGTAAATAAGAATTTAGTAAAATCCACATATATTACTAGTTAAGCAGAACACAAAAATTCACCATGTCTTCAGTCACAAGCACTATGTTATACATGAAAGGCAATGGTAAACTGAGGTTCCACATAGAAAAGCTTGTAGACACATTTAAAAGAATAAAAAGCTTTTATAAACAGTAAACACCTGGTATTGGTCTTCGACTGCTGTCCCTCCTCAGATAACTACTAACTACCTGATTGGCTTCCATGCACTGGTCCTTCTAGTTTCCTAGGGCCCAGTGTGGGGTATCATTACTTCAATTTCCAAGCAGAGAATGAACAAATGTCCAAACATAGAGATAAGATTTGAAATTCTAAATCTCTTCATCCCATAAATGCTAAACATTTGATGATCATAAAATTGTTCCTTTTGTCACTTGGCTTGTTAAACTGAGTTTTAAGAAAACTCTGGAAATTTTCAAAATAAATGTTATGCTAGTACATTCCTATGTCTCTCATTTCCTCCTTGATTTGTTCATGCCTTCTAATAGGCATGGTTTTTCTTCTTCTTTTTTATTCCTTTGGGACCCCCTCTTCAAGTCTAACATTTGCCTGGGGCTTAACATTTGACTGGATGGAAAGACTGAGCTTTGGAACCAGCCAGATCCAGGCTCAAATACCAGAGCTTCCACTTATAATTGTGTGAAGTTAGGCAAGATACCTAACTTCTCTCAGCATCAATTTCCTCATCTGTAAAATGAAGAAATAACACCCACTTCTCAATGTTACCCTGTGGATTAAATGAGCTAAAAAATAGAAACTGCTTGGCTCAGTGCCTGACATGATCAGTTACTGCATAAATGTTAGTTTCCTGCCCTTTTGCCAAAATGACAGTCAACAGACAGTTCTGATGATATTTACAGACACACACATCTGTTTGTTCTTTTCCGTTCTTTACCTGTATTCTACTCCTAATCCTAATAAACTTCCCCCACATTCAACACTCAGCAAGCTTTTCATTACCGTAAAGGAAAATAACTGAAATAATATTACATGAATAAATAACAGCAAAGAGGAGGAACCACATTTCTAAAGAACATGTTCGAAATTGAAGAAAATCTGGCACAGTCTCTATAAAAACTTAAAATGCCTGAGCAGTTTAAGGAGAAGGAGAGGCAGCATTTACTAAAAAGTGCAACTCAATTTGATTCTCAGTAAAACAGGATTAGAATATCGAAGTGCTCTCAGTGAAGATAAAGCAAAACATTCACTGGGGAAAATCAGCCATCACCAGCAAGAATATTTATTAATGTAGTCAGACTGCTTAAAAGAGCCCCAAGCAAAAGGGTGAACAAGCAGACTACAACTTCAGCAAGAAAGATCATGGAGATGCAGTCAGTGTTCACAGGGAAGAAGGCTCCGGATATATACCAGAAAGGAAAATAAAACTTTTCTATCTAATGTTGCCATAGGATTTTTGTGTGTAGACGAATTTGGAGTCAAAATATGGCCATAGTTTACACAAACTGTAATTCAGATAGAGAAATCAGAAAGCACAGCAGGGCCTCCCAACTTTACACTTTCCAACAAGTCACACTTTCTCAGTTTCGATTCTAATCTGCACTATCACACGGACAAAACAAAAATAACGTATGTGAGCGACACCAATCTGAGAGCCACCCTCATAACCTTCTTCACAGTCATTCAAATCACTGCCTGGCCTCCAGGTGGCCAGTTGTCTCCTCAAACCCACTAAACATGAACCGGGGAATGAGTGACAACGACGGGGTTCCTCCATACGGGGGGACCCTCGACGTCCCTTTGCACCCAACATCACTAGCTGGTACCTACCCGGAAGGAATGAACGGAACCACTCCAATGCAATCCCAGCCACTCCTGCTAGTTCAAGCATTCGGTTCAGCATCACCTCATGACCAACACGAAAGCAGCTGAGGCTCTAATATAATCATCATGGAAAGTTGTCCCAAATCCTTCATTCGAGGAAGATCCTTCATACACACCAACGCTGTCTCCAAGCCATGCCGGGGTCTGAAACCAGACTGGAAAATATTATATATGTGTATATATAGTAAAACTCCCACAACCCACTCTTCTACTATGTCACATTTATTTACAGCTGCTTAACCCCTCCTAAATATATATAGCCTTCTCAAGGTGAAAATATGAACATTCAAGGAAAGATCCTTTCCATAGTAGAAGGGAAACTGAAAGTATATGAAGACCTGGGGCTGCCTGGTAAGGTAGTTGAGGTGGTCCCAAATGGAACATACTTTGGCCTGAAGGGAAAAGAGAAAACACGATATTGGTTTCCAAGGCTAGTCTTTGAAACTTGGTATATAGGATCAAACTCTTCCGATATTTACAAAACAAAAAACAAAACAAAGCAGAAAAACCTTGGCTTTTTCAGGAGATGGGAAAGCAATGCCAGATTAACCACTGAAGCTTTGTTTGGTATTACCAAAGTGCCTTCTACCTCCTGAATCCCACTGGGGGTCACCACTTTCCTAATCCTAACTACCATTGCCTTGACTGCATTACTAGACTCTACTGATGCAGGAGCTCTGTGCTGACTGCCCTTGCTCACTGTGCAGACACAGGCAGCAACCTTTAAATGAATAACAACTTCGAATGATAGGAATAATAAAAAAAAAATGATCAATGGGCCCCAACAGCTATTATATGTTAAAGAACAAGAACAAACCAACTTTAAAAATACCAGTTTTCCTTCTCACTTCTTAATGAATAGGCTTCTTAGAAACAAAGTGACATTATATAGAGTTTTCAAAGTTTAACCAGGGAATTCACTATTTTTATCTTCTTGAGACTTCTGTTAGAAGATTTAAGACTATATATTCCCTTTTTGCTTGCCCCTTTCTCCGAACTAATGTAATACTGAAAGCTAAAACTTTCAATCCCAGCGCAAAATGTTACTAAGTTTCTCAATTTCCAGAGTGTGTCTAAAATAAAATTAATTGGGTTAAATCACTGCAGCAATATTTTCTATGTGCTTACCCTAAAATATTATCTTCATCAAGCAAATGGCTATCTATATGAGTGTTCATCACATATAATTCCATTTAAAATTAATTCCATTTAAAATTAATAGAATTGTCTTCTAATCTCCATTTCATTTACTCTACTGGCCAAACTCATCCCATCCTTGCCAGTTACTAAAATGAAAAAGTTTGGTGATGTCCTTCGGGGGTACTATTTCCTCTACCCACTCATTATATACTTTGCTTCTCAAGTCAATTATTCCATTGATGTCAAATATCCAGAAACTGTGTAGATAGATTTGGACCTGAGATTTATACCAAACATAATACTCATTATGCTTTTCTGGACACTCTCCACTAACTTCACTGCATCTCATAAAAAATGACACGTCTCTCATAAGGAAAATGCTGAATGGGTCACCTAGGCTAAGGACTCAGAAAACACTACACTGAAAGGAATAGATCACTTGATTGCTTAGCTCAAACTTACAGTCCTGTTGGTGCTTAGTAACATACAATGCTTTTCCTCCTAACATTTTAAGTCCTCATGTTTGACATATAGACTCTCTGTTGCATAACCTGTGGGTCTGGCCAAGTGCCATGAGTATAAGAGTCTTCTCAAACCATCCCTTTTACAGATATCAGCTAACAATGTCTATGAGTAATGTATGTTCAGTCAAATAAATACCTGCTGAGATGTCTGCCATGATCTAGGAACTATACAGGATATACAAACATGAGTAAGATATGTCACTAGCTGTCTTGGAATCCATATTTTAGTTGGGAGAAAAACATATAAACTAAAAGAACTGTGATAAAGGTACATTAAAAACCACCCTTATAAAAGAAGGGACCATATTTCTGCCTGGGAATTGAGGGGAAAGTATCCAGGGGAGAAAATCTGCATCTTAAATAATGAATAGCTATTATGGTGGCAGTGATAGTAATAACCAACAGAAGCTAAGGCATTAGCATATATGTAATTTACAAAATCTGGGAAATCGGATCACTACTCAAAAGTAAAATATATTCTATCCTATAGTATTTAGTTTACAGATAGCAAAACTATTTCAGTATAATGGAAAAATCCCAGTATAATATGAACATTCAATAAATACTAAAGTCAAAACTGTGAGAACCTTAATGAAAGAAGCACACAAATAATGATGTAGATTTTCCCAGAAATTAATCATTTCCTACATATTTAAATGCAGACCTCCTCAGAGACAGCAAAGTGGTTTTGTTTACCAAAGTCTCTTCTCCAAAATTTCATTTTGTATATGTGAAGCTTCTCAATCAAATTTGAAACAAAATTTGGATGAGAGTACAAATACACAGGACTCTGAGACACATCGTTTTCCCTCAAACATACAAATTAGATAATTAATAGGAGGCACTGTCAGGATATGACATTTTAACACATATAAGTTTGGAGAGTGGAAAAGCAGAAGAAATACTACACCTATACTGTACATTCAAAAGGCTAAAGTAGCCCAAGTATGAGAGCTAGCTAGAGAAATGCACCTTCCAAGTTACAAATAAGATTGTCCTCAAAGCATTTCATGTAATGAAAAACAATTTACCCACTGGTACATTGTAAATCGGGAAAATCCCTGATCTTAGAATCCCAAAATTAGTCATTGGCAGATATCATATTAAAAACAATTCAGTCTCTGCTTCATCAAGTAACAATGGTTTTAAATCTAACCACTGAATCTGAGTTAAGAACACAAACTAATTAGAATCCCTTTCCTAACTTCTCATAAAATTTTAGATTAAAAATTATGTATTAAATTATATCATATACTTCTTATTGAAACGTGACTCTTTTGGCATCAGTGTGCCAAAATACTACTGTGAAATATCTTAGAATACAAATTTGACTTGATAAGCCATTCAATCTTGATTAATTTTTCCAAAGTCCTACTAATGCAACAAGTGTGAAATCTCACAAATCAAATATACAGTTGATGGTACATTTTAAAAATTATTTTATCCTCATTTCAGCCCTACCATGCAGATAAAGAGCTATAATTTTCCCTATTTCACTGGAGAGAAAAGACAAAAAAAAAAAAAAAAAAGAAAGAAAGAAAAGAAAAGACTGAGTGACTTATCCAGGATAACATACTATGTTGGAAGTAGAAACAGAGCTGGAATTCAAATTTCCATTCAGAAAATATCATGAGCCTATTACATAAAGGGCACCATGGGGAAGAGAAGATCAATGAGACATAAACTCTACCATTAAGGAAAGTGCAGTCTTATTATAACAAGAGAAAATTTGAAACAGTTTATTAGATACAACAAAGGAACACACATATTATGTTATAAAGGAATAGCAAGGATAAAATGATGAACTAAAGCTAGAGTTAAAGAACCCTTCACTGAGGAGGTGGTATATGACATTTGAATTGGCTTTGGAGTGGGTGGGTAGAGGACAAGAAATAGTGAAGGCCGTTAACAGGCTGAGTAGAGTCAGAGAGACTTGGAAATATATGTTAATATTTGCATAAAGTTAAATATATAGGTATTTTCTCAAATGTCACAAAATTATAATACATATTTAACCTAAATCAAGCCTAATCATGAGAATTAACTTAAAAATAGATACAGCAGAGGCTGGTAGTTATTCCCCAGTAACTACCTTTCCCTACCTCCCACTTTTTAGCTGGGAACCAGCCTCCTGCAACAGACTATACTCTCTCCATCTTCCAGCTCAGCTAAGTGCAACTATGTATCTGGTCAATGGGACATGAGAAAAACAGATGCACTCAACGCTTAGAACAGAACATATCTAAAGAGGGACTGTGTCTGCCTCTTCTTCCACCTGCTGCTTGGAACATGGATTTGGTGGCAAGTCACGTTAGACCATGGGATGAGGACAAAATACTAGGGACAACAGAGCAACACGACAAAAGGACCCTGGCTCCTTGGATATCCTGATATAACAAAGCTATCTTATCATTCCTGGGACTCCCCACCTTCAGACTGTAATGTGAGAAATGAACTTTTATTTAATTTAACCACCTATTCTGGGACTCCATGACACCCATGCAAACCTATACACTAGCTTATATAAACACCTATGCTATAAAATAAATACAAATTCAAAGGATATTCTTGGACCTCAATTCTCAAAACTTGAGAAAAAAATCTGAAAATATTTCATTGCAAAGGATGTATTATAATCAGCAATATGCAGTTGTTGTAATAGGTTTTCAAATCTATTTTTAAATTTTAATCTATATGAAAACCCTAAACAGTGGAAAGGTCAGAGATCAATATTATCATATTAAAGGTGAAGAATAAAACAGCAGATCAGGAATTCATTACAAAAAATCTTTGACAGCTCCAAATTGTATTGGGTTTCACTTTATTTAATCTATAAAATATTCATTACATATATTTCATACTATATTGATATACTGAAGATCCACTTATAAAGAAAAGTCAAATGAGTTATTAATGCCAGAAAAAAGAATCAGTAAATGAATACTAGATTTTTACTGTAAGTTCACACTAGTTGACAATGTTTTCATTTACCCATTGGACTTCTCAGGCCACTCAATTTTATTGTGATTACATTTAAATATTGCTATTCATTTTTTTACAGAGAACAGAGGAACATTTAATAAGTAAACATAAATTAAATATATTATCATGGTGTGAATGAAGAAACAGAGCAGGCTGCAAGAGTCCAGAGGGAAAATCTGAAAAGAGAAAATGGGGGCTGGATGGACTGTGTGCATCAAATTGTCTGCAGGCAAATCTATTCGCCCTTGCTTCACAAATTACGCATATTACAGACATTCTAAAGAATAACTGGATTAAGCATATTCAATAAAGTGATCCATGGCACTGTGTCTTACTGAGCTCACTGGCTCTCTACATCAGCCCACAGAGGCAGGAATGAAAGGCAGCCACGACCCCTCCCCTTGTTCTTCTCATAGTCCTCCTTTGGGCAAGGTCTTGATGGCAACCAAAAGCCAACGAGGCCAGAATCAAGAACACTGGATAACCATCAGAAGTACAAATTACAGTACAATCTCTCTTGCACCCCCTAACTCCTGCCAAAATAAGTACTATGGGAGGCAAATAAAACCAGATAATAAAGGGTGACTGGATCAATGAAAACCCAGCACTTCAGGAAAATCAATTGAAAGACATGTCCCTTCAAATAGTACCTTAGAATAGAAGATTTATCTACTTTTCTTCTCTTTTTATGGTCTGTCCTTCACTTACTACTGAGCTTTTGCACATTCTTTTGCACTTCTCAAATTCTGAAATGATCACCCTCTTCTAAGTTAAAGATGAGTCACATATTTACTAGCCATTCTTTAGACTATCCCACTAGCAACAACTTATTCCAAAAAATATTCGTGAATGCCATTTTTCTACATCTAGCAACCAGTAGGACACCTTCAACAAACGCAAATTAAGCAACAAATTGAAAACTAATCATTGTACAAATGTTGTATTTCACTCAGACTGGTTAGAGAGGAATGAAGTCATGGATTCAGGCTATCTGCAGTGGTCTGATGGAGAAAGTGATCTACCCAGACATTTTACATCTGTCTTTTGTAAAAATAAGAAATAAAAATAAAAAGGAAAGAGTGGTGTTCTTCTATCTCCCAGTGGAAATACAATGGATGGATGAGATGAGGAAGGATGGATAATTGGTCAGGATACAGATTACCAATAACAGTAAAGTTTATCTGATTATTCTCCGCTTAAGAAAATGTCCTAAAGAATGCAGTAATGTTGGTTCGGACGCTACTTATCTGTTCATTTGTACCTTTTTTCCTTTCCCTAGATGCATATCTTAAAAACAGGACAATGTTAATAACTTAGCCTCCTCTACCCCCCACCTAAGCATCATTTAATCAGTCTCATCTATTTTCATTCAGTTATTTCATAAAGGTAGTTAACTGCCACTCCCGAAAACTGCCTTTTGTTACCAATTAATGCTTTGACTGGTCACAGTTAGCGCATTCCCCAGAAACAATCTATAAGTCCAATATCAACAACAAAACAGTGAGAATCCTACAAAGTCCTTGGTTCTACCATTACCTAAAGTATGTTTCCCACCCTTACAGCATCACCTTCTAAATAAAACAGTAAGAAGTTACAATTCAAATATATCTTGCTGCTATCCATAAGCCCAAGTCTTCACTAAAGATCATCCTCCTCATGTTGGACAAGTGTAACAGTGAAAGTTCGGGAAAGGCTTTGTATCTTCCAAATCTGGGTTATGGAAATGGAATTTTTAAAAAAATTTCAACCCTATTTACAAATAGGCTATAAATCGACAGTCTCAACACACCTATCTACAGGCTAGACTTTAATACCAGTGAGTAATATATATATAGACAATCAACAGTTAGCCAGAAAAGCTGCTAAGGGGGTGGGGGAGTATTTACTCGATAGAATCATATAACCAATACTTTTAAAATCAAAATATTATTAGGTTCAGTCTACAAATATTTCAAAAGGTTAAATGCAATTGATTCTGAATCAGACATCAAATCCCAGATATGTCACTTGCTAGCTGAATGAACTATCCCAAGTTACTTAATCTCATCTGCCTCAGTTTCCCTATCTGTAAAATGGTAAATATGATATCACTTTTTAAAAAAGATAATTCATGTAAAGTCCTTAGTATTGGGTCCAGTGTAAGTAAATGATAAAAAAAATAGGTATTCTTTTAATCATCAAGCCCCCACTCATTAATCTGCTTGACATACTGCATAAAGCATGGTATCTCAGCACCAGGCAAGATAAATGACTGAATACAAAGATCTGTGTCCCTAATCTTAATGAGCTTGTATTTGTGATGCAAAGACAACACTTCCTGTTATGTTAGAATATCATATATTCTATTAAGAATTCAAGAGAGAATTTAGAAAGTCCTAAGTTTAATTTTTTTAATAAAAATAAAAAGCCATTTACTAGGCTGAAGACATACTCCACAGAGGAGAGGTTATATGACGTAAATGAATGACTCAGAGAAGGGTCTGGAACTACGCTGTTAAACCTTCAAAAGAAGGAACTTCACTCATCTATTAATCCAGCAGCTTCCAGTCTCAAGAACATAGCATGTACTTAATAAATGTTAATGGAATGAAGACATGCCTTAAAGCTTCCACAAAACCCCCAGGACTTTACACAGTGAGCAAAAAGGAGGCACTTAGTCGGTATTTAATTGATTAACTTCTACATGTCCACAATTGTTTTCCTTTCTCTGATGTTCTCTCATTTGACTAGTAAGCACCTGGGAAAAGCTCTACCCACACACCTGAGTACCCTGAACCTGGCCAGAAGATGGTTACCAACAAACTGAAGAGAGAGCAGAGCCCAAACACAAGCCTTATGCAGCACCTAAAACAGGACTTAACTTTTTAAAAAACTGTTCATAAAAATCATCTGAATTTCAGGCAGAATTATCTATTTGATTCTGCATAAGGCATCTCGGGAGGTGTAGGATAAATAGTCCTTAATTGTCCTGAAAGAGCTAGGACTTATTCTTAGGAATTATGCACTTGTAGCTTTTAGAAAACCTGGCTTAACAAAATGTCATCATTTTTATTCCTCTGAGAACAAATCAACTATAAAAAGAAGTCCCCATGTCAGCATATCAACAGTTTTGCATTTGAATTATGTTGTCAAGTTCAAAACAATGAAGTGAAACTTAAAATCATTTAGGCATGTGGCAATTAAGAGCACAAGCAATGAAATGAGGAGATAAGGAGAAAAACACCACCTAGAAAAAAAAATTAAATAATACCACCCCAGTTAAATGCCTATTTCTCCCCAAAGATCTTAACCTGCATAGGATACTGAGAAAGACTCACATACAATGTAATATTATATCCATTTCTGCTCCTATTCCTGCACTGAAATATTTATAGAGTGCTCAGTATTTCTGGAGTAAATTATACCTAGATCTCAATAAAGCTGAAATCACCTAAATTACCTTTTTTGTTCAATTATTTGGAAGCATGGAGAAAGGAAGCTTGACAGAATAAAAAGTTGTATTAAGAAATGGCCATTTCACAGCTATTATTGCATACCTTAGTGAATATTGATGCCTTGAGGGTTATACGCAGTCACCACAGCTATTTTTACCAAAGCCTTCAAATAAAATCCAAATCAATTTATGTTATATGACTCTACACATTATATTTGGACACGAAACATAAGCCAAGTATTCTATTGGTTTATATGTTAGGAATAACATATGAAAACACATATGAGGAGTACGTAAAAACAGAAGCACAGTACAGTGTTAAGCATATTGTTATGAATACCTTCTAAGTTGAATCAGATACTCAAAATTCTAGAAAAATTCTATGGTATGCCACGAACTCTGGAAATGTAAAGTTCCGAATTCTTTTTAAAAAAAATAAAGTTCCAAATTCTGAATCACTGTTGTAGACTGAATTTTTGTGTCTCCCCCACCCCAAGTCTTATGTTGAAGCCCTAGTGTGGCTATATTAGGAGATGGGATCTCTAAGGAAGGTATTAAGGTTGAAAGAAGTCCCTAGGATGGAGGCTTGATCTGATAGGTGCAGTATCCTCACAAAAAGAGACACTGAAGAGCTTTCTCTCTCTCTCTGCACATAAACACCCAGGAAAGCCCATGCGAGGACACAGTGAGAAGGTGGCTGTCTGCAAGCCAGGAAGAGAGGCCACAGCAGAAACCTATCCTGCCGGACACTGATCTAGGATTTCTAGCCTCCAGAACTAGAGAGAAATGTGAGAACATACACTTCTGGTGTTTAAGCCGCCCAGTGTATGATGATTTGTTATGGCAGCCTGAGCAGACTAACCAATCGCTGTTATTATAACTTCAACCTGGGAACCAAGAGGAGTCCTGTTGCAAATTTCATACATTAGTTTGAGGCATTCTACCTGAAAAGTGCTCCCTCCCCATTCGGCAGTCCTTTTATGGAACAAAGTGAAAACTGCCAGCTGAGCGCGCAACACACACACACACATACACAAAACACAGTTCCATGAATGACTCGTGGGCTCTACTTCTACTTTCCATATTATGAAAAGATTATGGGGGAGAGTTCACAGCAAAAGGCAAGTATAGTTGACCCCTGAGCAACATGGGAGTTAATTTGCATATAATTTATTGTCAGCCTTTCATATTTGTGGTTCCTCCATGTCTGCGGATTCATCCAACCACAGACTGTGTAGTACTGTAGGATTTACTATTGAAAAATATTCGTGTATAAGTGGACCCACAAATTTCAAAATCCCAAGTTGTTCAAGGGTCAGCTGTAGTCAACTGTGGCCCCAACATCAGATGCTTGACTACAAAGGCTTTCAAGTTGCCCAAGTCCAGGTTGATTAGGGTTGTGCTGAGGGGCTGAAATCTGACCTTGTAGGGTAATATTTCACACAATTATTTTCTAACTCAGAGAATGCTTTCACAGTAATATATCACCTTATCATCCCCTGAAGAATTACCTCAATCACTATGTCACTATAAAAAAAAGTAACTTTAAGTTTAAAAAAAGTTTAATTATGATACATCAGTTGCTTTTTAAACAATTAGTGATACCCATGTATAAGTTATGAATACTTATTTTATCAGTTTTATACCATTTAATTTAAAACTAATTAATTATGCACAAACAAAGCATATAATACTAACAAACAACGTTTTAAGTGACATATTTTGGGAAGAACCAAATGTATATAAAAATGACCAGATTAGAAATTCCAAATCTCATCTAAATGTAAGGTATAATGTATGCATTCACCATTCACATCATAAACCCTACATAATCAGAATATCATGCATTTATTCAGATACCATGTGATTAGGAAAAAAGTATCATGCTTGATTTCCTCTAATTATATCCAAACATACAACTGACAATAGCTTTTGATTCATAGCTTACTAGGCACAATATATTCTCTGGGATATTTTGGACTATCAGTTAAAAAATGCTACTATAAATGGGGTAGTGTTTGTTTGAGAAAAAAATAGATTTAAAAAACGGGAGACCAGGTTTAAAGAGACCAGATAAGAAGATACTGCATTAATCTAGTTGAAAATTTTTAAGTGCGAAGAATAAATGGCAAAGAGTAGGGATACAGAGAAAGATGTAGTTAGGACACAGAACTAACACTACACAAGAGCCAACTGGTCATGGGGGTGGGGGGGGATGGGAGAAGTGAGTTAGGAATGACCCTGATTGAGATTTCTAATCTGAGTAATGACAAGTAAAAGTTTATGTCAACTAAGAGATAAATTATTCTAAAGGCTTGCTTACACACACTCATGTATACACACCTAATATACACACATAAGTACATGCAGACTTGCTTACACACACTCATGTATACACACCTAATATACACACATAAATACATGCAGATTCCCCTATGATTCTGGTTAACAACACCGTTTCATTCATCCTTCTCTAAGGATGAATCCCTCACACCATTTACACAATCAGAAAATTAGACGTTGGCAAATGGCAAGGATGACACCATGAGTTAACACTGTAATTCTAAAATGCCCCAACACAAACAAACGAGACCACCGTTTCAGTATGAAAGAAGCGATGCCAACATGGAGTCTGGAGATAAGAATTGATTTTGCAGTTGAAATTATTTGTGTTTCTTTCTTATCTTTAGACAAAACATTTCAGCAGCCAGAAAGAATCATCTCCTAAAGTGCTAATTAGAAACGTAAATCTCACCGAGAGAAATGCCAAGAAATTTTATTGTTTGTCACTATACATGGTAATGGAATTTTCTGACATTTTATCCCCCTAGAAAAATCTTTAATAAACCACAGTACAAAGTGGAGATCCTAATTTCAGCATATCATGACAGAGACTGCAAAACAGAAATCATGAAAGACCTTAAGACAAGTAGCTTAAAACAAATTTATTCTACGAATTACAGGGGGAATAAAAAGTTCTCATTGATACCGGCATAATTACAAAATCTTGGGTTGTCAAGTGCATGCTCCACATTGCAAAATCAAAAATATGTCAATGAATAATACCAAGCACGAGAGAGATTGTTTATAAGTCTTTTCAAATGTCCCTACTGTGATATGTAATTATAGGTTGCTGCTCTATAAATGGTCAATGAGATCTAACATATATTATTTTTAAAGTAAGGCATCTATAGTATTGTAAAAGTGTACCTTATAAATATTGCCCTGCCCCCAACCCAACAGAGGGTTTTTTAATTGCTCTGTGATTTTTTGGCCTTTATTTCGTGACTGCCTCACCTCCATTAGAAAGCAATTTACCTATTATCAAGTAATATGACAACTATATCACAGTTCTTGCTACATTAATAACAGGTATCCTGTGATAATAATGCCTGGCACATAAGAAATTATCCCCACTGATAAATGGCTGCTCTGCTCTTGCTAGGTAAGTGTTACAGACCTCACTCCTTGACCTTGCTGCCCCGGGTGTGTCACTAAAACAGAGCGCATATTTCTTTGAAAGCATCACTTTAAAAATTACATGAGCAGAGAAAAACATATCCTCAGGCATCAAAACTCCCTCAGTCCTCTTTGTAAAGGAACTATAACTTCTGAATAAGCAAACCAAAAACAGAAAGGCAGAATTAGGACAACCCCCAGAGTCCTTCTCCTTTGCTATGGACATATGTTTAATTACTGCAGACAAGGCTATAGTCTACAGTAGCACCCTCTCTCCCTGAGGAAGTGGGAATGTTTAGCCAAGCAGTCCAAACAGGCATATCAAATATCCATCCATAAAAGCCGCAGTCTGGAATATGCACATTTCTATCCTCTCTATGCAAGCAACACGGTTCTTTGATTGATTATAAGATTCTGATCATCTGAAAAGCATTCCAAATAGCAGTGTCTTATCAGTCATTGACAACTCATAAACACAAAGTAACAGAAGCCTGGAAATACTAAGAATCAGTAAAGCAAGTACAATATAGATGGACCAGAATAAAATTATATTGACAAATATCTTCTATCTTATTATACAGAAGGGAATTAAAACTTACCAAATATATTTTTATTAAAACAATTTCTAGGAAATCATGCCATGCTCATATTATTAATTTTTTCCCAACAAAAACGATATGTCCTTCTGACAATTTATTTTATCTATATACCTTTTTGTAAACCACACAGAGAGTACTTATTTCAGTCTGGCTTTTCCAAATAGAGTTTAATCATATACTATACATTTCATCAATAACTTGAAGAAGATACACAGAACATGATATAAAAAGCTGTCCTCGTTTTATCCTGTCTACATGAAAATTATGCAATTTAAAGTGTCACTGGAAAAGAGGAAAAGGTACCATAAAATGTCAAGAATTTCATCTCAGTCAAACAAATTAACAATATCACATATACTGAACACATTCAAATACTCATATCAGCTTTGCCAAAATTATTGGTTTATTTTTTATTGTAAGTTACAAGTTTAAGCCAGAGGCACCTACAGTGTATGAAAACAGGCAACAGCACAATAACCTTCCTCAAGTTCACAGCTAATCTGCCAGAGGCTATCGGCATGCATCTATTTAATGGAATTCCCACAAAGCTGGTAGATTCCTTTTGATTAAAACAAACAATTAAAAATAGGATGAAAAATACAACTTGTAATGTTAAAAAGAAGCTTCTAACTCTAAATGCAAGACAAAATCATCACTAAGGACCAGCAAGTTAACATCTTGAGGAAGATTATTTACTCAACAAATATTTACTGAGCATCTTCTGAGTGCCAGGAGTGTTGGGTACCCTGCCCTTAAGGAGCTCACAGACCAGCGGGAAGACAAACAAGGACAAATGTACAGTCCAGTGAGGTCAGTGTTAAAGGAGATCTGCCTGACAACAGAATGAAGGGCCACCAACCCCCCCCCAACCCAGTATCTGAAACAAATGGTGTTATTTTAAAACAAATGGCATTGGAATGATGATGGATAAGGGGCCAATCTTCTCTTTTCCAGAAATGCCAGGCGCAGTGGCGGACTGTTTGGGGGAGGGCCACTAACGTGACCTCTCGTTCATAGAGGCCACTGGAAGGTTATGGGCACATCAGTAACTTTCACACGTCACTCCCCTACAGTTAATCAGGCATATCTGAAAGCCTGCACATCTTGAAAAACACATCATTAATAAACATCTAGAAATGAAACAGCTATGTTTGACCTTATGATGATGGACTTTCTAAATGTAACTTTACTTAAGAAAAATAGATACAGTTACACTTAATTTACTCAGCTACCATAAATACTTGGAAAACATTTAAGAATTTGGAAGGTAGCAAAAGAGTACATTAAGTAGGCAAAATAAATGTCAGAATCTGCTCCCTAAAGCAATATACACAACAGGTAGGAAAGCTGAAACTCATTCAGAATCTACATACTACTTTTATTTTTTTACTTATTTTTTTATTGGGGTACAGTTATGTTACAATGTTGTGTTAGTTTCTACTGTACAGCGAAGTGGAATTCCCTGTGCTATACAGCAGGTTCTTATTAGTTATCTATTTTATACATACTAGTGTATATACGTCAATCCCAATCTCCCAATTTATCCCACCCTCCCACTATTTTCATTTTAGAGATGAGTCTAATAAGCAAACTAGACAACAAGGGGAGAGTAGTCACAGATATACCAGCCATAAGTAACTGTCACAACTGACAGGAGGGAGAATTCAAAGAAACAGAAAGAAATGAGAACATAAAATGCATATTCTGGAGCCCTTTGCACAGAGCTGATTTTACAGAGTAGAACTTAAAATAGAACTATGGTCTCTTTCTTTGCCTGGTCCCTTTCCTATTCAACTTGTGAATTCCTTGCAGGTACTTTCAATAGTCCTATACGGGTTCATCAGTACTTGTAACAACAAATTTTTTTTTTTTTATTCACAGAAGGACACAATAATGGGGGAGGGGATGAAGAGGGAGGGTTGTATTTAGAGGAATAGGGTATGTTTTCCTTTTCAATGTTCTTACTCTTTAAAGAAGCTGCTTTGTGTTTTGTTTGTTAACATATACTTAGAGTCCTTTAATATACCATTCTGGGAAGACCAGCATCTTGAAAAAAATACGAAAAATGTTGTTACAATGATAAGTGTAATTAAGATGCTGTTCATGGCCATGGTACAGGGGTTTTATATCTCAAGGTACATAATAGCTGATAGTGGCCTAGTCACTCCTCTGGAGAAGAATATCATGATGAACAAATTTCAAATGTCTGCTTATAGGAGAAGCTTTTTATGCCTGCATTCTTGGGTTCCTCTGGCTCAGAGCCCACATCTGACAGGAGCTGAGATCTCTAGATTTTTACCCCATTTTTTTCTTTTGGCTGTAGCACAAACATGTCCAGTGCTTTCTAAATGGCATAAATATTTTCAGGGTTTCTGACAGGCAGTAAGGGGAAAATTAATTTCCAGGTGTCCCCATTTTGTTCCCTAACTCCTCACACTGACGTCTGGCTTAGAAGCAAGGATCCCCTTGAATAGCGCTTAGGCTCTGTCAGCAACTTCCCTCCGCAGTGTTACCTCCATGTTGTGGAGGAACAATTATTGCAAACAGGGTAGTTACATTAGCTCAGGCTCTTTCTTCAGAACAGGCAGAAAAAGCCTCCAAAACAGAGATGAAAAATTGAGCCTAGGTATCCTCTACCCCACTAAATTGTGATGTTCATGGATTAAACTTGCAAGAGATGCATTTTAAACAGCTAGAAGCTGATGTGATTCACATGTTACAGTAATGGGAGTTACAGGTAATACCAATTTTTTAGGAAAAGTTGGCCTCGGGAGGACATTGATTTCTCTCAGCAGGTTCTATCTCAAGATCAGATTCAAAAGGTAACTCAGCAGATTTAATTTTCACCAAGCTGAGACCACTGCCTTCTCAATGGCTTACAGGTAGACAACTTCATACAATTAAAAAAATTCACTCTATGTAACAAGGATGAGTAGATACACATGTGACAGCCCTATGGTTATTTTACCCTGTAACAAACTTTTTTTCCTCCTTGAGTAATATCATTTATATGACCCTAAACTGCTGGATAAAGCCAAAACTGTAAAATTCATCACTAAATAAAAATAATCCTCATAGATAAAATATAGTATATCCATACAATAAAATATTATTTGGCAACAAAAAGAAATGAAGTACTGATTCATGCTACCACATGGATGGACCTTGAAAACATGATGCTAAATGAAAGAAGCCAGTCACAAAAGGCTACATAGCGTATAACTCCAATTATATGAAATGTCCAGAATAGGCAAAACCACAGACATAAAAAGTACATTACTGGTTGCCAGGGGCTGGAGGGAATAGGGAATTGGGAGTGACTGCTAAGGGGTATGGGGTTCCATCTCAGGGTGATGAAAATGTTCTAAAATTAGATAGCAGTAATGACTGCACAGCTTTGTGAATATACTGAAAACCAACGAATTGTACATTTTCAAAGGGCAAATTTTATGGTATATGACTATCTCAAAAAAATTGTTATTTTTTAAAGACTCAATCATTGATTAATGATGCTCCAAGTAGAGTAATTCTAAATACGAGGACTAAATTTTCAACCATATTCGTTGGCACTTTGAATTTTATCAGAGTGAGCTCATCTTATATCTTGGGATCTATCTATTAAGATTGTAAAAAAGTTTCTCTTTCACTACTCACTTTCAGAAACGAAAGTCTCCTCTTACAAGAAAGAGAAAGATGAGTAACTCCAATTAGAGGCTAATTCACACAGTGCTGCTCTTTGTTCATGAAGTACACTCTGTATCAATCTGTCTAATTTATTAAGCAAACAGGTAGTTCCAAAGAAATCTTGGGTCACCCAAATATTTGGTAGTCACAAAAGAATCTGCAGGTAGTTACTTAATTCACAATCATCTACAACATCAAAATCTAGATACCCCTATTACTTTGCAATCAGTAGCAATTATTAATCAATGAAAACAAAAAATGTAAATATGAATACTGACCTTGTTTCTTTTAACCCTTCTTTCTGAATGACTTCCAATATCTGCTTTGCTGTCATTGGTGAGTTGGGGTGTTTTTCTAGTGCCTAAAAAAATAAAAATAAACATAAGATTCCTAGATTACTGCATAGAAACATACAAGATGAAAATGTGTGTGAATCATGCAATGTTTCCTTAAAATTTTAAAAAGGCTGTTATGCCAAAATTAGGTTCCATCACACAGACCAGGTGTCCGAAGTGAGAACATAATTTTTTTTCTGGACATCTATGGCAATTTCTGCAACATATAGGGGTCATTCTGCAAAAATGTCACAAACGCATACACACCAAAAAAAGAAATGTGAAACCTAAAAACACCAAGTTAATAAATGTATATAATTTCCTTTATTAAAAATTGCTGACATTTTATGGTTAAAGTCATGTTTTCAGGCTGTTAAAATGTTTCTTAAATTTCTAAGACCTTGGAAACATGAGCCTGAATACCACCAAGAGCAGAGAACAAAGTGCTGGTCAGAAATAACCTCACTGGATTCATATTTTGATCAACTTCTCTTATATTAATAGAATAAATAAAAACCCTTCATGGCCAAAATGGGAAAAAAGCATACAGAAACCCAAGTATCTCATTACAGTGTTTTTTCCAGTTCAGCTCAGTTTCCTTTCTTTTGCCTTTTCCAATTCATTTCAAGTAAATCCCTTCCTCTTCCCATTCAGCCCATCTCAGCTTTATGAACTGAGTCCTATTCTCTTTCTCTCCCATTCTGTCCTACTTATTTTTGAGTGGAAGTGAACTTTTTAAAACAAAGTATGGGGAATATATGGGACATAGTTAATTATTTCCACAGGCATTAGACCATCAGCCCTGGAAAGCAAGACTCTTTTATTTACCCAGGGACTTTACATGTAGTGAAATCCGTAAACAACGGTGCCCACACTGCTCACCAACAAGGTCTACAGAACCACCTCTGGGTACAAGAAACAAGTGCACACACATCTTCACAATGACTTCCTCCAAGGGTAGATGACACCTACTTAAATTTTCTGTACAGGAGCTTCTGCACAAGTCATGGCCCCATGCAACTTAATAATTCTAGAGTCCTAATTTATGATTATTATGAATATTAGACCAGAATTCTCATAATTATTAAGAATTAACAGGGTCACTCTAAAAACTAAAAATTAAAAAGGCTTCCAAATATGTTCAAAAGAGCTCTGTGATCTCTTCTACGATCAATGGCTAAATTTCAGCTAGGTCACTAGCAAAGGTCCTGCTCCTCAAGGCTCTCCAGTGAGTTACATACACAGCCTGCCCTACCTCACCATTAGGGCCACTTTCCTGTTCTCCCCTTTCTAGTTCCCAGGAAATTTCCCCATTTTTCCTAGTCTGGATCAGTCTCTTAGTTGCAGTTGGTAATTCTTTAAAGAATAGCGAAATATGAGCTACACTGGAAAGAGAGTGTAGCAACAAGTATGTCAGTAGGAAAGAAGGAAAACTGTCCTCACAGAGAACGCTTTAGAGAGCTGAACGGTCAAGGGGGGAAGACACATAGGCATAGCTGTATAGGAAGAGGACTAAAGTGTAAAAATATTGGTTAAAAAAAAGGCAAGAAGGAAACTGCATAATAGAGCTGTAAAGGGGAAAAGATTAGGTCACAAAGAAAGGCAGGAAAGATACAGACATGAAAATGAAATAGCCGACAGAATTTTTAAAATAAGAAGAACTGTAAGTAGAACAGTGCATACTTATGAATTACTGAAAGGAGATGCTGTGGTCACATGGACTATATACAGGGTGGGCATCACCCCAAATGATAGGCAACGCTGGGGACACTAATGGTCTCTCACAGAAGATATGGGCAGAAGGTCAACAGACACAGACATACACAAGTAAGCAAGCAAGGAAGAGGGAAACTGGCGGGGAGAGGCACGGGATGGCAGAAAGAGGGGGACAGAGGAGAAGGGAGAGAAAGGAGGAAAATTGAGCTGAACTGGGAATGTCCAAAAGGCAAACTGATTAAATCTAGAAAGGGCCGAAGAGGAAACTCCAGTGTACTGGGTAACGTTTTAATGGAAAGTTGGGCACACTCGAAAGTGGGGTTACTCACTGTGGAGGATTCCCTCTTTCTCTTCCTGAGTACAGGCCCCTCAGCACACCTGGGCAGCTCCTCCCAGCAATTGAGAGAATTTGGATAGCCCTGTCCCCTTCTCTATGACATCACATCCTACTCTACAAAGAAGTAAAAGTGCCAAGAATTACATCGTGAAGTGGATGAGAGGCAGGAAGGAAATGATGAAGCCACACAAACACCAGAAGCTACCCTCAGTTCCTGCAAGACAGAGAAAGGGGACAGAGAAGAAGAGGGTCCTGGATGTGAACAAGCTTCACTGAACTAGCTGTGGGAACATTTAGAGAACAAAAGATAGAGAGATTACTTTCACAGAACAAAACATGGATAGCATCAAAATAATATGACACATGGCAGAGACATGGATCAGACTCGCAGGCAGCCATACTCCAACAGGACAGTGGGAAGAAGCCACAGTCAGAGTGAAACTACAGCCCCAAATGTTAAACTGAGGAACTGCCCACGCCCCAACGATTGATGTCTTGGCTATGAGGTGTTAACGGTTTCATACGTCCTGCAAAATCATACTCCCTGGATTATCTTTCTTGACATTTTCGAATACAACCAGTATTTGAATATGTCTTCCTGGTTATGTAACACTTATTTTGAATTTAACGTGTTCTTCCAATTGTTTTCCACCTTGTACCTACCTCTTTAGAAACAGGGGTCAAGGATGCAATAGAGCAGGGAAGGGAGTAGGGTTATCCACAATTTTTAAGGTCATGTATCATAATAAGCTTTTTCTAGAAAGAGGGTCAATTAATATTTCGGATAATCAAAACAGGTTCAAACTGACTTGGTCAATAATGATTCAATTGTAACAAAACAGGAAATCCAATTTCAAAGTCTGCCATGGATAATAATTATTTATTAATAAAATCATCTTGTTTTCTGGTTGTAAGAACTGGAAAAATGCAAACTCATACCTCTATTATAGAAAACAAAATGCACTCATAAGCTTACAACCAAGAATATTAACCCCTGCTAATATTTGTGTTTTCCTTCTAGGTTTTTTCTATTCATACATACTTTTAAAATATAATTATAATTATATAAAGTACATGTATGCATAGTTAGCTGTCTTGCTTTTCTTCATGTAATTTAAATTCTTCAAAATGGGCATCATAATTAACACTTAACTGAAGATAGGCATTTACGTTGTTTTAAAACTTCATTAATAAAAATAAATTTCCAAAGAATATATTGAATGTAAAGTTCTTAGAATATTATTGGGTCAAAAGGATGTGAGCTCTGTCATGTCTCTTGATACACTGTCAACTGTGTCCAGAAATATTTTAACAATTTATACTCTCACCAAGCAGAAATGAATCTGCCTCTCTCTCCACAAATATGCCAGTATTAAATCTTATCTTTTTAGCAATATTTGCAAACCTAGTAGGACAAAGAAGTTGCAATTCATTGTTACTCTAATTATATTTTTGTAAATACTAAGGAGAACAAAAACTTTATTTCAAATGAATATCATATGGGATATGACATGGGATATTTCTGTCTTTCTCATTAATGTGTAAAAAACTATTTATATAGTAAGACATATTCACTGTTGTGCATGTTAATAACAGATTTTTATTCCTTTTGTTGGTTATTTTTTGGATATTTAGGGAGATACATAAAGTTTTCTATTTTCACATGAACTACTCCTCAGACTTTTCTATTATGACTTCACCTGCTCTCATATTTAGAAGTTCCTTTTATCCAAAGAGCATGTAAATATCTGCAAATGTTTCTTGCCGGTATTCTATGTTTTCATTTTTTAATTCATCTGGAATGTATCTTTTTGTACCCAGGTGAAGAACTAACTTAAGCTCTCACCTCCTATTAATGTTAAGTCAAGATTCCCCAACATAATTTGTTTCATAAGCCGGTCATGGTTAGTGAGGCATCCTCTGGCATACATTAATATTAGGGCAATGAAAACTCTTTTGGATGTGAAACCAATATATAAATGTGGGAACCCAGTATATAAAATGCATAAAAGCAGAGCTGCTGCTGAGGTAGAGATGAGAGGGCTCAGAGCCCCCAGAACTTACTTCCTCTAATGGCTGAAGGCACTTCTGGGAATTTTCAGGGCCTCTGAAATAAACTGCAAACCACTATCCTTGGGGCTCATCCAGGGGTCCTGCTATGCTCCCCTGATTTTCAATCAATTCCTGTGCCAGCACCACCCTGTTTAAATTGCTGTAATATTACAATACACTTCACTATCTGGATAGGACACAGCTCTCATTACTCCTTCTTAAATTTTTCATTGTTCACTTCTTTATATTTCCAGATGAAATTTAGATAGGAATTAAACGAGACATCTAATTAAATTTTTAGGAAATGTACACACATTGTTCCATGTGTTAAAGTTTTCTTTTATAAGCTGTAATAAGCTTTTTATTAAGTGTTTTATATTTTGGGTTGCAACTATGAATACACTTTTTTTATAAATTATCCTCACATTTTATCGCTAATACATACAAAAGCCATTGAACTGTGATAATTATTATCTATATGAACAGCTAATTGAATTCATAATAGTTCTAATAGTATAGAAGTACAGGATCACATTTTCCACAAATACCGTGAATTGTTTCTCCTTTCTAATAGCTCTATGTTTTCTTTCTCATACATTATTTACTTTGGCTAAAAAAGTGATCTTTTTTAGTCCCTTTCAAAAAATTTTTTGCTGAAAATGGAAATGCTTTATAATTTATTTCCTCAAAAACAGTCTCTTAAAACTGCTGTTTCCCTAAGAAAATCTGTAGCTAGAATTATTAGAGCTCGCACTGCCAAGAAAAGGCTGTAATCAGAAACCATTGGCCAGATATCACTGTCTCTTCTATACAAATCAGAGTCTGTCACAGTGTTCAATCTTTACAGAAAATGCCCTTTCTTTCTTTGTGAAACAAATTGTTCCGCCGTGTTAGAGCTATATTTGTGATTCCACTTGACTCTGTCTCCCTGAGTTGTGTCTTATATATCTCTCATGCTTCGTTCTCATGCACTAAAGGCCTCGCAATTCTCAACTATCTTCTTTCTTCCGCATTTTTACTCCCAACAGGTTGCAAATTCAGCACTGCTCTCCCAAAAGTGGAATTTCCATGGCTAAGGACACAAAGCACACACACAATCAGTGGCCTCCCTAGCAATGGATTCGCTTGTACATTTCAGAGGATATGAACACATGTGCAGAACTGGCAAACACACCACTGGATGTCATCTTCTTTACTAATGTGACTAACTATATCAGAGCCTATCTCAAAGACATTTAGATTCATAGAACTTTGAGGCAAGACAGACTCTTTGTCCCAGAAACCTCTTCTCCCAGACTTCTACATGCCCCAGTAGGAGGAGAAAAAGAAACCTGCAGACAAGGATAGCAACATAGTTAAGAGAAGGAAAGAGATATTTGCTAAATCACTGAGGACACAGGCCATGCTAAGAATGTATTTTTCTGTTTTAGGTTCATCCTTTCAGCATTTTTCTGGTCCAGGAATACTATGTATCAAACATTTTAAAGCTTACTCAAGCTGGCTCAGAAAAGTCATTTCCAGTATCCCTAAGATAAACACATTAGACCAGTGTTCATCTAATGGTTGAAGTCTTGGTCCTTCAGGCCCTGAAGAAAATTTTCTGAGCTTACTTACTTGACTGCAAAATAAAAAGATTTCTACAACTTAAAATCACAGCAATGATACATGTTTAGCTCTTTCTCTAACATTAAAGTGTCTTCCCTTAATCCATATTCGCAGTTCATTAAAATGTTTAGCTACTTAAGGTCTCATGTATTAGGTAAAGGATTTGGAGGTTATAACAATAAACCATTATATAGCTCTCTACAATTACAGAGTGTTTACACACAACATATATTATTTCATTTGCTTATGTACAACATATATATATATACATATGTATGTATATATATATATATATTTTTTTTTTTTTTTGACCCTGACAACAACTCAGTGAGATGCATATAAGAGGCAGGGTTAACCTCCTCTGAGATGCACTAAATTGAAATAATTGGTCCAAGGTCATAAAGCTACCAAGTGGAAGGACAGGACTTGTACACATTATGATATTGATGATGACAATGTTTAAATACAATAAAAGCAGTTAATACGTATTAGACAACTCTTCCGTGCTAAGTCTCCAGAGGTTTTGCTTGTATTACAACAGACCCCTGGATTCATATATTTAACATTCCCTATTTCCACTGTTCTTGAGATACCTCAAAGGTCCATGTCATTTTGATGAGACATGAATTTGAATGGCTGGTAGTATTCAGACGAGAAAATTAAACACATAGAAAGTAACAGCACCTTGCCCACCACCTAATATCTGTACCTCAATTAGGTTGCTGTCTGCTCCTAACATATGTGGTTACTAGTTAAGGGTTTAAGGGTGATGTTTACTGTTTTTCTATTCTACTTGCATGCCTTTTATGGGGAAATCACATGCTATAGTAATATATGTGAATGTGTGACTTAAAAGATTTTTGTTATAATAGCCTTGAGAATCAGGCCTATTTCACCCAGAAAAAAGAGATGTCCAAGAAGATAGAGTGCCTCTGAGACCTGGCACCTAGGAAGTGATGGGTCTAGCCAACACTGAAGTCTGCTCCTTTTACTAAGTTAAGTTACTTATTGTCTTGAGCACAAGGCTTTTACAGAAACTGTGGGCCTACAGTCAAAATATTATATGCAATATCGACCTCACAATCCCCATTTCAGCAATCTCACACTTAAGAACAATCAGATATTTCCTTGAACTCTCAGATAATGGTTTAAACGGTACTTTCCCGTGGTAGCACCTGTCGTAAATTAACATTATCTGTTTAAGGATATTCTTCCAGTTACACTGCAAGCCTCATGAGATCGAAGTCCTTGGTCCTCATTCATGTCTGCAGCATCAGATTATAGCACCACTAAGTAGGCTTCCATGAAGACCAAGTTAGTTTGGAGTTGCCATATATTAGGAATTTTTATAGAATAATAAAGAAGGTTATGAGCTTTGGAGTCAGATGAAGCAGGAACACCTACTCACTAGCTGTCTGATCTTAGATATTTAACATTCCTGAACTCAGTTTCTTCATTTCCTCATTTATAAAATTGTTGTGAGGACTAAATGCGATTGTAAGTGTAAAAGCACTGATTATTTCCGTATGCCAACTGACTGCCTACAGCAACATGTGTTAGTAAACACTGGCTAATACTACTGGCTGGGGGGGAAAAAGCCCCCTTTGAGCACGGCTTAGAAACAGGAATCTTTTCAACACAAAGAAGAGAGCTATAAAAAAAATACGATGGGCATTACCTGGGGTGTCTCTGAGATTTCCTGCGTAAACTGCACTAGGGTTTCTACAAATCAGGTTAGACACATATCGCCACCCCCTGTCACCTGATCACAGCCAAATTTATTCCCTCTGGATTCAGACGTAAACCTGCACCATGTGGTGCCTGGTTTCATCACCCCACAGTCTTCCTCCCTGTGTTTAACAAGAGGGATTATACACCACGGCACTCTTTTGGACACTGCTCTGTTACCTAGGAAGACAAGCACCCTGCGGGGACAAATTATCCTGTTATGCATGTATTACAAATCAAGTAAAAATAGAGAATATCAGCAGCAACAACTTACTTCCAACAATATATACGTACAGACAAACTTTCCTGCAACTATGACACATAGTATCATAGAATATTCATCAGAAGGAAATTCTGTCTTACAGTTAAATTATTTTGGTTGCCCAGCTTTGTAAAACCCGAGGAGAGCTGAGAGTAGAGAGATGGCTTTCTGAGGCCTGGAACAGTTCAGAGCGTGATCACTACCTGAATTTGAAGATAAAATTCTATGCAATTGAGAGTTGACTTCTAATTTCCTATGGGATTTTGGCAACCCTGTTCTACCTCAGTAAGTTTCTAAGCTTTCCAAACAGTTTATATTCCTTTTACACACAGAAAGAAAAGGAAAGTGAAAGACACCTAGAATTTCTACAATGTTCTAAAACAGGTAAAAGAACAATATTAATAATTATTTAAATGATGATACATACAAAACCTGTTTTAAAAAGTCAGACAGCCCTTTAATGAAGAAGAAATACTTATACCACAAAAATATGCAAATAGTCTATTCAGAACCTACTAATTGTTAAAAAAGTTTCTTCTGTGTGTCAAGTAAAAATTCTGCTTTCCTATTACTTCTACTATGTAGTCCTAGTTTTTGCCTTTGAATGTGACATATATTTAATATTCAATTACAAGCACTTTGCTATCATAAAAGCTTAAAGTAAGGTAATTGTGTTACACGAATTTCTAAAATGGGATCCAATAATTTATTCACAGGATATATTGCCACCTATTTGAAAACACTATTAGGGGCCCAGCCTCCCTTTATCCCCAGGCTAATGGATCCTTGGTTTCTTTCATCAGTCCTCATATAAATTAGCTTGCAGACTACCTTCCCAATCACCCTTCTTTGAATATTCTTGAGTTTGCCAACGTCACCTGTAAATCACATCTTTAAGAATTATACTCATTGAGATAAATAAGCTAAATACCATTGATAAATATTCTAAATGTAGTCTGATTGAAACAATCTGTAGGGTAAAACTATTACTTCTCTTTTTCTAACTCGTATAATTACGTTAATACAACCTAACACAACACTTGCTCTTTTTCAGCAGTCTTCACACTGTCAATCAACTAAAACTTCCAGATCGTTCAACATTTGCTTCTGAAACCACATGCATAATTCTGTGGTGTATTTTCCAAACTTGCCAGACATAAATGTATCTCTAATGCACTAGTGTTTGTTTCAATCCATTTTTGCAGGCTCTGAAATCCTATTATTCCCTAATACCTGATTATTTAAGGTAACAGGTAAATTTTGTGTTATCCACAAATTTGAGAAATATTTATCCCAGTTAAATTTCATCTTTTTAGGTGCAGGCTGTTCATCCAAGATTATAAACTTCTTTTGGAACCATTATTCCCTTGTCCAACTGTTCAGTTTCCCTTTTTATTTTCTGATATCCACACATTTGACAAGCATGATTTGATGGATTCCTCCAAGTTATTCATGACAGGTGAATAATGCAATGAAAAACAAAGCGACAAACCATGTGGCTGCCACTGGGATCTCCTTTCAGAATGATACTCATTAGCCAATCGGTATAATTCATCTACAGAAGTTCAATCTGCTAAAAATTCATTTAATTATACTATCGCCCAGTTCATATTTGCCCATCACTTTTAAAAGAGTCCCACAAGAGACCACATCAAATGACTGGCTGAAATTTAGCTCCAACAGGCGCATCCTCCTGCTGTACGTCTAACAATCCTATCAAAAATAAATAAATTTAATTGGACATGAATTAACTTAGAGAATCCATAATGCCTTCCAGGGATCACTACTCCCATTTCTGTTTAATAATGCACTCTAGAATTTTACTGTGAGTTGAGATAAAGATCTACAGTCTGTAATTTCAAAATATTTCCTTTCCTTCTTTTTATAATAATAACAATAGAAAATACACAACAGTTACTCTGCATCAAACTTTATTCTAACATACAAGCTTACTTAATCCTCCTAACAACCACCTTATCATACTTAGGTGACACCATTATCACCCTCATTTTACAGATGACAGATGAGGTAACTAAGACGCAGAAGTGTTAAATTTGACTCTCCCAAAGTCACACAGCTACAAAGTGGTTCAATTCTTGGACAACTGATCCCCTGTTCTCTGTGATTTTCCCCATGATTATCAGCAGCACTCCTGATCACATATGCAGATTTTTTCAGTGTCTTGTTTGTCATCAAGCTCATATTTCATCGTTTCTTATCCCATCTAAAACATAGTGGATATAACTTTTATATTACTTTCCTTATCACACCTTCTTTTAAAACTATGCATTAGTTTAAAGAAGAAAAGTACAGTGAAATATTTCAAAAATGAGAAATCATGCCTGATGATCAAGTTGCAGTGACTGTGAACTAGAACATGGTACCAATTCCAAGGCAGCTAAAATGCAGAGGCAGACAATGAGTTAACTCCTGTTAGCATAGAGACACTGGTTTATCAGAGTAGATAAGGTTTTCCTATTCCTAAACTAAGAGAATCATCTCATATGGAAATTCATACAGAGACACTGGGTGGTAATAGACAGGACCTTCAAAGGCAAACACAGAACACATATAAATTCTATTGTTGAACCTCTCATAAAATCTAAACATAACATAACAATATAATAATTGAGACTAATTAGGTGAAATAATGCAGTTAGGTAGTATTCCCAAGGTCCAATATGATTAAATTAAGAGTATATACCCTAATGACGACTTGGAGTTTATTTATATTTTACTACTATAGGTAGATATGACAACTCTGAAAAGCAGATTTGCAGATGGTAGAATAAGATATTACAAAAATTAAGAAGTTTAATGTGTATATTTGTCCACATGTGGGAGACTAAACACCTGTCCATATGGAAGTCTCTGGTCAAAGCCAGCATTCTCCTCAGGATAACATTCTGAAGAAGCAATCAGTTGAGACCCCAAATTTCCTTATCTTGGAAATCCTTACAAGGTGCTCAGTAATACCTTAATAATAGCAAGTAGTACTTACATAACGCCAGAAAGCATTCTGTAATAAAAATAGGCGAGGCACTTTTCTAAGAACTTGACTTATGTTAACATATTTAGTTCTCAAAATCACCTATCAAGGTAGGTATTATTTTTCTGTAGATGAGAAAATTAAGATGCAGATATTTTAATTCACTTATTCCAGGCTAGTCCCAAGTAACAAGCAGAGCGGAGATTCAAACTCACACCCTTGAACTCCAAGTGTTTCACCACCACAATATGCTACCACAATATACCTTGTAGCAAACAGTCCAAACTTACTTGGAGGGTAATTTAGCAGTACTATTAAAATGTAAAAGGTAGGTGGTCCCATTTGTTGAACCTAGTCTGTCTTTAGGTATTTTTCTTACAGAAATCCTCAGCTCTTCCTGCATGTTCAATACAGCATCATTCAAAACACTTTTTTGAAAGACATAATGTAAGAGAGAGACGGTTAAATAAATGAAGGCACATACATACCACAAAATATTACACAGCCATTAGAAAGAAAATATGTACTGACTGATACAGGAGGATATCCACAAGAAAGTGATGACTAAAAATAAGCAAGCTGAAGAACAATAGGAACTTCCCTGGTGGTCCAGTGGTTAAGAATCCACCTTCTGGGGCTTCCCTGGTGGCGCAGTGGTTGAGATGAGAGTCCGCCTGCCGATGCAGGGGACACGGGTTCGTGTCCCGGTCCGGGAAGATCCCACATGCCACGGAGCAGCTGGGCACGTGAGCCATGGCCGCTGAGCCTGCGCGTCCAGAGCCTGTGCTCCTCAACAGGAGAGGCCACAACAGTGAGAGGCCAGCGTACCGCAAAAAAAAAAAAAAAAAAAAAAAAAAAAAGAATCCACCTTCCAACACAGGGGACGCGGGTTCGATCCCTGGTCAGGGAACTAAGATCCCACATGCCGTAGGGCAACTAAGCTTGCACACCGCAACTACCGAGCCCATGCGCTCTAGAGCCTGTGTACCACAACTAGAGAGCCCACACACTGCAACTCCTGAGCCCACGTGCTCTGGAGCCCGGGTGCTGCAACTAGAGAGAAGCCCGTGCGCTGCAACGACAGATCCCGCATGCTGCAACTAAGACCCGACTCAGCCAAAGAAATAATTTTTTTTTTTAAAAAGAACAATATGTATAGAGGAGGTATATATTCAAGCACATGTGGTATACATACAAATACACCCACAAACCCCCCCACACACACATTCACACCAGATAAAAATATTCAAACACTTAACAATTGTTACCCTGGAGAGTGGCAGAAAAGCAAAAGCAGAAGGAGGAAATTTTATACTTTTAAAATATCTGTGTATTTAGAAGCACAAATTACTTTCATAATCTTTAAACTGTATATGAAGATAATCTCTATATTATGCAACTTATATAATAGATACATCTATCATATAATATTAATAACTAACTTAAAATCAGTTCCAAAACAAAATATAAATAAATATTCAAACACCAAAGAAAGAGTTATATGCCCTATACTCTAAAGCACAATGGAGAAAATAAAATGCAGGTATACTGAATTTTTTCCAAAGCAAAGATTACTCATCATTCAATCTGAGTCAGGGGAATTCTTCAGTGTTATTCTCAAAGACTAGCCTGAAATGACACAGCATCCAGATGTAGCTGCCAGAAGGAATTAGTTGCAAAATATATCTTGAGATAATTGTAGAAAATGACTTTGTTATATGGGATTATTTGACTCTGACCACTTAAATGTTGAAGAATGACAAAAACAATGATGGTTGCTTTGTTACAGTTAATAGTAACTCTTCTCCTGACTGTAGTTAGACAATAGCATCACCTCCTTGATAATTCATTGATTTAACAAATATTTACCAAACACACACACACGCACGCACACACATACACACACCCCAAAATGAAATACAATAAAACATGCCATCACCATCTCTGGAGACACTTAACCTCTGGTTTACTATAGTTGAAGAGGGAAGGGTGAGAAACATCTAATTTACTTACAAATGACTTAAAAAGAAGGAGACTAAGCCATGTCTTCTTCCATATCCATTCAAAATGCTGGTTTAGTCTACACAGAAATGACCCTTTCCTACCATATTCCAGTGATGGATGGTATTATATGTCAGATTCTATGGAAGAAGTGATGATCACCATGGTATTTTTTCTTTTTGGTCATTGCTATATTTCTGATTACCTGGCACATGGTAGGCACTTAATAAAACTTGCCTAATGAATGAAAACAAGATAAATAAATGGCAAGGAAAAAGTGATGTACTGAATATCTTGTTTTGTGGACACATTATTCTCTTCTTCTGAAAAATACCCTTTTATACTTTTATTTGAATGGGAGCCATTCTATTCCTGTAGATACTGAAGAGTTGCCTACTAATGATGGGGTGGTGTGATGGCAAGGGGAGGGGGACACAGGGAGGGTTAACCATTGATCTTCCCCAGGATACATTAGCCTAAAACTCAAGAAAACAAATATCGGTTGCTTTCTGGCAATAACGCCATGTGATGAAACCATGAGACTTGCTGGAAGCCATGTTCCTAGTCATGTAGAAGAAGCCAGACACAGAAAATACGGCATCTATACAGACAGAAGCAAAGATCAGAGAGCCCTGAAAGACTCATTCCTTCTTTCCAGGTGTTACTGAGGACCGTCATTCACCTATACTGGTTATGTTTATACAAGTCTTCTAATAAACTCTCCTTCTCACTAAATTGGTAAGAATTGGATTTTAGTCACTGTTTGTGACCAAATGTTCATGACCAAGGTGTCTGTTATACCAATTATTAAGCCCTCAGTCAGTTCCTTTCACAGGACCTAAAAAAAATGTACAAAATAGATTGTTTCTAAACCTGATGTTAATTTTTGATTCCTTTAGAAGATGAATAGAAGAGTAGCTATTACTAAAAATTCTTAACCAAATAAAAATCATAAATGCAGAGTTAGTCTTTTGTCAAGCATGCACTTTGAACATCCAGAGACAACAGTTAAAAAATTAAACAATTATATAAAATTAGGAACTCACCAGGCAAAGCTATGAATAATTCTAGCAGTAAGAAGTCTTTACCTAGAACTCAACTCTGATGAATAATAGTTAAAAGAACTTCTGAATCCCAGGCTTCAGAAAGAGGGCCAACATTTAAAAAATATGAAGCAGGTATCCTAATATTTTAACAGTACGATCTATAGGCTTTCTATAGACCAAAAGGTTTATGTGACATGTGCTTTCCTGTCTCTAATTGGAATCATACATAAAAATCTACTGTAACTATTTATACTAAAAGCCAAGTCAAAGATCTGCCACCAGATTTACTGGACTCAAGTAATTAAGATATAATTAAAGTATCTGCATCACAATTTATACTAAATACATTCTTGGGGCAATTACTTTGATATTCTACTTGATGTATTACCCACCTTAATATTAGCCAAATTTTCCAGGTTTGCGTCCAACCCTCCTTTCTGGTCCTGTTTCTTAAACTAGGTGCTAGAGAAATGAAGGCCATATTTATCAGGGCACAAAGCAACAGAACTGGTTTCAATCAGCCCATATTTGTTGATATGAAGTATGGGCTGAGTCTCTTTAAGGGGGCAATGGAACATTAAAACTTACCTTTGCCAACAAAAGATTCTTTATGAAATCAGATAGTCCCTATTGCTTTTTAGCCATCCTCAGTCCTGATGTTACCAGTTGAGTTTTGCATACAACCAGGCTGGGAGCTCATTATACCATAATGCCACGTTTATGTCAGAATGAGAAAAATGATTAGCTCCAATGTGATCAAAATATCTATCCCTTTGAAAGAAATACAAATAAGAGTTACCTATTAACCAACTCTAAATTAGTGCTTACAGAAACTCTTACTTAGATTTTTCCTAGAGGTTGCCATTCAGCATTATTGAATTACTCCTGCAGATAAATTAGGCCAGATGTTTTTCTCCTAGATTCACTCAACTAAAGGCAGTAGGCACTAAGCCCACAAGGAATCAAATCCTCCCTGTAGAAACTATCTGTAGAAAAAGCTTTGAGAGTTCTGTTAACCACCTTGACGTGCAGGTTTTAAGAGCTAATTACACCTGCCATCAGGTATAGAGAACCTATAGGAGAACAAATACTGGAATATTCTGTAGGTTACCTGGTACAACGGGAAGATAAAAACAAAATGTATCATCTCCATATTATTGGGAATTAAAATGAGAAGATGAAAGTCTGCTTTGTGACCCTAGCAATTCAGTGGTGGCTTTGCTTATAATAATTATAATGAAGTAGGTACACCCCCATACAAAGGCCAAAAAACTTTGAAGATAAGGAATTTATCGTGAAAATCAATGTCTCCTACAGATAAATTATGCCGTATTGAAAATTACAGTTTAACACGTTAAGGGACTGTGCATCAACAACTCCACTGCCATTTGAGCAAAAGACTGGTAGAAAATTCTAGGAAATCTGGTTTTGAGTTTTTGCTTCTGAGCATGGAACGGATAGGGCTGCATACTGGTGAGTTCAAGGGCTGGACAAACATTGTTCACCTGGTTTAAGATGCATATGGTCAACACATTCCTTGTGGTATGAAAGTCTGCAGGCTTTCAAGACAAGTTTTCTTCATTTTTTCCCCCTTTTCCTACATGAAAAGGTAGGGCTCAATGGGGAGTCTGTCAGCTGTCAGGAGTTTCTGTGTGCTGTATCTAGAGAAGAGTGGAAACTGGTGGGAAATAGCCCGAGGGTGACCAAGCCCTCCATGGAAGGGAAATGGAGACAGAACTCTCTGCGACAGACTGGGAAATATAATCCCTTAGTGGGGGTGTTCCTTTCTACCAGCACTCCTCTAGGCAAAAAAAAAAAAAAAAAAAAAAGAGAGAGAAAGAGAAAGAGAGAAAGAAAGAAAGAAAGAAAGAGAAAGAGAAAGAAAAAGAAAGAAAGGAGGTACTATTACAGTATCTGCTTTCCTTTTCTCAGTGGTGTGGAAATCTGGCCATACCTTTTCAATGTGAAACAGACTTTGTCTGGACTTGGGAACCTGAACTTGTTGAAAATGTCCAGGTGCCCTTTTTCTATCTCTTCAACTATTTAAGAATTCAATTCCCTGTTAACAATAATTGTTCCACTCTTTCTGGTTAGAAAACTGTCCTCCTCAGTAGACAGATGGAAGGAAAAGCACTTATTTTATCAGGAAAAAAATAAACAGAATTATCTTAAGAGAGAATATAAAAGAATTTTCTGTGAATGAAAATTCTCTATTGTTTTCTGGTTTAAAAATATCAAAGATTTTTACTGGAGAGGATGATTTTACAAAGCAATTTAATGCAATGAAGAAGAAAACAGGGACTTAACCTTGTTTGCTTTCCTTACCTCTTAAGCATGTAATGAAGCATTTAGTGACTCATAAACAAAGGGAAAAGGTGGCCTGGAACAAAAACATCTGTTTTGCTATCAGGACTGTATCTGTCAGGACAGGCAGGGATAGGAAACAGTAAAAACCAACCCCCAAATCTTAGTGGATTAAAACAGATGTTGATTCCTCATTCACATCTACATGTCCAATCAAGACACAGGATGACGGAAATTTCACCTTGTCAGCAGCTTCTGGGATCAACACAGCCGGGAAAGAAAAAGGTGAATCAAACCCTGACTAGAGGGAATAAGACCATGCACCTGGTAACACCTGACTTCAAGGGGCAAAGAAGTTCCACCCTGCGCCAACCTACTGCCTATAACAAAATAGCCAACCATTCATTAAAGACAGAGGAAGAGATTAAAAAATAATAATAATTTAGTAGAAAACAATCTTTTTCTCTCTGTAGGGTCTCTCTAACACAACTGAAAATAGCTGACGCTTGAGCAGCATGGGTTGGAACTGTGCAGGACCACTTATAGATCTTTTTCAGTAAGTACGACACAATCCACAGCTGGCTGAATCCAGCGATATGGAACCACAGACGCAGAGGAACTGCAGGTAGGGAGCACCAACTATAAGTTAAACAGATTTTCGAATCTGCGGTTGGTCTGTGCCCCTAACCTCTGTGGTGTTTAAGATCAAGGGTATATGCGGAAACACAAAGAAAAAGAAAATTATGACGAAACACTAAGGTTTATTAAAGTCCTACTGCTTGTTTCTTCATCATTCATTTTTCTGGATGACACCTTTAATGTGCTCCAAGTTGCTTCTTTCATTTGTTGAAAGCTGCCTATGACTATCACCTAGTACCAGGAGAATAAGAGACAATTCTTGAAAAGATGGACCAGGAAGACTGGACTAATTTTAAAAGGGCCTCATTCTCCACTAAAGCTTTTAACAAATGAAAATAACTTTCATGAATCTTGCATTTCCTGCCATGAAGCTGAGCTCATTTAATAGTGAGTTCTGGAAAACGGGGGGGAAAAGTCATTAGAAGATTAAAAGGTAATACAGTATCCATATTTGCTCATTGATTTTTGTTTTTCCTACTGACAGTCCCTCTATGCCCATTTAGTTATTAGAACTTGGTTTGTGAAGATAGCATTAGCTAAAAGTGGTAAAACAGACATATAAAAACTGGAGAAAGGATGAGAACAGGAGATAGATAATATTTTTGTTTATATTTAACAGTCTTTATTTATTTTTCTCATTTCCTCATTAAAGATCCTGGTGGGTTAAATGTGTTTTTCTCTTTATACACAGTAGCATCTCTGCTTAGAGCAGACCATGAATAAACATCAACACTCAGTGCCATCCACCTTCATCCAAAATGAAAAGGTATGGGGATTTCCCTGTTGGTCCAGAGATTAAGACTCCATGCTTCCAATGCAGGGGGCATGGGCTCGATCCCTGGTCGGGGAACTAAGATCCCACATGCCGTGTGGTGAGGCAAAAAAAAAAAAAAAAAAAAAAAGAAAAAGAAAATGAAAAGATATGGTTAAATTTCCACAAGGCTAAGACACATTAAATGAATAAATAAGAAGTGACAGCAATAAGATTGTGATGTCCACAGAATTCTATATGAAATAAGGAGTCATTATCTTATGCTGATCTTATCTCAATATTCAGAGAAATGAGTGAGGATTTACATTATGGAAAAGAACAGTTTGCTCTATTTCGCTAAACTAACATCCTCTAAGGGTCATGATCATCCCTGTGAAGAAAACTTGGCATTTAGTCAGCGAATAAATATGTTTACTTGCCGCCAGAAAGTACCTGGAAGCTTCATCCAGAATTATGTATTTTGTGAATTCAGATTGTGAATTGTGTTAAACTACGTTATAAATATTATATAAAGACCATTAGAATATAACTCTATTTAAAGAAACTTGTCTGTGAGGGAAAACAGAACAGAAACCATCCATTGTAACTTCTAGCCTCTAAATCAGGAAAGTTAGTTCCAGAGCAAACACCCCAAAGAAATCTTCGGAATCTTCGCAATGGCTGCCTAGGCTTTAACATCTTGAAAATGTGAAAGAAATATCATAAAAACAATACCAGAAAGTGAATAAGAAAGTATCTAACTTTAATATGCTTAATCTAGAGCTCTTAAGTTGGGCAGACATGGGTTTTAATCATTGCTCCACTACTTACTAGCTCAGCAAATTAACTCACCCTCTCCAAAAGCCCAGACAATGGCATTTATAATGTTTTCCCAGTATACTTTCCAACTTTATTGGTGCTTTTGTGTAATTTTCTTCTGCTGCGTGTGATCCCTGTATGGTAATCAATCATGTCACCTCATCCTGGCCATTGCTGTCGGTGAGGGATGGTTATATCAGCCAAGTAGGACAAAGTAAAGACTTCCCTGGGAGGGCATTTACTGAATAAAATAACAACAACAAAAACAATAATAATAATGAGGAGGAGGGAAAGAGATTCTTTTTAGGCTGGTGTGCTAAGCTTGGAGGATGCAGGTTTGGGGTGCAGTAACCATCTTATCTTGACCAAGACTTCTATCGGACCCTGTCTGCAGTATGAGGCCAAGAAAAAACAAAGACAAAAGATGGAGAGAAAGCAAATACTTTGATGACATTCTCTATATCTCTACACCCACTTACAACCTAAGTCCACCCTTGGACTTCTCAGTTTTGTGAGCCTTTTTGCTTAAACTAGTTTTCACTAAATTCATTTCACTTGCAACTGAGAGAAACTCAACTGACACTCTAAATCTCAATCTCTTTATTTAAAAAGGTAGATAATACTACAATGTGTCTCCTAAGTTTGCTCTTAGGATTAAACAATATAATGCATATAACAAGTTAGTGTAGTATCAGGTATACAAGTACCCAATAAGTATTAGCTGTTATTAGCCATTATTAGTCATTACTTTAGTAATTGTTATGTTAATTATTAGTTAATTTAGTAATAGTAATGTTTTATGATAACTGATATACGAAGTCTATTCCATCATTATATCAGATTTCTACACTCTCAAAAGGAGGCTATGACATTAAGCTTATAAATATTTTACTTATGTGTATAAAGGAGATTATTTACCTTGCAAACATTTCCAATCTGTGTTGTAAATCAATACACTAGATAATTCTCTTTTTGGTTTGCGAGTCATAGAAAGCCTTCATAGATCATCACTGTACCTTATTAAAATCAAACATAAAAGAAGATTACTTTTAGGTTACTGAATTTCTACTACACCTTGCAACTTTAAATTTACAAAAAAAGTATTTCTTGGGCCCTAAGGGTTTTTTGTTTTTTTAATGATAATTTCCCAAAGGTCAAGGTTCATATCTTATTGCATTCACATGGTACCTCCTAACATAGTAATGGCAGGAACTGAATATTTTTCATTGCCATTGATTTCATTAAATTATTATCTCAGAGTAATAAAAGAGGCTAGTGAATTGACAGTAGACACAGATTTTCAAAATCTATCAGTTTTCCAACTGAGTCTCAGGAAATTTGATCCCTTCTCTAGATTGTACAATGACAATTCAGCAATGACATGGAAATAAATCAAGACAGAAGTGTTGCAGTTCTACAGATCTTTTGAAAACTTTTAAAAACTTAGCTCTAACAGCTCCTCTGAAAAATCTTCTTTGACTCATTCACTTTATTTAACTATAATAAGCACCATCTTAACATGAGGTAGTGTATCAGGCACTCGGGAAAAATTATAAACAAGAAAGTAAACAACTAATTATAATATACTGTCCCAACTATGAAGTGCTTTGGGAACGTATAAAAACTTATCAAAGGAAGCTGAAATCTGAAGAAAGTGTGGGAATTTACCAAATGAAAAGAAACAGAAGGGTAGGGAGGGAGGATTTTACAAAGAAAAGGAATAACATGTACAAAGTCAAGACAAAATATGGGACAATATGATAAATTCAAAGATCTAACAGTACTTTTATATGACTGTCATTTAGAATGCCAATGGTAAGAGAATCAAGCAATGAAACTGGAGATATAAGCAAAAGACAAACCTGAAGGATCTTGAAGCAAGTGGCACAATACTCTTAGAATAATGGGAAGCTATTAAAGGGTTTTTGAAAAAGAGGTACTTTGTATATTCCCCATTAGCAACTCCAGATTCACTTTTTACCCTTCTCCACCCAGCTTTGTGACCCAGTAGGCTGACAACTGAGTTTCCTCAATGGAGGTCCTCTGTCCTCTGACTAATGGGTGGGTTCAGCCAATAGGAGGCACCAACTGGAGATCAGTGGATGGAAGAAGAGCGGAGCGAGTGTCAATGTGCATGTTTTCCCCTCTTGCAGGGGTGAGGGCTGGCAGCGGCTATGTTCCACCACCTACGGTCACAGTGTCTGTCAGTCACCCTTCTCCTATAATCAGAGCCCACATCACTGCAATAACCACCCCCTGCTCTTCTTGGCCCTTCCAGTCTAAGGATAGTTACATCTTCCTGCTGGTGATATCCCCGATTTGTCTCACTATCCCTTGTTCTTTTCTTTTATTGTGCCCTAACTTTCTTCAATCACCCATTTTAAGATAATGCCATCTGTTTCCCACAGGAACTAAGTCAGACTCAAGGGGATACCATGAACCAGTTCTACCTTTGAAGAAGCAGCTGTGGATGTAATAAGGAGAATGATTCTCAGTGGAGGCAAGTCTGGAGTCAGTGAAACCACTTACAAGGTGCTTGTATCAACTTAACAAGAAGATAGGAACTACCAGACACTAACATTAACTGGCACCTTCTTTTGTCAGACACTGTACTTAAGTACATTATGCATATTATCTTATTTAAATATTCCAACCACTCTGTAATGCCATTATTCCCTTTAATAGACAATTGAACTAAAATTGAGAGATGTTAAATAATTTGCCTAAAGTCAAACACATAGTAAGTAGCAGAACTGAGACTCAAACATACATCTGCCTGACTTTTAGGCCTGTCATTAATCTATATTCTTTCCCAAACCCACATACTGCCTGAGTCAGGGTAGATTACAGTGGAAATGGATATAAGTGTAACATATATTTGAGAATTTGAATACTTGAAGAAAAGGAGGTAAAACTGGCAGAACTCAGTGATTACTGGATAAAAAGGAAAAAGATACAAAAAGGCATTAATGATGACAAGAAGATTCCTGCTTTGAAGAACTATGAAGATGGTGACGGCTTTCATAGAGAAGAAAGAAAAGGGGAGCAGACTTGCTGGGAACAGGAGGTGGGAAGAGATGTGGCATTCAGTTTTAACCTTGTTGACTTTATTGTCACTATGAAAACGTGAATGGAGATGTTTCCACTACAGTAGTGAAGAGGCCATGTACACCTTCTCATCAGTCCCTAGCAGCTAAGGTATAGATTTGGGAACCACAGTCTGACAATTAGATGCATCTGCCTGTGAATTTGAATCTTGAGTCTGGGATGCAAAGACAGAGTGGATTATGATACATCCGTATGATACACTGGGAGCAATAGCAGTGTCCTATATCAGCACTAAGTCACAGTGGTGACACGAGTGGTGGTAGTGGTACCACAGCCATAGCCCAAGTAGAATGTTCTTATAGCATGACTGTGTGTGTTTTTGCTGCCCAGCCTCTACCAATCCCTGCCTATTTTACCAGCCTTTTTTTTTTTTCCAGATCCTTCCTGATGATTATACAAACTACTTTATGGCCTCCAAAAAAAACTCATTTTCTGCTTGTTAGCAAGAATTGTTTTTTGTTGCTTGCAATCCATAATTCTGACCGACAAAGCCAGCACATTCATTGTTGTCTCCTGTTCCGTACTAGGGGAGTCCTTTCCACATTGTTTTTAATGCTAACCCATAAGCTAAACTATGAGATGCTGTGGGAATTCTTAGAAGACTTTAAAGAATTCATGGCCTTCTGGGGACACAATACAATAAGTAAGTTCTATACCAAAACATGATTAAAATTTTAAAGCATAAAAAGGCAACAATTAAGTACACTCTAAAAAAAAAAAGTATACTCTAGGTACCAGGTAGAATAAACACAAACATTTAAGACACAGCATTAAAACTTCAGAACTTCAAGGATAAAGAGAACATGTAACAACTCTCATATACAAAAAGCATATTACCTCTTAAAAAATAAACAATGAAACTCACCACAGACAAGGTATTACAACCACTGATGCAAGAACATAATGAAGAAACATTTCTGAAGTACTAAGGGTAAAAAAAATTGTCAACTAAGACTTTTACAACTAGTTAAATTATCACTCAGAGGTGAGAGCAACATAGGATCTCTTAGTTTTTTCCTACCAAGTTTCTCCAATTTTTTTTTAATGGAAGATGTGCTGAGCTTTGTGAAAAAAAAATCTCTTTTTGAATTATAATCCACAAATTTGGGTGATAATGCTTCCTAAAGGCTGATGTTGACCACTTTTGTATACCCAATCTTGACTGTATTCAGATTAAAATTATGAGAATATGGAGGGTTTGGGGAAAAGGTATGGATGATAGGGAGAGGATTTGGCCATTTGTTCACTCTTTTTTAATTCTTATAACTTCATGTGAATCTGTAAGTAACTCAAAATACAAAATCTTAATAAGAAAAATTTTTAAGGGGTGGGCAAAACAAAAACATTTCAGAAATACAAAGACTGTTTATGAACCTGGAGACCCTCAATTAAAAAAAAAAAAGCTGTTAAAGGAGGCAACTTGGAGAGTGAGTGTAATACAAGAAATAAAGTTGAACACAGAAGTTGATAAAATACGTTGATGAATTTAACTATCTCATATTAAAAATAACTACTTTGTTATGTTTCAAAGAATTTAAAATAAATCTAAGGTTGCAGAGATTATTACACAATGGGAAGGTTTAGCAGAACATGCTAAATTCTGCATATTATTAGGGAAAGCAATCATACATCACTTAACAAAAGGATTTCTGATATTGAAACGGGCTTCCCATGACCTGCTGGACTTTAACTTACAGGTAATCACAAGAGTGTAAGCAGAGGGATGATTCAGTAAGATCAGGTCTGTTCTAGAAAGATAAATACAGCTTCAGTAAGTAAGATTTGTAAAATAAATTAGTGATGAAATTAGTTGGAAGGTCAGAACTCAGTAAAATATAGAGAATAAAAAGAGGAGGAGCTAAATGTGAGCTATATTTAGAAGGCAGAATTTACCACTCTCCACAGACACCATGTGTTTACGTGCATACAGATAAGTCTCCAGACAGGAGTGCTGTCCTTTCCTCTTTGTGGACCCAATGCATGGTACATTTGTGGGAGGTCTCTAATGAATATTTAACTGAACTGCATAAATTTCATTTGAAATATGCATAGTACATAGAGATAAACAATAGAAATTGTTAGTGTAAGTCCAAAGTTTAAGGAAAGGATCAAAGCTAGAGTCCTTATCCTGGGACACTTCCATTGAGGTGGATGAGACTGCCCATGGAGAGGAGAATAAAAAGGACGGGGGAGACAGAATTCTGAGATATACCAGCATTAAGAGGGAAACTGAAAGGAGACACTCAAGCAAGCAGGAAAGAGCAAGAGTGATGGAAAGGGAACAAGGAAAATATCAAAGAAGTTTAATTCAAAAAGTTTAATTGATTTCTAGGATTGACTTAAAAGAAATAAGAAATTAGACTAAACAGAGAATTTAGGAATGACAATTTCTGACTGCGATATTTTGAAGATATGATAACACATATTTTAAAGGAAGGAGATTTTCTTATTAAACACATTTTCAAATAAGAGTGTCTGTTGCTTGTGCATGGTAGGGAGAGGAAGCAGGGAGGGTCATACAGAGTCCTGATGGTCCAGACAGCGACTTAGTCCTGCAGCTATGTCAACAAGGTTTCCATACATGCACAAATTACATGTGTAGCCATTTATTTTTGACATTAAAAAAGAAAACCCTAAGAATAACCAGCAGCCTCACTATATCATGTCTTCTCTATGACTGAGCTGAAAAACAAGCGCAAAGATCCAATCTCAATTTCTAATTCCCTGAATTTATTAAGACAGGTTTCAAAACATGATAGTTAACAAAATCTTGAAAATGCCATCTGTCTTCTGAATAAGATGAAGAGGGTCCTTCCTATTCCCTTCTTTAAGTCATAAATAATATATTCCGAAATCAACTATTGGATTAGTAAAGAAGAATGGAGCACTTGCCAAAAAAATCAGTTGTGGAATTATTTTAAAAATCATTATCTAAGTTGTTCATGGACTAATTTATGCTAAATATAAGCAAAATAAACCCATGGTAAATAACTGCATCATAAAGTAAATTATACATCTCTATACTTAGACAAAAATCTTACAAGTTCTAAGCTTGTCCATTAAGTATAAATTGCACTGCCTTGGAGAATTCCTCAGGTTCTAAAAGTTCCACCAAAGCTAAGGTCTTGGATGTCATTTAAGTTATATATTTCAGCTATTAAAGTCAATGTTCTGACAAGCCCTTTGGCTCTAACCCCAGGGCATGAATTTGCCTTAAAACTACAGAAGAATGTGTCAGAGGGCTATATGTCAATCAACCAGGAGAAGTGCCTATTCCCAATTTAGTTTTGTCAGTTGCTGACATTAAAACCAGCAACAGTTAACTGTTACCAATTCAAGCGGGAATATGGAGGCAAGAGGAAAGGTAGGTATCTAAGTTCAGGCAGATAAAGCTGTTAATTGCTATCCTTTTATGTAGATTTGTTTAATAATGAAAACAATGTGGCTAATCATATAATGTTTCTATTTGTTCCCCAAGGGCTCTTCAGGGAAAGTTTCAGTCAGGGCTAGATTTCCACAGCTACCTACTGTGCCGGGACAAAGGCAGCACAATCAAGGCACTCAGTGCTGGCAAATAGCGGAAAGTCCTTCTGTACAGATGCCCCTCCTCCCAGCCCGGCAGGAAGGAGCCAGGATCTGCAACTGAGGACCTCAAGGGTGGGGGAGAAGGGATTTTAAATTATAAATAAACCACCACCACCACCACGCAAAGTTTTGATGCTTAGAAAAAGAGAGAAAGAGAGAGAAATGAAAGGCAGGCAGTAAGTGTGATGTAGGCTTGGATCCTCCCCATGCCTCCATGCAACAAATCTGTTAAATTCACATCCATTAAAATGCTTGTATTATTTTTAAAAAATCAGAAAGACAGCACAGAATTTTTAAAAAAGATCTATGCCAGCCCTGCTCCTTACAAACAAGGTGAAGATACTGGGCACGTCATTAAACCCCACACTAGGAGAATGAGTTACTGAGATAACCCTAGCTATCTACTGATCTCAAGAGAGTATTTTTGGCAAATGAGTGATCTGTATACATTTTCTACAACTGTAATGTATAGTACTTACTAATGTTTACTTTCCCTCATTTGGCAAAGGCTATGGGACAGAACAAAGTTGTGTTATTTAAAATAAAATATTTCTAACATCAATTTTGCTTTTAGACTCTATTTCTAAGTAATGGAAGCATTCAGAGACACTCTCAGACCACCGGGGCTCCCCCTCTGTAAGGAAGAGTCATTTTGGGGTATGTGTGTGTGTGCTGTGTGTTTCTACTACCCCACCCCCACCCCACCAGATCCATGCTGCAATTTACGAGGTCCAACTGTCTTAATACTACTTTCAAAACCCTCCCCAATTGGGTCACAATTTAATTTTCAACTTTATTTCAGTGCCCACACCCTCAAGCCTTCTGAGATTTCTAGACTGGCCTGTTCATTGTCCCCTGAACCCTTCCTCTCACCTGACACTACACCTTTTGCGCGTGCAGCTCTCTTTTCCTAGAATGCTTTCTCGTCACCTGTTTAATCCTATTCAGATTTCAAGGAGAAACCAAGCTTTGCCTAATCCAGTAAGCCTTCTACAATCACCTCTCCCTTCTGTAAATCTGTTAACTAGTGCCTCTTGATCATTCATGCGATGCCCACGGTTGGTGTCTGCTCAGTCACCCTCCAAGTTCTCTAGTCTCCACCACTGAACTCTACACTCCTTAAGGATATACCTTTGTATCGTCCCTGGCATTTGAACCATATGCTATGTAGGGGCCCTCAAAATATTTAGGGACCATACTTCACATTTCCAATGCAGTTCAGTGAAGTGTTGAAATGATTACATTATTAAAAATTAAATTTAATTACTTTATCAGTTAGTTTTTCTGTAGTGAAATTCCAAGTCTAAAAGCTACCATATGCTCATCTGCTACTAAAGAATTTGTCAAAGAGAGAAAAACTTTAGAAAGAATTCTTAAAATTCTCTTTCATGTCGGCAGGAAATAAAAAATTAACAACCTATACACTGGGCCCAAGTTCACATTCCTCATTATTTCAAACACATTTTTTTTTCCAACTTGAAACTCCTTCTTTTTTCTCGAGAGGCATACAGCTTGCTCAACTCTTTTCCATCTTTCAAATTGCAAAATGAAAATTTAGGTTCCATATCTGAAAGAAAGATGATGAGATATATACGTAAAGAGATGATGCTATGTGTGAATCACAGAAAACAGCTGAATCAAACCAACCAAAATGTAAGCTTTGGAAAATAAAACTCCGTTTGCCAAACTCATTAGCCAGGTTCCTAAACCAGTAAGCACTGTCACAGTTATGGCTCATGTGCACCTTTGGGGCTTACCCCAAATCACAAGTCAAAATGTTCTCAACTGTTATGAAGGCCTGGTCATAACCTAAAATCTAAGCACCACTAGAACAGTGAGAAAATGCCAAAAGCAAGACCAACGCTCTCCCCTCCATCCCTATGTTCACCGCCCCCGAAAAATTATATTTATTTCTGAAATACAAAGATAAAAGGCAAGGCAAGCAGTACATTAACAATTATGAATTGTTTTCTAGTTTAACAGCTGCCATTACCATTCAGCTTTATTTGACAGAAACCCTAACAGTTTGTTTAGAATATAATGCATTATGCAAAAGAATCTTCACTGTGCAAAAGATTCGCACAGATTTCCTTTAATCAATCAACCCCTACTTAATTTTTAATAGATTATGATTTACAAAACTTCAATTTACTTAAAATCTTCAGTAACTCTGCTGTGGCATAAAGGGGTATGTGCCTGTTTTCTCCCAACAATGAGTCAAATTTGCCACTAAAAATTTTTCCAAAGGTCACCTTGAACTACCAAAAAAAAAAACAACAAAAAAACCCACTGATATTCATTATCTGTGTGAATGTATCTAAACTATGAGCAAATAAATCAGCCATGTTACCAAGCACAAAGCTATTGAAGATTAAGATTTATTTTCAGGTGCCAGTGAGACTAAACAAAGATTGTAAGGAATGAAACAAATAGAAGGAAACTCAGGGAACAAATTAATACATTGAACCATTATCTTAACAGCAGCATTCCCTATAGAACAAACTGATTAAACTATAAAAAAGCACTTCTCAAAGCAACAACATTTTTGCATGTCAAAAAAAAAAAGAATTAACCTAGAATAAACGTATAAATAACAGTATGTTCTGTGGTAAGCCAGTAACAAAGAAACCCCTCAGTGCAGTGAAACAAAGTCCTGTCAAATCCTCATTTTTTACAAAGAAGCATGAAGATGCTTTCACAATGGTTTAAACTGTATTTATAGTAACAGAGTGAAGACTTGAGATAAAAGTCAAAAGGATTAAAGTCAAAGCCCCAGCTCGACATGAGTTATGGTTTTGATTTTTATTCTTATTGTGGGCTACATATATTAAGACAGAAGATACTTCCATGTGATTGTGGGATCCTCTGAGACTCTACAACCTCAGAAGAGCAGATAAAACAGATGAAAATGCATCTGGTTTGGGAGCAGACTCCATATTAAATGGCCCTGCGCTAAGTAACAACCACAACTGCAGAAGGCCGAGGGGGATGGGGGGAGGCTGAAGGCTGAAATTTCTGCAACTGATGCAGGGCAGAAAGAAAATAAAAGATGTCATATTACTATTTTAAAATGGCAGCCTGTTAATAATCACCGCATTCTTGAAAATACAGGGGAATTATGCCACCATCCCTCCTTTCCTAAGATAAACAAGCCCACCACATCCAAACAGGACATACTTCTATGAGAAAATTGGTAGAGCTTGATAGCTGCATCTCCATCTAAAATAAAATCCCTGGAGCTGACACTCAGAGTTTACAGATTTGGAGGCTGGATACTCTTCTCACAAAGAAAACCAAAATTCTGTTGTCAAATGGAAGTTCTCAGTTACTCTAGAAAGAATTGTTCTTCCATATACATTTTTCTTAAAAGTGAATACCAAGCTACATTTAAGCATAAGCTTTTGGTCTCAGTTCAAAAAATCTATTTTGCATTTCCTCTGCTTTGATATCCTCTCGTTCAAGATAATCACATGCAAACACACACACCAGTAGGATATATATATACACACACACACACACACACACATATGTATATAGATATAGATATATAATACATAGTGTACACTGGATGATTTGGAAGGTTATTCTTAACATTAATTTGGATACTCTCTCTTTAGTTCATATATTGCAAGAACCACATACTGAGTTGCATATTTTCCATCCATCTTTAGTCTTTAGTTTTAAAATCAGACATCTGGTTTAACATTTGATGGAGAAAAGGCTAAAAATCCTTAACAACAACGACAGCAAAATCAGCAGTGGCAGTGTAAAAATACATAATAGTATTTCTAAGACAGAAATGCTAAAAAAAAGGGCATCCCTTTTTCATTGAGTATAAATTAATACTATCAATTATAAGAGTAAAACGTTTTTCATGCAAGTTTGGAAGAGAGTTTAAGTCTATATGCATTCATGTAACCATAAAGAAAATGTGAAAAACTGTCACTATTACCCAAATGGAACCATTTCTCCTTTTTCACAAAATAAGTTAAGAATGCTCATAAGTCACTACTACAAACGGCAAATTTCTGAAAAAGATATTTCCAGTAACAATTACTTGCTATTTTATTCAGTATTTTATTTCAACTGTCACATTTTGAATACATACACATTTGTACAACTACCAGGGGAAAAATAACTTGAACCAAATTGAAAAATTACCATAACTACTAGTTCAATATGTCTGGTTAAAATACAGACATCTGGTCTATCATTAATTCTTTTGTGTTGATGACTCCTAGTGTGTCTTTTCCCACCAATGAACTTTGCAAGAGGAAAACGCAACTTTTAACAAAAAAATTGTAACACGGAAACCTATTTCAAGATTTATCAATACAATATAATTAGATCAAATAAAGCACAGGACTTTCAAGAATAGCAACATACACTGATTGAATACAAATGGTTAGCTTTAAATTCCATCAGAATACTGTTACTTATTAAAGAACTCTCTGTAGGCAGATACAGCTAATTCATCAATCATTATTTTAAAATATTTATAAATCAACTCATTGTTCACTTGTTTAAAACACATACACTGAAGCTCTATAATAATACTCGATTGTCACTCCAAGGAAACTGAAGAAGGCGTTTTCAGAAGCCTTGCACACCCTCACACAATTCTGAATTAATGGCTCAGCAAACAATAAGTAATGTACTCTGCTTTAGCAAAAATTCAGTGATAACATCAATCTGGCATCTACTTAACGCTTCCTGCTTACTTTTCACGTATTCCTCACAAATAAGTTTCCTCTCCCAGATGTAGTTCGTTAGAGAATGACTATCACCTGCCCATTCATCCATAGACAGTGAGTGATTTAGCGATTAACACGATCACAGATTAAGGGGAGAAATAATAACATACACTGTTACAAATTAAAAGATGAAGTAAAGGGGCCTGGCCACTTCAGCTACCAATAACTAGACCTCAATTAAAAAGGACTTTTGCCACTTCTTCGCAGGGCAATAGGGTCAATTATCTAAAACCCTTTGCCAGAATCCAGAGACATACCAGCAAGGCCCTTCAACCGAACTCAGATAATTACTTTTGACAAATGTTCTCCTTGAACATGATGTAGTTACTCAAAAGCTTTAAAAAAAATAGCAAAAACAAACAAACAAAAACCCCGACCACAGTTAAAGTAAAACAACCCTTACAAAGTCAACCCAGTAACGTATCCTGGGGTCTTACCCCCCATCCCCGCCCCGCACCCCCGCTGCATGCAGTCTGCTTTCTTTTGGTCAATTTATAACTGATAGTAAGTTGGTGAATAAATATTTAATTTATGCAGCCGAAACCCTGAAAGGCTGAGCTTCAAATGTAATGCCTTGCATTCCCGTGAGACACACTGTACAGAAATATCCTTTAAAAAAAAAAAACAACCGTTTACAGCTGTCCGTTAAAAGAAGAAGATGAAGGAAAAAAAAGAAAAACCCACACATACACATGCATCAAACCAAAGTCGCCGACGCCCCTCTGCCAACCAGCATTTCTATAGAGACATTCTTTCGCTGATTAAAACGTAAGCTCCGAAAGGTTAAAGAAAAGGAAAAGCAGCCAAGTAACACCGCCCAGGAAGCCAGCAGTGAAACACACCTAGCTGTACACTCTTAATAACCTCCCGCTACAAATGACACTGACCCAACTTCACTAAACACACACACCCGGACACACACACTCACAAAATTGTACACACGTGCATGGAATGTACACACAAACATCGGGCAGAGCACAATACCTACAAACACCAACGAACTTGATCCACACAAAACATGCACGTATCAGTGTGCATATATAATGCACACGACACGGCACACAGACACGCAACGACCTAGGCTACATGCACACGCCCCACAAGTCCGGGTCGGACACACACCGTGCATGCACGTGTAAAATGTATGAACTCACAAACGCCGAACCTACACACAGACCGTGCACAGAGAGTTATTGATGAAATTCCGGGGGGTGGAGGGGCCGGGAGGGAGTAATTGCCACACAAAGGTCTCCGGAGCAGCAGAGAGGGAAGTCGAGCGGGGCCGAGCGCTCGTAAATTCACCCGTGGAGGAGGTACAGCCGAGCCCCGAGAGCGAAGTACCGGGAGAAGTGTCCCGGGCGCGGCGGGCGCCGGGCTCCCCGAGATAATCGCTGCGCCCCTCCGCGCGCGCACGCACGCACACACACACACACACACATACACACACACACACACACACAGGGGCCCCCGGGCGAGCCCACTCCCGCAGAATAACAAAGAGCAAGAGCCAGGCGAGCGGGCGGCGGCTCGGGCTGGAAGTGGCCGTCTCCGCCGCCGCAGGCCGGCGCGGGGCGTGCGGCGGGGCCGGCGGGACGCGCGGGCGGCGGGCGGCGGGCGGGGAGCGGTACGTACCAGGCGGGCAGCCTCGGCCCAGGTGCGGTCCTTCTTCTTCCTCTTGTCTTTCATGTTTGCATCTCATTGATGGTTCTGATGATGACGTGGGGGATTCCACGGGGTGCTCGGGGTTCGGGAGCGGAGACAATGACCCAGTGACCCGGTGACCCGCACTCGCTCCGCGGGGGGAGGCGCGCGGGCGGCGGCAGCGGGTGGGAGGGATGGAGCGAGGGGGTGGGGTGGGTGGGGGCGCGCGGGCGGCGGCGACGGCGGCGCGCGGCGGGCGGGCCGGGGGCGGGGGCGGTGGAGCCGGGGACAGGGGCGGGGGCGGCGCCGGCCTGGCTCGCTCGCTGGGGGCTCGCGCTGCGCCGCCGCCGCGGCCGCCGCGGTGACAGCTCCGGGGATGCTACGCTCGGCCCCGCTCACAACAATACACTCTGACGTCACGGGGAATGGCGACGCGGCCGCACACTCGCCGCGCTCACACTCGCCGCGCTCACACTAGCCCTCTCGAGCGCGCACACCCGCGCACACTCGCCGCGCGCCCCCCACTCCAGCCACGCCCTGAAACCCTCACGAAAACCCTCTCCTTCCAACCCAGCCCCCTAGACCCTCAGGGCTCTGCCAGCTCCGCGAAGGCCGTGCCTTTCCGGCCCCCCTAGGGCCGACTACCGCGGACACGGTGGCCTTTGGAACTTGTGTACGAGTCTGCTCCGCAACTCGATGCCTCTGTCCTGTGCGCTCACACACACACACTCACTCTGCACTACTCCCCTCTGCTGGACTCCTTTAACCCTTTTCGGCTGGGTTGAGTAGATTCCTAAAGCCTTGTTGAAACTGTGGGGAAAAAAAAGCCTCTTCTGATGCACAACTAACGTTAAAGGTGCAACTTGACACAATGTTGAGCCACCTACATCATCTTAAACAATGCAAGACCGAAGCTCCGTAGCCGTGGATCAATGCCATGCAGTGTCTTAGCACTGGTTATTTTTTGATAGCGTCATCATTTTCTAAAACATGATGAATATGTAAACAACGGCACAACTAACGCTTATGTATTTTAAAAATTATTTGTAATTGTCAGGTTTGGTGTGCACGAAGAGTTGGACTGTTAACCTTGTTAGCGAACTACAAAAAAAAAAAAGTGTTAAGCCTTGAAAGTTTACTGTAACCTTTCCAACTTCTTAGATCGCTGGTGAAGTGTTTAGGTCAATAAAGTTATTGTTAGGCAAAGAAAAAAATGGCTCTATGACCCACACAATAATTATGTGTGTATTTATCTTGAGTATCTAAAAAACAAAAAGAACACTCATTCTGGATGATTTATGTAAGGTTATTTCCTGGCTGTAATAATAAAGTATGTAAATAGTACTTCGTGTTTTTTCATATACATTATATCATTTGATCCTCGAAACAACGCAGTTAAACATACAGTTTTCCCTCTACTGCACAAAAGAGGAAATGAAGCTTAAAAACATTACATTACATTCAAGATCTCTTGCTAAATCAGTCAAACCCAAGTCTTTTGACCCTAATCCCATAGTTTCTATTATTCTAAACTGCAATGCTTAAAAATAAATAATCCTAACTCGAACATTTATATCTAATGAAAAGACATGTCTAAGAACAAAACAATTATAGTAAGGTGATTCCTTTGAGAACAATGTCAAATGACTGAAGTAATAAAAATGTTTGAAATTAAGCAGAGGCAGTATGTAATCATAAAGAGCGGATTATGCTAATTCTTAAAAAAATATGTAACTTATTAATTCATTAGAATAAGAAAAATCTATGCATCTTTTAAAAAATATCAAAAGATTATCTCCATTTTTTCTTTCTTTTTTAAAATGGATTTAGAGGACACACTGAAGTTATCCCTAGGTCAAAAATGTACCCATGCAATTTGCATAACTCTATTCCAGAGTATTATATTTTTACTTTACATTTCAAATACATTAAATTTGAATTATGATAAAGCAAAAAAAAAAATTTTTGAATTATGTTCACATCTGTATTCTCATTCCAATGTTTTCTCTTCTATTAAGGAATACCTATTTTAAGCAATCAGCCCATAACATACATATATATGTATATATATGTATATATATATATGAACATATAATTTGTTATTTTTGTGAAATAGTGCTTAAGAACTTTAGGAAAACATACATGTTCAGTGGCTTTGCAGTAAATTATTATTCTTTATTAACCAATTCTGATGATTAAAGAAGAGAAAATATATCATCCCACTTAAAGCAGGTATAAATTGATTATATTTTAAAAAACTAGTTGTTGTTTATATATCCATTGGACAGTGAGACAAGTATTATGAACTGACTCTTTGGATTCTACCTCTACTTTTGGATATTTGAGTATAAATAGTCCATAGTAAGTAAGTGTGGTTAAAGACTTGATCAATATTCTATGCCCAAATAACATATATTTCATATAGCACTAGAATAGAAATGGGTCACCATTCCAGAGATGCTGTTGCTATTGTTACATTCTTTTCTTCTATGTATATCTATCTACATTCAACCATACTTTTCCTTAGGACTAACTCAGTCTCTAGATAAATGTGGTGAGAAGAAGAAACATATGGATCAATTATAGATCCTTTATAGTTTGCTAAATTCCATGTATATCTTTTTTTAACAGAGGTAGAGAGTGATGAATGTCACAAGAAATGTGCAAGTAAAATTTTGTGAAAATTAATAAGAGAAATAACTCTCTACTGGGGAGATTAAAGAAGGCTTTAAGAAAGAAATGTCCTTTGAAATGGGATTTGAAGGATGGGTAGGATTTGAACATTCAAATTTGTAGGAATGAAGAGAAGCTTTTCCAAATATAAGTGAAGCAATAGTCAGGACAGTTTAGAACTAGGAAAATGTTCAAACAGATAGATGACATCCACCAAGCACTGCTAGCATTCATTTAAATTTCATATAAGATCACATGTATTTCAAGAACTGTTCCTTTAAACGAGGAGAGAAAGGTAACTCAAAGAGCGCAGGCTCCAGTTAGAACTGCCCTATAAATTCTTCCTTTTCTAAGATCTCCATCCCAATTATATAGCAATAGGGGTAGCTCAAAAATTCATTTGGCATGTAATGGCACCTTATCTGCATTCCCCTGCTTTTTTAATTTCCATTCCTGCTTTTAGGTTCAGAATTCAACAATTCAACCTCCTGGTGTGCATGTCTCTCCTCATCATTTCCAGCAGATCTTTCTGTCTCCTGGAATGTTATTTTATATTGTAAGATATTTAACCATTCATAAACGTTCAGTACAGACCAAATCCAAACAGTAATCAATATCAGCTTGTATAAAACAAAATAGAGGTGATGCTGTACTGGGAAAGGGTTCACCTTCCTATGAGACTCCAATAATAAGAGAAGAGAGACTGCAGAATCTGGGGACAGAAGTTGTTGTGTCATGACCGATCTCTTAGGAAATACAAGGTTTCACCTTGGATCCTAATTAAAGTGTTGACCATAGATTGGAGTTTAGGTGTTTCAGGCAGGAATAAGGGACTGAGATTGCTTCCATTGCCATTCCACATGCCCATTGCCTGTGGAAGTCTGGAATGAAAGAAAATCTCTTATACCCCTCCCCCATACATGCCCACCAGCAGGCACAACACAGAACAGAAGGTGGGGTGGGGAAGGAGTAATAAAAGTTGAAGGGAGAGAATAGAGTCAAGGGTTGCAGGGGAAATGGGAGAAGTTTTAGGTGGTCTTGATGACCATGCAATATTTATTTCTGAAATATATGTATTATGCCTACGCTGAGAATCTCTGAATTCTACAGATAAGAACATCTAATAGTTCTGTTTTTCCTAAACATCTTTTGTTAATGATCAATTAAGATCTAACTAGTCTGGAAATTCCATGAAGGTGGTTACCTTATCTTCTTTCTCCCCTGCCCAACTGACTGAATTTCCAGCACTAAGCAAATTACTTGTCATAATCCAAGCCACAGTAAATATTTACTGAGTAAAAAATAAATGATCGGAAATTTAGGAAATCAATTCCTTTTATTGTAAATACAATAAAAGTCCAGCCAATCAAGATATACTTCCTTTTTTTCTCTTAATAGCAAAATGCCACCTCCACCAATTTTTCACTGAGTAGTTCAGGAGTAATACAAAGCAAAGTGAAATAATGCCAAATATCAGCATTATTACTCAAGTACAGTCAGAATGCTGATAAACATTAGCCACACTCCAGGAACATACAGAAGTGTTTTAATAATATTATGAGACTAATTTTATCTAAAATATTGACAATTCTTCCACTAGGAAATAAGCGGATTAACTGATTATTTTGTTTTTGTTTTTGAAATCTACAACAGTTTAATATTTTAAGATTTTAATGCACTCTAATTATAGAAATATATGTAGCTAAAAAGAAAAAAATTGTAAATTTTCTTCAAAACTTTTCTGTAACTGGTTTTATTTGCCCTGTCAATGCATATAGTTTTCCTTTTTTAATTGATTAGAACTATTTTGACACTCATTTTAAATTCTCTGGTCAATTAATAGTATTATTGCATTTCAGTCACTAATTAAAAAATAAAAATTTTCACCTTATATCCAGCCCCTTTAGCAACTAATGCATTCTTAAATCTGAGGAGAAGTAGAATAAAATGGCTAAAACATTTTCATAGTTTTCCTCTCTTTCATTCTCTTAAATTGCTCCTTTTTCTGCTTTCTCTCTCTACTTCCTTTGTGAAATAACAAACTCTGCTTCTGAGTAGAGCCCTGCATTCAAGAATTTACCTTTTCCCCCTGTAAACCCTTAATTAGGCATAGAGAACACAGTCTGATTTATGGCCTAGTGTTTAACAGGACTCACACTTAATCCATTACACAAAGAGGGATACACATATTCCCTAACAGCACCACTCATTAGTTTATACAAAATGAAAAAAAAAAAAAAAAAAACACTTAGGAAATGTAAATAAAGCTTTGCTTGATACTGTCTTCTTATGCATATGTAATGTGATCAGAATATCAACATTGCAGTCTAACAGCTTTTTGCTTATTTTCAAAACTGCAAATTAGATTTCTCTAGGTAAACTCTAATTCAATCCCACATTTAGTGGATAAGAAGGAAAATTACATGCTGCTAAATTCATCTTTGTGTGGAAAGAATGTTCTTAGTTCACAAGGGAGAAGACTAGAATTCTGATTACAACTACTACCTCAGACTCTAATTCAAAGGAATATTGGCCATGTTTCTGATATTCTGCTTGCCTCAGTTTCCATGTTTACCAGAAGAGTAACTTTTGTAATTGAGACTCCCAGAAAAAGTGCTTCTGAGGAATCACTAACAAGTAATTTATTCCAGTAATTTTTCACCTAGCTGCTATTTTAAGTTGTACAGTAAGGTATATAAAGTATACACTGTGGATATTAATCTAGTAGTAGGACTTCCCCTGTATTCCATTCACAGCACTAAAAGCTCAAAGGAAGATATAAGGCCATTCTGAAACTTTTACAAGGATGGACTGAAGTGATGGGGAGATAGGGCTCCTTTTGTAACTGAAGAATTCTTATTGCTTTCCCGTTGAGTTTATTGCAGGGGGACATGGCTGATCATCTTAGCCAACACACTTCCAGTAACCATGGGGTGACATGATTGATTAGCTAAATAGCAGGAATAACTGGAAGATCTCTTAGGAGCCCCATTGTAGCCAGGGAAATGCCATCTAATTGTCTACTGGTTTATGTGACGACAGAAAAGAAGTGTGTGTGTGTGTGTGTGTGTGTGTGTGTGTGTTTTCAGGAATTGCCACCTCCACTCAGAGACCCACCTAGGAGTGAGGAAAAGCAGCAGGACTGCATTTCAGAGAACAATGACCCTGAAATGTCTGAAATCTGTCCAGGATTTTCAAACCTCCCTGAGGCTTGTGGTGGTGGTGGAGCTAAGCATATTTACCTTTTGTGTGAGAATAGAGAGATGCAGAAAAAGAGATTCTTACTCACCCACTCCCCCTGATTTTCTTCCACTCTATCACATTTAGGTAAGGTATCCCCAAGGAAAAGGATCAAAGATAGTTATGACATTTAGGTGTCAAAATAATGATTCATGCATTTTCCACAATACCTGGATTGAGTTGCTTTAAGAATTTTGATCAATGCGCATTTTTTAGTAGAAAATTCTTTTCTCTAGAGACTCTCCCCCTTAATCACCCAGAGGTGATTAACTCTGTAGTAGATCCAAAATGTCTAGATCACAACTCTTCTGCCTAACCCATAATCATTTATTTAATTTCCATTTCATAAATCTAATTCCTTCTTCCTTTCTATTTGTGGGCTTATTGCTGATTTCTCTTTCCAGGCAAGGAGGGTTTGCTTTGTAAAATTTAAATATTTTTAAAAATTTGTATTCTTTTTTATTTTTACTTGAGGTATAATTATCATAAAATAAAATGCATAGGTCTCAAGTGTTCTGTCTGATGACTTTTGATAATTGTATACTTCTCAGTAATTATCATCTACAACAAGGTATAGAACATTTCTATCACCCTCAGAATGTTTCCTTACGTCATTTCCAGTCATTCCACACCCCTCACAAAAATAACCACTTTCAGAATTCAATCACCAAAGAAGAGTTTGGCCTGTTAATGGACTGTTAATATTTTTCCCTGGCTGTAGCTTGTCTATTCATTTTTGTAATGGTCTATTTAATGAGATCTATTTTATGATTTTTTTTCTTTTATGATTAGGGCTTTTGAGTATTGTCTAAGAAATCTTTGCTTATCCTAACTTCAAGTAGATATTCTCCTATCTTTTATTCCCAGTTTTGATATTTTTTATGTTTTGGGAAATAATATGTTAATTTTATTTTTGGATTATTGGCTGATGATATATAGAAATAAAATTGGTTTTTGAATATTGATCTTGTGTACTGTCACCTCGCTAAATTCATTTACTGGTGTTACAGATTCAAGTAGAGTCCTTGTGTCTATAATTATGTTGCTTACAAATAATAGAACTTCTACTTCTTTTCTGATTTAATATATTTTATTTCTTTTTCTTGCTTTATTGTACTGGCTAGGACCTCTGCAGCAATTCTGAATAGAAGTGGTGAGAGTAAACACACTTACTCTGTTCCCAAACTTTGGAGTAAAGAGATTCATGTTTCACTTAAGCATCATCCTAGCTGTGTGATTTTTGTAGATGCCCTTTATCTGATTGAGAAAGTTTTCTCCTTTTCCTAGAAAGCTAAGAATTCTGCCCTTCCCCATTATGAGTGAGTTTTAAATTTTATCAAGATCTTTTCTGCATCTATTGAGATGATCATAAGATTTTTTATCATTCTGTTATACTGTGTTACACTGATTTTCTACTGTTAAATCAAGCTTGCATTTCTACATTAAATTCCACTTGGTCTTTTTTATTATACTTTTATATGTTGCTGGATTCATTTTTCTAGTATTTTGTTAATTATTTTTGTCTTTATGTTCATGAGGAATATTGCTCTTTAATTTTATTTTTTGAGCTTTTTTGAGATATCTTGCTATCATGGTATTGATGAACTCATAAAATGAATTGAAAGTTTCTTCCTCCTTTGTATGCCAAAATACTGAGAGAATTTTTCTTTTCTTTTGATTAGTGTTATTTCTTCTTTAAACATTTGGTAGAATTCACTGGTAAAATCACCTGGAACTAGAGTTATAATTGTGTGTGTAAATGTTTTTGAGAGCAAATTCTATTTCTGTAATATATGAAAAGCTGTTTATTAATTCACTCCACTGTTCCTTTGAATTCTATTTTATTGAAGTTTTATCAGTTTTACTGAGGTATAATTTACATACCACAAATTTATCCAATGTAACTGTACAGTCTGATGTTTTTATTTTTGAAAATTTAGACAGTTGTGCAATCATCACCTAATCTAATTTTAGAAAGTTTTGATCATCCCCCAAAATTAACCTCATGCCCAGTTGAAGTCAAACATCAGTCCTACCTCCAGGACATGGAATTACACAGTGTGTAGTCTTTTATATCTGGTTTCTTTCACTTAGACATAGTCTGTTTTACATTTGTCAATTTTGTTGCATGTATCAGTATTTTGTTTCTTTTTATTGCTAAGTAGTATTCCACACTGTATGGCTATACAACATTTTGTTTATCCATTCACCAGTTAAAGGACATCTGGAATGTTTCCAGCTTTTGATTATTATAAATAATATTGTATGACTATTTGTATACAAATCTTTGGGTAGACAAATGTTTTCATTTTGCTTTATAAGTGGAATTACTGTCTCATCTTGAGTATATGTTTGAGTTTGCAAATTGCTGCACCTTATTTTAAGTACATGTCTACATTTTTAAGAAATTGCCAGACTGGTTTCCAAAGTGAAACTATATTTGATGAAATGTGTATTCAAATATTTTACCCATTTTAAAAATCATGTCACTTAAGCTCTTATTATTGAGTTTTAAGAGTTCTTCATATAATCTGTATATGAGTTCTTTATCGGATATATGATTCACAGATATTTTCTCCCAGTCTATGACTTATCTTCTTATTTTCTTGTTGGTATATTTTGAAGAGCAAAATATTTCAATTTTGATAAAATCCAATATATCAATTTTTTAAGGTGGTATCCTTAATGGTGTCATGGCTAAGAATTCTGCCTTACCTAAGATCACAAATATTTTTCTCATGTTTTCTTCTAGAAGTTTTCTAGTTGCAGCTTGTAAATATTTGTATATGATTAATTTTGAGTTATGGTGTGGATTTTGGGTATGGCATAAGGTAAAGGTATCTGTTTATTATTTTTGGCATATGGATACCCAATTTTTCTAGTACCATTTGTTGAAAAAAAAGTCCTTTCCCCCACTGAAGTATTTTGGCACATTTGTTGAACATCAATTGACCATAGTTATGTAGGTATTTTATAAACACACATACATACCAATAGGACACATACCAATATCCTTATACCAATATCACAGTGATTTAATTATTGCAGTATTATAAATTTTGAAATCAGGTAGTGTAAGATTTTCAATTTTCTTCCCCCTTTTAAAAGCTGTTTAATCTATTCAAGATTCCTCAGATTTCACCTAAATGTTAGAATCAGTTTGTCAATTTCTGCCAAGAAAGGATTGGGAAGAAGCTACTGGTACACCACCCCTATCAAATCCCTCCATTGTCTTTTCACTTGCATTATTTTTTGATGAGGAATCTGCAGTAATCCTCATCCTTGTTCTTCTGTTCATAAGGAGTCTTTTTTCCCTTGACTGTTTTAAAATTTTTATAAATCTATTAGTGGGTTTTAAGCAATTTTATTATAAATTTTTTTGGGTGGAGTTTGCTTCATATTTCTTGTATGTGATGTTCATTGAACTTCTTGCATCTGAATGTATAGTTTTCACCAAAGTTGGAAATAATTCAACCATATATTCAAATGGCTTTTTTGTTCAGTATTTAACCCTCGCCATTCTCCCGTCTAACTGGATTCTTTACAAGGAAAGGAACGATGGCTTTTTTGCCAGCACTGTAGCACCATGACTAGCCGAGGGTTTAGTACATATTAGTTGTTAGCTAACATATGAATGAACTAATTGCATGAACTTCCAAGCAACAAAGACAGCATATGTTGGACTCATTTTGATTAAGCAGTGTGTCCCTAAATATCACTGCATTAGTTATGAATAATTAAGCGATTATATCCACCAGTTTGGATTAAATATAATTCTCAAGCTTGTGCAATTAAGTCCAACCATCTCAGGCCAGGACACTCTACTATGACCTCTTCATTTTTCCTTATATTTCTTTTGTAATCACTGTCACTCGCACCCTTGAAAGAAGCAAGTAAAAGAAAAGAAAAAAGAGTGAGAGAGAAAGGAGTGGAGGGGGAGAAGAGAGGAGATCCACTTGGATTCTCACTTTCAAACTCTTAATGATCAATATGGAATTGTCTGACTGTCACATCTACAAGGCTATATTTAGAGAAATTTTATTGACTTATTTTTATGTATCAATATAGTCAAATAGTTGCCCATGTTAAGGACAATACATATATGGAAATGGATGGTTCTTGGCATTATGCCAATTATAACAACAGCAGCATAGATTGAGCACTGCTTATGCCATAGGGGCTTGTTATAAGAATTTGTCTTACTATCTTCAAGAACATTATGAGTTATGTACAATTATCATACCTGTTTTACAGATGAGGGAGCTTGATTGCAGAGAGATCCAGTAAATTGCAAAAGTTCATACAACTTGCAAGTAACAGAGCTGAGATGAAACTTGAGGCAATGTGAGTCAAAATTTCTTAACTTTTACCTACTCCAACTAAACACACCTCAGCACAACGGTGTACATTTTTTTTCTAGTATAAAATATTCCTTCTTTTGTTAAAAACTGAAACTAAGACTACATGCCTTATTGTATCTAGGATTCCACTGAAATATATATCCCACAAATAAAGATACAGAATCAGTTAAATTATTGACATAATTTTCCATGTATATTTGTAAAAGAAGCATGTGGCTCCCTGTTTTCTTCATGTTTGTGTGTGAATATCTCTGTTTATTTAGAAAAGCACACCTAACATGTGCTTAACTTCTTGAGCACCTTTGAGAAGTTCCTGTTTATAAACCTTGTATTTTGGAACAGTTTTATACTTAAAAAAAAATCGCAAAGATCTACAAAGAGTTCTCCTAAGCCCACACCCAGTTTCCCATATTATTAGTATCTTTTATCATTATGGTACATTTGTGACAATCGATGAATTAATATTGATACATTGTTATTAACTAAATACTTTTTAAATGTTTCCATTGTTTTTACCTAATGTTCTTTTTCTGTTCCAGGATCCCATCAAGGATAGCATATCACACATAGTCATCATATTTCCTTTGGCTCCTCTTGGCTGTGACAGTTCCTCAGACTTTCCTTGGTTTTGATGAGCTTGACAGTCTTGAGGACTTCCGGTCACACATATTTTCAGGTATTTTGTAGGATGCCCCTCTATTGGAATTTGTCTGATGTTTTTCTCATGACTAGACTGGAGTTATGGTTTTTGTGATTAAGACCACAGAGGTAAACTGCCATTTTCATCACACTGTATCCAGAGTATACACTATCAACGTGATTGATCACCCGGCTGAGGTAGTTTTTGTCAGATTTCTCTACTGCAAAGTTCCTTTTCTCCCCACTCCTTTCCATATCGCACTTTTTGGAAAGTCTTTACTATGTGCAACCCACACTTAAGGAAAGGTGGGCATACATTACTGGATTCTTCTGCATGAAATGTTTGTTTCATTCTCCAAAACATTCTTTATGTTTTATTTATTCAATCATTATTAATATCATTATGGAGTCATGGATATTTTATACTTTGGGTTACAAATCAATACAAATTTGTTTATTTTGTTTATTTTGGTGCTCAAATTGTTCCACTTTTGGCCACTGGGAAGTCTTTCAGTTGGCCTATGTGTCCTTTTGTCCCTATTACTGTATTTTTTGTTTTTTCTTGTTGGTTATTTTTTTTTAATTACATCCCTTCCTTCTGACACTACAAGATACTCCAGGCTCACCTTGTATGTTTCCTGCTCCAACCTTGGAATCAGCCATTCCTCCAAGAAGCTCTGGTTCTTTTATTGGAAAAGGGTATCCAAAACGAAGATCTGAGTGTTATCTGTGTTTGTTGCTCCTGAGGTCTTTTTTTCTAGCCCTTCTCAGCTGAAAGAGCAAGGAAATATATGTGTGAATACTAACCTATATACTATTTATAAATACTATCTATATTTCTAAATGTACTCATCTGTACCTATTTAAGTTAAACACGAGTTCATACACTTAGTCTTCAACTAATTCATTACCACATCAATAATTCTAGCCTCCTCTCCTTGCTTATTTATAACCTTCCAGCGCAACAGTTAGAAACCTAGCTCCCACCATCTGCCATCTATTTAATTGTTCAATTCCAGTATACATTCATAGCTATATTAGAATTGTTAACCAGCACCCCCAGGCGAAAAAAAACTTCAACAAGTAGACTACAATCCTCATGTACAATTCTTTTTTCCTTTACTCTTACAGACTCCACACATCTCCAAAGTTAGTTAGGTTAACAATGTTTCCATCCAGCCTCTTCAATGATATTCTTTCACACATTTGTAATAAAGTTAGATTCTTTTGTCATATTTCACATTCCGTTTTGTCATGCTATGTCATGTATCCACCATTATGTATCATACTGAATATTTTCACTGCCTTAAAAAAAATACCCTGTGCCTCATGTATTCCAACCTCTCTTACCCAACCCCTCTGAACCACTGGCAAACACTGATTAGTTTACTGTCTCTACAGTTTTGCCTTTGCTAGAATGTCATGTAAGGGGAATCATACAGTATATGCCCTATTTAGACTGGCTTTTTTCACTTAGCAATGTGTGTTTAAGTTTCATCCAACTCTTTTATTGGTTTGATAACTAATTCCTTTTTCATTGCTGAATAATATTCCATTATACAGATGTTCCATAGTTTGATTATCAAAGGGAATCTTGGTGGCTGCTAGTTTTTAGTAATTATGAACACATCCATAAAAACTTAGGTTTTGTGCGGACATAAGTTGTCAACACGTTTGGGTAAACACCTAGGAATGCAACTGATGGATCATACAGTAAGACTACTATTTCATTTTGTAAGAAACAGCCAAACTCTCCTACAAAGTGGCTGTAAGATTTTTCATTCCCTCCAGCAATGAATGAGAGTTCCTTGTTGCTCTGCATCCTCACCAGTTGTCATTTTTTCCCCTGGATTTTAGATATTCTAATAGGAATGTAGTGGTATCTCATTGTTGTTTACATTTGCATTCCTCTAATGACAAATGATTCAGCATCCTTTTAAGTGCTTTTATTTGGCATCTGTATACCTTCTTTGGTGAATTGTCTGTGCATATCTTTTGCCCAATTTTTGTTGATTATTTTATTGTTGAGTTTTAAGAGTTCTTTGTTTATTTTGGATGCATGTCCTTTATCAGATATGAATTGCAGGTATTTTTTCCCAGTGTGTGTCATGTCTTTTTACTCTCTTAATAGAGTATTTCTCAGGACATAAGTTGTAAATTTTTAATTAAATCCAAACCAATTTGTTCTTTCATGTATTGTAGGTTGTGTGTGTGTGTGTGTGTGTGTGTGTAGCTAAAAATTCACCACCAAATCCAAGGTCACATAGACTTTTTCTCTTATTTTTTTCTGAAGTTTTATAGTATTGCCTTTTACATTTCAATCTATGATCCATTTTGACTTAATTTTTGTGAAATTTTTGTGAAAGGTGTAAGATCTATCAATATGTCTAGGTTCATTTTTTTGCATATGGATGCCCAATTGTTGAAAAGACTATTCCTTCTCCATTGAAATATCTTTGAAACTTTGTCAAAGATCATTTGAGACACAATTATTTAATATGTGTATGTAGTTAACTCGATTGTTGAAAAGATGGTGCTAATGAGGTCAATATTGAAGTTAAATCTTAGACAAATAATTTGGATTCATACAAACTAAATGTTTGGGTACATGTGCCTCTGTATGCTGGGAGTTCTCCAGTTTTCTACTCTAACTCTGCCTGCTGATGTGCAGATGCACATACTTGCTTATAACGTGATAAAATATTCTATATAGCTTACTCAGGTAAAACCTAACACCACAAAGAAAATATTATAAAATAGTGAGTCTTTATTGCCCTGTTGATAGAAAACAAAACATAACAAAAAATACCTGGGAGATACGTAAACATGTGCTGGATTAGTAGCCAAATAAATATTAAATACTCTGGACATCTTGTTATTTCTCAGTATTCAGTAGAATTGTAGGCTACTTTTGATACTTCAGCTCACCATCCTAGCTCTTAGAGCTAGAGGAAAGGGTGCCATGAAGAACTGAATAAGAAATATGTGTATGTATGTATGTATGTGTGTATATATATATATATATATATATATATATATATATATATATATATTCTGCTTTTTTTGCCAGCACTTTTCCCAGCAGTTAGGAGTCATCCTCTTGCCCTAAACTTTGTTGTTACAGCAACTTATACTACTACTAGATGAAAGTATTTCTGATCATCATCGGTTAGTTTTTCCTTCCTAATAAAAAACACATGCCTTGCAATTCTTGCAGCAAAAAAAAAAAAAAAAAAAAAAATTAAACCACGAATGCTTAATACTAAAACAACAATAACCTATCCACATTCATTTTGCAGGATAAGTCACTTCTATATAAAAGCAAATAAAAATAATACCAGCCCAAGCACCGTCCTGCCTCACAGCTTTGAAATGCACTGAATAATGAAAGAGGTTATGATGATGTCTACCTCTGAAAGCACTGCATCTCTTCGTTGAATACACAATTAACACAAAGGTAATAGGCACGTCCATAAGTGAGTTCATAAAACCCACTTCACAGTCCAAATCAATGTCAACAAATTTCTCTCCTGTGAGATGTGCTCCTTTAGGATTTTGTTGGCTTGTCAGCTGTTTCATTAATATTTTATAACAGAAAGTAAATGTCTTGAGATTCCAAAATCATCACAAACTGCCCCAGCTTCACTCTACTGGTTATTATAATGTCATCAAGATCCTTTGCTATATGTATAGAAGCTTCCTTACAGGGAATAGTTTCTATTCTCAGTTTATACATATGCAGAAGGAAGAAAACCAATAAAATTCAACTTTAATTCCATTGAAGGTTTGGAAAGCTATTTTGGAAATCTGGGTACATTTTTCTTTTCTGGATGGTTCCCATGGTGAAGAGTATTCAGCACCTTTTTTCGGCCAACATCAACCCTCTTGAATTTTTCATCTTTTTTATCTGGCCTCCTGTTTACAAATTGATAAAGAAAATATTAAAATGGAACGAATATAAATAGCAGCTGTAGAATGTATTCTGCCAAGAATAAATCCCTGTTAGAATTGCTAATGTATTAGAACTATTTTATAGGGAAAAATTCTTTTTATGACATTTCTTACTCAGTGAAGATTCCACTCCAGCTGTAGTTGAAACTTAGAAATATATATATACATACACATATGTATATATATCTATGCGTGTATATATATGTATGCAGATTAAAGTGAGAAATTAAGGCAAATAGAAAAATTTCCTTTCAAGTGTATGTCTTCATATCACAGGAGCCGAATAATTACTTGTTGACTAGAAGTGATATTTAGGAAATAACTTAATATTGAAAAATTAATTTTTCATAAAGTATACATAGAGAGCTTTATTCTTCAAACTTTTTACCTTAAAACGTTTAAATAAAGCTAAACGTTGAAAGAATGAACACATAATATTGTTCACTTATATTTAATAATTATTGTTGCTATATTGTTACTTTTGCACTTGCTCTGTGTGTGTGTGTTTATGTCTTTATGTATAAATAGCTTTAGCTATAAATTTGTGAGTTTGTGAGGAAGAGCATTTTTTGGTCTCCTGTTCACATTGGTGTGGAGTCCTAGGTACAGTTAGCCTCAGGGGACACCTAGAGGGCATCTACAAGTTCAAATGCAGTGGTTTTACAATATATTTTCCCAAGTGCACACCCCAAAGAATTTTTAAAAATCTTGAAATTCACTACATGTGATACTATAGTACTGTCTAGAATATCAGCACAGTAGCAGATTTATGTATTATCAAACATACACAAGTCACAAAATAAAAAGAAAGTTCTAAAGATTAAATAAGATATTTGTCCTTTTTTCATTTAGTTAATTTATTAAGGATACTAAACATTTTTGTTCTCATTGAAATATCAACTAATCAGTATTAGATTTAGTGACAGCATGTAATTAAAAATATTTTATTATTTTTTAAAATATAGTTTAAATCTGAATTAAATTTATGAATTAACTAAATTAGAAATAAAGCTAATTGAGTTCTAAATTAGCTTTACTTCAAGTCCTGTTTCTAATGGCTATAGAACTGAAAAAGGTATTTCACAAATACACATAAAACTAATGGAAGAAGAGTTTCACTGGCTGCACTTATTAAATGATAATGTACATTTTGTTATTTATTTTGTTTTTTTAAATTTTTATTTTATATTGGAGTATAGTTGATTAACAATGTTGTGTTAGTTTCAGGTGTAGAGCAAAGTGATTCAGTTATACATATACATGTATCCATTCTTTTTCAAATATTTTTCCCATTTAGGTTATTACAAAACATTGAGCACAATTCCCTGTGCTATACAGTAGGTCCTTGTTGGTTATCTATTTTAAGTATAGCAGTGTGTACATGTCAATCCCAAGATAATGCACATTTTCAACCACATTCATCAATAATGAATGCAAAGTTTTGTGTTAGTTCAACTAATGTATTTCCATATAATGCCAATGATTTGCTTTAGCCAACTAATTGGAAGATGCTGGATTTTAATCATTTTAGCAAATTGGTTAAAAATAAATTCCTGAAATTCTTCATTTGGAAGATTAACAGGTTAGAAAATTATGTTTCCAAGTTTCTTTTTTTAAAAATTTGACCAAGGATGAAAATCTTTTATTTAGAGTCGAAATACGTAATATCATGTCAGCAACAAAATTCACCTCATGACAGGAACATTTTCAAACATCTATTTTCAACATCTTTTTTATTCTATGAGATTCTTTTGGAAAAGCAGCTATTTTTTCAATTATTTTTTAAAAAATATCTCTCCCTTAAAACAATAACTATAACTATATGTATATATGTATAAACTATATACATATAGTTATAGCTGTTCATAGCCATGTATATCACATAAAAGACCTGCAAAAGTAGAGCAAATGCAATCCCACTACTGAGCATATACCCTGAGAAAACCCTAATTCAAAAAGAGTCATGTACCAAAATGTTCATTGCAGCTCTATTTACAATAGCCAGGACATGGAAACAACCTAAGTGGCCATCATCGGATGAATGGATAAAGAAGATGTGGCACATATATACAATGGAATATTACTCAGCCATAAAAAGAAACGAAATTGAGCTATTTGTAATGAGGTGGATGGACCTAGAGTCTGTCATACAGAGTGAAGTAAGTCAGAAAGAGAAAGACAAATACCGTATGCTAACACATATATATGGAATTTAAGAAAAAAATGTCATGAAGAACCTAGGGGTAAAACAGGAATAAAGACACAGACCTACTAGAGAATGGACTTGAGGATATGGGGAGGGGGAAGGGTAAGCTGTGACAAAGCGAGAGAGTGGCATGGACATATACACACTACCAAACATAAAATAGATAGCTAGTGGGAAGCAGCCGCATAGCACAGGGAGATCAGCTCAGTGCTTTGTGACCACCTAGAGGGGTGGGATAGGGAGGGTGGGAGGGAGGGAGATGCAAGAGGGAAGAGATATGGGAACATATGTATATGTATAACTGATTCACTTTGTTATAAAGCAGAAACTAGCACACCATTGTAAAGCAATTATACTCCAATAAAGATGTAAAAAAAAAAAAAGAAATGTGTAACTCATCTTTAAGCTCAATGTCTGTTTTAGGATAACCTTCAAACTCCTGTATCGTACAAAAGGTTTTCATGGTCACTCCTGATTTCTTTACAAGGTGTTCTCAAGATTCCGCTATTTAAAATCATGTACACTTGGCCCTCTGCTCCACGGCTTCTGCATCCATGTGGATACAGTAAGCTATGGTACTTTGCCATTTTATATAAGGGACTTGAGCATCTGCAGAATTTGGTATCTGTGGAGGTCCTGGAACCAATCCCCCTGCAGATACCAAGGGATGACTCTATTACATCAGTCTTTTACTTCACAGTAGACTGAATGACTCGAAACTGAATCAATGATTTAGAAGGCCACTATCAGGCTCTTCATGTCATATAATTTCATTTATTCTCTTCCCTCAGGATACCTGACATTCTCTTCATGACCTTATCACTCTAAGTATTAGAAATAGGAATGCATTTATTATTTCTTTTTCTTTCTTTTATCAGAAAAAGTTATAAACATGGACAATTTAATTTGTGTTTCCAGGTCCTCAATACGTGATTTTACATGCTCCTTGAGACATGTGCATCCTTTTTTTGGAGACCACAAATATAAAGGACTTTTCAAACTTGGGTGTGATTCAGGCAGTCTTCAGTAACAGGATACAATATGCCCAGAAGAACATCTATCTCAGGAGGTCTTACTTTGGGTCAGGGCTCAGGAAGGCATCTTTCCAGGAGATCTGCCAGGATTAAGAGTAACCCAGCAGATCCAGCCCTTTGGAAAGAGAACTGGGCAAGAAAGATCAAGAACAGTCAATTCAAAGAAATTGTCATTCATATTACAACAGAGTATTGCACCACGAAACTCATGGATTGGAAATCAAGATGAGCGCAATCAGATAGACCACGCTGAAAACCAGGAGGCAAGTGTGCATGTGGGGCTTGCCCTGGCATACCTAATCAGGTTTTAGTTCATAATGGAGAAGTCTGATGGGAGAGGAGTGGGAGGGAATGAAGGAACACAGTAGCCATGACGGGCCATTATATCCCAAGTATGAGTGTGACTATTCCAACACCCATTGGAGGATGCAGTAGTGGCTGTACTATATACTTGTTTCCTCACTCAAGACTGGTTCCAAATTTGAAGGAGATTACTATGCCTGCAGCATGTGAGAGAAGAAACAAGAGGCCGATTAAAATATGGAAAATAAATGCACTAACCTTTTGTAAGATATTATTATAAATGTGAGCCATTGGTAGTATGATGAAAGCTACCAACTCAGTCAAGCTTCATATTCAGTGTAACTATCAAGTTGTTTTACATGCTTATCTTTATCTACTAAGTTATGATTCCTAAAGGAATTACAGGGGCTACTGAATAAACAAGACTTCAGATTCTGACCAAATTCCATCATTTACAACCTGTGTGAACTAAGAAAGTTGTATAACAAGTTTGAGTCTTAGTTTCCTGAATCCTTACCTCATAGATTTGCTCTGAGGATTAAATAGATTATTTTTAAAGTTCTTACCACAGTGTTTAACATACTCTAAGTACTTAGTAACTGGTAGTTATCATTATTACTTTTAAGGTCTCAATATTTGGTAAATAAAGGAAGAAGTATATCTAATTTCAAATGTTTATATTTTTAAAACCAACTATCTAGACTTATACTGAAACTATTTATAAAATAAAGAGGTTTTTTCTGAGGACAGCAGACTTAAGGAAGATAGAGTACATTATTCATACTTTCTCCTATTCCTCATGCTAAGTACAGTTTAAAAACCTTGGACATTATATATAAACAAACATAAGAAGACTCTGAAATGTGGAGAGAAGGAGGAAGATTGGCTAGAAACTTTGGGACACAAGTCCCAAAGTGATGAATTCCCTGGGTTTGTTTTTTTCTCACATATCCCAAACAGGGTATTGGAGAAGTAGACTACCCAGAAATGCCAAAGAGTGCAGGAAAACCCCCCCACCAAAGGCCTGCTCTCTCGCACCAAAGGGACAGGAAAGGGGTACTCTAGTAAGACAGAACACTTTTAGACAATCATTATGCTATTGCAACCAAATACCACCAGGAAAAAACTGTGACTGCATCCCCACCCATTCCAGAAAAGGCCATGTGGGGAACCTATACTTCCCCTATCACCTAATTATAATGAGATACCCCACGTTCTCCTGTCCCCTACCTCCCGTGCCTCAAGCCAGTGTTGTTTCGGAAAAGACTGAGTGCAGATCTGGAACTTTCATCCATGCCAGGTGTTAAAAATTTTCTATTTCTGTGGTGTTAGTGGAGACCTCTTGGGGAGCCTGAACCTTTACTCCCAAGGTATCCCTTTCCTCCCCTGCTGGGATGGTGTCAGAGGAGGCCTAAGAAAGAGTCAGGACTTTTGCCAGAGCTCAGGGATAATAGCCATACTCTTGTGATGGAGGCTACATGGAGAGAAAGCCTGAACCCCCACCCTGTCCAGAAGTAACAAGGAACCCCTCCTTCCACAAGGTGTTAAAGAGGCTAAGTGGAGAACCTATACCTTCCACTACTATTTGGCAGTGAGAAGGCTGAGTCCTCATTTACCCCTTGAAAGCTGTGACAGAAGAGACCTGCTAAAACATGAAATTTAAATAAGATCCAAAAACTCAGTAAGTAAGCAAACTACTGAGTAAAAGCTGCTCTGGAGTCAGAGAGATCTGAGTTAAATAAGATCCAGAGTCTCCTAACATAATAGCCAAAATTTTTAGATATGCATAAAAAATCACTCATACCAAGACTAAGGACATTTTAATTGAGTAAGAAAATGCAATCAATAGATGCTAACACTGAGATGACACATGTGTCAGGATAATCTGGCAAAGATTTTAAAGCAGTCATCATAAAAATGCTTCAAGTAGTAATTATAAACACACTTGGAACAAATGAAAAACTAAAAAGTCTAAGCAAGAAATACAATATATAAATAATAACCAAATGAAAATGTTACATCTAAAATATATAATAACTGAAATAAAAAATTCAGTGGATGTGCTCAATAGCAGAATTCAAGGGTAGAACAACAGACATTATGCAATCTAAAAACAGAAAGAACAGACTAAAATGAGATGAACAGAGACTCAGGGTTTGTAAGATTTTAACAAAAGATCTAACATTTAGTATTGGAATTCCAGAAGGAGAGAAGAAATATGGTGGAGCTCAAAAAGTACTCAATGAAATAATGGTTGAAAATTTCCTAAACTTGGCAAAAGAAAAAAATCTACAAATTAAAGAAGGTGTGTAAACACCAAACCCAAAGAAGTCCATGCTAAAATACACCATAGTCAAACTTCTGAAAACTGAAGACAAAAAAATTTTTTTTAGAAAGTAGCCAGAGAAGTAATGCATTACTTATAATGTAACACCAATTTGAATAAACAGCAAAGTTCCTTAAGAACCAGGGAGGCCAGAGAGAAGTGACACATATTTCTAAAGTGCTGAAAGAAAAAGACAGTTAACCCAGAATCCCATATCAGGTAAAAATCCATATGAAGACAATTTTCAGATAGAGGAGATGTAAGAGAATTTGTTGCCAACAGACCTACCCAAAATGAACACCTAATAAAAACTCTCTAGACAAAAAGGAAATAATAAAAGATGGAGTCTTTGAATATCAGGCAGGAAGGATGAACATAATAAGCAAAAATAGGGATAAATACAGTAGATTTTCCTTCTCTTGAGTTTTCTAAATTATGTTTACATTATAAGCAAAAATTTTAACAATGTCTAATGTGATTCTCATAGTATGTAGATATATTAGAGACAATTTATTATAAATGAGGGAAGGTGAATGTATTATAAATAAAGGGAGGTGAAGTTTCTAGCTTCACTTGAATTGGCAAAATTTCAACACTAGTACTATGTGACAAGTTATGTATATTAATGTAATAGCTAGAGCAACTACAAAAAAAGGTATACAGAGACACTAAAAAACACTATGAATAAATCAAAATAGAATACTAAAAGTTCTTCATATATGCACAGGAAGGCATGAAAAACATAAGATTTTTGGTAGACATAGACAGAATTTTTCTAAAATTTACATGGAAAGGCAAAAGAACTGGAATCAGATTAATCTTTTGTCAGTTGCTTCATTTGCAAATATTTTCTCCTATTCTGAGGGCTGTCTTTTAGTCTTGTTTATGTTTTCCTTTGCTGTGCAAAAGCTTTTAAGTTTCATCAGGTCCCATTTCTTTATTTTTGTTTTGATTTCCATTTCTCTAGAAGGGGAGTCAAAAAGGATCTTGCTGTGGGCTTCCCTGGTGGCACAGTGGTTGAGAGTCCGCCTGCCGATGCAGGGGACGCGGGTTCGTGCCCCAGTCTGGGAAGATCCCATATGCCGTGGAGCGGCTGGGCCCGTGAGCCATGGCCGCTGAGCCTGCGCATCGGGAGCCTGTGTTCCGCAACGGGAGAGGCCACAACAGTGAGAGGCCCGCATACAGCAAAAAAAAAAAAAAAAAGGATCTTGCTGTGATTTATGTCATAGAGTGTTCTGCCTATGTTTTCCTCTAAGAGTTTGATACTGTCTGGCCTTACATTTAGGTATTTAATCCATTTTGAGTTTATTTTTGTGTATGGTATTAGGGAGTGTTCTAATTTCATTCTTTTACATGTAGCTGTCCAGTTTTCCCAGAACCACTTATTGAAGAGGCTGTCTTTTCTCCATTGTATATTCTTGCCTCCTTTATCAAAGACAAGGTGACCATATGTTCGTGGGTTTATCTCTGGGCTTTCTATCCTGTTCCATTGATCTATATTTCTGTTTTTGTGCCAGTACCATACTGTCTTGATTACTGTAGCTTTGTAGTATAGTCTGAAGTCAGGGAGCCTGATTGCTCCAGCTCTGTTTTTCTTTCTCAAGATTGCTTTGGCTATTTGGGGTCTTTTGCGTTTCCATACAAATTGTGAAATTTTTTGTTCTCGTCCTGTGAAAAATGCCATTGGTAGTTTGATAGGGATTGCATTGAATCTGTAGATTGCTTTGGGTAGTAGAGTCATTTTCACAATGTTGATTCTTCCAATCAAAGAACATGGTATATCTCTCCATCTGTTGGTATCATCTCTAATTTCTTTCATCAGTGTCTTATAGTTTTCTGCATACAGGTCTTTTGTCTCCTTAGGTAGGTTTATTCCTAGGTATTTCATTCTTTTTGTTGCAATGGTAAGTGGGAGTGCTTCCTTAATTTCTCTTGCAGATTTTTCACCATTAGTGTATAGGAATGCAAGAGATTTCTGTGAATTAATTTTGTATCCTGTTACTTTACCAAATTCATTGATTAGCTCTAGTAGTTTACTGGTAGAGTCTTTAGGATTCTCTATGTATAGTAACATGTCATCTGTAAACAGTGACAGTTTTACTTCTTCTTTTCCGATTTGGATTGCTTTTATTCCTTTTTCTTCTCTAATTGCTGTGGCTAAAACTTCCAAAACTATGTTGAATAATAGTGGTGAGTGTGGACAACCTTGTCTTGTTCCCAATCTTAGAGGAAATGGTTTCAGTTTTTCACCATTGAAAATGATGCTGGCTGTGGGTTTGTCGTATATGGCCTTTATTATGTTGAGGAAGTTCCCTCTATGCCTACTCTCTGCAGGGTTTTTTTCATAAATGTGTGTTGAATTTTGTCAAAAGCTTTTTCTGCATCTCTTGAGATTATCATACGGTTTTTATCCTTCAATTTGTTAATATGGTTTATCACATTGATTGAGTTGTGTATATTGCAGAATCTTTGCATTCCTGGGATAAACCCCACTTGACCATGTGTAGGATCCTTTTAATGTGCTGTTGGATTCTGTTTGCTAGTATTTTGTTGAGGATTTTTGCATCTATGTTCATCATTGACATTGGCCTGTAGTTTTCTTTCTTTGTAACATCTTTGTCTGGTTTTGATATCAGGCTGCTGGTGGCCTTGTAGAACGAATTTTGGAGTATTCCTCCCTCTGCTATATTTTGGAAGAGTTTGAGAAGGATAGGTGTTAGCTCTTCTCTAAATGTTTGATAGAATTTGCCTGTGAAGCCATCTGGTCCTGGGCTTTTGTTTGTTGGAAGATTTTTAATCACAGTCTCAATTTCAGTGCTTGTGATTGGTCTGTTTATATTTTCTATTTCTTGCTAGTTCAGTCTCAGAAGGTTGTGCTTTTCTAAGAATTTGTCCACTTCTTCCAGGTTGTCCATTTTACTGGCATAGAGTTGCTTGTAGTAACCTCTCATGATCCTTTGTATTTCTGCAATGTCTGCTGTTACTTCTTCTTTTTCATTTCTAATTCTATTGATTTGAGTCTACTCCCTTTTTTTCTTGATGAGTCTGGCTAATGGTTTATCAGCTTTATCTTCTCAAAAAAACAGCTTTTAGTTTTATTGATCTTTGCTCTTGTTTACTTCATGTGTTTTTCATTTATTTCTGATCTGATCTTTATGATTTCCTTCCTTCAGCTAACTTTGGGGTTTTTTTGTTCTCCTTTCTCTAATTGCTTTAGGTATAAGGTTAGGTTTTTTATTTGTGATCTTTCTTGTTTCTTGAGGTAGGATTGTAATGCTATAAACTTTCCTCTTAGAACTGCTTTTGCTGCATCCCATAGGTTTTGGGTCATCATGTTTTCATTGTCATTTGTTTCTAGGTATTTTTTGATTTCCTCTTTGATTTCTTCACTGGTCTCTTGGTTACTTAGTAGTGTATTGATTAGCCTCCATGTGTTTGCATTTTTTACAGATTTTTTTCCTGTAGTTGATATCTAGTCTCATAGCATTGTGATCGGAAAAGATACTTGGTATGATTTCAATTTTCTTAAACTTTCCAAGGCTTGATTTGTGACCCAAGATATGATCTATCCCGGAGAATGTTCTATGAGTACTTGAGAAGAAAGTGTGTTCTGTTGTTTTTGGATGGAATGTCCGATAAATTTCAGTTAAGTCCATCTTGTTTAATGTATCATTTAAAGCTTTTGTTTTCTTATTTCATTTTGGATGATCTGTCCATTGGTGAAAGTGGGGTCTTAAAGTCCCCTACTGTGATTGTGTTACTGTCAATTTTCCCTTTTATGGCCATTAGCATTTGCCTTATGTATTGAGGTGCTCCTATGTTGACTGCATAAATATTTACAATTGTTATATCTTCTTCTTGGATTGATCTGTTGATCATTATGTAGTGTCCTTCTTTGTCTCCTGTAGCAGTTTTTAAAGTCTATTTTGTCTGATATGAGAATTGCTACTCCAGCTTTCTTTTGATTTCCATTTGCATGGAGTATCTTTTTCCATCCCCTCACTTTCAGTCTGTATGTTTCCCTAGGTCTGAAGTGGGTCTCTTGTAGACAGCATATATATGGGTCTTGTTTTTGTATCCATTCAGCCAGTCTATGTCTTTTGGTTGGAGCATTTATTCCATTTACATTTAAGGTAATTACCGATATGTATGTTCCTATTACCATTTTCTTTATCGTTTTGGGTTTGTTATTGTAGGCCTTTTCCTTCTCTTATGTTTCCTGTCTAGAGAAGTTCCTTTAACATTTGTTGTAAAGCTGGTTTGGTGGTGCTGAACTCTCTTAACTTTTGCTTGTCTGTAAAGGTGTCAATTTCCCCATCAAATCTGAATGAGATCCTTGCTGGGTAGAGTAATCTTGGTTGTAGGTTTTTCACTTTCATCACTTTAAATATGTCATACCGCTCCCTTCTGGCTTGCAGAGTTTCTGCTGAAAGATCAGCTGTTAACCTTATGGGGATTCCCTTGTATGTTAATTGTTGTTTTTTCCTTGCTGCTTTTAATATTTTTTCTTTGTATTTAGTTTTTGGTAGTTTGACTAATATGTGTCTTGGCATGTTTCTCCTTGGATTTATCCTGTATGGGACTCTCTGCACTTCATGGACTTGATTAACTATTTCCTTTCCCATATTAAGGAAGTTTTCAACCATAATCTCTTCAAATATTTTCTCAGTCCCTTTTTTTTCTCTTCTTCTTCTGGGACCCCTATAATTCAAATGTTGGCACATTGAATGTTGTTCCAGATGTCTCTGAGACCATCCTCAATTCTTTTTTATTCTTTTTTCTTTATTCTGCTCTGTGGTAGTTATTTCCACTTTTTAATCTTCCAGGTCACTTATCCGTTCTTCTGCCTCAGTTATTCTGCTATTGATTCCTTCTAGAGAATTTTTAATTTCATTTATTGTGTTGTTCATCGTTCTTTGTTTGCTCTTTAGTTCTTCTAGGTACTTGTTCAAAGTTTATTTTATTTTCTCCATTCAGTTTCCAAGACTTTTGATCATCTTTACTATCATTACTCTGAATTCTTTTTCAGGTAGACTGCCTATTTGCTCTTCATTTGTTTGGTCTGGTGGGTTTTTATCTGGCTCCTTCATCTGCTGTGTGTTTCTTTGTCTTCTCATTTTGCTTAACTTACTGTGTTTGGGGACTCCTTTTCATAGGCTGCAGGTTCATAGTTCCCCTTGTTTTTGGCATCTGCTCCCTGTGGTTAAGGTTGGTTCAGTGGGTTGTGTATGCTTCTTGGTGTAGGGGACTGGTGCCTGTGTTCTGGTGGATGAGCCTGGATCTTTTCTTTCTGGTGGGCAGGACCACCTCCAGTGGTTTGTTTTGGTGTGTCTCTGACCTTATTATGATTTTAGGCAGCCTCTCTGCTAATGGGTGGGGCTGTGCTCCTGTCTTGCTAGTTGTTTGGCATAGGGTGTCCAGCAGTGTAGCTCACTGGTCATTGAGTGGAGCTGGGTCTTAGAGTTGAGATGGTGATCTCTGGGAGAGCCTTCGCCATTTGATATTATGTGGAGCTGGGATGTTTCCAGTGGACCAATGTCCTGAACTTGGCTCTCCCTCCTCAGAGGCACAGGACTCAAGCGGCCAGAATACCAAGGTCCTGTCAGCCACATGGCTCAGAAAACAAGGGAGAAAGAAAGAAAGAAAGAAGGAAAAAGTACAATAAAATAAAAGTTATTAAAATAAAAAATAAAAAAAATTATTAAAAATTAAAAAGTAATAAAAAAGAAAGAAGAGAGCAACCAAACCAAAAAAGAAATCCACCAATGATAGCAAGTGCTAAAAATTATACACACACACACACACACACACACAGAACACTAGGACAAATTGTAAAATCAAAGCTATACAAAATCACATAAAGAAGCATACACATACACACTCACAAAAAGAGAAAAAGGAAAAAAATCTTTTGGGAAGTCTGAGGTATTCTGCCAACATTCAGTAGGTGTTCTGTAGGAGTTGTTCCACCTGTGGATGTATTTCTGATGTATTTGTTGGGAGGAAGGTGATCTCCGCGTCTTACTCCTTCGCCATCTTGAAGGTCTCCTCTAATCCATGGCTTTTTATTGGTTAAGTCCTTGTCAGGTAAGAATACTTTTTATCTTCCTGTTGGGGTCTGTTATCTTTACAGGGCATGAAAGCTCCCTCTTCTGGTCTCCCAACTCTATTTAATTGAAGTTTCTGTTTATTAATTTTTTCCTCTTCCCCCCTTTGATCAAGATCTTTTTCCTGAAAGCATCAAGAGTGTCAGGTTTTCTATTTTCAGTGACTTTTTAATCCCAATACCAGGAAAGACCTTTCCTGCGTGTTGTGTCTCACATTGGAGGGAAAGTGCACAGATTGGAAACCTAGTGATGTCACATTTGAGTAACAAGGAGGGGTGGGAAGGAGAATACTCAGGCATTTTTTGGTCTAAACTCTACATGTCATCAAGATCATAAACAATGGATATCCCCTGAAGTGTTATGGCATCATCAAAGGTTTGGCAACAAAATTCCAACAGGCCTGGTCCGATTGTCTTGAGAGAGCTTTCTCATCAGATGTCCTCTGCTTTAATTCTGGGAAATCTTTATTTTCAGGTCACCCAATGATGTGCAGGTCCAGACAGCCTTCAGCATCTTCTTTAGGTATGTCACGTGAATCCAAGAGCCTATACTTTGGAGTTTGGAGGCACAATAGTTGGTTAGGAATACCTAATAAGGACATTTTCAGTGAGGTTGAGTAGTGTTCTTCTGGAGGTAGCTTTTCCAATAAATGAAATCTCTAATTTGAAAGGTGTGATGCTTAGGGTCTTCATCTCCTGAGAGCAAACTATGAAAAGATTTTTCTACCAAAATGTGGTCATTTTTAGTAGAAGCAATTAGGCCTTTGCAATATTGGAGTTATCTCTCCTTCTGTTGGTTGTATTTCAAAAGAGGCAGGAGCCAAGTGCATTGGGCATCCTGTGACTGTCTCAAAGGGTGAGAGATTAGGAGTTCCCAAAGGGGTGGATTTGAGATTTAGAAGGACCAGTGACAATGCTTTGGAGGTATTTGGAGGGCCTCTAAAAATTTTGCCAAATGAGTCTTAATAATGCTTTTGGTGAATTCAACTAAACCAGAGGATTGAGGGTGTTAGACACAGTAACCCATAAAATTGGGTCGGGGTTGTTTTTATTTAATAGCACATACAGAGGTTTGGCCATAAGGGAAAAATTTGAAATCTAATTTCAGCAATAACCAACTAGTCTGAGAAAACCTCACACTTGGTGCTTAGCTTTAAGTTTTAGGAAACTTAGGACACCATGAAGTCTACCTGGATCCAGGTGTAGCCCTTGTTCTGATAACAGGTGCTCTAAATATCGAAACTGGGTTTGGTCAAACTGCAATTTTTCTTTGATGACCTTAGGTCCCTTTAAGGCTAAAAGCTTTAGCAAGTGGATGCTGTCTTCCTGTGAGGAGCCTTGAGAAGGAAAGCAAAGAACCAAATCATCCTCATGTTGCAAGAAAGCAGAGATACTAGGGAACTTTACATCATCCATATCAGCCTTCAGGATTTGCAGGAAATAAAAAGGACTCTTGGTGAAACCTTGAAGCATTACTGTTTAGATGAATTGTTTTTCTTCCTAAGTGAAGGCAAAAAGGTATCGGTTAGCTTTCTCAACTGGAACACTAAAGAATGCATTGCATAATCAATTACAGTAAAGAATTTACTTCCGGTAATTCCCATGGATGTTAGTAATGTATGAGGTTTAGGAAAGATAGGGTGTTGAAAGATAATAATGTTATTGCTCAGAAGTCCTGGACAAACCTCCACCCTCAGCCTTTAGGTTTTCTCACCAGTAAAAGAGGATAATTACAAGGACCAGTACAAGGGATAATGAGGCCTTGACCCTTGTAATCTTCTGTAATGGGCTTCTTTACTTACAGGGTATTGATTAATTTGGGGAAGAGGTTTTGAGGGATCTACTTGAATCTTGATGTGAGATGCTCTGTGAATTTCACTAGTACCAGTTAGATATTTTGCCCATAAGAAAAATGGTAGCTAATTTAATAGGGACAAATGATCAGTGTTTCCAGAAACTGTTCTAGTATCATCAGAGATGGAACAAATAAAATATGTCAAAGGTTCATTTCATTCACTTGGTTGCTTACTTTGATGACTACTGTCAATTTCTAGAATTACTGTCCCCTTTTGGGATAAATTCCAGTATGATAATTCTCTAAGAATTCTTGGCCTAGTAAATGGATAAGGGTGGAGAAACTAAGGAGAAAAGAATGTGTATCTCTCAAAGGGCCTAAAAAAATAGGAATAGGATCAGAGACAGGAAGATCTTGAAGTTCATTTGAACTATTTGAACTGTTTCAGTACTCTGAGGTAGGGGCTGCATTATAGCAGTGGGGTTGAGCACCGAGAGTGTGGTTCTGATGTCCATTAGGACTGAAAGAGATTCATCCCTAATCTGGAGGAATGTTTCTCTAAACGTATTAAGAAGGAAGGTTGAGGGCTTCCCTGGTGGCGCAGTGGTTGAGAGTCCGCCTGCCAATGCAGGGGACACGGGTTCGTGCCCGGGTCTGGGAAGATCCCACATGCCGCGGAGCGGCTGGGCCCGTGAACCATGGTCACTGAGCCTGCGCGACCGAAGCCTGTGCTCCTCAACGGGCGAGGCCCCAACAGTGAGAGGCCTGCGTACCAAAAAAAAAAAAAAAAAAAAAAAAAAAGAAGGAAGGTTGGGAAAAGCTCCTGTAGTTTTTCAGAGCCATATCATTGAGAATAGGGAGGACGCTGGAAAGGCTGGTTAGGGGGCTAAATGTGACTGAAGTGCTTAAATTTGTAACAATCTCTTTTCCAATGTCCTGGCTCTTTGCAATGATAGCAGAAACTAGGAGGGTTTTGATTTCGTTTAGGAGCCTTCATTTGCTGGAGTTGCTGATTAAGTATTCTAGTGGTCTTCCTTTGAGATAAATCATCTAGAGTGGTCAAGAGCTCACCAGATTAACTAAATCTGGAGTACACACCGTTTCCAATTTCATCCTGGTCTTTTTTACTAGAAGGGAAAGGTCATGATTCAGCCCATTAATAAACATAAGAATTAAAAGCTACCCAGGTGGAATCAACATCTGCAGAAAGACCAAAATTTTCTTTAAAAACAGTCTGAAGTGGATTGTAATATTCATGAACAGGTTCATCAGATTTTTGCATGCAAGCCTGAATTTTGTTCCAATCAACAGGCTTTTGAAAAGCCCTGGGAATTGCTCAATGAAGTTGCCTAGCAATATTGGTGTGATCATATAATAATTTGTGGGCTGGTCTCCCGGTAGTAATTTTAGAGGCCTTTCAGGATTTTCCCAATTAGCAGTTGTCATCCAATGTTGGGCCTGACATTCATCCACAAGTATATGAACTAGCTGATATAAGTCAGAGAAACAAGATTGATAAATTTGAACGACTATATGAAAATCCTCATCAAATCTGTGAGGATCTTCAGTTACTTTGGGAAAATCTTTGACTATGGCTCACAGTTCAACTTTAGTCCAGGGAATATAAGACATTAAGGGTTTCCCCCCTGGATTCTCATAAGGCTTAATTTTAAAGGGACAGGTTCTGACAAGGTCAGAGGAAAAGGGAGTGGAAAGAGTTTCAGAGAAAAGGGGAAGTTTATAGGAAAATAGTTTAGGGAAACTGAGGGCAAAGAGAAGGTGTAGATAGCGTAGAGGGAAGGAGAAAGATGGTGCCAGAGGTGACTCTGACGTCACGGAGCTGAGGAAGAGAGACAAGACAGCAGGGGAGGCAGAGCTTGAGACCAAGAGGCTGAGGAAGAAGAGCCCGTGCCTACAGGATCCATTTTATCTTCCTCTAATAGTATGTTTGCCTCAGTTAACCTTAAAATCTTCTCTTGAAGCAAGGCAATTTTAGATTCCTGATTGGAAAGCCTCAAAATATCAATTGAAATAAGCATCCTACTCAGTTCTGGAAATTTTTGAGCTACTGTAGTCCAATTTGGTTTTAAGGAAATTAAGTTTGGGTATTTCAAAAGTTTCCCATAACGGCCATTGATATTCTAAATTGCCTTTGGTCTCCTTGGTCCATTTTGTTAGAAATGCACATCAGGAAGGACTGTGGCTTTTAAAAAGAATATCGGCCAAGTCCCTGTAGGGGGGCACCCTTAAAATATTTATATAATTGTGATCTCTTTTCTCAGAGGTTTTTCCTCTAGAGTAAAGAACAATTTTCAAATAGCTCAAACAGTTTACAGCTCAAACAGCTCAATTCAAACAAGCTAATCCCAGCCAGTTCTAAAGAGACAGCTTAGTCGGGGAGAAGTCAGGCCAAAGGCTTTTTTAGCCAGTTTCCAGAGAACAGCCCCTTCCAAAAGAATAGGCCAAAGGCTGAAAAACTGGCACAGATTCAGAGAAGCAGCCCCTGATCCAGAAGCAAAGAGCAAAAAAGGCATTTTCAGCCAGCTTTGGTTGAAACAGTTTGATCTCAAAATCAGACTAAAGTGCCAAATGAATACTTGCATATGGAACAAGGCCTTAACTAGAAAGATAAAACCTTAAAATAGATCTCAAATAAAACTTGGAGAGCTCCAGAAGCAAAGAGGGTGGAGCTTGGATCCAAAAGAAAGAGCTACCTTCAAAATCCAGGGTCAAAGAGAAAAGTGGTGAGCAACAGTGGGCTCAATTTTGAGTACCACACCTGTTTGCTCACTGGTCTCAGAGTTCTTGGGGGTCTTCTCCCATCCTTGCAGGGGCCACCAAATGTTGACCTAAAACAAATAGCCTGCCAGATATTTCTCTAGCAAAGATGAGTTTATCTGGGATCAGCAGAGAATTATTGAATACAGTTTGGGATCTGCAATGATGACAAGCTACATGTTAGTTGCCACACAGCAAGAGAAGGAGAACACTTTTACAGAGGGTAAAAGGAAGTTGGGATGACAATAGTAAATAAAGAGTCCATGGCTTTTCATTGGCCGAATCCTTGCCAGGAAGGAGGAGGAGTCTTTCTTCTTCCTGTGGGGCTCTGTTATCAGCACAGGATGTGAGAGCTCCCCTTTCTGATCTCCCCTTTCAGATCTCTTCTGATCTGAACTCTATTTAACTGAGGTTTCTATTAATTTTTTACAACTTAAAAATTTGCTGAAAGGGTATACCTTACGTTAAGTGCTTTTATCACAAAAATAATAATAACAACAAATAAAGAGGGCAAGAGGAACTTTATACAGGTGATGGATACAGTTATGACAAAGATTGTGATGGTTTCATTGTGTATATGCATCTCCAAATCATTAACTTGTATGTATTAAATATGTACACCTTTTATTTTTTTGGTACATATGGGGAAGTCCGTATATACATATGGGGAAGCCCATATGTACACCTTTTGTATGTCAATCATACCTTAATAAAGTGTATTTTTAAAAAAGAACTTAATGTGATAAAGCACAAAAAGTGATAGCTTTAACTATAATAAATATAGTGGTTCTTTGAAAAAACAACAGAATATTTACCTAATTTAATGAACTTCTACCTAATGGTGCTAGACTTCTACCTAATTAATAAAGAAAGTGAAGAAAACACAGACATACAAAGTAAGAAATGGCATAAAGGTAATAGCATTGAAACAGAAGAACTATTTAAAAAAAATTGAAGAGGCTATTTTAAAAACCTCTATGCAAATAAATTTAAAAGCCCAGTGTAAGTTAATACATTTAGGAAAATAACTTTTACCAAAACTGATCTTTTAGAGACAAAAAGCTTAGAACATTAATTTCTGTAGAAGGAATCTTAAAAGTTACTAAGGAACTACTCTACAATAAAGCACCAGGCCCAGTTAGTTTGCCAAAAGAAACCTACAAACCTCTAAAGAACAGATAATCACAATGCAAAATAAAATGTTTTGAGTGGAGTAAATGAAGAAAAATGCCCCAACTTTTTTTTGAAGCTAGTTTAAAATCAATAATTAAACCAAATAAAGATAGCACAAAAAGTTACAAACCAGTAAATAGAATATTAATTATCCACTATATAATGAAAAGTAAGTGATATTTATTTCAGGAATGCAAGATTGGTTATTTATATAAATATAGATATAAATATAGATATAGATATATGTTAGGAGAAGAGAAATAGTCCCACTCTCCCCTCTATTGCCTCTCTATTATTTAGTTATTTAGCACTGTACTGGAGGGATTACCTAAGGCAATTTGATAAAATAAATCAGTTAGAGACATCTGAATTAGAAAAGAAGTAATAATTCTCTATTAGTAAAAGATACAATAGTACACCTAGAAAACATGAGAGAATCAATTATAATACTGTCAAACAAAAAAAAATAAGTAAGGTAGCAGGGTATACAAATGATATTCAAAAATCAGTAATTTTCATACATGTTAATAACCAATTAGAAAATAAAATGTTAGCAAACACCTCATTTACCTCATTTTCAATCATTAAAGAAAATTAAAATATTTGGAAATGAACTTAGGAAATGAGCAAAACCAACATGAAGAAAAGCTTGAAATATTCCTAAAAAACACAAATGTAGATTTGTACAAAGAAAACACATTCCTGTTCTTCAACAGAAGTCAACATTATAAAGATTTCATTTCTCCCAAAAGTCATTTGTAAATCTTACACAGTTCAATAAAGTACCAATAAACTAGGTTTACGCAGCTAGAAAACTTGATATTAAATTTCATGCAAAAAAATAATCATGCAAGAATAACTAGGAAAAAATAGAAAAAGAGTAACTATAACAGACTCACAAAATATTAAAACATAAAACAGCCTCTATAATGAAAGCAGTATAGTATTGGCCCATAAATATAGATCAGTGGATAACAGGAATTTCAGAAACAGACCAAGTTACATATGGAAATTAAGTACATAATAAAGACGGCATCACAAATCACTGGGCAAAGATAGGCTTTTTCTTAAATGGTGCTGAGATCATTGGCTAGCCATTTTAAAAAGGATGGAGATGGGCTTCCCTGGTGGCACAGTGGTTGAGAGTCTGCCTGCCAATGCGGGGGACGCGGGTTCGTGCCCTGGTCCGGGAAGATCCCACATGCCACGGAGCGGCTAGGCCCGTGAGCCATGGCCACTGAGCCTGCGTGTCCGGAGCCTGTGCGCCGCAATGGGAAAGGCCACAACAGTAAGAGGCCCGCGTACCACAATAAAAAAAAAAAAAAAAAAAAGGATGGATGATCTATGTCAGACACCATATGTAAGAAAAAACTCCAAATGGGTCAGGAACTTACATATAAAAAATGCATACAAATAGAAAAAGACAAGATGTGTAAGTTCCTCAAAAACCTGGGTGTAGATAAGGCTTTCTAAATATGACTCAAAATCCAGATGTGATATTGAAAAATTGTTGAATTCTACTATACTAGAAAAAGCCCAACTTTTGGATGGTGGAAACACAATAAAGCAAATGTAAAAAAAAAAAAAAAAGAAAGAAAAAGAAAAAACGACAAACTGGAGAAAAATTTAAATGTACAGCATAGCTAAAGACTAGTATCCCTAATATATAAAGAACCGTCGATAGCATCGTAGTGAGTGTCTAGAAGTATCAGAGCAATTATTCACTTTATTTCTGAAACTTCCTTGTCATAATTGTGCCATTCATGTGGTAGTTTAAAAGAAAACATACATTTCCACTATTTGAATTATATTTGAGTGTAGCTGTAAATTCAGAATACAGAGTATAGCTGTAAATTCAGAGCCTTAGGCAAAATTGTCTTTTGGCAAATTGAATTAAGAATCGTTTGACTGCAAAAGTCATATCCACAGCCTGACTTTATGCTAATTGGCTAGGTGATTCAGGTTTTAAAAACTAATTTCTTTCCCTCATGCCCTAATCAATTTACTGCTCTGTCTTTGAAGTTTTGCTACACATTCTGGACGAGCCTATGGGTAAATCCACCACAGTCTCTTTGACTAAATGGTTGTTAATAAATACAATATTGAGCTTTTTTGTTGGCTAAAATACCTCTAACAAGATATTTTAGAGTTAATTTAATGAAGTGCACTAGGAAGTTAAGTAAGTGGCTTATTTCATTGAATGAGGCAAGTTGGAAGAGAATAAACACAATAAATACTGTAAGGTGTGAGTAATTTTCTGTATTTTCTGTACAAAGTATTTTGAAATCCTTCAAGTTGAAAATGTCACTCCTGTCATTAATCCCTTCCTTCTATGTCTTATCTCCATGAATATTGGATTGATAAATTTATTTTATCTATTTCTATTTTGATCTAGGATGATTTCACGTAAACCATATATAATTAGTACCTGATGTTACTATGTAACTTTAATAATGGATGTATCCAAATAGTAAAGTAGAAAAAGCAATATTTTTTACTTATATTACCTACAGGAATACTTGTGTTGTTTTCAAAATGTCAATTAGAATTAAGAGGAATTGCATGGCTATCTTTCCTACTTTTAAGAAATACCTCTCACACTAAATATCTGCATATTGATTTAAAGTTTACATAACATTTTACGTATATTATTACTTGATTCCTACAACAAATCTTCAAGATAAACAAAGAATGGATTTTCTTTTCTGTTTTAAAGATAGGAAAACAAAGGATCTAAAAGAGGTTAAGTACATAAGATCATATTGCTGAGCTTTTCCTATAAACTAAAGTGCTTCTGTATAAAATAAAATTGATTCATTAAATAGTCTGGGGATAAATTGTTGCTACACACATAAAACAAACATCTGACATTGGCTTCTTTAATTTAGATAGTCTACCATACCTTTGCTGAATCGACAAATGCTGCAGGGGAGAGTTTTCCTGATATTTCTAGCACCGCTGGGCAGGGCTCAGCAGTGCATTAGTTGGAGTGCATATGTACTTTCGCCAAATATTATGAACTCTTTTGAACACAGATAAGGAACAGGGACACCCTCTGGACAATCAGTCCAGAAACTTGTTGACTTGCCACAAACACATGCTGTACTATTGTGTTGAGTTGGAAGAAGTCCTGTGCTGGCAACTGTTTAACAATTGGCTCTCTAGGAAACCAGAAATCCTGATTTGTAGGGTTTGCCATCTCTGTTTTGTAGATATTCTCACCATGGCCAGTTTCAAACTTCTGACATGGTTATCACTGAACTCAGAGTTGGGAAGAGATGTGCACAATCAGCTCTCATGGGCCGATGTGATTCAGCCCCAGCACATTACTGGTTGAAAGTCGCCATTAATTTCCAAGGGTCTGAAGGGTAGCATTTGGAGAAGGGGTAGTGGAGAATATACTTTTGGATTTAGATTTTGTATTTTACCTGGATCACCTGATATTTTTCACCTAATCCATAACCAGTTTAAGACCAGGGAAATGTAAAATGTTTTGTGTTAAATTATTGAGAAATAACCTTCAATGAGGAGAATTACCTTACTCTTCAGATATTCTGTCTAGGTGTCCCTCTGGTTCCCTGCACTATCACCACCAAAAAGTAGAAGGCTAGAAACAGAAAAAACAAAATTCTGTTAATATATCTAGGTAAAATTCTTAGAATTTCCATTACAAAATTGACCATGTTTAACTATGTGCATTTCATACATCAATGGTTTTCAAAGTGAGATCCCTGGAGCAGAAGCAGCAGCACATAGGAATAGATTCTCCACCTCACCCGGCATCTACTGAATTAGAAATTCTAGGGGTGGAACCCAGGAATCTATGTTTTAATAAGCTCTCCAGTTGATGTTGATGCAGGCTCAAGTTAGAAAATCACTGTCTTAGAACAAGTAACTTTAACGTGGAAGGACTTTTTCCCCCTACTGGTTTAATGAATAAAATTCTAGAAGGAGATATAGGCAATTTTATTTCTTGACATTCTTTCCTCTTATTCAGAGAAACTCTTACTGACATTATAAATAAGATTATTGGTTCTGGTTTCAGATAATCAGGAAAGTAAAAACCTTGCCCTATTGACAGGATCTGCTGGACTTCCCCCCCACCCTTGCTTACTTAGTGGTTTATAACTTTTTGAAGGTAAGTTCTTAAAGCCAGAAAGGTTTAAAGCTATCTTCTGGGCTTCCACCCACCTCTTGTCATTTTGTTTATCATTCTTCACAAAGTACAGGTAATTGTTTCCTTGCTTTTTAAAGGTACATTATTCAGATTATTTTGACGTGCATAACATCCAAGAAATGCTGTAATTTTCACTGTTTTAATATATAAATTACAACTTTAACATTTGCTGTTTTAATATCCGAATACCCTACAAAGGATCGCAATGTTTCTCTCTACATTTTCTTAGACAATGTAAATGTCACACATCTATCACTTCTTTAAGTTTGAAATACTATAAAAATCTGAAATATTCATTTATCAGAACACTAATTCTTTGGTCCCTCAGGTTGTAGGTGCTCTTTTTAATGTGCAAATATGTGGAAGATTATCCTATACCTCCTCTGCCATCTCAGTGCAGTTGAGAATTCTGACACTATCCTGGCACTCTTTAGATTTTGTATCTCATGCTAATGCTTAATTCTCATTAATTTTGTTGAATGAACTCATTCTATCCTGCATTAAATTAAGTAAAGGGGCAGTGTGTTCATTTAGTTTTTGTTGTCACTTGTATGGTCAAAAACTAACAGTGTCAACAAATACATAAGAATTTAGCATAGATTCTATGACTGATTCAATCAAGTATATTTTTAAATTCCTAAATATTCATACTTACTTCAAAGTATATAAGTACTTAGATGTTCTTATACACCACATATTTCCAAAATTATTTTTGAAAAATTAAAAATAGAGAAAAGTACACAGAAATATCATAGACAATTACATATAGAAATTAATAAATACTAGCATTTTGTGTTATTTGCTTCATAAATTTTAATAAAGAAAAATTATAAGTACAGTTAAAATTTCCATTGTCAAAAAAATTTCCATTGTCCACCATGCCCATTCCTTCCACTCTTCACTATTATAAATTTGATATATGTTCTATCAGTTCTTATTTTATATTTCAACATATATATACGTGCATCAATGAATAAAATACAATTTGTAGCTGTTTCAAAAATTTTATAAAAATGGCTATTATTTAATCGCCAAAGTATAGACTTGTTTTATTTAATTGACTACTGTACACTATTCCATTCTGCTAATCTTCTACATTTTTAAACCCATTTCTGTATTGACAGCCATTTTTTTTGCTGTTATAGACAATTTTTCAGTGAACAACTTTGTATATGTCTCTTTATAACCCTGTTGGAGGTATTTTTCTAATAGGATAGACATCATGACACTTGTTGTGTTGTAGGGTATGGATATTTCCAACGTGACTAGATTCCCTTAAAGTGTAGAACAACGTGGTTATACCAATGCACACTTCCACAAGCTCTGAATGAAGTTTCAGTTTCCTTATTTATTAGTCAATATATAATGATGGTAGACATATAACATTTATCGGCATAATGAGTGAGAGATTTTCTTATGGTATTAGTTGCACTGTTTCTGATACTCAGATTTTCTCTTTTGTGACTTCCCTATTCATATTTTGTTTATGTTTTATGGCATCTTTTGTCTTTTCCTTGTTTATCTGCATGAGTTCTTTAAGTATTATAGATTTAAATAGTATCATTATTTAATATGTTGCAAATATCTTTTAGTATGTTGTTTATCTTTTAACTTTGATTATATATATATAACTTGTTAATTATTAAAAATGTTAATTATAATGTCTCTTCTGATTTACCAAGAAGTATAATATCAATAATTTGTGTTCCAATTCTCCTTGACTTATAACTCTAATTTAATATTTAAGTTGAGAAGTAATATTTAACTTTTAGGAAAAATGTATTTGGAAAACTGACCTTATTGGGAATAATTGTAATTATTATGCTTCTTTGATCAATGACATCAATGAGCTTTGAATTCTTAAAAGATATGGAACTATATATGGTACTGATTAAGGACTAGTTTCCCAAAGTTTCTATGTTTTGGCACTGAAAGGACCCTTAGAGATCATCTTTTTCTTGCTTTACACAGGCTGGAAAAAAATCCAGAGAATGTAGTGACCAAAACCCCAGTATCCATGGGGACATGCAGCCAGAATAAATGCCTATTTATTACTAGTTTGGGGTAGTTTCCACTGAACCACAGTCAAAGCAGCTCCAAGAGCAAATAGATGAATTTCACTTTTCAGAGTTAAAGTTAATGGTATTCCTAACTAGCATATTTCCTTTCCTTCCAGAAATGAGTAACATTGGACAGTCAGTTCTCAGATTTTCGATAATATCAACTTTCTTTGTAATGGGGGAAGGTAAGAACGTGATTCAATTAGGCTCTTTAAACAAGTGAGAAGGGCACACACACCACATCATTGCTCTTCCTGGCAACTCCACTCAGCAGGTGGCAGGGACTGGAAATAAATCTAACTGGCAGAAGTGTTACCAATTTCAGCGCCTAGAAAATTGTTCTGTCATTTAGAGAAATTCTCTAGTAAGGCTGAACTAATCCCAGGTTTCCATGTGCAAAAGTTAAGTTTTAAATATTGTTCATAATATGGAGCATGTTGACCACAGAGTAATTACAGTGTAATTATGTTTGTCGTATGTTTACAACAAATTCCCAGAAAAGGAAGAGCAGTAAACATTGCATATGCTTAACTACTTACTTTTACCTTTAGTGCATCTACACCATACATACACATCCATTTGCTACAGGAATCAATTTATCCATTCAGTTTTGTTGTTGCTTTTCTAGCTGAAATAACCTGTGGTTGGTACAGGGATTAAACAAATATAACTAAGAGTACAGCTTTGGATCGGTGTGTACCTATTTTAAAGGGGAGCTGAAATGCTCTCAAGCATAACCTGAGCTTTTTATTCCCTGAGTTCTTTGTAAGTAGGCGTCCTTTCATCTTTTTATGGTAGTTCACCATTTATTTACATCTTTTAATAGTATATTTTGTAGTTCCGACATCAAGGACTATATGTTCTTTCCAGTGTGTTTAGGTTCAGATCAAAATAAAACGAGAGGGTATTAGAGGCAGGAAAAAATTAGTATTTTAACGATGTAGTACTCTCACGTAGGAAGGAAATCTATATCACAAGCAAGTATACATATGCAATTCCTATAGCATAAAGCACGCTGAGTCTTAGAGGTCAGTTTGTGTACCCCATGATATCCTCCAGTTGCCATGGCAATTACTTGTTTTCACTGGGTAACTGAGCGAATGGCCACATCTGTTCTTGCTGAGCTCTCTTACCCGCCTCCCCAACACAGAGCATAGGGAATAGATTCACTTCTTAGTGCTCAAAGATTTACGTGCATGACTGTCTCCACATCAAGGAGAGACTGTAAATCTTAGGTCAGAAAGTCACACTTGTCCTTGAGTCCCTCCTTTTTTTCTGCCCCAAAGTTCTTCTGTTCTTATATAAACACAACCAAATATGCATTTATTCAATGGAAAAGGAGACATAACATTCCCCTTAGGCAATAAAGAAATATAAATATATATGGATATATATTGAAGAAATGGTAACTTGTCCACTGGCATGATGATACTCTGGAATTCAAAATAAAAGATTTTTTGGATAAATTTGCATTTCTTTCTTTTTTTTTTTCTGGTACGCGGGCCTCTCACTGTTGTGGCCTCTCCCGTTGCAGAGCACAGGCTCCAGACGCGCAAGCTCAGCAGCCATGGATCACGGGCCCAGCCGCTCCGCGGCATGTGGGATCTTCCCGGACTGGGGCACGAACCCGTGTCCCCTGCATCGGCAGGCAGACTCTCAACCACTGCGCCACCAGGGAAGCCCTCTTTTTCTTTTTTAAAGCAAATATGTCTTAATTGATAAAGTCCATCAGGTAAGTATTTAGACATCTTAATTCTGATGCCAGTTAGGACAAGAAGACATTTTTGCACCTTGATAAATTTGTACCAGCCTCACTGAAATAAGTAACAGCTGCACTGAGTCAATTCTTTTCCATTTCCTGCATCCCCGGAGAGAGAAGTGACAACAATGATGTTAGAGACATTCAGGCCAACATTCGACTCACTAACACTGAAAGTCATGAAAGAGGTAAGTTCTGGTATTTCTCTTATATCTTTTTTTAATCTGAGGATCACAAGATACCATCTGAGAGAAGAGACAGCACAGGGCTTCTCTTTCTTCCTCTAGTTATCAAGCACTTTTCTAAGGCTAAAGCCTCATATTCATATTCTTCTAAAATAGTAGAAACTACTCTGTATATTTTGCTAAATTTTTCCTGGGAGGATTAGGTTGAATCCTCAAGATCTAAGAGATTTTCTAAAGATGTTGCTTTGGTTGATTTGAAGTTTTCTTAAATACTTCTGGATAGATGAGGGAAGTCTGAAATTCTTAGGTACAAGAAATCCTATTGGCCAACTCTACTCAACTTGAGAGTCAATTGGTTTTCCAGATATTTTCATAAGGTGTGAAGGCAGAAAGTTTAAGAAGCAGAGGGACTCCAGGGTGGCAAAAAATTCTGACTGAGAAAAGCCAGACACCTGTTCTCAAGCTGACCTAACAGTTAAGCCAAACCTGAGGAGATAAAGGGAGCAAGATGAAAAAGTGAGTGTTTGACCACAAAGGCAAGGATGAGCTTAATACATGGTGAGAGAATCCAACAGTAGAATCCAAACAACATTCAAGATTCAAGCTATTCATCCACATAGGCAGGAAATTCAAAGAGGCCTAGGCATGTGAGAGTTTACTTCCTCTTCCTGAGGAGTTAGAGTAGGTCTGAGCAGGATATCAGGTCACAATGGCTGAAATGCAGTTCCAGGAATAGGCCCTGGGTTATACATTATTGGATTATCCAGAGCAACCAAGAGCAGGAAGAATGGAAGGGCAAGTTCAGGAGAGTACTACAGTCCAAGGATGAGAGTTGAATTATGTGCTGTGCAATGCTTGAGCATGGGGCTTGAGACAAGAGGCCAAGTAAAAAGGTCAAAACTCAGGGGTGTACTGGACTGGCACAGGGAAGTAGAGGTTGTTGGAAAGGGCAGAGTACCAAAGGGATTACTTCCAGCAAGGCTAGTGTGCCTTTGAGTGGGTCAGCCTGATTTAAATGCACTGTATCCAGCTGGGCATATGAAAGTTCTGAGAAATCAGTGTAGAGAGTCAAGAGGTACCTGTGTCCGACATGGGCTTTATGAAATTTACATATGATAGACATTCATGTTCCTCTGCTGAGTCCATGGCTAAAAAATCTTAGCACTGGCTAATTCAGGGACTTTGTCATTATCACAGAAAATAGGCCAAAGAGCTAAAAGCCACAAGCAGATCCCTCATGTCACTGCTGCTGTGGCATGGTCAGAAGGCATGGAGCTATATGCACTTAACAACTTGCCTATCAGTTATCACCATGTAGTATTTAAAATTAATAAGTCAGATTAGGCCAATATGTTGGATTTCTCCCTTCCTTTCTTCCTTCATTTCAGCAAATATTATGGAATGCAGACTGTGTGCAAGACAGAATGCTAGGTGACACGGCGATGATGCACATGGAAATGGTAAAAAGGCCTAGTTCCTTCCTCAAGGGGCTTAGAGTCTTGCAGAGAGACAGATGTTACATAGCTCACTTTGCCAATCAGGACTCTTCCTTAATCCATTTCTCTAGGTGATCTCTATTTCTGCCTTTCTCTTTCATCCCTGGCCAATTATCCGTGCATTTTCTATCACTTTTTGCTCCTTTGATTAGTACTGCCTTTCTTGCCCTACTCTAGAGGCTCCTCCTCATCTGTGCTTCTCCTTCCCCTACTCCCCACCCCGCCCCTTACCCTTGGCACTTTCAAGTGGTATCTAGACTCTTATGAAAATGTGGTTGGATAAAATTTAGAGATTTACATCTGACTTGAGTTTTCAGATTGTTTCCTGAGAGATGACACTGACTGGGTTGAAGATGGAGATGGGGAGAATGGGGTGATTGTAATTTAAATATTTATTATTTGTGTAATTAGAGTATCTCCATAAAGTTGTTCTCAGATCCTATTAGGAGGTAATTCCATGAAGGCAAGGATGGGGTTCTTTTAGTTCACATCTGTAGCCTCAGTGCCAAAACAGTCCTTAGCACATCGTAAACACTCAATATTTGGTGAATGAATGAACACATAAATGAATGAACAATTAGATGAATGAATAGTGGAGGACAGGGCAGGAAGAAATAGGAAGACTGGGAAGGCATTTCTGCTGGCTCTTGGAGTGAATGTCAGAACGGATATGTTTACATTTGGGGCATGGTACAGGAAATAAAGTATTAAAAAGCCTTGAGATACTGAATCAAAATGCTGTCCACTTCACATATTTTATTGGAGATGGTCCTTGCTCATCTCTGTAGGACTCTGTAGAGAAGTCAAAATCTTGTGTTTACTCATCTCATAGGCCTTGGAGTCAGCTGGACCTGGCTTTACATGTCATAGCTCTGGGGCAAGTTACCTAATCTTCATCCCCAGCCCCATTATTTTTGAAAATGGAAGCTGATGATTATCTGACAACATGTCTGTGAGGGTTAAAAATGAAGTGGCCAGAATCATTTCATATAGATGCTTAATGAAGCCTTTCTCTTTCTTTACAGCACTCGCTGTTCTTCCTGCCCTTCCCCACTGGCTGCTCACTCATCATCAGCCAATTTTATTTCCAATTCAGTCCATATTTTCTTTGTTAATGGGAAAAGTAAACTATTTAAATAAATGATGACAATTATAGCACATTTGAATTTTAAAGAGAATCCTGGCAAATAAATTCTGGATAAAATGGATCATTTCAAAGACTAAAGCCAGTCAGAACAAATAACACAAGACAAATAATATGAGCAATTATTTGCAATAAGGGAACTGAAAGTCTCAAGTTGTTCTTTCAGAGTACACTTGAGTTCTTAGTAGTCATAACTTTATATTTATACAATCAACATAAATGAGGATTTCAAAAGATTTTATTAGCATTAATCCATCTTCACAATTGGTGCTATTTTATCCCATTTTCAGACATAGAAGGTATTTAAAGTTACAAAAGAAATAAAGCATTCTTTTGGCTTCCAAGTTTGATAGATTTTTTTTTCAGGGAAATCTCTGGGGTTTATTTAAAACAATTCTTTGAGTGAAATTAAATGTTAATTACCAAATTATTATTTCATGTTTTAGCCACAGAGATGAATGCACTTTTGCACACAGATTTATAAACTTCTAAAAAGGCAATAGCTCGACTGTTATACGGCACAATAGTTGTCTTTCATAAGTATGAACCAATATAAAATGAACAAGCTTTATTCATCAGTACATTCTTACATTTATCTTAATTGACTAAAAGTATCCCTTGATTCTTCTGCATATTGATCAAAATATTGTGACGATGACATAGAGAAGGAAATTATCCTATTTAAAATACTGGTAAAAACAAAGTTACTCTGAACCAAGCTTTATTAGATATGTCAAATAATCATCCATTTTTTAAAAACTGTATTTTCCTTTAAATTCCAAGAAGATATAATTAATTCACTACATGTTCTGCTTAAACTAGTAATAACTATAACAAATATTTGAAGGTAAAATTATAATCTAGGTCTCTTTATAAAATTATCTCTGTGTTTATTACATTTGTGAGTAAAAACAATCTAGTTTAAGTGAAAGGTAAATAAAACACAAGTTATAAAATAAGTAAAGGGCAATGCTTCACTTGAGATTTTAGATTTCTTTTTCTGTCAAGACTCAGACCTGAGACTGAAATACCTTTTTACTCAGGGAGAAGAAGGAGTCATAAAGTGCTTTTGTCTAAGCACTGGTATATCAGGGCTTTTCTGCAGGATTGGAGGAGCAGTGTCCCCCCGAGACAGCCTGTCCAGTGGCTATCACCACAGTTCACTGTGTGCTTCCTGAGAGTACCTGGGATGTAAAGTGTTTAGTCACTATGCCTACTCTATTCTTTTTCTCTTCAAATAAAGTCAGTTGAAGGGAAAAGCTATTTCTTGGCATTTCTTAAATTTAACTCATTGTGTGCCTTCGAAAATGACAAAGCCTATTCTTCTTATAGGTAAAACTTCTCTAAGAAAGTACTTTCTCTCCAGCTGTGAAACTGATTGATGTTTTTAAAACCCCTGAGGAACATCTGCTGGCAGCTAAGGGTGCATTTTCAAAGAAGAAATAGATGTGGCATGTGTTCTTATGTAAAGAAATATTCTTGATTTCTACTTGAAGGAGCAGTATCACTGCACATGAGGTACTGAAAAATCAGTGCAACTAATCAACATTTAAAAACTGATTTTAGGGCCTCCCTGGTGGCGCAGTGGTTGAGAGTCCGTCTGTCGATGCAGGGGATACGGGTTCGTGCCCCGGTCTGGGAGGATCCCATGTGCCGCGGAGCGGCTGGGCCCGTGAGCCATGGCCGCTGAGCCTGCGCGTCCGGAGCCTGTGCTCCGCAACGGGAGAGGCCACAGCAGTGAGAGGCCCGCGTACGGAAAAAAAAAAAAAAAAAAAAAAAAAAAAAAAAAAAAAATAAATAAATAAAAACTGATTTTACTAATGCTTAAATATTTTAAAAATTAAATTAAATTAATAAAAATATTGGCATATTTTTAGACTACTATAACACTGCAGAGATGGCCCAGCTATGAATGACCAAAATGCTGTATTTTTTAGGAGGTTGTTCAGAGCCAGAAAAGTCATTAAGAAGCTATTTAGTAGGGATTACATACATGGGAATATCTCTATGCATACTTTGAAATATCTGTCTTGTTGGAAGAAAGGAGAAGGAATACAAAGAAGAGGAAAGAAAGGAGTAAAAAAAACAATCAGATTTCTTACTTCTGATTTTAAGGAGGTATTGCTGTCACCTGAGCTGTCCGTCTATAGTTATGGCATTCTTCAATAATCCGAGGTAGGTGAGAGCTTTAGGGACTTCTCACACAAATATTAAACTAGGTTGTATATTATAATAGAAGCAATTTTCAGACAAATTTTGACATAATTAAATACTTATTAGCAGGCAAGCGTAAAAATACTAAACAACCTATTCTTTCCGACTTGCTTAAATTCCACTTTATCCTTAAGGAACTGTGATAAGTACTTTGCACAGAACTTTCATTGGAGGCAGATGCTCCAGTGTTCTAACAACAAGATCAGATAATCATTTAATCATATGGGGAACAGAATTCTCATGCCTAAATGAACTAACAATAACAACTATAATAAATATTTCAAGATAAAATTATAATGGAGATTTTTAAAATGAACTGATCTCTATGCTTATTAAGTTGGTGAATAAAAACAATATAGTTGAAATGAAAGGTAAATAAAGCACAATCGCAAGCTAAGTAAAAGGCAGAGCAGAAGAGAGTCCTTGGAGACGAGATCTCCTTTCTAAAGAATCTTTGAACACTGTTCAGGCAACAGGGCAGACACCTGTACATTACTTAGCAATCTAATTTAGGATTACAAGATTAGGACATCAGAGGTAACAAGAATTTTAAAGATATCAATTTCGTGGCCACAAACTTCCGTATATACCGTTTCCTAAAATCATTGATTCTTCTTTTCTCATCCATAATTTTACACGGTGCATTGCCCTGAGGACATCAAATCTGGATATTTAACGAAGAGGCAATTATAAAATAGCGTTTCAGGGAAGTGTCCTTTAAATATAAATGAATGCAACTGGCTTGTAACTTTTTTTATTTAAAAAAAAATTTATTGAAGTAGAGTTGAAAAATTATGGACCGCTTTACGAATTTGTGTGTCATCCTTGGGCAGGGTCTACGCTAATCTTCTCTGTATCTTTCCAATTTTAGCATATGTGTTACTGAAGTGGGCACTATAACTTTCTCCCTTAAAATTTTTTTTTGTAATATAGCTTTCTGGTTTTGGTATCAGTGCAACGCTTTCTCATTAGGTGAGCTGGCATGTGTCCCCCTTTCCTCTACTTTCTGAAAGACTTCGTATAAGAATGGTATTATTCCTTATGTAACATTTCATAGAATTTACTATTGAAGCCATCTGGGATGGAATCTCCTTGTGAAAGTCTTTTTACGTATAAATTCCATTTTTGTAAGGAGACATTGGGCTATTCAGATTTTCCATTTTTTCATTGAAAGCTTGTTTCTCAGACTTATGGTGCATTTATAGTGCTTTTCTCTGGATTTCAGCCGTTTACTAATACATGACCCTTCAAGGGTCTCTTTTGAATTCCTAGGGTGTTCTCCAAGGAGTCTCTATTTTGACTGATTGGAATGCACGCGTGTCCAGCTCTGTGTGAGCTCTGTGTGAGCTCTGTGATGTATGCAGTTTACACCGTCTTGGTTATTCTTTGAAGAGACTTGAAGATTTCTGGAGCCATTTTTCTGCATGGATCTCTCTTCTTCATTACAATGCCTTGGAGATTTCCAGCTACTTCTGCCTCCCAGAACTCTGAGCTCTCTCTCCTCCTCTCAGTAAGACTGCTCTCCACTGTTTTGGTTCCACTTCCCTGTGTCACAGGTCAAAAATGTTTCCAGGCAAAAAGCTGGAAGATGGTAGCACATACCAAGACAGATTATACCTTGTTTGTATGCAGTAGTAGATTTTAAGTACACTTTTCTAATAGTTATTTACCTAAACCGGTTTTGGTTACTATGTGTCTGATAGAATGTTTTCACTTACTAAAAAGTTTCAGGTGTTCATATGTCTTTATGCTTTAGATCTTTTTCTTGTAAACAACATATATCTTGATTTTGTTCTTTTTTTAAATCCAATCTGAAAATGTGTCTTGAATAGTGAGTTTAGAAAATTTACATTCAGATTAATTCTTCGTATATTTGTATGTAATTCTAATATTTTGGTTTATTCTCTTTCCATGTTTTCTGTGTCTAATTAAAAACTTATTTTTACTTATTGTCTTTAACTCTTATCTCTCATTTAAAACAGGATGGTATACTTACTAACTTTCTCATCCCTTTGCCACACCCTCCCTCTTTCCTTTTTAGTTTGATGTGATCTAGATTTTAATTCTGGGGTAATATGTATATATTTTCTTTCTATTATGCTCACTGTGATTTTAAAGAAAATAAACTTTACTGACATATTTAATTTCTTCTTCATATTTCTTGTAGCATCTCATAGATTTATTGAAAAATAAAAATGTTATTATTTAAAATGCTATTTAGGGACTTCCCTGGCCATCCAGTGATTAAGATATTGCCTTCCAATGCAGGGGGTGCGGGTTCAATCCCTGGTTGGGGAGCTAAGATCCCACATGCCTCTTAGCCAAAAAACCAAAACATAAAACAGAAGCAATAGTGTAACAAATTCAATAAAGACTTTAAAAATGGTTCACATCAAAAAAATCTTTAAAGAAAATATATAAAATGCTATTTAAAAATATTATCCAAAACAATTTTCAGTGCAAGTGTTTTTTGGAAAAAGCTACAGTTTTGAATTCATGTGAATATTTTTTATCATGCTGTAATACGTGAATTAGTTTGGTTGGGTCTAAGCATCTATGTCCAAATTTTTTTCTTTCAATAGCTTGAAAATATTGTTCCATCTTCATACTGCTTCCAGGAATGTTGTTGAAAAATGTGTTGCTGATCTGATGATTTCCTTGATCTGCTCCTTCTTTCTGAAGTTTTAGAAGTTTCTTGTTGTCTTTGATACATTCTTTAATTCCCAGGTGTTTCTCCCCACTAATTTGTCACTTTTAACAATCTATGAATGCCTGCAATATGACTTTTTTCATTTATTTTTTAATTCCAGGAAATACTTCTCTATTATTTTAAGAAAACATTTCCTTCTTTCAATTTCTATTATGGTCTCCTTGAGGTTCTATTATCTGTATTTTTTTTTTTTTTTGCGGTAAGCTGGCCTCTCACTGTTGTGGCCTCTCCCGTTGCGGGGCACAGGCTCCGGACGCGCAGGCTCAGCGGCCATGTCTCACGGGCCTAGCCACTCCGTGGCATGTGCGATCTTCTCGGACCGGGGCACGAACCCATGTCCCCTGCATCGGCAGGCGGACTCTCAACTACTGCACCACCAGGGAAGCCCTATTATCTGTGTTTTTTAATTCTACTTTAATTCTACTTTCCAGATAGCTTAACATTTAATGTTTTCTTATTCTTTATCTTTTAATTCTTCCTTCTGGATAGTTACTCAAGTGGGTCATCCAATTACTAATTTTTTCCCACAGTTGTATCAGTTCAAATCTGTATAACCATTGTGCTCTTTATGTTGACTATCTTATTTTTCAAATCATTTTTTGTTCTTTTAATGTTGTCTTACTCTACTTCACATTAAAAATATGTTTTTACATTTTAATATACTTTATTAGATTAATTTAAAATTTTTGATTTTTTTTGTTCTGATGATTCTATTTCTGAAGGACTTTTATGCAGTGTGTTCTTTTTCTTTGCAAATAATTCTCTTCAACTAGATTGTTATTTTATTCTTTGAGGACATTTCCTCTGGGGGTATCAGATATCCTGTCAGATAATGAGTATGGGAGGTCAGATCTCAGATTATAAAGCCCTGTACGTTCCAGGGGAGGAGAATGGATACAGTCTTTGATTACAGAGGTCTAGAGACCAGAAAAACCACAAATAATCATTCTTCATTTGGGAAAACTTTTCTCACTAGAGTTTCAAGTTTTGTCTTTTGGGTATAAGTTGAATTAAGAGGGATGACTCCTTATCTTGTCCTATTAGCTATTAAAAGAGATGAAATAAAATCCCCAATATGATTGTAGATTTGTTTAGGTCACTATTTACTTTTGCCAGGTTTTGTCTGATACATTTTCAAATATGTAATTGTGCACACATAGACTTAGGGTTTTTATTTCTAACCGATGGATTAGACAACATTACCAAACGTCTCCACGTAATTCTGGTAATGCTTCTCATTCCTTTAGGCTCAAACGTTCTGTGTCATAGAATTTACTTCTAATTACCATGCTATTTCTTAATACTGAGTCTGATAATTTTACTCTTTTATTGAAATATTTGTTCCATTTAAATTTAATTATTGGTATACTTGGGTCAATATCTACCATCTTGCAATTTGCTTTATATGTGACTGATCTCCTTATGTTCACTTTTCTATCCCTTCTTGTCTTTCTTTGAATTAATATGTTAAATTATTTTATTTTCCATCTTTAATTGGTTATACATTCTTTCATTATTATTTAATGGTCATTTTAAAGATCTCTACTTTAGAGAACAGATATATAGCTTAATGAATCTAATAAAATTATTAACTTTATCATTTCCTTGATAATGCTTAGATCCTAGAATGGTTGAATCCTATTTACCTACCTTTCCTTTTTTGCCCTACTATTGTCATGCATGTCAATTCTGCATGTATTTTGTATTCTGCAACACATTATTATCATCTCATGCAGTTAATATACTTTTATAAGGACCCACCTATTTACCATTCATTGCTTTTCACTGCTTCCTCTGTTTCCAAGTAGTTGTTTGGAATCTTTTCCTTCTGCTGAATAATTTTTTCTTGGTTAGTCTGGCTAGAGGTTAATATATTTTATTGATATTTTCAAAGAACCAGCTTTTGGTTTATTGATTCTATTGATTTCCTGTTTTCAATTTCATTGATTTCTTGCCTAATTTTTCTTTTCTTCTGCTTTCTTTTGGCTTAAATTGTTTTCCTTTCTCTAATTTCCTAAGATAGAAGCTTAGATTTTTAAATTTTAGATATTTTTCTTCTCTAATATATATATTCAATGCTATAAGCTTCCCTATAAGCTTTGTTTTTGCTGCATGACACAAATTCTAATAAGGTGTATTTTCACTTTCATTTAGTTAAAAATATTTTAAAATTTTGCTTGAGACTTCTTTGACCCCCACATTATTTAGAAGAGTATTATTTACTCTCCATTATTTTTCTGTTTGTTTTTCAGCTATTTTTCTGTTCTTGATCTCCAGTTTAATTCCATTGTTGTCTATGAACATTCTTTGAGTGATTACTATTGTATTAAATTTGTCAAGCTGTGTTTTGTAACCCAGAAATGTGGTCTATTCCATTTGAGATTGAGGAGAATGTGTACTCTGCTGTTGTCAGATGGAATATTCTATAAATGTCAATTAGAATAAAGTGATTGATGGTGCTGTTCAATTCAACTACATCCTTACTGATTTTTTTCACTGTTGGAAGTACTGATAAAGAGGTGTTGAAGTCTCCAACTGTAATAGTGGATTTTTCTATTTCTCCTGGCAGTTCTATCAGTTTTTTAATTATGTATTTTGACATTCTGTTGTTAGGTGCATACACTTTAAAGATTTTTACGTGTTCTTGGAGAATTGACCCCTTTATCATTGTGCAATACCTCTCATTACCCTTAATAATTTTTCCTTGTTCTGGAAGTCTGCATTGTGTAATTAACATAGCTACTCCAACTTTGATTTGATTGTGTTAGCATGTAATATCTTTCTCCATTCCTTTACCTTTAACCTGTGTCTTTATGTTAAAGCAGGTTTGTTTTTTTTTTTTTTGCTTGTAGACAACATAGTTGGGTCTTGTTTCTTTTTCCACTCCCCATAATGGCAAATTTAGGCCACTCACATTTAAAGTTATCACTGATATAGTTAGATTGATAAGTAGCATGTTTGTAAGCATTTCCTATTCATTATAACTGTTCTTTTAAAAATCTTTCTGTCATTTTCTTCCTTCTCTGGTTTTAACTGAGTATTTTACATGTTTCCATTTTCTATCCTCTCTTAGTACATCAATTATACTTCAAAAAAATTTTTAGATGATGCCCTAAGCTTTGTAATATATATTTTAAACTAATCTAATTCCACTTTCAAATAACACCATAATACTTCATGAGTAGTGCAGGTACTTTATAATAGATCCCAGGACATTTGAATACTATAATACTATATATATATACACTACTCTACTATAACAGAGTAGTCCCAATTCCTCCCTCCCGTCCCTTGTAAGATTTCTGCCATTCATTTCACTTATCCAGAAACTATAATCACCTAGTATATTGTTACCATAAATATTATTACTTTGAACAGTTATTTAATAGATAATTCAAAAATAGGAGAAATAAAAGGCTTTATTTTACTTTCACTTATTCTTTCTGTGACACATTTCCTTTCTTTATGTAGATCTGGGTTTTTGACCTACATAATTTCCCTTCTCTCAGAGAAACTTCTTTTAACCTTTCTTGCAAGGAAGTTTTACTGCAATGAATTCACTTATTTTCATTTATCTGAGAAAGTCATTATTTCTCTTCATTGCAGAAGGATATAGAATTTTAGTTTGGTATTTCTTTTTTTCTTCCAATCATTTTAAATATATCACTCCATTCTCTTCCTCCTTTCATTGTTTCTGATGAGAAAATCTGATGTAATTCTTATCCTTTTTCCTCAGTAGGTAAGGTGTACCCCCATTCCTCCCAGCTTTCAAGATTTTCTTTGTCTTTGGTTTTCTGAAGTTTGAATATGATATGCATAAGTTTTATATCTTTTGGTAGTCATCCTGCTTGGTGTTCTCTGAGATTCCTGGATGTGTAGTTTGGTGTCTGTCATTAATTTTGAAAAATTCACAGCCATTATTACTTCAAATATTTCTTCTGTCTCGTTTTTTTCTTCTGGTATTCCACTTACACATATGTTACACCTTTTGTAAACACCCCACAATCTCATAATTCTTGGATATTCTTTTTTAAATCATTTCTTCTCTATGCATTTCACTTTGGGAAGTTTCTAGTGATGTATCTTCAAAGTCACTGCTGGTTTCCTCCTTATTCAGTCTACTGATGAGCCCATGAAAGGCATTCTTCATTCTTTCCAGCATTTTTAATTTCTAGAATATCCTTTTGACTCAGTGTTCCCATCTTTCTGCATAAATTACCCATCTATTCTTGCATGTTGTCTACTTTTTCCATAAAGCCCTTAACATATTAATCATAGATATTTTAAATTCCATGTCTAATATTTCCAAAATCTGTGTAATATTTGGGTCTGGTTTGGATGCTTGCTTTACATTTTCAGACTATTTTTCCTCTCTTTGGCATACATGTAACTTTTTGTTAAAAACTGTATGTGGTATATTGGATAATAGGATCTGAGATAAATAGGCCTTAAGGGTGAGGATTTATGTTAATTTGGCTCAAAATTGGGCTGTGTTTAATGTTTGTTGTACAGGTAGGTGAAGAGGCTTCAGTTTTCTCTAGTGTCCTTTTCTTCCCTGTTGTCTTTGGATTTCTCTAAGAACTCTTTCTGGATCAGATTTGAGTCTTGCAGCTCTTTCAGCTGCAATTCGTTGTTCTTATACTGTAGGCTTGTTGATGTAGTGGTAAAGTGAGGAGAGGAAGTCTGTTATAATCTTTTTATTAAAATTGGTTTTTTTATGGGACTGAGTTTTGGGGCTATGATGTTCAAAATGTTTCTCAGTCCCTCTCCACCTACCCCTGACATGAGACAGGACAACCAGAGGGGGTTGGAATTGGATAATTTCTGTTTCCTAAGGTGAGATAAAGCTCTGGTAAAATATTTTCTCTTAGAGAGTAGTTCTTTTTTAAGCAGAATGCTCTGGATATATTTTAAAATGGATACTTTTCTTCATCTCCTGCCAGAAACAAGTGGGAATTTTTCTGCTTTACCATTAGAACTTGGCAGGGTTCCTAGAGGGAGAACCCAGGAAAATGTGGGGTCCCAAAGTGTTTCTCACTCTGAAGCTAGTGCACTCTCAGCCTCCAACAATTCATCAAAATTGTCATTTAAGTGTTTCCATTACATTGTGGCTGTAGCAGCTTCTGCTCCAGATAAACCAGTCTCAGCTGTGACTCTCTCCAGATTTCAGGGTGGCAGTTTACTCTGTGACCCCATTTCTCTGATGAGTCTAAGAAAAATTCTTGGTTTTCAGTATGTTTAGCTTTTGTCTTGTTGTAAGGACAGGACTGATGACTTACAAGCTTTTTACATAGCAGAGCTCTAAAATTTTAATTGCTTTATATTTTTAGTGCAGGTTTACAGGCAACATATTCTTGCAGTTTCTGCTTGTCTAAAAACCTCTTTATTTTACCTTCATGGAGGTAAGGAATATTTTTACTGGGTAAAGAATTCTAGGTTGGCAGTTTTTCTTTTCAGTTCCTTAATTGTGCATCATTGCACTGTGTTCCAGCTTCCATCATTAGTCTTATTATCCCTCCTTAGAAGGTAATGTGTCTTTTCTCACCTCTTACTGCTTTTAGGACTTTCTCTTTGTCATTGCTGTCCAGCAGTTTTACTGTGACATGCCTGGGATAGGTTATCTTTTCATAGATCCTTCCAGGAATTCCTAAAGATTTTTGAAGATACTCAGCTATGACTTTTTCAAGTGATTCTTCTGGTCCATTCTTTTTTTTTTCTTCTTCTTCTGGGATTCTTATTACATATTTGATAGGCTTTCTTTGTGCTTATGTTTGGGTCTCCATTGTCCTTCAGTTTACTAATCCTGTCATCTGCTACATCTGATTTGCTGTTAAACCTATTAGATAAATTTCTAGTTTCAGATATTATATTTTAAATTCTAGAATCTCCGTTATATATGTTTTCCTTGTGTAGTCCAAGTGTCTGGTGAAAGTCAATATTTTCATGTGTTTTCTATAACTTTTTCTCTATTCTCCTGAATGGATTAATTATAATTGTTTTAAAGTTTTTGATAACCTCAGTATCTGGACTGCATTTTATTCTTTTATTATTGTCTATTTATTCCTCCTTAGCCTGCTCATATTCTCTTGTTTCTTGGCATAACAATTACTATTTTATTGAATCTTTCTGATAATGTTATCACATCCTGAGAATATTTTCCCTTTTTTATGCTAGGCAGATGGAGTTGAGTGCTTGGTTGACATTTTAATAAGGCTTAGTCTACCGCTGGTTTGTTCTGTCATTAGGGCTTAGCCTTCTGAAGCTTTTTTTTTTTTTGCTGTACATGGGCCTCTCACTGTTGTGGCCTCTCCCATTGCAGAGCACAGGCTCTGGACGCACAGGTTCAGTGGCCATGGTTCATGGGCCTAGCTGCTCCGCGGCATGTGGGATCTTCTCAGATCGGGGCACAAACCCGCATCCCCTGCATCGGCAGGCGGACTCTCAACCACTGCGCCACCAGGGAAGCCCTGAAGCTTTTCAATGAGAGTATGCTTATGTTAATTGGGGCCCTTCCTGTAGTTAGTCTTTGTCCTCTCAGCAGAATGACATGAGTACTGTGATCTTTTGATAGATTTTTGGCTTCCCTTTTTAGTTTTCTACACTGAAGTGTTTTAGAATTATGTAAATGTTTTTTTAAAAAATGTCTTCATTTGTGACTTCAGAGTTTTCTACCTTTCTCTCTATCCTGTGTGCTGGCTGAAAACTCAGCTTCCTCTGCAGAGGTCCTCTGTCCTGCCAAGCCAGAAGTCTCAATCTATAGCACCAATTCCCCCAAATCAGTAAAATACCATCATGGTAAAATTGGCTTCAGATCATCAGTTTACTGTGGTTTTGGTATATTCACTGGAGTCACTTCCTCTGAAAGGTCTTTGTTTCCTGAGATCGTGTACAATTCGTCTCTGGTTTCCATTCCAGCTCGTTTGCTTCCCACCCCACATAGCTTCAAAATTCAGCAAATGTGCCATGTATTGAGGCTCCTCTAGTCTCCACTTTTGGCACTCCAGCTAATCTGATGACCCAAAGTCCTGCTATTTCCCTTATGGGAACTGCCTCCTGCAGACGCCTGCACCAGAATTCTGTATCACCCCTGTTGTGGACAGGCATTCTTTTTACCACGGCAATGGTGGGGAGGAAGCAATAGCAGAACTCTAGCTCTACCACTGCTACTTTCCCTCTCACAATAACCCCAGGCTGTCCACCCTGTCCTGGTTAAAGTCTAGAATTGACCCCCCCAAACCCACCATTTTACAACAATCTCCCTATTACCCTAGAGGAACTTTATACTTTTCTTCTTTTCTTGGTATTTTCCCTGTCTAGTTTCTCTGTGGTTACTTTGGGAGAAGGGAATCAACTATGATGCCATTTTAATGTCTTACTAGAAAACAGATCTAGAGCTCTCTTTAACTTAATTATATTAGTTTATTTTTTTAATAATGTTGTTTATTGATTTACTCATACTACCATCTATAGATAATTAAAGCTCATTATCTAACACTGAAATAACCATTTTAAAATAAAATATATATAAAGTAAATATTCAAACAAACGCTAACTCACAATAGATAATATAACAATTCTTATTTTTATCAATGTTTTACTTCTTGAGCAATGTTTTCCAAGTGTCATCTACCCAGCAAATTGCATCAGAATGATCATTTCTGTGTGTGAGTGTCTGTATGTGTGTGTGTACAGGGAGGGGAGAGGTTGTTAAATCCATGTTCATGGGCCTTTTTCACAACTAATGAATTTAAATTTCTGGATTTGGGACCCAATAATTTACATTTTAACAAGTCTCCTCTCCCAAGGAGATTATGATCCATGTTACATCTTGTGAGCCACCACTTCTAAGTCTCTGATATACACATATTTCTTTTCTAAAATGTTCATACAAATGCGAATGACAAATTGTTATTAACATCATTGTCATAATTAATTTAAAATGATTAATGAAATTGGCTTTAGTTTTCCTGGTTTAATTATTTGCTAACCACACTAGTTTAATTAATTGTTCATGTCGACAAATACATGATTCCTGTTTTCACAGCTTTTCATAATCCCACCCAGAAAGCAAATCTTTTATCAATGCAAGGCATGGCCCACCTGTCACCATTTCATGTTGCACTGATTTGCTAATTTGATACTCTCTAAACAGTGCTATATTCATTTCTGTTCTCAGCCTTTTATTCAGTCTAAACATTTCCAAAGGACTAACATCTAGCAAGTTCTGCCTAGGTACGCACAGGCATCAATTCCACTATTGAAAAGAAGTACCTTCAGTAACTCAGATGAACATGCATTTGCTATGGGAGGGGAGTGGAGAATGTGGAATTATATATATTTTAACATTCTCCCTGGGGAATTCTCTCTTTAGAGGTAAGACAACTATTTTTTCTCAAGCCTTAGAACCAAAAGGTTAAATTACTTTAACTTTCCCCAGGAAACTGAATTGGATAGTTCATTGCTTACAAGGTCCCAAAACTTATTCTTTAGGAAAAGAAAATGCTTTCTTCCATGATTCTATTGTGGTTTTTGGCATCTCTCTTTACAGAAAAGAGTAGAAAACCCTAAACATTTCATGTATGCTGGGGCATCCTGTTACAAATGTATTTGTTTCTGTATTATTGTTTAAAGTCTTTAGACCATGCCTGCTTTGTTTACTTCATACAACCAGCCATAGCACAGTCCTTGAACTATAAAAGGTCCTTGGTAAATGTATATTGAATCTCTGAGTTTTGGGTTACTTCCTAGAATTTTAGGGGTGTTTCACTTTCATCCTTATATACAACCTGCAGGAAAGATATATTTTCCTTGAAACATCTTCCTGCTGAATTTTAAGTATGTAGCAAGCAATTATCTTAACCCAAAAACTTGTGTGTCAAACAACCTACTTACTCATTTTCTTTCCTTTTTATTAATTGCCACAATTTTGGCTCTGAGTACCTATCTCATTAGGATGAGGAGAAATTTCCCTCTTATCTCACTGCCACTTTTACTAGGTCAGGAACCAAAGTACAAACTTAGCAAAGCACTGGGAACTGAAATGCAGATTTGAAGAAGAGGATTTTAAAGGCATAAATGATTGCTGACATATGAATAAAATGTATCTCCCCAAAAAGTTCAGCGAAGTGTATCATATCTGGGAAAGACATCTGGCTTCAAGATGGCAGGCTAAGTATAAGAGGAAGACTGAAAACAGATTAAATCTTGATGTATTAAAAATTCCAATCCTGTATGTGTATTAAAAATTTAAAGCAAACCACCATTCTAGAAATAGACTGTAAAACTTCTATATGTATAGAGGATTAAATGGAACAAAGAAAATGTAATCAGGCCAATAACAGACAGAAATGTTAAAAATGAGAAAGAAAAAGAGAGTATTGTAAATATGAAACATGAAATAAGATGGCAGAAATAAGTTCAAATAAATTAACAATAACAATAAATAGAGTTTGTTTAAAGAATATTAGTTCTTTGTATTAAAAATAAAGCTATAGGGCCTCCCTGGTGGCGCAGTGGTTGAGAGTCCGCCTGCCGATGCAGGGGATACGGGTTCGTGCCCCGGTCCAGGAGGATCCCATATGCCGCGGAGCGGCTGGGCCTGTGAGCCATGGCTGCTGAGCCTGCGCATCCGGAGCCTGTGCTCTGCAACGGGAGAGGCCCGCGTACCACAAAAAATAAATAAATAAATAAATAAATAAATAAATAAATAAATAAATAAAAATAAAGCTATAATTTATTTTCTAGACACATGTCTAATACAAAGTGACACAGGATGATGGAAAATAAATAAATAAGAAAAAAGATTCTAGCAAATACTAACAAAGAGAAAACAGTTTAACTCTATCAACAACATTCAGAATTCAAGGCACAAAGCATTAAAAGGATCAAAGAGAGGCATTTCTTTTCCATAAAAGGAAAAGAAAATAATATAATAATACATTATTATTATATTTATATATTATTTATAATATATAAATATTATATATTATTTATAATACATAAGATTATATATTTATATAAATAATATATAAAATTATATAAATAATATTATATATATAATAATATAATATACATTACATAATGTATAATATCTGTAGTAAAATAAAAATTTATGAGACAAGCACAGGTGCATATTTTCCTTTAATTCTTCAGGTATGGTTTCCTTTTATTCTTTGAACATATTTAAAACAGTTCATTTAAAGTCTTTGTCTAGTAAATCCAATATCTGGGTATCCTCAGTGAAAATTTTTATCAATTGATTTTTTCCTCCAAGTATGAGCCATATTTTCTCATTTATCTACAGTTTTTATAATTAATTTCTTTTGAAAATGGGACATTAAACATTAAAATTTGTCATTGCTGTTTGTTGTTGTTATTGTCTTTTTTTGTTGTTTTCTTGTTTAGCAGCTTTCCTGGATAAATTCTTTTACGGTCTGTATTCTTTTTAATGTGGCCACTGATGTCTGTGCTCAGTTAGCTTAATGATTAGCTAATGATTGGGCAGAGATTTCTTTCAGTTCTTTCATAGCTGTGCCCACAGCCTTGTGTATGCACATGGCCTTCCAGATTTCTAGGAATATTTCAGAGCTTTTCAAAGTCACCTACACATATCTCATTCAAAAGCTTTCTATTTTAAGAATTTCAATCTGTTTGATGTTTCTCTCAATTGTTATTGCTACCTCAAGAGGTTGGGATATTAAATGATTGTGGTTGATTGATTCTGAAAAACACCCCCAGAGAAAAGGCTGTCTGCATTGGACCAGCTCGGTGTCAGGCCAAAGAAAAGACAAGCCTTGCTGGTGGGATTGCCCAGGAAACTGCCAGACAGGTCAGATAATGACACCTATCTGGGAACTGGGCTTTAAAGGCAATCCCACCCTGTTATTTCACCTCTTAGGCTGTTAGGCTGCTGCTTTCAGCATGCTTGTGGAAGTATTGGTTTTCAAGGCTACTGTGGGGTTGATGAAGAGTCATGAAGGCTAGGAAAAGTAAAAGTAACACAAAGCTCATGTTCTTACCAAGATTCAGCCAATTTTCTTAAATAAACAGTCTCCAGGTTGCTGAATATCTTTGGCTAATTTCCACACTTCTGAAAATGTTAATTATGACAATTTTGAGTGTTATCACTGCTTTTATGGAGGAAAGGATTGTTGGAGGTCCTTACTGCACCATTCTTGCTGACATCCACCAACGAGTTCTTAGATTTGACACCAAAAAGCATGATCCATAAAATTTAAAAAATTGATAAATTGAACCTTGTGAAAATTAAATCTTTTCTCTGTGGAAGACTCTGTTAAAAGGATAATAGGGACTTCCCTGGTTGTGCAGTGGTTAAGAATCCACCTGCCAATGCAAGGGACGTGGGTTCGAGCCTTTGTCTGGGAAGATCTCACATGTTGCGGAGAAACTAAGCCCGTGTGCAACAACTACTGAGCCTGCGCTCTACAGCCGGTGAGCCACAACTACTGAAGCCTGCGCAACTAGAGCCCATGCTCCGCAACAAAAGAAGCCACGGTAATGAGAAGCCCACACACCCCAACAAAGAGTAGCCCCTGCTCGCCGCAACTAGAGAAAGCCCACACACAGCAATGAAGACGCAACGCAGCCAAAAATAAATAAATCTATTTTTAAAAAAGGATAATAAAACACATCAGATAGTGAGAGAAATATTTGCAAAGCACATGTATGATAAAGGACTTGTATCTAGAATATATAAAGAACTCTCAAACTTCAATATTTAAAAACCATCAATCAAATTAGAAAGTGGCTGAAAGACTTGAACTGACATTTTTCAAAAGAGAATATGAAAATGGAAAATAAGCATATAAAAATATGTTCAACATCATTAGCCAGTAGATAAATGCAAATTAAAACCATAGTGGGGTATCATTAAACAACTATCAGAAGAGCCAAGTTAAAAATAGTGATAATACCAAATGTTGGTGAGGATGTAGAAAACCATTAAATGTTGTGGGCACCCTGGAAAAGAGTCTGGTAGTTCCCTTTAAAATTAAAAATGGACTACCATGCAACCTAGAAATTGCACTATGGTGTATATATGCCAAAGTAATGAAAACTTTTTTTCATGCAGAAACTTGTGCATGAATATTCTTAGCAGCTTTAATAAAGTAGCCCCAAACCAGAAACTATCCAAATGTCCTTCAGTGACTGTATGGTTAATGAAGTAAGATTCATCTGTGCCATAGAATACTACCCAGGAATAACTTGTTATTGAAAACTGCAATAACTTGCATGAACGTAAAAGAAAGTAGGTTGAGAGAAAAAGCTAATATCAAAGGGATATATACTGCATGATTCCATTCATGCAACACTTGTGAAATAAAAACCACAGAGATGCAAAACAGGTTAGTGATTGTTGAAGGTTAAGATGAGGAGGCAGGAGTGAGTGTGGCTGTAAAGAAGTAGAATAGAGGAGTCTTGTGATGATGGTTCAATTAAGTATCTTGATTGTTGTAGTGGTTACTTAAAGCTATGCATGTGATAGAACTGCATAGAGCTATATCCCTTTCCCACCATGCATAAATGAGTGCATGTATAACTGGTGAAATCTGAAAAAGCTCGATGGGTTGTACCAATGATGACAGTGCAGAATTACCAATAAAATACCACATTCAAATCAAGCAACGTGTTAAAAGGACAATGTATCACAACTGTGGTGAGGATAATTAGTTATCTACTAAATACTCAGATTCCTTCTTCCCTAGTAACCCTTAATTTTAATCCAGTCACTAATATAACCAGATTACAAATTATACTCCTCTCCCTCTCAATCTTTTGGAGGTTGGATGGCTAACAAAATGCAAGGAGAAATTGTGGGTTAGGACTTCTGGAAACTACTGTTATCCAAATCTCTTTTTTTTCATTTTTCCTGCCTCTAATGAGGACATGATGCCTACATCTCTAGTGGTCATCTTGGGACAACGAGGAAAAACCAAGAGAAGACAAAGACTTCCTCCCTTATATCCTTATACTACTGAACCAATGCCAGCAACTGCTTTAGTCTAGACCTGATTATTTCAGAAATATGGGCCTTCGTGTGTTTAAACCGCCATAGCCAGGTCTCTCTTACTAGCAGCTGAATGAAATCCCTAACTGATACAGTGACCAAGAAGGTTTAGCCATGTATTGTAAAGATGGATCAAAGTGAGAAATTCTATCAAGGTAAATCTCTTTGTTAACAGACTCAAGGAGAAAATTATATGATTATTTTAATGGATGCTGATTAAAAATTTTATAAAATCTAACATGCATTCATGGTAACAACTCAAAAAATGAGAAGTATGAACTTTCTTAATGCATTAAAGCTATCTGGTAAAAACTGATGCAAAGTCACATTTAATAATGAAATATTAAAAACATGCTCAGTAATGTCAGAAATAAGAACAGAATAGCCATTATCATTACTATTATTGATCATTATGCTGGAGAGTGAAACTAAAACAGTAAAACAAAAATATGGCTCAAAGATTAAAAAGATAATGGTCTACCTAGAACATTTAAGAAAATCAACTAATAAACAGTGGAACTGATAAAAGAACTTAGCAAGTTGGTTGGATAAAATTTCCCATGCAAAAATCAATTTTTCCTATTTTTCATCAGTAAAAAATTAAAAATCAAAATGTAGAATAAGAAGCTATGTACAACAGTAAAAGAAATCTAAGATGCCTGGTTTAAAAAAAATAACTAAAAAAAATGCAAGATGTTTGTGGAGAAAATAATAAAACTATTCAATGATACATATAGATTTAAATAAACAGAGAAGTATGCTATGTTCATAAATGGAAATATTCAATATTATGAAAATATCAGTCCTCCCCAAATTAGTCTAGCCATAGAAATGTACATAAAAACAAAATGAGATTATTTTATGCAAAAGTTAAAAAAAAAAAGTCTGGTAATAAAAAGTGTCAGTAAAAGTGTAGGAAACAGGTTCATTCCTAAGTTATTCTTAGAGGATGAATACATTGATTTACCCACTTTAGGCAGAAATTTGGAAGTAAAATTAAAAATAAATTTTCTGACCCTGTGACCTTGCAATTCTATTTCTAGATATCTGCCTGAGGGCAAAAGAATGTTTGCTGTAGCATTATTTGAATTATCAAAATATTGAAAACAAACATCATGTCTTTCCAAAAGAAGTTCAAGTAAAACATGGAATGTACATTTTATGGAATACTGTCTATGAATTAAAATACACAATCCATAGATATCAACACACATTACTCTAAAAGTTATATATTGTACAATACATGGAATATGACAACACTTAAATAAAAACAAATAGATAAAATAATTTGAAACAGCACACATATACACTAGCTAAAGGTAAAGAAAAAATGGAGATATGCACCAAAGATATAATATTGATTACCTAGAGGAATGGGAAAGGATACTAGGATTGAGGAGGTCAAAGAGGATTTTAGATTTAGATATAACTTTTTTGAAAATGTAAAAGGAAATTGGAATTATATCTTAGTTGTGCAATTAAAAATGAATTTAAATGGTCTGGTGAATATTGTATAAGTGCATTTTGATGGTGCCCAGTTAAAGGTAGAACAAAATTTTGCATCATGCTGAATTAATACAGGTATACTTAACAGAGATTTGCCTTTGACACAAGGTTGGGGGCACCTATAGGCATAAATCAACCAAATCATGTAGTAAGTGCTATGAGAGAGTTGGGAATAGAGAAGAAGAAGTTGCTGGTATTCTCTTAGGAAATACGAGGAGGTAAATTTGAGTTTTGAATTTGAAGGGAAAAGAAGAATTTTAAGTGAAGGAAGTCAGAGTGAGCAGAGTGATTGCAGGCCAGGGGAGCAGCCCGTACCAAAGACGTGAGTCTAGACAGGGTCTGACATGCTTGAAGGATAGCGTTTGCTGGCTTGACTGTGTATTCAGAGGGAAAGGTCATGGGAGCTGTAAAGAGAACAGAGGCTGGAGATTAAAAATCGGTGCCAGATTGTGGGGCCTTTCTGCAGCAGAAATACGTATGTTGTTTTCTTGATCTCTAAGACTTTCCCCAAATTTTCTACTTGTTCTACCTATTAAGTTTCTAGCCCAAATCCTATGATGCCTTCCCCATCTACCTCAATCTATTTTGAGTTTTTCAGAATGTTTTTAGTGCCTATAGTCTATATACATCATTTTAATACTTAAGTGCCTTCCTTCTGGCAGGTTCTTATATTGTTTTAGGTGTCTTGACCATCCAAAAAAAAAATAAATTGGGTTATATATTTGTCATGTATCGTAAAAATCACTAAAATGGGTGTTAGGATCATAATGGATGCCTGTATGTTCTAAGTTGAACTAAGAGGAAATAAAGTGGTACTTTCTAGGCACTCCAAAAAAATTAGCCATTAATATGGGCAACAGTACAAAGAGTAAGTTCACAGGAAGTAATTCATTTCAGTATCCATTTTATTAGCTCTGTTTCTTTGAAGGGTTGTTTGCCTTCTTTGTTACTCATTTTCATCATTTACAAAGTAGGGATGATAATAACACATTTAATTTTTTGGCCTTTTGCAATATGCCGGGAACACGGCTTTTTTTTCTTTTAAAAACACGTAACAGGTACAAATCGGCACCATGACACTTACATAAAATAATTGTTATATTTCTTTAGTTTTCTAAATCAAATCAAATCTAGCTTAATCACCACCTGTCAGGGTTTTGAAAAATCATCTGACTAGTCCTCACCCACAACCCTTGGAATTGATATGAGCTTTAGGTTTAGTTTAGAGAAGTTGGACTTTGTATGTATATCATTTTATATGCTTATTATTCAGTTTTAGAGGTCAATTTAAAGGCAGGTGCCTTTGCAGCTGAATGAACTCCCTCCATTCTTTCCATGCCAAATTCAGCCTCTAACACTGCTGTAAGGCAGTAGTTCTCAATAGGGGTGAGGGGGATTTGGCCCTCCAGGAAATATTTGTCAAGGATAGGAGACATTTTTGGTTGTCACAACTTAGAGGGGAGGTGCTAATGGCATCTAGTGGGTAGACACCAAGGATGCTGTTAAACATCCTGCAATGCCAGGACAGCTCCCGACTACAAAGAATTATCCAGTCGAATATATAAATAGGGCCAAGGTTGAGAAACTGCTCTCAGGGTTACCAATGATAATGTAGACAGAACCATGGGAATTTTGCTGTTTACTGAGAACTAATGAGTATGACCAGAACTCAATTGATCACATAACCCGCTAGGACTCCACCCAATTTAGATGCAGAGTTCCAACTACATCTTCCTCCTCCCTCAAAATTCTCTAGCTTCTCTCCTTCCTCCCAACTATGATGAAATTGCAGGTTCCTTTCAAAAAATACCTGTTTGGTTCTTTCAAACAAGGACCAGTTCTTAAAGTTTCTTAAGAATGGATCTTGAAACCCAAAGAAGGTGGTTAGAAAGGCTAGAACATGGTAGACTGACTGTCCATCCTACCTCAGGAAAATCAATGTTGGAATTAATATCTCTTTAAATGATCCTATAAGATTTTTCAAAATAGAAAACTGAGACTTGGGAGAGGTAAGGTCACTTGTCTAAGACCACTAAGCTATTAAAGAGCTAGAGCCAGTTAACTGAAACCTAAGCTTAGCAGTTTTCTTCAATAAGAAAAGATCTTATTTAATTATGAACTTGATAGATGGCCTGAAGTCACTTCCAACGTCACCTTGTCCAGGTAAACTTAACGCAGATGAAAAGTAATACATGTTCCCCTGTAGCACATGTTTTAAAGTATTTTAGTGAAATATAATATACACACTCAAAAGTGCACATATCATATGTGCAGGCTTGATGAATTGTTACAAATTGAATCTACCTACGTAACCAGTAAGCAGATCCAGAAACAGTATATTATCAGCACACCAGAAGCCCTCTTAAAGTCTCTTCCAGTCATGAATCTCTTCTCTCCCCATAGTGTAACATCTGTTTTCATATTGGATCATCTACAGGTGTCTCTCAGGAGCCCTTATAATACCAACAATACCCAATTCTATTTTTTATACATTAAAAAAATTGAAGTGTGGTTGATTTACAATGTTGTATTAGTTTCAGGTATACAGCACAGTGATTCAGCTATACACATATATATACAGCCACACGTATATAAATACATATATTCTTTTTCAGAGTCTTTTCCCTTATAGGTTATTACAAAATATTGAGTATAGTTCCCTGTGCTATACAGTAGGTCCTTGTTGGTTATCTATTTCATACATAGTAGTGTGTATATGTTAATCCTGTCTTCTTAATTTATACCCCCTCACCCCTATCCCCTTTGGTAACCATAGGTTTGTTTTCTATGTCTGTGGGTCTATTTCTGCTTTGTAAATAAGTTTATTTGTATCTTTTTTTTTTAAGATTCCACATGTCTTGGCTTGGCTTTTTTAGATTCCATGTCTTGGCTATGGCAATTAATGCTGTTATGAACGCTGGGGTTCATGTATCTTTTCGAATTATAATTTTCTCCAGATATATGCCCAGGAGTGGGATTGCAGGATCATGTGGCAACTCTGTTTTTAGTTTTTTTAGGAACCTCCATACCATTCTCCACAGTGGCTATTCCAATTTACATTCCCATCAACAGTGTAGGAGGGTTCCTTTTTCTCTACACCCTCTCCAGGACTTATTACTTGTAGACTTTTTGATGATGGCCATTTTGACTGGTGTGGGGTGATACCTCACTGTAGTTTTGATTTGGCTTTCTCTAATAATTAGCAACGTTGAAAATTTTTTCATGTGCCCGTTGGCCATCTGTATGTCTTCGGAGAAATGTCTATTTAGATCTTCTGCCTATTTTTTGATTGCATTGTTTGTTTTTTTGACACTGAGTTGTATGAGCTGTTTGTATATTTTGGAAATTAGTCCCTTGTTGGTCACATCATTTACAAATATTTTCTCCCCATTCTGTGGGTTGTCTTTTTGTTTTGTTTACGGTTTCCTTTGCTGTGCAAAAGGTTTTAAGTTTAATTAGGTCCCATTTGTTTATTCCCAATTCTATTTTCTCTATTTTTCATCTCTCTGTCTTTTTTTACTCCTCCCTCCCTCTTTCCCTATTTTTTCTCTTCTTTTCCTTTCTCCCTCCCTGTATTCCTTTATTCTTGGCTACCACAAGTTTACTAAACATGTTCTTCCATTACTTTTAACAAATTTTGGCCAGTATAAAGGAGAATAGGTACTGAAGTACAGAACTATTATGGCAGAAGGAAAATACTGCAAACTTATGCCACAGTCACAGTAATGTTATTTGCTCATCTAAATCCATTACTACTAAGCACCTGGGTTCTATGGTAGTTGGCAGTACAAATATGACTTTTAGAATAAAATCTCATATGACTGGAAGAAAACCATGTAGACTGCCAAAAACAGTAAACAGGGAAATGGCAGGCAGTATTAAAACAAACAAAAAACTCCTGTCCCTCCTGGACTCTTCTTTCAATTCCATGCTGCTTGGGAGTGTGTTTAACATTAAAGATCAATAATTTATCACTTTTAAACATTCCATAGACCAGTTTCCCCCTCACATAGTAAAGCTTGGTAAAATTTAACCACTTAGGGAATTGCCATAGTATTTGAATTACAGAGCATACGAGCCTCTTTTTGAACAGTGGGACTGAGGAATTGAAGAAGCAGGAGTTATACCTGTTTTATAAATTAATTATTCTGCCACAGAGCTTTATGCTAGGATCTGGGGAATAACCAGCCATATGAAATTGGAGTTTTTCTTGTTTGTTAAAAAAAAAAAAACTCAACCTTATTTCTGAGTACATTCAGTTCCTCAAACTAAGTGAAAAGTCCTGCCAAACAGAGGGCTTGCTGACTCTAAGGAATAGAATAAAGACACATCTATCTGTAATTAGCACGTTAGTTGATTTAGTAGTACAAATGGTTACTACCATAGTATTTGAAGACAGTTGCAAATAGATTAAACAGTCCTAGGATCTTCTTCATCTGTGAAGAATTTGCTTAGTCTGTCCTTTCTTCATAGAAAATGCACAATCTGAGCTTTGGTAAAATTTTCATATATGTGGATTAGCAAAGTTCTATTAGATGAAATAGTCCTATAAAAGTCTGGGGAAATTACTACACATTCAAAAGCTATGCCTGGTCATACCAACAAATCAGCTGTTTTTCAGTTGATTTAGCTTCTAAGTCCATCTTAACGTGGCACAATCTACTTAATGGACTATGCTGTGATTGAATGGCCATTAAGAGAGCCCCAAGTTGTTCAAATTTGGATCTCAAGTCTTTTCTCATTGAAATGTGGGGAAAATTAGTTATCTATTTTTTCTTGCAAAACTTTAAAATATGTGTACTCTTGGAGCACAATACTTCTTCCAAATATATTTATGAAATAGAAATTATTCTATTTTACAATTACTTATCAATCTTCATTGAACATTCTTTTCTGGTATTTTTTTGTTGCTGTTCTGACTGGGATTTTGATTAACCACTCAACTGATGGCTTAATATAGGATAAAATTCAGCAGTTATTCCTGAGTTATTTCTTAGTTATTTCTAAGCAGATATTGTTAGAAGAAACAAAACTTTTTCTCATATTTCATAGGTAGCTTATCACATAACCTCTTATTTTTTTAAAAAACAGGAAATTTACACTAAATAATAATTCTATAATTGCTTGAAACAATTTTGGCTCTCAGCTTGTAATACCTGAATATTTCAAAGACAAATATCAATGCATTATATTTAAGGTAATACAATTGAATTCAGGTTTTCAAGAAGGAGTGATATCAGAGTTTTTAACAGATTTTTATGGGGCAAAAATTGGGATTATGTATATGAAAGTATTTTGAAATTGCTTAAAATCAATGTTAATGTTCCATATTTGTCCTGTGGCTTTAGCTGCCTTCCCAGCCCAGAATGTAATGTAACAAGCATAGTATTATCTGTCATGGCTGGAATTAATCTCAGTTAACTAGCCAGTGACATAGGAAGCCTCCCCCACCCTGAGAAAATGGGACAAATTTACAAATGCTAGACTTGGGAAAGACCTTCAGGAAAGTTCCTGAGACTATGGCCTGACCTGAGTGTGGGAAAGGTTGAAGAAACCCCAGGGTTTAGGTAACTGTGTAGTGAGAGTTATTTGTAGAATTTCAGTTTAATGTATTTTATAGTTTTGCCTAAAAATACTCCAGAGGAGATGGTTTCCCCCTGGTGCACTGTAAGACTACACCAAGCAGGACCTAACAAAATATCTCACCTAGTCATTATTCATAGAATGGGTTCTTGATAAGTACTTGACTGAGGAATAAAGAAAGCAATGGTATATAACTCATATACTTTTGGATTTTCATTAGTAAAATATTTTGGAAAATGTCATCTCTATTTTGTCCCCTTCCTTTCTTTTTGGTTCTTGGAAATAAATTGATTTACATGAATGATATGTTATCTAAACCAAATGCTTTAAAGTAGAGTGAGTACCAAGGGGGGGAAGTGGGGGTGGTGGGGTGGTGGTGGGATGAACTGGGAGACTGGGACTGACATGTATACACTGATGTGTATAAAGTAGATAAGAACCTGCTATATAAAAAAAAAAAATCAGCAAATGTGTCCTGACCTCTGTTCTTTTCTCTCAGAGCCTCACCTCTCCACCCCATACACATACATCACATACCCAGTACATCCGCACCCCCAATACACACACACACACACACACACACACACACACACACATGGCTCTTGCTTCATGGTAACAGCTCACATTTGCAAAATAAATAAACAAACAAATAAATAAATAAAACTAGAATGAGTTAGATTAGTATATAGTCTAATTCATTCTTGTCCATTTTTCAAATTGTATTAACTGAAATTTGTAGCACTGTGTGTATGTACGTGTGTGTGTGAATTATAGTCACCCAATTCCTACTTTTATTCTATTAACAAATGTGACTATCACTTGAATTAAATGGGAAAAACTCTCCTAACTTTCTAGAAGTTATACTATTGCTTATATTGAGAGGAAAAACCTGAAGCATCTTTATTTCCTTTTTCAAATGTTTTATTTTTCCTTTTTTGGCATTTGCCTGCATTCAAAAATAGAAGCTCTTTCTGTTTTATTTGAATAATAGTCTTCTCATTTTGTGCTTCATGAATATTTTTCTCATAATCCTTATTAAACAAATTTCCATGTTAAAATTCAGTTTATTTTGCTTACATCTCATGTGATTTTAAAGACATCTTTCTTGAAAATGCATTTAGCTCAGCAATGTTAATGAAAGACTGCATTATAGGCATTTGCAGAAGCATCTGTAAATCATAAGATATGATGAAAATGTTTCACAAATACATATTCATGATTACTTTAAAAACATGACAAGATAGCTCCAATCAGATACCTATTTATTATGAATAATTAACACTGGTTCTCTATTAAAAGCACAAGTTTAATTAAAAAAATTTTCTAGTCAGGATTTACAATGAGTAAATTAATATGCTGTAATTACTTTTTTTGAACTTTAAGTTTTTCTCTGCCTGACAATACAGGAAAGAATGAATCTTTTATAAGAAAATGATCCCCAGAATGTGAATCTACCCACTGCTTTTATACTCCTTTATATCTCTTAAAATTGGCTGTTATCAAGCAATCCAGCGTTGACGGAGCTGGAACACAACACAACAGGATCCTCCCCTGTAGCATCCTGCTGGATTTGTTATTACTGAAATCAAGCAGATGGTGGCACTCTCCTCCACTAAACTCTCTCAATAGAATCAATCAGGTTTACACCAGATGGATGTTTGTGAGCTGCAGGAATGGACAGGAAAAGGATTACTTGAAGGGCTGTTGCCATTCAGGGTTTCACCTGAGTTATAATAAAACAAGGGTTTTAAAAAAGTTTTGCCTTCATTCTGAATCTCTGCAGTGGGGCTTTTTCAAAATTCTTCCCTAAGCAATTCACACTCTTCTTGATCATGGCACTTCTCAAATTGGACAGCTTTTGTGTTACCTGTATTACTTTCCCCCCTTTTATTCTTTTATGTCAGCAAATCACATCTCCTTTTTAAAACATGAAATCCATCTGGTTATGATGATAGGTTGCTTCTTTCTATGTTTCATCAAAGAAGAGCTGTGTATGATTTGATTTTATACTATGATGCAAAATCTCCCTTATTATTCCCTTGTCTCTCACTTTTCCTTCCCTCCCTTCCCTCTCTTTCCTTTCCTTTTTTATTTTATTCTCTTAGGTGAAATACTTTTATGGTAAGTTGAATAATAACCACCTAAATATGTCCATCTCATAATCCCTGGAACCTGTGAGTATTTCCTTATGTGGTAAAAGAGACTTTACAGATGTGATTGAATAAAGGTTCTTGAGATGGAGAGATAACCCTGGATTATCCAGTTAGCACATTGTAATCATAATGGTCCTTATAAGAGGCACACAGGAGTCAGAGTTAGAGGAGAAGACAATGTGATGATGGAAGCAGAGAGATGCACTTTGAAGTTGGAGGAAGGGGCCACAAGACAAGGAATAGAGGCAGTCACTAAAAGCTGAAAAATGCAAAAAAATGGACTCTCCCCTCAGAGACTCATGAAGGAGCCAGCCCTGTAGACATCTTGACCAGTGAAACTGATTTCTGACTTCTGACCTCCAGAACTGTAAGGATATGTTCGTGTTTTTTAAGCCACTGAGTTTGTGGAAATTTGTTGTAGTAGCAATACCAATCTAATACAGCTTTCAAGGAGAAAAATAAATACATCAAGAATCTGTTATTATTGCACATACTGTTAAAGAAAAAATAAAAACTATTAGAGACTAAACATTGAGCACTGAGTGAAAATTTTTCCTGCCAAGCAGCGAATTCGATCCAGCACAAAGTCCGGGTAGGCTGTTGGCATGAAATTCAAGGTAGAAGAATGGGGTAGGATTTTAAAGGCAAAGTTCGATGAGCTGTTACTGCCCCATATTATGAAAGGGACATCACTGAGTAATGTGTTTTGGCTGCAGGACCAGGTTAGTCAGCCATGTAAGCACTGGGCTGGTTGGCGGTGGTCTACTGGGAATGTGTCGATTATCTGGGGCTGACAGCCTCCACCTACCTTGTGACATGCACAAAGTGGGATGTGTCTCCCACTCAGGTCTGCACTAGTGTCAGTAACAGAGGTGGAAGATCAGGGTTTATGGAGACAGTAGAAAGGATGAAAGCCATATGTAAAGTGTTAGTAACTCTATCGGAAAGAAAGGGAAGAAATAGGAGTAGGGAAGTTAAACTAAAAATCATAACAATATAAGACCTAACACTTAAAATACTATCTGCTAGGAATTTATTAAGTACTCTGCATGTACTAAATCATTTATTGTTCACAACCCTATTGGGGGGAATACTATAATCATGCCATTTTACAGATAAGGAACCTGGGGTTCTGAGAAGTTATATAATTTGGCCAAGGTCACAGAGCCTCTGGCCAAGCTAGATTCAAATTCAGGCCTGCCTGACTCCAAAACTGAGCTGTTGAACAGAACTTGCTTTGAATTTGAGTATTACTGGAGCTCATTCTATTTTTTATTTTTTATTTTTTGCGGTATGTGGGCCTCTCACTGCTGTGGCCTCTCCCGTTGTGGAGCACAGGCTCCGGACGCACAGGTTCAGCGGCCATGACTCACGGGCCCAGCCGCTCCGCGGCATGTGGGATCTTCCCAGACCGGGGCACGAACCCGTTTCCCCTGCATCGGCAGGTGGACTCTCAACCACTGCGCCACCAGGGAAGCCCTTATTCTATTTTTATAATTTGTTTACTGTGTGCAGTTATCACTGTTGCCACTAAAAAGGCTAGTCACATTTCTCAGGGACTTAAAGGATTACAAACAGTTCTCTCTGTTAAAAGATAAACTGAGGCACATTAAAATTTTTTTTAAGTTTACTTGTGCAAAAATCTATTGGAATCAGGCAGTATCAAATTGAAAGTTTGGGAGCATTCCACCAAGGGGAGCTAAGAGAAAGACTTTTATATGGAAGCGATGGAAGTAAAGTAAGGAAATTATTTGATTGGCTGTTGCTTAGGGGGTTGCCTTATTTGGGAAAGCTGATTTGGCAGTTTGTGATGGGCTGTACTTTGACTTCGATTTCTTATCTTTGAGGCATTGCAGGCTTAGGTTTTGGTTTGCTTTAAGGAGGTTACTAAGGCATTGAAAGCACCTCAATCTAATGGTCTCCTTGTTTAATTAAGTTAATATCTTAGAGCAACACTCAATTCTAGTTCTTGTATCACAAAGTTTCATTGTCTTTATCTATATAAATTGTTAAAAGTATGTAAGTTTAATATAAACATGTTAGGTTTTGCTTCTTTTCCATTATATTTGTAGCATGAAATTCATGGAGCTGTATTTATATTTAGTGCCCAAACTCAAGGTTATAAATAGTAGAATTCATCATTACTTGTCTTTCTTTTTTTTGTTGTAAAATCCAAAGTTTATGAATTTGCTTAAAAATTCATAATTATAATCTTGTAAATTTCTATTAAGACTGTGAGATGTACTCGATGTTTCATCTGATCATGAAACTTTCTTCAGACAAATGTAGACTATTCAATGAATAAGCCAACTTATGTAGTTAGGGAGTGACAATTTTCCTCTGTTTCCTCCTGCCTTCCTAAGGAAGGCACATTCCAAGGCAATGGCAATATCATGTCCTTGTCAAGACAAAGAAGGAGTTAGATGTATTTAGCAGGCTAATAAAAAGAGATAGACAGGGAGGATCCCCCCTTCACAATATAAAATACCTGTGTATAGACACATTACTCATGGAAGTCAGAGCCTCCCTATGATGGTGGCCTACTATAAAAACTGTGTTTCCAAATAGAGAGGCACAAAGGTGGTAAAGAAACACAGACCACAGGAGGAAAATAGAAGAGAAAGAGGTTCCAAAAGGGAAGTGGCTGCTCTCCAGTGACTCTAATGAGAGAGATGGCCTCGCAGTACAGTCAACAAGTCTAAACTGAAGAACCTTCACATGTTAAGAAAATGGACCATAAGTTTAAAAGAACAAAGAGAAATTTCAGACTTTCTCTATCCTTCTCCTACCCAACAGATTGCATTTGGTTTGGAAAATAAGCAGAACTGAATGAAAAGTTTTGTATATGTTCAGGACTATTTGTTGGCTTAATTGTTAAAGCTACATACTCTTTTATTATCCACTGTATCCTTTACATTCTTGTGACTCTACATGTAGATGCAGAGCCAAAGACTTTGTTATATGAGGAGGTTCAAGAAAGCACTCCTTTGATGATCAAGAAGCACCTACTTTTAAAGAGACCAGTCAAAACAAATCAGATGTAAAAGCCCCGAGATCGAATCAAGGTTCCAGAATGCTTGTGATACAACTATTCCAAAAGAATGTTTACTGAGTTGAACATGTAAAGTCTTCCTGTGGCTGGTGACTAGTAGAAAATACGGAAATAATTTAGTAAGAATTTGAGCATGTTCTGGAAACTTGGAAATGTATGTACATATCACTGACACCCTCTTTTCTTTTTAATTGGGCAAAACTGAGTTTCTTAAACTTAATGCAGCAAGGAGAACTCTATGTTGAGAGCTTTAGTGGTGTCTAAAAAGGAGGAAGCTATGGAACGGTATTTATAGGATTTTTAGGGTAAGGTCTGGTTTAATTTAATTTTTTAAATTTAAGTTTTTATTTTGAGATAATTATAGATTAGCATAAAGTTGTAAGAGATAACACAGAGATCCCATGTATCCTTTACCCCAGTGATAACATCCTGCAAAACTATAGTATAAAATCACAACCAGTATAGTGGTATTTATACAATTCACAAATCTTATTCAGATTCCTGCATCTGTCTTCTACTCATTTGTTTGTGTGTGCAATTTAATCCCATGCATAGGTTCATGTATCAACCATCACAGTCAAGATACAGAACAGTTACACCACAAGGATTCTTCCTGTTGTCTTTTTACACCACTTTTCACCTCCTTGTTACCACATCACCTTACCACCACTTCAAGTGAAGTATGGAAACCTTACCTCCATAGGTCCCTCACCTTCCCCACATTTAAATACCATTGTCTTGAGTATCAGTTGGTGTTGCAATTTTTGTTTCAATCAACAGATATGATTTATAAAACTCATGAGGTGAAGGACAGTCTGTATTTATATTACTTTTCTTTCCACTTTTTTTTAACATCTTTATTGAAGTATTATTGCTTTACAATGGTGTGTTAGTTTCTGCTTTATAACAAAGTGAATCAGCTATACATATACATATAGCCCCATATCTCTTCCCTCTTGCATCTCCCTCCCTCCTACCCTCCCTATCCCACCCCTCTAAGTGGTCACAAAGCACCGAGCTGATCTCCCTGTGCTATGCGGCTGGTTCCCACTAGCTATGAGTTTTATATTTGGTAGTGTATATATGTCCATGCCACTCTCTCACTTTGTCCCAGCTTACCCTTCCCCCTCCCCATGTCCTCAAGTCCATTCTCCAGTAGGTCTGGGTATTTATTCCTGTCCTGCGCCTAGTTTCTTCATGACCATTTTTTTTTTTTTTTAGATTCCATATATATGTGTTAGCATACGGTATTTGTTTTTCTCTTTCTGACTTATTTCACTCTGTATGACACACTCTATGTCCATACACCTCATTACAAATAACTCAGTTTCATTTCTTTTTATGGCTGAGTAATATTCCATTGTATATATGTGCAACATCTTCTTTATCCATTCATCTGTCGATGGACACTTAGGTTGCTTCCATGTCCTGGCTATTGTGAATAGAGCTGCAGTGAACATTGTGGTACATGACTCTTTTAGAATTATGGTTTTCTCAGAGTATATGCCCAGTAATGGGATTGCTGGGTGGTATGGTAGTTCTATTTTCAGTTTTATAAGGAACCTCCATACTGTTCTCCATAGTGGCTGTATCAATTTACATTCCCACCAACAGTGCAAGAGGGTTCCCTTTTCTCCACATCCTCTCCAGCATTTATTCTTTGTCGATTTTTTGATGATGGCCATTCTGACTGGTGTGAGATGAAATCTCATTGTACTTTTGATTTGAAATTCTCAAACGATTAGTGATGTTGAGCATCCTCTCATGTGTTTGTTGGCAATCTGTATATCTTCTTTGGAGAAATGTTTGTTTAGGTCTTCTGCCCATTTTTGGATTGGGTTATTTGTTTTTTTGATATTGAGCTGCATGAGCTGCTTGTAGATTTTGGAGATTAATCCTCTGTCAGTTGCTTCATTTGCAAATATTTTCTCCCATTCTGAGGGTTCTCTTTTCATCTTGTTTATGGTTTCCTTTGCTGTGCAAAAGCTTCTAAGTTTCATTAGGTCCCATTTGTTTGTTTTTGTTTTTATTTCCATTACTCTAGGTGGGTCAAAAAGGATCTATGTTTTCCTCTAAGAGTTTTATAGTGTCTGGCTTTACATTTAGATCTTTAATCCATTTTGAGTTTATTTTTGTGTATGGTGTTAGGGAGTGTTCTAATTTCATTCTTTTACATGTAGCTGTCCACTTTTCCCAGGACCACTTATTGAAGAGGCTGTCTTTTCTCCATTGTATATTCTTGCCTCCTTTATCAAAAATAAGGTGACCATATGTGCATAGGTTTATCTCTGGGCTTTCTATCCTGTTCCATTGATCTATATTTCTGTTTTTGTGCCAGTACCATACTGTCTTGATTTCTGTAGCACTGTAGTATAGTCTGAAGTCAGGGAGTCTGATACCTCCAGCTCCATTTTTCTTTCTCAAGATTGCTTTGGCTATTCGGGGTCTTTGGTGTTTCCATACAAATTGTGAAATTTTTTGTTCTAGTTCTGTGAAAAATGCCATTGGTAGTTTGATAGGAATTGCTTGGAACCTGTAGATTGTTTTGGGTAGTAGAGTCATGTTCATAATATTGATTCTTCCAATCCAGGAACATGGTATATCTCTCCATCTATTTGAATCATCTTTAATTTCTTTCATCAGAGTCTTATAGTTTTCTGCAAACAGGTTTTTTTGTCTCCTTAGGTAGGTTTATTCCTAGGTATTTTATTCTTTTTGTTGCAATGGTAAATAGGAGTGTTTCCTTAATTTCTCTTTCAGATTTTTCACCATTAGTGTATGGGAATGCAAGAGATTTCTGTGCATTAATTTTGTATGCTACTACTTTACCAAATTCATTGATTAGCTCTAGTAGTTTTCTGGTAGAGTCTTTAGGATTCTCTATGTATAGTATCCTGTCATCTGCAAACAGTGACAGCTTTACTTCTTTTCCAATTTGGATTCATTTTACTTCTTTTTCTTCTCTGATTGCTGTGGCTAAAACTTCCAAAACAATGTCGAATAATAGTGCTAAGAGTGGGCAACCTTGTCTTGTTCCTGATCCTAGTGGAAATGGTTTCAGTTTTTCACCTTTGAGTACAATATTGGCTGTGGGTTTGTCATATGTGGCCTTTATTATGTTGAAGTAAGTTTCCTCTATGCCTACTTTCTGGAGGGCTTTTATCATAAATCGGTGTTGAATTTTGTCGAAAGCTTTTTCTGCATCTATTGAGATGATCATATGGTTTTTATTCTTCAATTTCTTAGTATGGTATATCACATTGACTGATTTGCGTATATTGAAGAATCCTTGCATTCCTGGGATAAACCCCACTTGATCATGGTGTATGATCCTTTTAATGTGCTGTTGAATTCTATTTGCTAGTATTTTGTAGAGGATATTTGCATCTATGTTCATCAGTGGTATTGGCCTGTAGTTTTCTCTTTGACATCTTTTTCTGGTTTTGGTATCAGGTTGATGGTGGCCTCATAGAAATAGTTTGGGAGTGTTCCTCCCTGTGCTATATTTTGGAAGAGTTTGAGAAGGATAGGTGTTAGCTCTTCTCTAAACATTTGACAGAATTCGCCTGTGAAGCTATCTGCTCCTGGGCTTTTGTTTATTGGAAGATTTTTAATCACAGTTTCAATTTCAGTGCTTTTGATTGGTCTGTTTATATTTTCTATTTCTTCCTGGTTCAGTCTTGGAAGGTTGTGCTTTTCTAAGAATTTGTCCATTTCTTCCAGGTTGTCCATTTTATTGGCCTGTATTTGCTTGTAGTAATCTCTCATGATCCTTTGTATTTCTGCAGTGTCAGTTGTTACTTCTCCTTTTTTCATTTCTAATTCTATTGATTTGAATCTTCCTTTTTTTCTTGATGAGTCTGGCTAATGGTTTATCAATTTTGTTTATCTTCTCAACGAATCAACATTTAGTTTTATTGATTTTTGCTACTGTTTCCTTCTTTTCTTTTTCATTTATTGCTGATCTTTATCATTTGTTTTCTCTGCTAACTTTGTGGGTTTTTTGTTCTTCTTTCTCTAATTGCTTCAGATGTAAGGTTAGGTTGTTTATTTGAGATATTTCTTTTTTCTTAAGGTAGGATTGTATTGCTATAAACTTCCCTCTTAGAACTGCTTTTGCTGCATCTCATAGGCTTTGGGTTGTCAGGTTTTCATTGTCACTTGTTTCTAGGTGTTTTTTTGTTTTTTTGATTTCCTCTTTGATTTCTTCAGTGATCTCTTGGTTATTAAGTAGTGTATTGTTTAGCTCCCATGTGTTTGTATTTTTTACAGATTTTTTCCTGTAATTGATATCTTGTCTCATAGTGTTGTGGTCAGAATAGATACTTGATACAATTTCAATTTTCTTAAATTTACCAAGGCTTGATTTGTGACCCAAGATGTGATCTAACCTGGAGAGTGTTTCATGAGCACTTGAGAAGAAAGTGTATTCTGTTGTTTTTGGATGGAATGTTCTATAAATATCAAGTAAGTCCACCTTGTTTAATGTATCATTTAAAGCTTGTGTTTCCTTATTTATTTTCATTTTGGATGATCTGTCCATCGGTAAAAGTGGGGTGTTAAAGTTCCCTCCTATGACTGTGTTACTGTCGGTTTCCCATTTTATGGCTGTTAGGTTTTGCCTTATATATTGAGGTGCTCGTATATTGGGTGCATAGATATTTACAATTGTTATATCTTCTTCTTGGATTGAGCCCTTGATCATTATGTAGTGTCCTTGTTTGTCTCTTGTAATAGTCTTTATTTTAAAGTTTATTTTGTCTGACATGATAATTGCTACTCCAGCTTTCTTTTGATTTCCATTTGCATGGAGTATCTTTTTCCATCCCCTCACTTTCAGTCTGTATGTGTCCTTAGATCTGAAGTGGGTCTGTTGTAGACAGCATATATACGGGTCTTGTTTTTTTCCCATTCAGGCAGTCTATGTCTTTTGGTTGCAGCATTTAATCCATTTACATTAAGATAATTATCAATATGTATGTTTCTATTACCATTTTCTTAATTGTTTTGGGTTTGTTATTGTAGGTCTTTTCCCCCTCTTGTGTTTCCTGCCTAGAGAAGTTCCTTTAGCATTTGTTGTAAAGCTGGTTTGGTGGTGCTGGATTCTCTTAGCTTTTGCTTGTCTGTAGAGTTTGAAATTTCCCCATCGAATCTGAATGAGATCCTTGCTGGGTAGAGTAATCTTGGTTGTTGGTTTTCCTTTTCATCACTTTAAATATGTCCTGCCACTCCCTTCTGGCTTGCAGAGTTTCTGCTGAAAGATCAGCTGTTAACCTTATGGGGATTCCCTTGTATGTTAATTGCTGTTTTCCCCTTGCTGCTTTTAATATTTTTTCTTTGTATTTAATATTTCATAGTTTGATTAATATGTGTCTTGATGTGTTTCTCCTTGGATTTATCCTGTATGGGACTCTCTGCGCTTCATGGACTTGATTAACTATTTCCTTTCCCATATTAGGGAAGTCTTCAACCATAATCTCTTCAAATATTTTCTCTGTCCCTTTCTTTTTCTCTTCTTCTTCTGGGATCCCTATAATTCAACTGTTTTCCCAGAGGTCTCTAAGACTGTCCTCAATTCTTTTCCTTCTTTTTTCTTTATTCTGCGCTGCAGTAGTTATTTTCACTATTTTATCTTCCAGGTCACTTATCCGTTCTTCTGCCTCAGTTATTCTACTCTTGATTCCTTCTAGAGAATTTTAAATTTCATTTATTGTATTGTTCATCATTGTTTGTCTGGCCTTTAGTTTTTCTAGGTCCTTATTAAACATTTCTTGTATTTTCTCCATTCTATTTCCAAGATTTTGGATCATCTTTACTACCAGTATTCTGAATTCTTTTTCAGGCAGACTGCCTATTTGCTCTTCATTTGTTTGGTCTGGTGGGTTTTTACCTTGCTCCTTCATCTGCTCTGTGTTTCTCTGTCTTCTCAGTTTGCTTAATGTACTGTGTTTGGGGTCTCCTTTTCGCAGGCTGAAGGTTTGTAGTTTCCATTGTTTTTGGTGTCTGCCTCCATTGGCTAAGGTTGGTTCAGTGGGTTGTGTAGGCTTCCTGGTGGAGGGGACTAGATCCTGTGTTCTGGTGGATGAGGATGGATCTTGTCTTTCTGGTGGGCAGAACCGCATCTGGTGGTTTGTTTTGGTGTGTCGGTGACCTTATTGTGATTTTAGGAAGCCTCTGTGCTAATGGGTGGGGTTGTGTTCCTGTCTTGCTAGTTGTTTGGCATAGCTTGCTGGTTGTTGAGTGGAGCTGGGTCTTTGCGTTGAGATGGAGATCTCTGGGAGATTTTTGCCATTTGATATTACGTGGTGCTGGGAGGTCTCTGGTGAACCAATGTCCTGAACTCGGCTCTCCCACCTCAGAGGCACAGGCCCAACGCCCGGCCGGAGCACGAAGACCCTGTCATCCACACTGCTCTGAAAAAAGTGAAAAAGGAGAGAAATATATATATATATCGTTGCTCCCAAAGTCCACCGCCTCAATTTGGGATGATTCATTGTTTATTCAGGTGTTCCACAGATGCAGAGTACATCAAGTTGATTGTGGAGGTTTAATCCGCTGCTCCTGAGGCTGCTGGGAGAGATTTCCCTTTCTGCTCTTTGTTTGCACACCTCCTGGAGTTCAGCTTTGGGTTTGGCCTCACCTCTGCGTGTAGGTCGCCTGAGGGTGTCTGTTCCAGCTCAGACAGGAGGGGGTTAAAGTAGCAGCTGATTAGGGGGCTCTGGCTCACTCATGCCGGCGCGAGGGAGAGGCAGAGAATGCGGAGCAAGCCTGCGGCTGCAGAGGCCAGCATGACATTGCAACAGCATGAGGCGTGTCGTGTGTTCTCCTGGGGAAGTTGTCCCTGTATCATGGGACCCTGACAGTGGGGGTCTGCACAAGCTCCCAGGAGGGTAGGTGTGGACAGTGACCTGTGCTTGTACACAGGCTTCTTGGTGGCTGCAGCAGCATTAGCATTTCATGCCTGTATCTGGGGTCTGCGCTGATAGCCACAGCTCGCACCAGTCTCTGGAGCTCCTTTAGGCGGCACTCTTAATCCCCTCTCTTCGTGCACCACGAAACAAAGAGGTAAGAAAAAGTCTCTTGCCTCTTCGGCAGCTCCAGACCTTTTCCTGGACACACTCCCAGCTACCTGTGGCGCATTAGCCCCCTTCAGGCTGTCTTCACGCAGCCAAGCCCAGTCCTCTCCCTGGGATCTGACCTCTGGAGTCAGAGCCTCAGCACCCAACCCTGCCCGCCCTGGCGGGTGAGCAGACAAGTCTCTAGGGCTGGTGTGTGCTGGTAGGCACTGATCCTCCGTGCAGGAATCTCTCTACTTTGCCCTCTGCACCCGTTGCTGCGCTCTCCTCTGTGGCTCCGAAGCTTCCCCCCTCTGCTACCTGCAGTCTCCACCCGCAAGGGGGCTTCCTAATGTGTGGAAACCTTTCCTTCTTCACAGCTCCCTCCTACTGGTGCAGGTCCCGTCCCTATTCTTTTATCTCTGTTTTTTCTTTTTTCTTTTGCCCTACCCAGGTACGTGTGAAGTTTCTTGCCCTTTGGGAGGTCTGAGGTCTTCTGCCAGCGTTCAGTAGGTGTTCTGTAGGGGTTGTTCCACATGTAGATGTATTTCAGATGTATTTGTGGGGAGGAAGGTGATCTCTGCATCTTACTCTTCTGCCATCTTGAAGCTCCTCCCTCTCTTTCCATTTTCTATCTTCCTTCTTATTCCAAGATTCCTTCTTTTATCATTTCTTTTCTTTTTGAAGATTTTTCCTTTAGCCACTCTTTTGTTGTTGCTGCTGTTGTTGATAGTAGAGGTATTTTTTTACTGTTATATTGAGATATAATTGACAGACAGCACTATGTACGTTTAAGATGTACAGCATAATGATTTGACTTACATACATAATGAAATGATTTCCACAGTAGGTTTAGTGAACATGCATCACCTCACATAGGTACAACATTAAAGAAATAGAAAAGCAATTTTCTCCTCATGATGAGAACTATTAGCATTTACTCTCTAAACAATTTTTGTTTATAACGTACAACAGTGTTATCTTTATCATGTTGTACGTTACGTCTCTAGTACTTATTTATCTTATAACTGGTAGCTCGTAATTCTTGAGTACCTTCATCCAATTCCTCCCTCCCCCTTGCCTCAGGTAGCCACAAATCTAATCTCATCTTCTATGAGCTTGCTTGTTTGTTTTTGAAGTATAATTGACCTACAGTACTGTTAGTCCTTAGTACACAAGAGAGTGAATTGATATTTCCATACATTGCAAAATGATCACTATGATAAGTCTAGTTGTTACTCTGTCACCATATAAAGATATTATGTAACTGTTGACTACATTCCCCACACTATACATTTCATACGTGACTCATTTATTTTGTAATTGTAAGTTAGTACACCTTAATCTCCCTCACCTATTTCTCTCCTCTCCCAGACCCCTCCCCTCTGGAAATCACCTGTTTGTTCTCTGTATATATGACTGTTTCTGTTTGGTTATGTTTGTTCATTTGTTTTGTTTTTCAGATTCCACAAATAAGTGAAATTATACAGTATTTGCCTTTCTCTGTCTGACTTACTTCAGTTAGTCATGTTGTCAGAAATGGCAACATTTCATTCTTTTTTTATGGCTGAATAATATTCCACTGCATTCCACATCTTCTTTATCCATTCATCTATTGATGGGAACTTGCATTGCTTCTAATCTACATCTTGGCTACTGTAAATAATGCTGCAATGGACACAGGGGTGCATATACCTTTTTAAATTAGTGTCTTTTTTTCTTCAGATAAATACTCCGAAATGGAATTGCTGGATCGTATGGTAGTTCTAGTTTTTAATTTTTTGAGGAATCTCCATACCATTTTCCATAGTGGTGGCACCAAGTTACATTCCCACCAATAGTGCATGAGGGTTTCCTTTTCTCCATATCCTCACTAACACTTGTTATTTGTTGTTCTTTAGATAATAGCCATTCTGACAGGTGTGAGGTAGTATCTCATTGTAGTTTTGTTTTGCATTCTCCCAATGAATAGTGATTTTGAGCATCTTTTCATATGCCTGTTAGCAATCTGTGTGCTTTCTTCTGAAAAATGTCTATTCAAGTCCTCTGCCCACTTTTTAAATTGGGTTGTTTATTTTTTTGATGTTGAGTTCCTATTTTGGGCTATTAACCCCTTGTCAGATACATCATTTGCAAATATCTTTTCCTATTCAGCAGGCAGACTTTTTCTTTTGTTAATAGTTTCCTTTGCTGTGCAAAAGGTTTTTAGTTTCATGACACCTAGTTTGTTTATTTTTGCTTTTGTTTCCTTTGTCTGAGGAAACATACCCAAAAAAATATATTGCTAAGACCATTGTCAAAGAGTGTACTACCTATGTTTTCTTTTAGAAGTTTTATGGTTTCAGGTCTTACATTTAAGTCTTTAATCCATTTTGAGATTTCTCTTGTATATGGTGTGAGAAAGTACTGCAGTTTGATTCTTCTGCATGTAGCTGTCAAGTTTTCCCAACACCACTTATTGCAGAGGCTGTCTTTTCCCCATTGTATATTCTTGCCTCCTTTGTCACAGATTAATTGCCCATATAATTGTGGGTTCATTTCTGGACTATTTGGTTCCATTGTTCTATGAGACTGTTTTTGTGCCAGCACCATACTGATTTGGTTACTGTACCTTTGTGACATAATTTAAAATCAGGGAGCATGATAACTCCTGTTTTGATCTTATTTCTTAAGATTATTTTGACTATTTGGGGTCTTTGGTGTTTCCATGTTAATTTTTGAATTATTTGTTCTAGTTCTGTAAAAAATGCTGGTGGTATTTTGATAGGGAATGCACTGAGCCTGCAGATCATGTTGGGTAGTGTGGTCATTTTAACAGTATTAATCCTTCCAGTACATGAGCACTATATATCTTTCCATTTGTTTGTGTTGTCGTAAGTTTCTTTCATCAGATCCCTATAGTTTTCCAAGCACAGGTATTTTACCTCCTTAGATTTATTCCCAGGTATTTTATTCTTTCTGACGTGATTGTGAATAGGATTGTTTTCTTAATTTCTCTTTCTGATAGTCCATTGTTAGTATATAGAAATGCAACGGATTTCTCCATGTTAATTTGTATCCTGTAAATTAATAAATTCACTGATGAGTTTCAGAAGTTTTTTGGTGGCATCTTTAGGATTATCTATGTATAGTATCACACATTCATAGAGTATCATCTGCAAACAGTGACAGTTTTAATACTTCCTTCCCAATTTGGATTCCTTTTCTTTTCTTATTTGATTGCTGTGGTTAGGACTTCCAACACTACGGTGAATAAAAGTGGTGAGAGTGGGATTCCTTGTTTTGTTGCTGATTTTATAGGAAAGGCTTTCAGGTTTTCACCATCGAGTATGATGTTAGCTTTGTTCTTGTCATATATGGCCTTTATTTTGTTGTGGTATGTGCCCTCTATTCCCATTTTCTGGAGAGTTTTTTTTTTATCATAAATGGATGTTGAATTTTGTCAAAAGATTTTTCTGTACCTATTGAGATGATTATATTATTTTTATTCTTCAATTTGTTAATGTGGTGCATCACATTGATTGATTTGAAGATACTGAACCATTCTTGCATCACTGGGATAAATCCCACTTGATTTATATGGTATATGATTCTTTTAATATATTATTGAATTTGCTTTGCTAATATTTTTGGAGAATTTTTGCACCTGTGTTCATTAGTGATATTGGCCTGTAATTTTCTTTTTTGTGTGATATCTTGGTGGTTTTGGTATCAGGGTGATGCTGGAATTGTAGAATGAGTTTGGAAGCATTCTTTCCTCTGAAAATGTTTGGAATAGTTTGAGGATAGGTGTTAATTCTTCTCTAAATGTTTGGTAGAATTCAACTATGAAGCCATGTGCTCCTGGTGTTTTCTTTAGTGGGAGGTTTTTTGTTTTTTTAAATTACTGATTCTGTTTCATTACTCTTAATTGGTTTGTTCATATTTTCTATTCTTTCCTGATTCAGTCTTGGGAGACTGTACATTTCTATCAATGGGAATTTGTCCATTTCTTCTAGGTTGTCCATTTTGCTGGCATATAATAGCTCATGGTAATCTCTCATGATCCTTTGTATTGTAAGATCTTATGGAAAAACCCTAACAAACTTTTTGGCCAACCCAATACATCTATGGCTTTGGTTGTAACTTCTTTTTCATTTCTGATTTTATTGATTTGGACTCTTGCTTTTCTTGATGAGTCTGACTAAAGGTATATCAATTATGTTTATCTTTTCAAGGGACAATCTCTTAGTTTCATTGATCTTTTTAATTGTTTTTTTGTTCCTATAATTTTTTTATTAAAGTATGGTTGATTTATTAAAGTATGGTCGATTTACAATGATTTATATTAGTTTCAAGTGTACAACAAAGTGATTCAATATTTTTATAGATTAACTCCATTTAAAGTTATAACAAAATAATGGCTATATTTCCCTGTGCTGTAAAATATATCCTTGTTGCTTATCTACTTAATACGTAGTAGTTTGTATCTCTCAATCCCATAACCCTATTTGCTCCTCCTCCCTCCCTCTCCCCATTGGTAATCACTAGTTTATTCTCTATATCTCTGAGTATGTTTCTGTTTTGTTATACACACTCATTTGTTTTATTTTTTTAGATTCCATATATAATTGGTAATATAGAGTATTTGTCTTTATCACTAAGCATGATACTTGCTAGGTCCATCCATACTGTTGCAAATAGCAGAATTTCATTCTTTTTTAATGACTGTTTTTTTAAACATCTTTATTGGAATATAATTGTTTTACAATGATGTGTTAGTTTCTGCTTTATAGCAAAGTGAATAAGCTATACATATACATATATCCCCATATCTCCTCCCTCTTGCGTCTCCCTCCCACCCTCCCTATCCCACCCCTCTAGGTGGTCACAAAGCACCGAGCTCATATACCAGTGTGTGTATGTGTGTGTGTGTGTGTACATCTTCTTTAACCATTCATATGTTTTGGGGCACTTAGGTTGCTTCCATATCTTGGTTATTGTAAATAGTGCTGCTATGAACATTCAGGTACATTTTTCTTTTTGAATTAGTGTTTTCATTATCTTCAGATATATACCCAGGAGTGAAATTTTGGGATCATATGGTAGTTCTAGTTTCAGTTTTTTGAGGAATCTCCATACTGTTTTCCATAGTGGCTGCACCAATTTACATCCCTACCAACAGCGTACAAGGGTTTCTTTTTCTCCATATCCTCCCAACATTTGCTATTTGTGAACTTTTTGATGATAGCCAATAGCAATGGCCAGGATCAGGTAACATGATTGGTTGCCACACAAGGATCACATGCAGCAGCAGAAAATTAATAGCCGTTTTGACAGGTGTGAGGTTATATCTCATTGTTGTTTTGATTTGCATTTCTTTGATGACTAGTCATGTTTAGTATATTTTTATGTGCCTGTTGGCCATCTGTATGTCTTTTGAAGAATGTCTATTCAGGTATTCTGCCCATTTTTAATCAGTGTGTTTGCTTTTTTTTTTTTTTTTTTGCGGTACACGGGCCTCTCACTGTTGTGGCCCCTCCTGTTGCAGACCACAGGCTCTGGACGTGCAGGCCCAGCGGCCACGGCTCACGGGCCCAGCCACTCCATGGCATGTGGGATCCTCCCGGACTGGGGCATGAACCCATGTCCCCTGCATCGGCAGGCGGACTCTCAACCACTGCACCACCAGGGAAGCCCCTGTTTTCTTTTTTTGATGTTAAGTTATATGAGCTGTCTATATATTTTGCATATTAACCTGTTATGGGTCATATCATTTGCAAATATTTTCTCCCATTCATTTTGTCGATGGTTTTCTTTGCTGTGCAAAAGCTTTTAAGTTTAATTAGATCCCATTTGTTTCTTTTTGCTTTTATTTCTTTTCCCTCATAGAAAACTTTGCTTTTCCCTTGATGCTTTTAATATTCTCTCTTTATTTTATTTTATTTTGCCATTTTAATTACAATATGGTTTGGTGTATTCCTCTTTGGGTTGATCCTGTTTGAGACTCTGTTTTCTGGACCTGGATGTCTGTTTCCTTTCCCAGGTTAAGTAAGTTTTCCATTATTATGTCTTGAAACATGTTCTCTGCTCCTTGCTCTCTCTCCTCCTTCTTGGACTCCTACAATGTGAATGTTAGTACACTTGATGTTGTCTCAGAAGTCTCTTAAACTGTTCTCATTAAAAAAAATTTTTTTTCTGTAGTTTGAATGATTTCCACTACTCTGTCTTCCAGTTCCTTGATCTATTCCTCTGTATCATCTAATCTACTGTTGATTCTACATCTAATCTAGGGTATTTTTAATTTTAATTATTGTATTTTTCACTTCTGTTTGGTTCTTCTTTATATTTTCTCTTTGTTAAAAACTTCTTGGGCTTCCCTGGTGGCGCAGTGGTTGAGAGCCCGCCTGCCGATGCAGGGGACACGTGTTCGTGCCCCGGTCCAGGAAGATCCCACATGCCGCGGAGCGGCTGGGCCCGTGAGCCATGGCCGTGGAGCCTGCGCGTCCAGAGCCTGTGCTCCGCAACGGGAGAGGCCACAACAGTGCGAGGCCACATACCGCAAAAAAAAAAAAAACACTTCTAACTTCTCACTCTGTTCATCCATTCTTCTCCAGAACATCTTCATGATCATTACCTTAAACTCTTTATTGTGTAGATTGCTTATCTCCACTTCACTTGGTTCTTCTAGGTTTTATCCTGCTCCTTTGCAACGTATTCCTCTGTCACCTCATTTTGCCTAATTTGCTTTTTTAAAAAAATTTCTATGTATTTGGTAGGTTGTGTTTCCCAGTCTTGGAGATGTGGCCTTATGTAGCAAATGTCCTGTGGGGTCCAGCAGCACATTCCCCTGTGGTCACTTTAGGGCTGCCCTGTAAGTGGGCCACATGGGTCCTTCTGTTGTGCCAGGTTCATTACTGTGGGTATAGTGGTAGACATGGCTGGCCCTTGGTCTGTTTGGTTGCCAGGTTCTGCCTTTTGCAGTGGCTGCCAGTTGCTGGTAGATGGGGCCATGTCCTGGTCCTGGTACTGGACCAGAGGTGGGTGGGGCTGGGTCATGAAGCAATTGGTTAGAGAGTCCTTGGGTGTTCTGTGGCTAGTGTTGGCCCCCTGGTGTGTGGAGCTGGGTCCCAGGGTGGCTGTGCTCCAGACATCCCAGAGATAGTGTCGGCCTGCTAATGGGCATGGCTGTGGCTCAGGGAGGTCCCAAGGCTTGTGTGTCCTGAATCCTGACACATCTGGCTGAGGGGTCCAAGGTGTCCTAGAGCTGGGGCTGGCGTGCTGTTGGGTGAAGCCAGAGCTCAGGGCATTCCAGGGTGGTGGTGGCCTGCTGGTGGGTGGGGCTCTGTCCCTGCCCTGCTAGCTGCCTGGCCTCAGACAACCCAGGACTGGTGCTGAATGGCTAGTGTGTGGGTCCAGGTCCTGGCACTAGAAAGAGTATTCCAAAATGGCTCTTACCAGCACTAGTGTCCTCATAGTGGGATGAGCCCCCCAAAATGGCTGCTGCCAGTGTCTATGTCCCCAGCGTGAGCTCTGGTTGCCTCTGGTCACTCTGGGAGGCTCTCCAAGATCAGCTAGTGGGGCTAACCCAGGCTCCTTTCAAATTACTGCTTCTGCCCTGGGTCTTGGAAGGTGTGAGATTTTTAGAATGTACTTTATGAATGGAGTCTGTTTTCCACAGCCTCCCAAGCTCTCCCAATGCAAACCCTGCCGCTTTCAAAGTCAGATGCTTTAGGGGCTTATCTTCCCAGTGCAGGACCCCCATGCTGGGGAGTCTGATGTGGGGCTCAGACCACTCATCCTTTGGGGGAAACTTCCGTAATTGTAATTATCTTCCCATTTGTGGGTCACCTACCTGCAGTTATGAGTCTTGACTATACTGCAACTCTGCCCCTCCTACCCATCTTGTTGTGGTTCCTTCTTTATATCTTTAGCTGTAGAAGATCTTTTCTGCTAGTCTTCAGGTCACTCTCATGGATAGTTCTTCTGTAAATAGTTGCAATTCTTGTGTGCCTAAGGGAGGAGATGAGCTCAGGTTCTTCCTACTCCACTGTCTTGGCCACTGCCACTACTCCTTTGGCCAGTCTTTAATGACAGGTCTGCTAGGGACAAATTCTTTTGTCTTTGTCTGAGAATGTCCTTATTTTCCCTTTATTCCTGAAGAGTAATTTTGTTGCATATGGAATTCACAGTTAACAGTTGTGCCATTTCTTCTGACCTTTGCAGTTTCAGGTGAGGAATCCACTATCATACAAGTAGATGTTCTCCTAAAGGTAATGTGTCATTTTTACCTGAATACTTTCGATATTTTTTCTTTGATTTAGTTTTCAAAAGTTTAATTATGTTGTGTCTTCATGTGCATTTCTTTTCGTTCTCTCACGTGGGTTTTATTCAGCGTTTTGAATCTGTAGGTTTATGTCTATTGGCAAATTTGGTAAATTTCCAGCTATTATTATTTTTTAAATCTTCTTTTATCTTCACTTCCTCTCCTTCTGGGACTCCAATGTTCCAAATCATTGTCTCTTTTGTTATTGTTCCCCAGGTCCCTGAGGCTCTGTTGATTTTTCTCTCTGTTATCCAGATAGGGGAAATTCTATGATCTGTCCTCAAGTTCATGGATTCTATCCTGTCATTTTCACTCTACTATTGGCCCATGCATCTAGGTTTTGTTGTATTTTTCAGTTCTATAATTTTCATGTGTTTTAAAAATATAATTTCTATTTACTTATTGAGGTTTTCTATTTTTTTCATTTATTTCATGATAATCTGTAATTGTTGAAACATTTTTATGATGGCCATTCTAAAATCCTTATCAGATAATCCCAACATCTGATTCCTCTGAGTGTTGGCATCAGTTAACCTTGTTTTCTCATTCAAGTTGTGATTTTCCTGGTTCTTGGTATGATAGGTAATTTTTTTTTTTTTTTTTTGTATTCTGGACATTTTGGCTATTATGTTAGGAGATTATGAGGCACTTCAAAATCTTTTATTTTGGTAGGTAGTCACCCTGTTTATGTTTAGCATGCAAATCCTAGCCTAATTTCTTGGGCTGTGGTCCCAAAGGCAGTTTAATTTCAGAGCCTTTGCAGTGCTATTTTGGTCTGCTTGATTTATTGCAGGGGCTTTCCTAGTCTCTGCCGGTGCTGTTTGAGGGGGTGGAAGGAATTTCAAGAGACTAGATTGGCTGGTCTTCCCAGGCTTGGTGTACTTCCTACCCCAGCCCACTGCCCCAGTGTCTCTTGTTGGGGAGAAGATTCTCAGCCCAGTCGGGAAGGAGAGCCCTTTTGGGGCCTGGCACTTGCGGTGGTGGGACTTGCCTGCCTGTGAGGGATGGAGAGCACTCCTGGGCCAGGAGCTTGCTGTGGAAGGACCCCCCCCCCTTGCCAGTGCCTCACAGCCATCTCGGATCTCTTGGTGGGGGAGGTAACCTCAGGAGAATGAGTGTACTTCCTCTGCCTGCTATTGTCAGCATGGCTCTCTATCCATCACACTTGCCAAGGCTCTCAGTTTTGCCTGGTGTTGGTGGTGTTTTGATTTAGGGAGGAATCAGTGTCTCTGGGCCAGCTTCTGTTGCAAGGTTGTGTGAGGGTCATGAATGATGGAACTGGATTGCCCTCATCTGCTGGGTGGGGAGTCAATATAATGCCCTGTTGCTGTGTTGTTTCTCAAGTCCAGAGGTCCCTAACTAGTTTGCCTTCCTCTTTACATCTTTCAGAGTTCTCCATTTGTTGTCTGTTGTATGATTTTCAGAGTTTATAATTGTACTTGGCTGAAAGGAGTAGAGAGAAAAAGTCTATGCCACATCCAATTATCTTTTTCTTAATCATTCTCTGGAGAACTATCACAACCAGCTCAGGAACTGGCTTAGTTTTTTAGGTTGCATGATGTGGCTGGATCTGGATAAGAAGGCAGGTGTAGGACTCTGTTTTTCCTACACTTGGCCTGGGCTCAGGGGCCAGTGGCAGAGGCAAAGCCAACAGGAAAAGTGCTTTCCTTTTCTCACAAACTGAAGTTTCTTATCTCTGCCTGAGGGCTTCCTCCAGCTGCAGAGTATGCTCAGTCCATTAACAGGCAAATAGGAAGTGCATTTTAGTGTATCTAAAATTATACTTTCATAAAGCTGATATAAAAAAACAGACCCAAGGTGAAATCTGATTTGATTAATTACTGTTATTACATCAGAAAGACAATTTAAAACCTACATTTTAAATATATGTTTTTAAGCTTGGCTTGAGAAGACTATGGATATAGTTTCTTCTCTAGTTGAGAGGAATTTAACCTAAAAATAATCTAATACATAGAAAGCCTATGAAGCTTTTTAGGAGGTTGTACTAACAGGTAGGCTACCAACTTGGACTAAAATGAACTTAAAGCTTTTCATATGCAAAAAGGGTATAATTCTTATGCAACTGTCCACAGGAAGGAAGAACATCTCAGAGGGCTGAGTCAAGAGTCAAAAGGGCAAAACTATGACACAAACAGAACAATATACTAGGGAGCCATTTCTAGGCAGTAGGATCTGGCCTTAATCAAAGTGCATTCCATGTCCCCAGAGTAAGGGAACCTTGCAATATTTTTCCAGGTGGATTTCAGAATTGTTATGGACCAGGGACTGCTTAGCACTCACATTCCTCTCATTTTGAAAGGAATCTCTATAGTGGTTATTCTATCCCTCTCTTACTATTGCATTTTCGGTGTGTGGGGACAGATAACTTGTCTTTTTACTTCATAGGTCTTTAGATCAAGAGCCACATCCAGATCAGATGAAGACCATGAGATCCTGAGCCGCAAGGTTGATGCCATACTGGATGAGATACTGGGGATCCTAGATTGAGGTGAACATGTTTTGAAAGTGGGAGGCATATGAAATTTATGGTTAGAGGGATGACTCTGATGGAATAAAAAATGGCCACTCATTCTTTTCTCCCATCATAAGTGGAATTTATTTCTTCACTCAGTGAATCTGTACAGACCGTGTGACATGCCTTGGCCAATGGGGTATTAGCAAACAAGGAAAACAGAGACTTGAAAGGCATTTGTCTTTCATGGCTGGGATCCTCCATCCTCCAATTTCCAAAAGCACTTTCTTCACTTCCTTCTGAGCACTCATGGGTAGTGTGATTTTTTTTCTAATTGTCAGTTCAAGGTAATTTGGACTTTCTCTATGATGATCACTGAAATCCAACCAGTCTTTACCACTTCTAGATTCCTAAGCCACTCCCACATTTCTATGTATTTGTTATGGAAGCATTCCATTTCCAGCTACCAAAATCTTTGTAAGTTATCTATAATCATTTGCAATTTACCTCAAAATTTGGCAGTTGAAAAAAAAAAGAATTCTGAACTGGGCATGACATAACTGGGTCCTGTTTCATGGTCTCTAGCAACAGTGGAATCAAAGTGTTGGCCCAGGGCCTGCAGCTCTACTGGGAAGGATACAATTCCAAGTCCATGTGGTCACTTGCAGGATTCACTTCCTTGGGGGCTGTTGGATTGAGGGCTTCAATTTCTCACTGGCAGTTGTATGGAAGGCTCCCTCAGTTCCTTTTTACATGGGCCTTCCCAACTTGGCAGCTTGCTTCATCAAGGTATGCAAGCACAGAAGGCATTAGAGTCAACTAGCAATAAAGAAGGTGAAATCTTTTGTAACCTAATTCTCAACTTTTTGTGGTATTTTATTGGTTAGAAGCAAGTTATTAGGTTTAGCCCACATTGACAGGAAAGGGATTATACAAGGATGTAAAATCCAGGATGTGTGATCATTGAAGGCTCTTTTAGAAGTCTGCCTATCACAAGGAGTCAGGGAGACAGAAAGGTTTGAGTATTTTTGGCTGTCCCTTCTCTGCTTTGAGACACATTCCTGGTAGTGGCTGCATCTCTACTGATGGACTGCCAATACACTGTGGCTCCAGGAACATTATTTTATTCCTTTGCCCTTCAAACCAAGGGGTGGAATGTTTTCTTATCATTGGTAGTTTCTGGTTGCTTCAGCTGCTCCTTGTTATTGCCCTCAAGTCTACTCCTCTTCTATATGTGGTTTGTTTATTAAAGACTCTTCTTCCAAACTCACCTGAGTCGAATTCTGTTTTCTGTTGGAACTCTGACTCATGAAGACAATTTTTGCCACAAAGAAATCTTTATTTTTATGGAGTCAAATTTTCCAATTTTAATTTTTTTGCTTTTCTTTTTATTGTCATACTTTGAAAGGCTTTCCCTCCTTTCAGGTAAGTAAGATGTAACCTTCATGTCTATCTCTAGTATGTTTATGGTTTTATTTATTGTACATTTAAATATTCAATCCACTGAAAATACATAAGCAGTGAATTATTTCTCTATGACTACCCATATATTGCAACATTATTTATTATTTATTTTCCCTATAAGAAATGTCATCCATATCATATAATAAATTCCCATATATATTTATTTCTATTTAAAACAGCTATAACTTCTATGTTATTTAACTTAGATAAGACCATATGTAAAGATGAAAATATTTTTCAGTTCTTTCAATAAAGCTGACTTAATGCTAATTCCCTAAATCCAAACAAAGCACGACACTGATTTCAACTCTGAATACAGACGCAAATGTTCTATATAAAATGTTTGCTATTTGAAATGAGAGTAGAGCATTAAAAACAATTTGAGAATAAAATGGAATTTATTCTGGGAATGCAAAGATGATTTAATACGAAAAAATCTTTCATCAAATCTCATGATTTTAATGTCTCCTGATTATGTCATCAGCTACTGAAAAGACATTTGGTATAATGTTAAAAGTGTAGCAATCACTTTTGACAAAATCTTAAAATAGGAATAAAATACTCTATTAAATTTATAAAGAGCATATTCAGAAAGTCAGTAATAAACTTTAACTAAAATTTGAAGATCAGAACGTCTAGGAAGACTCACTGTTACATACATCTGTGACTCCATATTGTTTGGTGGTCCTAGCTAATGCAATTAGAGAAGGAAATCCACATGAGGAGAGACCAAACTATATTCAGTTGCTAATTCTGTGATTCCATACTTAAAATAAACAAAAGGTTAAGAAAACTTCCCAGAATTAATTTTAAAAATTAGTACGCTGGCTAGATATAAAATAAGTATATAAAGATCAATATGCTTCTTCTATACAACCAATACACACCCAGGAAAGCAAATGACAAAAATAATTCAAGCAACTTTTTTAAAAAAATTATTTATTTATTTATTTATTTGGCTGTGCTGGGTCTTTAATTGCGGCACATGGGATCTTCATTGCTGGGTGCGGGATCTTTTACTTGAGGCATGGCAGGATCTTAGCTGCAGTATGAGGGATCTAGTTCCCTGACCACGGATCAAACCCGGTCACCCTACACTGGAAGCTCGGAGTCTTAACCGCTGGACCACCAGGGAAGTCCCCTGAAATGTTAGAATAAAAGCTACAAAATATCTAGGATAAATTTGAGACATTGTGCATGACATTTACAAAATCCTCTATAAAATACAATTGAGGAACATAAAACAAAACCTGAAAAAATGAATATGTAAATTCAATTTTTTAAAAACAGAACACCTACAAATTTTATGGAGTTATGAATGGGTAAAGGATTTTAAATTTCACATAGACAACTAAATACCTGGGAATTGCCAAAAAATAATGAAAATAGCGAGGATAAACTGTTTTAATGGGACCAAACATTGGTTATAAAGCCATTGCAATACAAACAGCACAACTTTTACCTAAGAGCAGCCATCAATGAATCTAAGTATAACTAGAAATTTAATGTATGACAAAGATCACTGGAAGAATAAAGTTTAATCAATAAACTGTAGGATCACAATTGGCCACCCATATGAATACACATCAGTCAAAACCTCTATCCCCCAAAGCAATCTACAGATTCAGTGCAATCCCTATCAAATTACCAATGGCATTTTTCACAGAATTAGAAAAAAAAAACCCTTACAATTTGTATAGAAACAGAAAAGACCCCAAAAAGCCAAAGCAATCTTGAGAAAGAAAAATGGAACTGGAGGAATCAGGCTCCTGGACTTCAGACTATACTACAAAGCTACAGTAATCAAGACAGTATGGTACTGGCACAAAAACAGAAATATAGATAAATGGTGCAGGATAGAAAGCCCAGAGATAAACCCATGCACATATGGTCACCTAATCTACAACAAAGGAGGCAAAAGTACAAATGGAGAAAAGACAGCCTCTTCAATAAATGGTGCTGGGAAAACTGGACAGCTTCATGTAGAAGAATGAAATTAGAACACTCCTAACACCATACACAGAAATAAACTCAAAATGGATTAAAGACCTAAATGTAAGACTGGACACTATAAAACTCTTAGAGGAAAACATAGGAAGAACACTCTTTGAGATAAATCACAGGAAGAACTTTTTTGACCCACTTCCTAGAGTAATGAAAATAAAACAAAAAATAAACAAATGGGACCTAATTAAACTTCAAAGCTTTTGCACAGCAAAGGAAGCCATAAACAAGACGAAAAGACAACCTTCAGAATGGGAGAAAATATTTGCAAACAAGTCAATGGACAAAGGATTAATCCCCAAAATATACAAACAGCTCATGGAGCTCAATATCAAAAAACAAACAACCCAATCCAAAAATGGACAGAAGACCTAAATAGACATTTCACCAAAGAAGGCATACAGATGGCCAAGAGGCACATGAAAAACTGCTCAACATCACTAATTATTAGAGAAGTGCAAATCAAAACTACAATGAGGTCTCACCTGACACCGGTCAGAATGGCCATTATCAAAAAATCTACAAACAATAAATGTTGGAGAGGGTGTGGAGAAAAGGGAGCCCTCTTACACTGTTGGTGGGAATGTAAATTGGTACAGCCATAAGTTCTGTATGGAGGTCTTTTAAAAAACTAAACATAGAACTACCATACCACCCAGCAATCCCATTACTGGGCATATACCCTGAGAAAACCATAGTTCAAAAAGAGTCATGTACCACAATGTTCATTGCAGTACTATTTACAATAGCCACGTCATGGAAACAACCTAAATGTCCATCGACAGATGAATGGATAAAGAAGATGTTGTACATATATACAATGGGATATTACTCAGCCATAAAAAGGAATGAAATTGGGTCATTTGTAGAGATGTGGATGGACCTAGAGTCTGTCATACAGAGTGAAGTAAGTCAGGAAGAGAAAAACAAATATTATATATTAACACATATATGTGGAATCTAGAAAAATAGTACAGATGAACCCATTTCCAGGGCAGGAATGGAGATGCAGATGTAGAGAATGGACGTGTGGACTCAGGCGGAGAAGGGGAGGGTGGGATGAATTGGGAGATTAGGTTTGACATAACACACTACCAAGTGTAAAACAGATAGCTAATGGGAACCTGTGGTATAGCACACGGAGCTCAACTCGGTGCTCTGTGATGACCTAGATGGACGGGATGGGGGAGAATGCGAGGAAGGTCCAAGAGGGAGTGGATATATGTATACATATAGCTGATTCATTTCGCTGTATAGGAGAAACTAACATGACATTGTAAAGCAATTACACTTCAATTAAAAAAAAAAACAAACCCTCTATCCCACATTATATTCAAACAAATATTCTAGATGGGTGAAAAATTCAGATATAAATCAATATAATAACATTATAATTCAATATAAGGAAACAGAAATTTGGTTGGGGATAACATTCCTTAGGAAGACTAGAACTCCAGAAGCTATATAAAAGAGAAGACAGACTTATTGGAGCAGGTAAGAGTTATAAATTTAGGTATGAAAAGCTGTTGTTTAGAAGTCCAAAGACCTAATGTACTAGGGAAAAATATCACATCTCATATTATATGTCAACAGAAAATATACCTAAGATTTTAAAAAAGGTCAAACACTTGTTAGAAAAGTAGAGGCTATAAATTAGCAATGGACAAGAAAATACAAATGGCACAAATAAATAAGAGCTGTTCAACTTCAAATGTACTTAGAAAAATTTTAATTAAAGCAAAATTTAGACAACAATATCACGTTTCATACTGGCTATGATTTAAGAGCAAAATATCAAGTGCTAAACAAAAAGGAAAATATGAAACTCTGCTATGTTGCAGATGGTAAAATGAATATTTTCAGAAATTAGTTTCACAAAAATTGATTAAGTATTTTAACCAAGCTACTTTGGAAATCTTTCCTATATAAATGAAATGCAAACACACACACACACACACACACACACACACACACCCCAGATGTATAGATATACAAGGGTGTCTATTATAGCATTGTTTTTAGTAGCAAACGCTGCAAATAAACTGAATTATCTAAACGTTTAATATAGCAAATTGGCTTGATAAATTGTGGTATATCTATAATATGGAATATTAAGCAGTTATTTAAAAGAGTGAGATACATCTATGTTCCTTGACCTGAAGGGAGGTCTTGGCTATAGTGCGAAGCATAAGAAGCAAGCTGCAGAGTATTGTGTATGATACGATTCTATTTTGCTAAAATCCAATGAACAGCAATAACACTGTGTATGTGCATGTATGTGTGTGTGTGCATAAAAAGGTGGTGAAGATACAACCAGGCTAACATTTACTATCTGAGTGAGGATAGGGATGTGATTATAATTTTCATTATTTTTTTGTTCTAATTCTTCAGTTACAGAGAACTGCTTATATTATTTAAAAAGTTAATATCAACATCTTGTAATAATGTATAATGGAAAAGAATATGAAAAAGAAAAAATATATACATGCATATATTTATAGACAACTGAATCATTTTGCTCTAGACCTGAAACTAACACAATATTGTAAATTAACTATACTTCAATTAAAAAAGTTAATAAAGAAATATATATTAAAATAAGTTGAGGTAAATATTAATTAATATATCTTGCCCTTTATGAATCAAATGCTCAGCATTTGAATAACTCTAAAGGGGACTTTGCTATTTCCTCTTGGATTACATAAACATTTAGTAGTTTTTAATGGCCAAAATCAATTAGCTTGTGTACTTCACAATAAATAGAGTGTAAAGAATAAAAAAAAATTAGCAGTGTGGTTGAAACAATGGGAAAACATCTGCAGTATTACAAAATAGGTGACGTTGCTGTCCACCTGGTGTTCCATTCACATACCTCTTTCCTGCTACTGGTGCCTCTGACTGTAATAAACATATATCCTAAAGTCCATTCTTGAAGAAACTTCTGCGAGGACTCTGGAATATGAATTGTCCAGCTGAGATAAGAAGGCTGGGCAAGCCACCTGGCCACTAAAGCAACAGCAGACACCCAGTTAAGGAGTCAGAAGAGGGGCACTCATAGGCAATTTTTTTTCTTTATTGATTGTCTGTTATTTGGTCCTTTGCTGCCTTTAGATTTTTCCCTTTGCTTGTGTTTTCAAAACCAGTGCAAGATCTGATGCAGAGCTTTCAAGTATAAAAATCCAGAACCATTTTGCCTTGCTCCACATGTTCCAGTATCTGCAACTGTTTTATGATAAATACTTCTTTTTCCACTGCTTAAATCATGTTAGTTTGGCTTTAAATTTTTCCCAGCCCTCAGATTTTGAATCTTCATGACTCTATCTCATTGTTATTGGTGTCGTTCCTTCTCCCCTGTTCAAATATATATACTGCAAATATTTTCAAATATGGGGCTTACATTTTAATTTCTTAACCACCTTCTGATTAGCTCAATATTTTAAGTTTGGTGATCTCCAACTTACCAAATTTCTGCATCCTTTCAAAGAAGTCTAGCGTAATTTAAAGTAATGTGATGGAGATATTCTCTTTTTTTGTGAAGATTTATAGCATTAGCTTTATATGTCTCAAATTAAATTTTATCTGTGGGATGAGGTAGGCATCAATGTTAATTTTTCTATACATGAAATCTACTTGTTTCAGTACTATTTATTGAGAAATCTTTTCTTTTCACCCATTAAATTGCTCTAGTTCTCTTGTTGAAAATCAATTGAACATATATACATGTAAGTGTATTTCTAGACTCTCTATTCTGTTTCATTGACCTATTTGACTACCCTTATGTCAATAACCACAATGTCTTGATCAATGCCTTTTTAATAAATTTTGATATTTGCTGCTATATGCCTTCCAACACTATCCTTGTTCTTTAAAGTTTTTTTTTTAACTACTCGAGGTTGCTTTCCATATAAATTTTGGAATTATCAATTTCTACAAAAGGTAGATTTTGATAGGATTTAGATTGTTATTGTGTTGAATTTCTATGTTAATTTTGGGTGAACTGAAATGAAATATATTAAAAATGCAATCCATAAACATGGTATATTTACTCATTTCTTTAGCAACATTTTACAGTTTACAGTGTGGATTTCTGAGTTATAGATTCCTTAGGATTTTCTACATAAAAGATCATGTCATGAATAAAGATAGTTTTATTCTCATCTTTGTTATGTATTATATTTTTCTTGCCCTTTTGTTCTATTTTCTCTAGTACACTTTTGAAAAGAAGTGGTAAGAGCCTTGTTCTCAATTATGGGGAAAGTACTCAATATTCACTTTTGTGTATGATGCTATCTGTAGATACTCTGTAAATGTCTTTATCAGATTAAGGAAGCTTCCTTCTCCAACATTTTTGCTGAGATGTTTTCATTTTAAAAATGTTAATAGATATTGAATTTTATCAAATGCTTTTTCAACATCTATTGAGATGGTAAAAGATGGTTTTTTGTTAAGTTGAGGAATCATAGTCTTGATTTTCTAATGTTGAACTGACCTTGCATTTCTGAGATAAAACCTACCTGGTTATGATTTATTAATATTATAGAATTTTTATTTGTTGCTAGATTTACCCTGTTTATATTTTGTTCAATATTTTATATGATTATGAGATCTATTGGTATATCAGTCTATTTTGATGTATTTGTTTTTGGTATCAGGTTAGTGCTGCCCTCACAAAATGAGTTGAGATGTATTTCTGTTTTTTCTATTTTCTAAAAGTATTTGTGCCAATTATTATTATTTTTTTTAAGTTTCACAGAATTCACCAGTGAAACCATCTGGATCTCAAGTTTTCTTCTGGGGCAAGTTTTTTATTATGAAGTCAACTTTTAAAATAGATATAGGCTATTTGGATTATCTGTTACGTTTTCTGTCAGTTTTGCTAAGACTTAACCTTCTCCCCCAGAATTTTCCCATTTGAACCATGTCGTCAGATTTATTAGCATAAAGTTGTTTATAAATTCCATGACTATCCTATTAGTATCTATAGGATGTCTAACAATGTGAATTTTTCAATTCTGATACTGGTAATTTGTATTTTCTCTTTTTTCTTGATCAGACTTGCTAGAGATTCATAAATTTCATAACTCTTAGGAGGACCAAATTCTGGCTTTGTTAATCTTATTATTTGATGTAACTTTATAATGACTTTAATAGAGGCTAGCTTATAGTCATGTAAATATGAACTAGTAAAACTGGAGGTACAGAGATTCAAACACAGTTCTGATTCCAACGTCTGATCTCTTTCCATTTCTCTATTAGATCTCCTATTTCTCAACTAGATTTTAGTTGTAGAAATTGCAGCTCTGTACTTTTTATTTACAGCATAAAGATTGTTATATAGAATTATTTTCTGAATAGGTGTAGCACAGCTTCACTTTAGTTTAAAGAATTCATACAATTATCATTGTAGCTCATCATTCAGCATGAATAAACAAAAGAATAATAAGAGAAAAATCACAAGACTCTTCCCTAATACCATCTATCATTTATTCTCCTAGAGCCATTGGTTGTCAACCTGCTTATGTAAAACAATTTAAAATTTCTATTCTCACATGGAGACAGCTAGGGAAAAGAAGTGGTTCTCAACCAGATAAGGCTATCAAGCTCAATTTAGGAAGTTTTAATCTGATGTCTGCTATTCAATCCATATCTGCTAAATCAAAATAATAAGGGGTGAGCCCCTGACATGTATGTTTTGGAAAAGTTTCCCTGGTGAGTATAATGTACTCCTCTGGTGAAGAATCTGCCTAATTAGTTAAAAAGTTATGTTACGCATGAGGTAAATTATATGTGCCATAGGCTATTATATGTTATTAATAGTATTTATTCCTTTGAGTTTTTGGTAATATGCACTGGGTGGGCTAGCTAATCTAGGTTATTTGTAGGGCAATGAAGGACTAATTAGTTAAATTCTTTGGTTAATACATATATCTTCTATTATTCTACAAAGTATGTCAGAATTGTTGATATTTTATGTTTTTTAACTTGATTTTTGCTGTGAAAATGTGCATATTTCTGTGAGAGAATAAAAGCTCCAGGAACCAGGGGCCTGAGTGTGATGATATGAACAAGACTGGATGCAAGATTTAGAAGAGGCACAAAACTGGCTGGTCTAGCACAGGGGTTCTAACGCTGGGACTATTCTAGAATATTGATTAATATTGATTCTGATTCACCAAGAGGTTACTAAACAAAATGGAACACCCAAACTAATCTTAAGAGTGGCCCAGATAGAACCATAGAGTGAACGTACACTTACCAACTTCTCCAAATGTAAGATAGTACAGGTATACAGTACTGTACATCTGAGATCACCCTTGAGCTGACTTTACTACAAGATGGGGATTTTTAGACCAGTATTGTAAAATTTCCTTCAGGCAACACTTTACCTGGCAAGCCTTTCAACATGTTACCCTCTAAAAGCCACCACTAAAAGTCTCCACATTAGAGTTATTGCTTATAACTTAGAAAACAAATAGTGTTTTAATAAAGAGTACACAAGCTTGCATTATAATTAGTGATACTTCTATTGACTTCATCATAGTTGCAAATGTGAACAACATACTCATATTGAATTACCTGTAGAGTATATCAAACTGTGTTAGAAGGGAATTTTTTTAATATTTATTTATTTATTTGGCTGTGCCAGGTCTTTAGTTGTGGCATGAGGGATCCTTTGGTTGTGGCATGTGAACTCTTAGTTGTGGCATGTAGGATCTAGTTCCCTGACTAGGGATCAAACCTGGGCTCCCTGCATTGGGAGCACAGTCTTAACCACTGGATCACCAGGGGAGACACTAGAAGGGAAATTTTAAACAATTAATTTCTTTTTAAACATTTAATTTCTTTTTTTTTTTTTTTTTTTTTTTTGCGGTACGCGGGCCTCTCACTGTTGTGGCCTCTTCCATTGCGGAGCACAGGCTCCAGACGCCCAGGCTCAGCGGCCATGGCTCACGGGCCCAGCCACTCCACGGCATGTGGGATCCTCCCGGACCGGGGCACGAACCCGTGTCCCCTGCATCGGCAGGCGGACTCTCAACCATTGCGCCACCAGGGAAGCCCTAAACATTTAATTTCTTACTTTCCATAGTCATATAACTTTCAGTAAGTCTTGATAATAAAGACAAATGTAACTGAGGAATAAAAATATAAATGAGGGCAATGTATATAAGATTATAATATTTATGGTTTTAAGTACATATACAACCAAAATAAAAGGGATTATGTTTTTTTTTGCTCCCTAAAAATAGAGTTGCCAGTCAAATAAAGGACACCAGTTAAATTTAAATTTCAGATAAACAACAAGTAACATTTTAGTAAGTATCTCCCAAATATTGCCCTGGACACACTTATGTTAAAAACATATCCCTTGTTTATCCGATATTTAAATCTTATTCAGCGTCCTGTTTTTCCCTTCTAAAAACGGGAACCCAGTTGAAAAAGAAAATACCTCATCTTCAAGGGTTACTAAGGATATTTCACAAAGTTTGTTTTAAACTAAAGATTTTAGGTAACTTATTTGAATTATAGTCTTCTTTACCTTACTAATTTGTTCCTCTTTAAATAGGTCTCACTTGTGTTAACATGAAAATTGCTGTCTAAGAGAAAAAAACTTCACAGACTTCTTATTTTCAAGATCTAATTCATCAAGGTCACTCACACTTACAAAAATGTTTCCAGGTGATTAAAACAGATGGGGAAAGGTGCCAACATTCAAAGAGTTACCTTGACACAATTTATAACTTCTGATAAGCTTTTTCTTTGGTTGCTCTCTCTATGTGAGTTTGTTTAGCCATAGCCTAGATGTTAAATGCCAGAGTTCTCTTGACATTTTGAGGCAGCCAAGGGAATTTTCTTCCTTTCTCCTATAAAAAGGTTCTGTTGGTGCAAATTTAAGCCCAGTTGAGATGTTTGCAATTAACTGTAGAATGCAGGCAAAAAAGCAGCAAACTAGAATAAAAATGCCTCCTTATACCCCAGTCATAAACTTTCCACAGTGAAATCATTCAACAATTAAATTATGCTCTATACATGCTCCATCTCAGATCATATTTTAGATTTTAGATTTCTTATTCAATATATGGGTAGGAAGTTGAAAGTTAAACAAATTATCTACAAAACAATATTTTCTATGCTAAGCATAGGAGCTTTTCTTTGTAACCCACATAGTGTCTTTGTGATTTGGCTGTAAAAACAACTCATTTTTTTCTATAGATGCAGAGAATATAGCCTCCAGTTCTTTTTCATCCTTCTAATTAAATACTATCTGAATAAACTGGAATCTTACTTGAAACCAAATTATAGTATTAACATTCAAAGTAAAATTAAAGAGCATAATTTAATCACTGCTTGTTGCAAATTTGGTCATCATTCCAAAACTAGGAATCTGTCTAAGGCTGAACTATTTTAATGTTTTGATGTAATCAAAACTGAAAACTCATGAAGTTCAAAAACTGCTTTATTCTTGGGCTTATTTTGGTCATAACCAGCTAAAGCAAAGCATCTAGACTTTAGTAGTACCTTTGTTGACAGAAGTTAGAAGTGCTATGCAAGTGGCATTTCTCTCTCTCAATCTAAGATGGAATTTAAGAATCTTTCAATATAGAATAATATTGACAGTTATCTTTATTATAATGGACCCAGCATAAATTTTGCTTAATAAAATTCTAAGCATCACATCAGAGATCACCCTTCTTACTATACCTCCCTCCTCCTTCTAGAATCACTCTCTATCCAGTCCTAGTTAGATGCACATACCCCTCACATTTATCACATGTATGTCTCTACATTCTAGGTTTTGGTATATTTCTCTATTTCCTACATCAACTCCTAGCTCATACAAGAAAGTGTCAGTGTCTTTCATCTACAGTGAAAGAAAAATACATGTTTATGAACCAATCACAAATGTCATTAGCTAATTAATAAGAACAGCTCAATGATAAGTTCAACAGAGTAGGAAAAACAGTATACTGTTAAATCAGAATGAAAAAAGATAACAGATACTTTATGTAAGTATAAAAACAATTATTAGGTCATAATTCTGGCAATTAAAGAAATAAAATCTGGGGAATGAGAATTAAGTTTGGTTTTAATAAAGGGCAGAAAGATTATTTCGAGTTGTAATTATGTTGAAAATTGAGAAAAATATATGTACCTATACATACATATTTACAGATATTAAATATATATTTAATGAGAAACTATTTTTCTTTTTATGTATGTATACATGCATATTTACTCTGTATACATACAGAGGATACAGATATACAGGAGAAACATACAGCTTCTCATTAAACTTGTCTTTCTACATATCCCTCTTTCTATCTCTTATCTCTAAATCCAATGAATTCATGGCATTTTCACAAATTTGTCTAAAAAATTCTATATAATTCTATTAAAATATATTTTAATGCTAATATTTTTTTTATTTTTTTATTTTTATTTATTTTTATTTTTTTATTTTTTATTTTTATTTTTTTAATTTTTTGCTTTATAACAAATTTAATCAGTTATACATATACATATGTTTCCATATCCCCTCCCTTTTGCGTCTCCCTCCCACCCTCCCTATCCCACCCCTCCAGGCGGTCACAAAGCACCGAGCTGATCTCCCTGTGCTATGCGGCTGCTTCCCACTAGCTATCTACCTTACGTTTGGTAGTGTATATATGTCCATGCCGCTCTTTCACTTTGTCACAGCTTACCCTTCCCCCTCCCCATATCCTCAAGTCCATTCTCTAGTAGGTCTGTGTCTTTATTCCTGTCTTACCCCTATGTTCTTCATGACATTTTTTTTTCTTAAATTCCATATATATGTGTTAGCATACAGTATTTGTCTTTCTCTTTCTGACTTACTTCACTCTGTATGACAGACTCTAGGTCTATCCACCTCATTACAAATAGCTCAATTTCATTTCTTTTTATGGCTGAGTAATATTCCATTGTATATATGTGCCACATCTTCTTTATCCATTCATCCGATGATGGACACTTAGGTTGTTTCCATCTCCGGGCTATTGTAAATAGAGCTGCTATGAACATTTTGGTACATGTCTCTTTTTGAATTATGGTTTTCTCAGGGTATATGCCCAGTAGTGGGATTGCTGGGTCATATGGTAGTTCTATTTGTAGTTTTTTAAGGAACCTCCATACCGTTCTCCATAGCGGCTGTACCAATTCACATTCCCACCAGCAGTGCAAGAGTGTTCCCTTTTTTCCACACCCTCTCCAGCATTTATTGTTTCTAGATTTTTTGATGATGGCCATTCTGACTGGTGTCAGATGATATCTCATTGTAGTTTTGATTTGCATTTCTCTAATGAGTAAAGATGTTGAGCATCCTTTCATGTGTTTGTTGGCAGTCTGTATATCTTCTGTGGAGAAAGGTCTATTTAGGTCTTCTGCCCATTTTTGGATTGGGTTGTTTGTTTTTTTGTTATTGAGCTGCATGAGCTGCTTATAAATTTTGGAGATTAATCCTTTGTCAGTTGCTTCATTTGCAAATATTTTCTCCCATTCTGAGGGTTGTCTTTTGGTCTTGTTTATGGTTTCCTTTGCTGTGCAAAAGCTTTGAAGTTTCATTAGGTCCCATGTGTTATATAATTCTATTAAAATATATTTTAATGCTAATATTTTTCATGGTAGAAAATTTGGAAAGTACTGAAAAATGAAACACAGAATAAATATGGTTTTGACTGATAGAAAGTGATAGCAAAGTGGGCAGACACAGTTATTTGAAGCTCAAAAATGTGTGATCCTTTTACAGTATTTTGATCTAAGTATATTGGACGCTGGGCATGTGTGCTAATCTGGACTAGGGAGTTAAGAGAAACAGTGAAGAGGAAAGTTCACGGCTGGCTCTACAGCCTTTTCTCAAGTTTCATCTGATGACTCCAGGCAAATTCTCTTGCAACATCAGCTAAAGGTATTGTTAGTAGATTACCTATACTTGATCCAAGATAAAAGACTCTTAGGTTAAGTCCTGTATATTAGAACACGCTTTTTTACTTCTTCATTGAGGTTAATGATCAGTGGTACTGATGAGATAAAGCTGCCCAGATAATTGGGACTAGTGAAATACAGCTGAGGAGAAATGCCTGGGAAACTGGAAGCTATGTCTGGGTGTCATGAGACTTCTGCTCTGTTCTTGCTGTGCATGCTCCATCATTTCCTGTCCTTTATCTTTTTTCTAAGTCAAGTGAAGTTGGTGCTGGGTGAAGCTTATTATGCCTCATTAGTTTAATTATGGAAAATTTCAAAAGACTGGCAGGTAATGGTTATCTCTTAATGATTTTTAGCAATGCCCTATAAGTAGATAAACTCAGGACACAGGTAAACTGTCCAGCCTGTTGGAAAACAGAAAGGTCAGAAAATAAAGCCTTTTTTAGTTTCCTGAGTATGTACATTGAAACTGTAAATGTTGGGGAAAACAACAAACAACAACAACCACATTTTCTACTCCAGGCAGAAATTGATACTACCAGAGGTAGCAAAGTCTCAGCCTTAGCAGAATATTAGATTGGGGTCCCAAGTAGCAAAAAATGAGATTAAAGTATTGCCTTCCCACTAAATACTACACTTTAAAAGTGCATCTAGTTAATGGCCATTAAGCAAAGGAAGCAGATTATAGATAGGTATAATGGTCTGCTGATTAAAGATTAGATTCTTCAGGTTTATTGACTATGTTTAGACCATGTTTGTAGGTACTTAAAAATGACAAGGCACAAATAAAATAAAAACCTAATACTTTTTTGAAGAGACCATACTGCCAAAAATCGTCAGGCCAGGCTAGCAACAGCTGTGACTTTTAAAAGTTCAGGCATTTCTTAAGGATGAGTTCAGTTTTGGAAGGGATGAGTTTGAATACTTAAGTATCGTAAGTGTACATGTCCCATAAGAGCTATATTTGCTACTTTTATACAAGTTCAAATTTGCTTAAAGACAGAAGTTTGTAAATGTCAAACAATAGATAATTGTTAAAGTATATATAATGTATATATTTCAGTGAGAGTCTGGTCTTTGGAAGGAGTGGTAATGGCAGAACAGAAATATAAAACAAAAACTTAAGGGTCAAGTAGAGGGGGCTATGAAGAAAAAAAGCATGCAGAGGTGGAAGACATAAGAAGAATTGAGCATATTGCATCAAAAGCCACTCAAAGGCATGCCCTCACTTGTGTAAAAAGTTACTAAATTTCCTGAAGTCTTCCAAGACTTTATTAGGGAAGCGGCACTAGGCTCTGCTGTAAAAAGATTGTTTTACATTGATGTTATTTTTGAAGTATAGTTTTAAATTTTTATTTTAAGACATGTATGTATTACTTTTTCCATAAGAATAAAATTATTTATAAAAATAAAAGAAAACCCAACTGGAGGAATTGCTCTAGAATAGGAAGAATACTCATGGTCATATATAAGAAGGAAGAGAGGGAGAAGTGTGTGTGTGGACAATTTTCTGGAAGAAATGGCAGACATTTGAGAATGTGCTGGCAATCTCACTTTTTATTTCAATTAATTACTAAGGAAGTTAAGGAATAACAAGTTATGTAGGTGACTTTAGGTGAGTAGTGGTGATATGCATGAGAAAGGGAGCTAAAAATGGATAAATGAAATGGTTGTTGAGTAGTGTGGAGTGCTCAGCTAACATGAACACCATGACGGGAATTAGCACCTATCCAAGTATGACTTGCTCTTAAAAAGATTTCTATTTCTTACATTGTTCCAAAAAGTTAAATAGAAATGTAGCTATTTTTCTATCTCATTTTCCTCTCCTTCTCTTTTAATTTAACATGGAACACTAATGAAGGGTGACTTTACAACTGTAATATTAAAAATATATATTATAGTTCTGATGAATTAACATTTTTATCATACACAGAAAAACCCTTTTATCCCAAATGGATTTGCCTGGTAATATATGCTCTGTCCTCTTAAATCAAAGTATTTTTGTTAGTGAGCATTGCTGTGAACAGAATAGATTACTAAAGATAAATGAAATTCTTTCTCCTTCTCTTTTTCTCCACACACACATGCACACACAGAGGCATACACACACAATTTCCATATATCTTTGATGATTTTGAGAACAGACAAGCAGAAACCAAAGTCTGCTGGGAGCAAAATTTACTATTACATTTTAAATAGCCTGCCATTATTTATACTACTGCCATTTTGTGCTGTAACTAAATTTGTCTACTGTACTTCATTAGTGGATTAATAGTACTCAATGCTTTCCTGAACCTAAGTGCTGTGATAATTCAAGGTTCTTGCAACATTACTACCTTTGCTATATTTAGGATTATAAATTTACTATATGAGGCTATTTATTTTTTCAAAGCTCCTCTTCAATTAATGTGCACTAGGTGAGGAGTGGTTTGGGAGCAGGGAAATGATGTGGTTAGAGCTGTGCTTTGGGAACATTAATCTGTCAGTATTATGGAGTATGGAATGGCATCTACATGACTTGGCAACCAATTGGATGCTGAGCGGGGTAGGGTGGGAGGTGATGAAGCAAGAAGTCTTCAAAAGTGGCTCCAAGGCTTTTAGATTTTGACTCTTTTTGGTGTCTTCAAACATGACTCCAAGGCCTTGAGTTGTATGTACTATGAATATTAATTTGTATTAATCACAAAAGGAAGCAGAGGAATATCAGGTTTAGGGAAGATGTTCAATGTGTTTTGAATATATTCAACTTATGAGTTTGTGGAGATAGAGTATTAGACAGTTCAGATCTGAGTTCAAGAGGGAGACTGGGGGGATACATAGGAGTTGCTTCACTGAAGTTCATAACTTCATGGTATATTTTCAACAAATGTTAATATAATATGTTGCATGGATGGATAACATAGTAAATAGACAATAAAGGAAAAACCATAAAACATGAGATGCAAACATTAGTGTCAGACCATGAAGACTTACAGAAAATGAAATCAATGTATTAGCTTCCCCACTAATCAACTAAAGGTTATTCTCCCTTTGAATGACAGGTACTACTTGTCCTTCAAAATAAACATTTTTAATATCTAGGAACTCTCTATCAGGGTCTATCAAGGTTCATTCTTTACTCTCTTGCTTCCACCCTATAGTTTTCCTAATTCTTCCCTGGCTAAGCCCTTACTGCTTAGGGACCACTAGTACCTCTACTGTATGAACTCTGAATAATGACTTTTGTGTGTGGCAGTGAGTCTTCTTGGCCCGTTACATTATAATAATCTCTCTCGATGGATTTTCCCAGTACCTCCAACACCTATCGATACCCTGGTGGAAGTACAGACTTCTGCCCACTTCATGTAGCTTTTTGTTTTCTATTACCTTGATCAGCAGATTTAACTGCTCAGTAGCCTTGAACAAGTTCTTGCTTCTCAGCCCAATCACACTTGAGCTTCTGACCCCTGTACCACTACCACTAGAAGGAAAGATCTCTTAGGCAGAGAACTGGGCAAATGTGCAGTTCACCTCCTATTTCTTCCTTCTTTCATGAATTATGATCCTGCTTTGCCTGTTTTCTAATGCTCAAAAAGTGAGATGCTTTATATATTTTGTTCAGTTTACAGTTGTATATGGTGGGAAGGAAATTCCTGTAGTGTAGATATGCCATCGTGGCTGGACATAACACTCCCCAAGGCTACACAATTTCAATAAATAAATGTTTCTTAAAATATCCAAATTCATTTGTGTGTGGTGGTTCTCGAGACTACCTGCAGATTCAGCAATCCACCAGGAGGACTCATCATATAGTCATCTCATGGTTGTGGTTTATTGACATTACAGCAAAAGGATACAAAGCAGAATTGGCACAGGGAAAAGGCTGTAGGGTGAAGTCTGCAGGAAACCAGGCACAAGTATCCAAGAGCCCTCTCCCAGTGGAGTCACAAAGGATCACTTAATTCCTCCAGCAATGAGTTCTAACAACAGGAGTGAAATGTCTACCAAGGAGGCTCATTAGCAATTCAATGCCCAGGTATTTTGGATTCAGTTCCCTAGGCCTAGCATGTATCAAAGTTCCAGATTCCCATAAAGAAAGTGTTTAGTATAAACCGTCTTGTTTGCACAAACTTTGGGCCCAGTGGGCCACGATATCATTTAGGAAATGGTCGGAACCCTCCTAAAACAGTAGTTCCTCGACGACAGCCAAGGGTAAACCTTGCAAGTATCTAAGAATAGCAGTCTCAGACTTATGATAACTCTTTTCTGCACAATTTAATATCTTTTTCACCGAGATATAGAACTTAATATGATCTACTTATTTTATGAATCATGTCCCTCTATCTTGTTTTTCTGCCTGAAATTTTAGGCTTATGTTTTTCAAGAACAAAATAAACCACATATTTGTTTTTCAAGTAATAGTAAAATATACTGATGTAATTGACTATATATATATAGATAGGTATACAGTCCATCTTCGTTGTTTCCAGATTCCATATTCGCCTACTCATTAAAATTTATTTGTAACCCCAAAATCCATACCCTTGGCTTTCATGATTATTTGTGGACGTGCACTTAGTGGTGAGAAATTTGAGTCCACCAATACACATATTTGTAGCTGAGGTCACACAAGGCTGGGTTCTGCATCCTTGCTTCAGCTCTCCTGCGAAGATGACCAGAGGATTAAGGGAGTAGGGGGCAGTGCAGCATAGAGCAGGAAGCTCTAGCTCCGAGCAGGTTGGACGGTGTTTAAGTCCCCAGTCTGGCACCTGACAGAGGTGGTGGCCTCAGGCAAGTCACTTAAAACTTTTGAACTTTGTTTTCTTTTTTGTAAAATAAAGAAAATAGAATGTACCGGAATGAGTGATTTTTAGGATTTAAGATTATAATCTATGTGAGAGATATGTGTATTTCCCCTATGTGTATTTCAGTATTCACGAATTGAGTGTTCCCAGTGACTTTCTAGAATATAACTATTGTGAATGAGAATCAACGACATCTTTTTATCCCATTCCTTCATCCTGTATTGGATTTTCTTCTTGCTGAAGTTCAGGCTTTATAGATTTTATTGTGTGCCCAATACTGGCAAGCTATCTTAACCTTTTTCAACATAGAGTGAGTTAATTTGCCCTCCTTCTAGAGTAATAATTAGTAGGGTATCAAGTTTTAGATTTAGGTTGACAATTTGCATACATTATTCCATTTTTTCCTGGCATGATTGAGCTGATAAGAAAACTGCTGTAGGTATAATTATTGTTCCTTTGTAAGTCATCAGTTTTTTTCTGCAGGTGGCTTTTAAGATTCTTCTCTTTATCTTTGAGATTCTGCAATCATGCTACAATGTATCTATATGTTGATTTATTTTTATTACTCCTGCTTAGCTCTCAGAGTCCTTCTGGAGTACTAATTAATTTATTTATTCCTACAAAATTCTTTACCTTTACCTCTCGAAATATTGCTTTCTCACTAATTCCTCTATTTTTCTTCCAAATCTCATATGCTAAATCTCTTAACTGACTTCATATTTTTAAATGATGTTGCATTTCTGTATGCGTTCTTGGTTTTCCAATATATTGATTCTTTTGAAGTTTCCAATCTAGAGCTTATTTCTTTTTGCATTTAAAAAATGCTAATGACTATATTCTTATTTCCAGTACTTCGATTAAATAATCTCATAGACTCATTCCTTTTTAATCTATTTCAGAGTTTCTTGCCTACTTTTATGGGTATTATTTCTTCAATTATTCTTACCCACTGAAATGTATGCTCCATGAAGGTAATGATTTTTGTGTGTCTTGTTTTATCTGCTCTATTCCAAGCACCTAGGATTGTGTCTGCCACTGAATAGGAATTTCACAGATATTTAATGAATATCATTTAGGATTCTAAAATATTTAAAGTATTTTGCCCAAACCATTCTAATTTTTTAATGTCACCTGAAATAAAGTCACTTCCAAACTGTTGATTTTTTTTTCTTATTGTTATTTTTCTTATGTGTTTTGATTTGCAGATTTTTTTTTTAATGAAATGTTCATATATTCCTCTCTCTCTCCTGGCAGTTGAGGATCAAGCTATCTTACTTCTTCTATTGCCACTTCAGGCTTTATGTTGCATGACAATACTGCAGATACCTTCAAGAGCGTCTCCAAGCTAAATGGTGTCTTGGTTCAATTTCTGGGCAAGTGGTCACACTTATGTCCTCTCATTCTCTCTAAAAACAGTTTCATATAAGCCATAGACCCAACCAGTTGGTCAACAGCTTTTTTTTTTTTTTTCCAGCACCTGCTCAAAAGTTGGAAAGGTGGTAGGCAGCATTTTAGAAGTAAGCTTGGCTCTGGACACTCTTTTTTTTAAATTGAAGTACAGGTGATTTACAATGTTGTGTTAATTTCTGCTGTACAGCAAAGTGACTCAGTTATACATATATATATATATATATATATATATATAATATATATATACATAAAATATGTTCTTTTTTATATCCTTTTCCATTATGGTTTATCCCAGGACACTGAATATAGTTCCCTGTGCTATACAGTATGACCTTGTTGTCCGTCCATTCTAAATGTAATAGTTTGCATCTAGTAACCCTAAACTCCCAGTCCATCTCTCCCCCATCCCCCATTCCCCCTCCCCCTTGGCAACCACAAGTCTGTTCTCTATGAGTTTGTTTCTGCTTAGTAGATATGTTCATTTGTGTCATATTTTAGATTCCACATATAAGTGATATCATATGGTATTTGTCTTTCTTTTTCTGACTTACTTCATGTAGTATGATAATCTCTAGTTGCAGGGTCACTGACTCTTCCTCACCTCTTGGCATGTGGGATCTTAGGCCCCCAACCAGGACCAGGGATCGAACCCGCGCCCCTTGGAAGTGGAAGCACGGAGTCTTAACCACTGGACCACCAGGGACGTCCTGGTCACTGACTCTTAAAGAGCACCTTTAGTCCCCATTATTAATTAATATAATTTAATTTCCAGGTGTTTCTGTTGGTTTTTGGAGCCCAGGAAGCTTACACCTTCTGCTCCTAGAAGCATTTTGTATTTCTGTTTTGTTCCATGTCCTAAGGAATATCTAGCTTGTTTATGAGACCAGAAATATTTAAATATTTTTTCTCTTTTTATAGGCTTGGTTTTAGCCTAGTAGTTCTCTAAATGTAAATATATCATGAATTTTACCCTAGTTCTTTATTTTTTCTCCATCCACATTCATTTCCTTCCTCTCTTGCATGTTAAGTGCTCTCTGTGCTGGACTATTTCCATTACCACATATACATGCTGTAAAATTTTCCATCTTACTAAAACCCTCCTTTATCTCACATCTCCCTCCAGCTACAGTTCACACTTTAATTTGGCTTTACATCACACACCTCACAATGGTTGTCTATACTGGTCAACTCCATTTCTTCTCCTATTCTGCTCTCAATGCACTCTACTGCCTCACTGAAACCATGCAGCCCTGCACATCCCCAAGTCACGGATTGTCAGTCTCATGTGGCATATAGGAAGCATTTGACACAGTTGATCACATCTCCCTTCTTAAAACTTTTTCTTTACTTCAGTTCTCCTGAGTGTCCTTTGCCTCACTTTTCACTCATTCTCAGGCTTTTTGCAGCACCCTTATCAAGTTTTTGGATATTTTTATTAATGTCTGTTTGACCCAGGAATCACATTCAGACATCTTCTGTATTTATATTTACTCCCTAGGTGATCTCATGCAGTCCCATGCTTTCAAATGCTATACATATGATCATAATGCAATTATTTATAGTTTTAGGCCTACCTTTCTTCTTCAGTTGGGACTTCACATCCCTTCTTGGATTTCTATTAGGTATTTTAACCTTAATATGTCTAAAATGAGATTGTTGATTCCTTTTTGAGCCCCTGTTAAAATTACTCCTTTCCCCATGTCTACTATCTCAGTAAATGGGACCTATATTCAGTTGGATTAGGCAAAAATACCTTGTAATCTATTGACTTCTCTCTTTTTCTCAGAAACTACATCTAGTCCATCAGAAAATCCTGTTGGCTTTATCTTTAAAAACATATTCACAATCTGACCATTTATTACAATCACCATGGCTCAATGATGTTTAATTCTCCATAATCTCTCACCTGGATAGCTACTTAATTCATTTTCAGTTTTCCCTTTTTGTTCCCTAGATCCTATTCTCCACACAACTGCCAGAATGTTCCTTCTAAAATGGAAGACAGATTACTTTACTCCCCTGCTCATAACCTTCCAATTGCTTCTTATCACACACAAAAATCCGAAGTCCTAAGGTCTATATGATTAGGATCTGTCTGCCCTTCTAAGCTCTATAGGATTTGGTCCTGGCTACTTAACTACTTATTTGATGTTATTTCCTAGAACTCCTGCTCACTCACTGACTTCTGGACACACTGCCCTAATTTTTCTTCCAATAATACATCAAATTTTGTCTTTTCTCTACATGTGTTAGCAATGCATATTAGCTTCTATTTTATCGGTGAACAGGGTAATGAAGCCAGCACAATGCACTGGGTCTAAATGTGATTTTTCTTAGCCAAAGGGAGCCAAAATATCAAGAGGTTACTTCAGCAGGAAAGCTTTGCTTTGGTCAGCTGGTACATTAGAGGTAAGAACCTACGTTAAGAGAGAAAAAGGCTCCTTTCCCAGCATCCCTCACCTAGCCAGATGCACCCCCAGCCTTGGGTAGCTCTCAGCCATGTGGGTTGGACCCACTCTCAAGCCCATCGAATGACTGGCCCATGCTCTTAGAAACTTATTGTCTTCTGCACTCTCTCAGCTCTTGACAGCCCTGTTCTGATATTAAGCATTGCCAACTGATTTTCAACCTATTGTTTTTGTGAACTTTAAATATTCACTATGGTTACCTTCATTCAAACTTAGCTACCTGCCTGGGTGACCCAGTTTGTGGTACCAATGACTTCTACATTCTCTGATTTCACATTTGTACAGATTTTGCATGATCTGCTCTTAATCTTAATTCCCCTTTAAGGCCATATTTTTGCAGAAAGCAGTTCTACCCTCCACCACAAGTATAAATACAGTAAAAATAGCAGAAACACCTCATTTTCCTGCCTCTGAAACTTGGAATATGTGGTTTCCTCAGTCAATGATACTCTTCCAAGTGGCTAAGAGTGTATCTGTAACTTAGCTGCCTGCATTTGACTGCTTTCTCCATCACCTACTGATTTTGTGATATCTTAGGGAAGTGTACCTTTGTTTATTCACCTATAATAGTAAGTACCCCAGAGAATCACTGTGATAATTAAATAAATTAATGAATGTAAAGCATTTAGATCAGTGTCTGGTATGTAATAAATATTCAGTAAGTGTAATAAGTGTTTGCCATATTTCATTCTTTTTCCTAAATGAGGTTGGAAATCAATGGGATGAGCAGTAAAGCATTTAAGAATGCCAAAAAGAACAATAGCTAAATACAAGCTACTTACTAAATAAGTAAATGGAGAGATCCTTTATTTTTAATAATAAGGAGAATTTTAATCTTTCTGATGTAAATGTTTCCTGAATGAAGCCTGTAGACCACCATGTAGCCTTAGAAGCACTACTTTTGTTAGTGTGTGTTTCTAGCTAGGTGTATAAATCTCTCAGTGAAAAATACATCTTGAAGCAGATAAATTTAATAAGATAGAAAATATAAAACAACATTTTAGGGCTTCCCTGGTGGCGCAGTGGTTGAGAGTCCGCCTGACGATTCAGGGGACACGGGTTCGTGCCCCAGTCCGAGAAGATCCCACATGCCACGGAGCGGCTAGGCCCGTGAGCCATGGCCGCTGAGCCTGTGCGTCCGGAGCCTGTGCTCCGCAATGGGAGATGCCACAGCAGTGAGAGGCCCGCATACCGCAAAAAAAAAAAAAGAACATTTTAACAGAGAGCATGGCATTAAAATCAAGAATCATTTTTGAGCCTCTAGATTATTAAAAAAAATAATTAGTGACAAAAGCCTTGAAATTACTGTGTGTATATTAAAGAAGTGACATTTCTACCATAAAAATTTCTTTTTTAGGATCTGGTGACTTGGTCATAAAAACTGTCTTGGGGCTTAAACCTGGCATATGTTGTGTTCATTTGAAGCATAAATGGTTTTTCATTAGTTAGACATTTTCACTGTTAAATTTTGAAAAGCAGGAAAAAACATTACTTTTATATTTCTAATTTATTAAACTCTAATGGAAAGTACAGTTTTCTTAAAATGGAAATTTTTGTTTCAGAAGTCATGATTAAATTTTGAAGACTGCAAGGCAACACATGCACATAAACTTAATGGGAATTCTAGATTATAATTAGCTTAGCAATAGCATGTTGTGGCAGAGGAAGAATTTGAAGACCAAATAAGACATGTGGTAAATAGTCACTGGTTGGGCTGACACACCACAGGGGCTTCATTAAGGCTAATAACTGTACTATTCCTTTTGTAAAATTTGTAAATTTTAAGTACACTCAATTAGAATTAATCTCACATTCAAGTAAGGAAAATAACTGCAAATGTATCGCTGCTTTAAAAACATAACTTCCTGATGATACTGAGTTATAGAAATATGTGTTGAAGAGAAAATTTACATAGCTTAAGCTGAATGGTGTTGATTAACCCTGTGTGCCATTTGGGTAAAATATTTTTTTGAAATTATACACTGAAATGCCTGTTGGTAATCAGAACAGAATTATGGATATTGAAAATTATTTCTGTTCCCCCTAATCTAAACTTTTGCTCAAATTGCCCTTAGTGCAGCACATTATGTGAATATACTATATATAAGTTTGAGTTTACAGGTTTTGGGGTAGGATTTCTCAAGTCAAATATTCAAGGGGCAAATGTAACTTTTTACTTGTTTATTGAACAACCTCTGTTTTTTGAACATGTATTCTGACTGATGGCTGATAACTGACTCTAATCAGCTTCAGGTAAGCTCTGACATCTCATTATTTTTCATTTCAATTGTAATCAGTCAAATCAGAGACATCCAAAACTTCTTCCCATGATGGTTCGTCCAACTGTCGATGATGGGTGTGGCATATCCTCTGTCCTATGCTGCCAAACTGAGACAGGGCTCATTCTAAGGTCTCTGATTGTGAGCATTTTGTCTCACTGGCATCTGAAGCCATGTTTAAGGTCCCACTGTGCCTTTTGTTGGTTGGCTGTGGACTCTCATGACTATTTGGAGGGCTTTTTCAATTCCTCCAGCTATCTCAGACTTTCCACAATCCTCTCGAGGAGGGTGGTGAGTTAGGAAAATTTCATTTACGCTTTCTTCCTCTTCTATGGCTGTAGGAGACTTGAGCACGTGCAGGTTAAGGGACTTTCTCAGATTATCTCCGTGTGGCATTTCTCGGTCACAATTTCAATTTACTGTCATTAAACCATGCTGGTTTTAGAGACTTCCCTCTGAGGCTTGGCATCTTTAACCAGAAAGTGAGGCTCATGTATCCTTCTGCTTTAGATCCTTATCCAAAATATCTGGAATTTCTGCTATTTCCTATTATCCGTTACCATGAGGTTAGGTCCACATTGAGTCATGTGGGTTCAGGGTGCCTTCTTAGATATCATAAGAGCATTTAAAACTCTGCTGGATACTTCTTATTTGCTCCTTTGGATCCATTTCTGTACCATTTACCACTCTGTGCACTAGAAGGCTGAATTATTTGGATTAAGTCCATGGGAACCCTTGCTCTCTAGGTTCTATCTCTTAATGGGGACACCAGTGAGAGACTGGAGGGGTAAGAAGAGAGTACTACTAGGGTAATCATTCTCCCATTTCACTCCTACCAGGTTGCTGAAGGTCAGAACTCTTGTCAGACATCCTCTTCTAGGATTACATCTCAGTTTTCTTCATTCTGCTAACCTCTGTTTCCCATTACATCATCAGGCTGTGGTGGTAACAGCTCCCCTTTTTGTTATTCCCAGGAATTTTCACTAATAATTTGGTTTCCCTTAAACCTACTTACATGTTGTGAATTGTCCCTTTATTTAGCTCTCCACATTAACATTTTAGAATGCCTTCTTTTTGCTGATCATACTTTGTTACAGTAGAGTTGACCTTTGAACACCATGGGTTTTATTCAATATATAGGGCACTACAGTCCTCCACAATCTAATTTGAGGGTGGTTGAATCTGCATTCAGGGACCATGGATACAGGGGTCTACTGTGAAGTTATAGTGGATTTTTGACTTTGCCAAGGTTGGCACCCCTAACTTCTGAGTTGCTCAAGGATCAACTGGATTTGATAGCAGAAGTGACTGTGGTCCCAGAAAACAGAACTTCAAATTGAACTTCTGAAATTGGTTTTCTCACCTAGCTAAGGAGCACTAGTGAATACTGCTCACTAGAGAGAAATGTAACAGTAATATGAGTCATGTGATGGCATTATCGATATTCAAATTGTTACTAGTGGTAGCATAAGATGAAGTCTATGTGGAAAGTAAGGTATTGGGAGATAAAGTGGATTTGTTAACTAGTCCTGTGGAAACAGTAATGATTATAAAGGCTAGGTGATCACTTGACTTTTCATATGATCCTGTATAGCATATACAGAGAAATGACAAACTGAGGGCCTTGAATGCTAATTCAGAACATGAGTGGAAAATCAGAAAGCTTCTATGTTAGCTTTCAAGGAACTCCTCATCTCCTGAAGTCTCAGGGAAAATATGGCTAAGGATCAAGCCTATGGCTTGACTCTAATGAAGGCAGAGATCCAGCACCAATTAAGAGCAGGACATTTTCAGGGCTCTTATGCTAACCCAAGGGCATTGATGGAGAAAGGATTAACTGAGCAGTAAAAAGGAAAACATTGGACACAGGTGAATCCTCAATCTCCATGAACCTCCCTTCATGTCAGTCATTCCTTTGCTTATAGCACCTTCCTGTCAGATAAAAGGTGAAAACAATGACCATAATGAACAGCACAGGTAGAGTGACAATCAAATGAAGTGTCCCATAGGAAACTGTGTTGTAGTCCTGTTGTTTTGGGGGTCTCTAGGAATAAAACAGTTGGGCAGCCTATAAGGTGCTGTTTTACACATATAGGCAGAAAGTCTCTAGATTTATTGGGCAAAAACCAAAATCATGTCTCTTAAGGGATTCATATAATCTTACCTACTTTCAGACCTCAGCCAGTTCCCAGAAATAAAATATCTTAACTGAGCAATTGCTAGTACAGACTGACTATTTCTCTAAACCTTGCACACAAGGACCAATGGTCATTACCACATGCACTGGGTTAAGGAATTTACCCAGAACTTCTGTACATTACTAGGCCCTGCTATCTCTGGAGACCCAAAATGCCATAAAGTATAACAGTCAGAGTGAGGACTACAGAAATTCTAGGTGATACATGGAACTTGTCCTCCTTTCTCCTTCCACTAGTTTCATTGTGACCATATACCAATCACGTGGTTATTACCCTAATCCAAAAATGTATAGTGCAAATGGGATATATTTAGCATTTAGTAGAATCTCAGCAGTGATACTGTGGCCCATGAAGTGGTAGTTATTATGGTGTAAAAGCCAAGTGGAAGCCCCTTTACCTAATCCTATCTCTCAGCAAGAAAATAAACCAAAAGTAATAATGCCACATCTCCAGAGGAATTTCACAAAGTAGTTCTTTGATTGAAGACTTGAAGAAACCAAGATACTGATTCCTAACATATCCTCACTTTACCTCCCCGTTTGGTGTAAAAGTCACTTGGGTCTTGAGAATTATTGTAGAATTGCTGAAAATTCAGTTGGTGATTTGCAGCTGTGGTTCCAGATGTGTTATTTTAATGCAGCAAATCAACAGATCCCTTGGTCCATGCTATACAATTATAGGCTTAGCAAATGCCCCCCTTTTCGGTTCCTATCAGCAGATACAATCAGAAACAAGTTAGATTCATTTGCAAGACAGTAATATGCCTTCACTTCCTGCCATAACAATATGACAAATCTTCACCTCTCTTTCCTAATGTAGTCTGGATGACCCTCGTTTGAGAACTTCAGAGCATATAATACAACTTCTTTGTGTAAATGAAATAAGGCTAATTTTACTGGTGATTAAGAAAATGAACTTTCCCTAGATGCCTTGGTAAAACACATGAATTCCAGAGAATGGAAGATATCTTGCAAATACTCAAGGTTTTGCCACAAATATGAAGCTTCTTAAGGTCTGGTGGTCTTAAGCATGTCAAGATACTTTCTACAGAGAGATACAAATGGTGGCACCTCTTATCACTAATCAGAGAAGCAAAACACTTGGTGGACCTCTTTGGATATTGAAGGCAACATATACTAATTTTGTGTGTGCTGCTTTGACCTGTTTACCAGTAACCCTAATGCTGTCAGTTTCCAATTGCACCTGGAGTTGTAAAGTGCTGTGCAGCATCTTCAGGGTGTAAACTATCCTGCTTCTCACCTTTTGTCTTGGTAAATGCAATAGTATTAAGGGAGTTTGTCACAACTTGAGATGTTTTACAGAGCCTCTAGGAAGCCGCACTAGAGCTCATATTGCATTTTGTCAAAGTTCGTGATCTACTCTGCTGAAAATTATTACCTATTGGAGTAACTGTTCCTGGATTGTTAAATGGACTTCTTTGGGGATGTACATCTGAACTAGAACACCAAATAATTACTCAAAACTGCTTTGAAAGCCATGGAAATGCCCAGCTCAGATCTCCCTGTGAGAAAGGATATAATGTAGTTAATGTAATTAGCTGGCAGCCTCTTGCTGATGCCTCATAGCATTCACACTGAGGCCATGCTCTCCCCAGGATCCAGTCAATGACTCTGTACGACAGTGGTACCACGGCAGCGATACCAGAACCAGGCCATTGCTGCCCAACACAGGACTCCTATAGTGGACAGGTGTTGCCCTGGAGCTCCCCCTTGGCTTGGGTGAGACATTCTTAGCACTGCACTATAGCCTGGGCCTCATCTTACCACCCTCTTTTCACAAATATCAGACCTGAATCATAAGGTGTCTGTTCAGATCTTTGGGCCATAAAAAAAAAAGAGCTGCTTGTTGTTGAGTTTTGAGAGTTTTAAAACATATTCTGGGGTCTCCCTGGTGGCGCAGTGGTTGAGAGTCCGCCTGCCGATGCAGGGGATACGGGTTCGTGCCCCGGTCTGGTCTGGGAGGATCCCATATGCCGCGGAGCGGCTGGGCCCGTGAGCCACGGCCGCTGGGCCTGCGCATCCGGAGCCTGTGCTCCGCAACGGGAGAGGCCACAACAGTGAGAGGCCCGCATACCGCAAAAAGGAAAAAAAAAAAAAACAAAAAAAAAAAAACATATTCTGGATACAAGCCCTTTATAAGATATATGTTTTGAAAATATTTTCCCCCAGTCTATGGCTTGACTTTTCATTCTCTTAACAGCATCTTTCAAAGAGCAGATAGTTTTAATTTTAATGAAGTCCAGTTTATCAATTTTTTCTTTCATGGATTGTGCTTTTTTGGTGTTGTATCTAAAAAGTCATCCCCAAATCCAAAGTTACTTAGATTTTCTCCTATGTTATTTTCTAGAAGTTTTAAAGGTTTGCATTCTGCATTTAGGTTTATGATCAATTTCGACCTAATTTTTTGTGAAGTGTCTAAGATTGCTGTAGAGAATTTTTTTTTTTTTTTTGCTTGTGGATATCTAGTAGTTCCAGAACCATTTGTTGAAAAGACTATCTTTCTCCATTGAATTGTCTTTGCTCGTTTGCAAAAGATTAATTGATGTTGTTTGAGTCTATGTTTGGGCTTTCTATTTTGTTCCATTGATTGGTTTGTGTATTTTTCCACTAAAACCACACTGCTTTATTACTGCAGTTTTATAGTAGTCTTGAAGTTAGGTAGTATCAGTTTTCAATTTGTTGAATTTGTTTCTTTTTTTTAATCTTCCCCTTTGTTTCTGCCTTTTTGGGGGTTTTAATTGGGCATTTTGTATTATTCCACTCTCCTTTTTTATGATATTAAATATACTTCTTAAAGAATCTTTTTAGGGATTTCCATAGAGTTTGCAGTATACATTTACAACTAATCTAAGACTGCTTTCAACTAATTCTATATTGCTTCCTGGGTAGCACACTGTGTAAATAGTGCCTTTATTAAGTTTTCCTCTGTGTCCTTACTTGAGTATTCCATCTATTTCCTGACAGGATCTCAACTAAAGAAAACAGGTTCTTTTCTTTCTGACTCTCATCCTCATTTCTCTCTTGATTATCATGACCATATTGTCTGGTTCATGTTTCACAGGAAATAAGAAGAGTAAACAATAATTAAACACCTATTTGGGGATGAGCTTTTATATTTTCCTGTAAAACAGGCTCCGTGAGTAGTGTGTTGTGAAGAGCACAGATTTTAGTCACAATTCTGTGTGAATATTACTCTACTAATTACTGGGCCAGTAATATTACTCTACTAATGACTGGTCTCTGGGCCAGTCATTTAACTTATTCCAAATGACAATTTCATTTAAAAAAAAGGGGGGGGGTGATATCTATCCAAGAGGTAGATCTGAGTATAGGAAAGTGCACAGGCTGGCATGTGCCACTGTTCAATAAATAAATGATAGCATAAATATTACAATTTATTATTCAGAACTTTCTCAGGAAAAGCAAAACACAAATGAGTAAACTTAGAAATTATAAATGATCCTTCTCATTGATCATAGATACAGAGGCTTGAGCAAAGATGGGAGATTCTTTTTTTTTCCTTTCACAAGTGTTTTTAGTGAAAGGTACTTCATGAGACCTGCTCGTGTTATGTATATATGTATGTATGTACTTATTTATTCAATTCACCTATATTTTTAAGTGACTTGCTTTGAGGAAGGAACAAAGTTTCCCACTAGAAGATTAGGACTCTACCCTTTGAAAGAGGAAAGGAAAAATCAAAAGAGGGAAAGATGATCAAATCTAAGATGGTGCCTGCTACTAAAAGGACTGCTTTGCACAGGTACTTGAGATAGGGATTCTGGCATAGGTAATATGCCAAAACCACCAGAATAATTCCTCACTATACTGCTTAGGTTGGAGATGCGAGTACTATGTCTTTAGCAAACTGCAAGTCTGCTACTTTTCACTATCAAGATTAATTCTAAGGCACTAGATTCTGCTTTAGTCAATGCTGTCTTATAGGCAATACCTAAGTGTGCTATGACAGTGTTATGGACCAGATGACATAATGACTGTCTTGGAAAATAGCAACTTATTTTCCCTCAATAATGCAGAAATTAATATTTATAGGTTACTGAATGATAGGAATTTCACAGGTTATATCTTTATTGAGCATTACTCTTCATAATCACTTTTGATTTATGTTTATATAAATCATTTTCTCACAACAAATGTAATGTCCTATACAACAAAAATATATAATGAAAACAAATGCAATAGAAAATAAACACCAAAGGGCTAACACGGTTGCTAAAATTAAGCTTAGTGTCTGGCAGATAAGATTAAAGGATAAACTCAGATATCTATAAAAATCTCATAATTTATACATGGTTTACACCGATTTCTTGAGTTAACTGCCAGTTTGATCTCACCTAATACTCAATCTCCTCAACTTCTCTCTTTCCTTCCCTCCCTCCCTCCCTCCCTCTCTCTCTCTCTCTCTCTCTCTCTCTCACACACACACACACACACACACACACACACACACACACACACACCAATTTCTTACACAGAATTTTGTACGGGTCCATTGAGTGATATGAAGGACATTATCATCCACCATTAATGTAGTGGTACACTTCATTTGTCTTTTTAATCAGAGGTCCCTTCGATAAAAGTTGAAAGAGTAACGTAACAGTAAAAATGATCCCATTATGTGGGATGCTAATAATGTTCAAATAGGTATTTTCATGTTGGTTCTATCTGATTCAGGAAAAGAGCTTTAAGCATATAGAAAAGGCATACAACTTTACATCTTTAAAACAACAAATATTCTGCATATAGTGTCCTTTTAGGCAAGCTTTTGATAAAACTGCCCAGAGAGAATTTAAGGTTATGTACTCTGATGAAGTACTGGATTGTAGGTATTTTATAAGGCATATGGATTGAAAGCAGATCCATATGCTTTATGAAAAGCAGATGAGATGGATGTAATCTTATGATGAAAACTCAGTGGCACTTGCTTGAATAAATGACTACAACTTACAGAAGGTGGCAACAGAGATATCTGTAAGAATGTGTAGTATTTAGAATCATTGAAAATTTAATTTAGAAAGCATAAATGGTCATCTTTAGCACATGAATAGGTATAAGATTGTGTCTGAATTCCATAGCATTGATGACAGAGCAAAATGGTTCTGATCTTGAAATATTTTGAATCATATACCATTAAGGAAAAACATCAGTAATGCTCTTTTTGAATGTCTTATTTTCTCCTTGTACATTAGTGTGTTACAACATAAAAATAAGCTAAGTTGCTATAAGAAGTATTATATTATAATTTGATGTAAGAAAACTGAAATTTGGAGAATGTCTACCAAAGACAATAATTTTTAATTTAGAAAAATTTATATCAAGCCACTTTCAGATATAATTATATGCCAGTTCCAGCTGTCTACTGAGGATCCTTCTGGTCCATCTTAATAAAACATTATTATTAATAAATAGGAGTATTCAGCCAATTTTCTATGGCAGGTGTGGTATGCATTTAGTTAAGCTAAAAGTGGCTCTAAGTAATTCCAGTGTAAGTAAGAAAGGAGAGGCCCAGAGCGCTCTGTTGTTAAATCTAATTCTTGAAATAGTCTAGCACTATCAGGAGATATACTAAAACAGTTGCATGCATGTCTTAAGGACAAATTGGACAGGAGATAATTAAGAAGAGAAAGACAAGAACAACTAGAAGACAGGTGGATGGTTGACTGTTTTCATATAGGCAGATTGCTTAGATTTAACCACACATCTTTCCAATAGCTTTATTATTTTCATTCTTCCTAAAGTACATAGTTCAGTATAGCTCTGCCAATGGTAAACTTTGTTTTTGTTCCTTCAAAATATGGGTTTTTTTTGTTGTTGTTGTTCTTCTCATTCTTGAATGATAGTTTTGCAGGGAATGTATTTTTATTTGATCATTATTTTCTCTATGTACGGCTAACATTTCATTCTATCCTTTCACTTTAATTGTTGCTACAGAAAAATCAGCTATTGCTGTTCTATTTTTGTAGGAAATCTGTTTTTCTATTTGCTAATAAGATGACCTTATCCACTGTGTTCTTTATGACAACAGATCTAGTATTGATTTCATTTTGCAGTGTCTAAGTCTGGTCTATTTGAGTTTTACCTACAATCCTGCCCTAAGTTTCCTGCGATACCCCTGTATCTTTATTAAAAAGTTGCTACTTTTGTTTATTTGAAGTAAGTTAAAAGGTATATTAGTTTTCTATTGCTACATAACAAATTGCCACAAATGTAGCAGCTTAAAACAACATCCATTTATTAGCTCACAGTTCTGTAGGTCAGACATCCAGGTGACGGTTGACTGGGTTGTTTGCTCAGGGTTCACAAGGCCAAAATCAAGGTGTTGGCAGGATGTATTTTCATTTGGAGCAAAGTGTCCTCTTCTAAGCCCATTCAGATTGTTGGTAAAATTCAGTTCCTTGAAGATTGTAGGACCGAGGTCCTCAATTTCCTTGCTAGTTGTCAGCTGGAGCCACTTTCAACTCCTGGAGGTTGACTGCATTTCTTGCTACATGGCTTCTAAATCTTCAAAGCTGACAATGAAGAATATCCCTTGTGTCAGATGCTTCTCTGAAGCTTCAGATCTCTGACTCCAGGAAGAGGCCAATCCCTTTTAATGGTTCACCCAATTAAGTCCAACTCACCCTGGATAATTTCCCTTTTTAAAGCCAATTGTATCATGTAACAAGCTAATCACCAGAATAAAATCCATCCTATTAATAGTCCGGAGGATTATGCAAGGCATGTATACCAGGGAGTTAGGGTCCTTGGGGGTTCACTTTAGAATTCTGCCTACCACAATAGGTGCATGTATAGCAATTAACAATCACTGAGTTCTAATTAAGAGAAAAATTTCAAGAATGAAGTTTCTAGTAGGTAAAGTTTTGTTTTGTGATAAAAATCTAGGTATTGCTTTGTTTTAATATACTCACTTAGATGATTTGAACCCTCATGAATATATATTTACTGGTATGCAAATGATTCATTTGGTTTAAATTTAACATTGTATTGCTAACATGTCAAATTTAAATAATTAAGGGAGGGAGATGGGAAACTGGAGAGTGCATTCTGGAATCTAATTTTTAATTATAAAAAAAGCTCTGCTTCTGCATATATGAATTTAAGATTAAGACCTCTCTCCAGGTTGCTTCCTATTGCTTCCTCTTTTACATCTTTGGCTGGAATGATCTTATTCCAGGTATGGCCCTGTGGACTTCCCTTCATTAAAACCGATTAATAATTGAATTGTCTCTTAAGATAGTAGATTTTGCTTCCTTAACCTTGGCAGGCCTTTGCCTGTATACAGTGTTGCCTGGAAATATGATTTGTCTGCATGAGGATACTAATCTTTATCCTAATCCTAAGTTTTTAACCATCTTCGGTTTATCATTTAGTGTTTGATTTCATCCAAGAAATACTGAAGGTAAGCATACTGTAATTAATGCACAAGACTTTCTTGGAAGACACTTCTATTTCAGGTCACAGTACACATTCATTGAGGTGGAAACAAAGTTTTGGTATGTATTTTGTGGCACCTGATATTTCGTGAGATGAACCACGCTTCAAAAATTTGTTTTTATTATAAGTAAACCGTTAGACGGCTTGAATTCATCATTTTCCCCACCTCAACCTACAGACGCAAAGTTTTCCTATCCTCTCCCATAGCTTGTTCAGATTTCTCAATATCAAAGTCACCTTAGAACCGACAATCAAACCAAGCGGAGCTTATCACCTGTAGTCCTTGAATTCCTCTTAAGAGGTGATAATGAGGGTAGCATATCAGAAACCTCCATTTGTGAGTGCAGAAACAAGTCCTACTGTCTTCATATTAAAGAAGTCTGATCCCGATTCTAATCGTAACTACTGCAGTTCACTCGTCCCCACCCCTCCCTCTTCAGTAAGGAGGGAAAGGAGTTTGGCGGGGTTAAACTGGTTAGAAAGGAAATAAAAAAGAGCGGGGAGGTGGCGGCACCGAGAAGGCCTAGCGCGCTCAGAGCCCCAGCAGCACCGGTCTGCAGCGGAAACGCGGCACAGGACCCGCCCGGGAGGCCCGGGGAGCACGAGCCCAGGGACCCAGGCGGCTGCCGCCGCGGTTGCCTGGACACCGAGTAACCAAACTGAGGGCCTCGGCCGCCGGCGCCGTGGAGCCGGCGGGGTGGGCAGGCGGAGCCGGTGAGTCTGGGGCGCCCACCCCTCCAGCCGCTTGCACGGCTCCCATGGGCAGCATAGAGACCCGAGTACCCTGGGCCGCTTCCGCATGGGTTAATATCCCTTTTGGTCAATCCCTTAGTTATCAGTCCCTTCCTGGAGGCTGAGGAGGCGAAGCTGTCACTCAGTGAGTATGAGAAAAATCCCCAGGGCCTAGGGAAGGGACGGAAGGTCTCCCTCCCCCGGCCGCCCAGTTGTACTTCACGTCACGTTGTCTAAAACTGCATCCCTAGGGTCTTATTCTTTTAAAATAATTATTTCTACCTTTTATTTTGCTTATAAGACCTCCTTGTGGGGGCCGAGTATTATTATTTTGAATTGTTATTTATATGTCTTCTTTTGATATTTCATCTTACAAGTGCCGGCCCGAATATTGCACGTCTTCTTAGGGAAGAGGCTGGGGATTTTGTCTTTCTTTATTTGCTCTGCAAGACCCCAAATGAGATGGTGCACAACAAATCCCTTCTGCAGATAAGGAAAATGAGGCTCAGGCTGTTACATGACTTAACGAAGGTCAAGAATTTGCAAGCTTCAGACCGGGAAGACTAAGGGTCTCCTGACTCCCAATTCAAAGCATTTTCTATTGTTTCTTTCTTGACGTTCATTGGTTGTTTAATAAATGTGAGTTGACTTGGTAGCTTCGCAGGCCTACTTACTACTGCATGATCTGTCTGGGCATCCTGACCCAAAAGTAGCATTTTGAGATATTCTCCCCCCACCCCAATATTTTTTCTTGGTCCTACCATGGCAATAGCAAATTTACCAAAGTTAGGAGCTCAGACACAAATGAATGGCTAATTGCCAGACACATCAAACAACCTGAAGGATTTTCAGCTGTTAGTTTATGTTGAACTATTACCTAGACATTTGTATGTGAGACTAGTGCATTTTTATCTCAAATATATAATACTTCTCATTTTATTGTATTCTGAAGCCTTATTAACAATATCTGGCTAGTTTTCAGAATTATTAAAAATATGAGTTTGAAGTTAATCTGCGCCTTCTCCCTCCTTCTCCCATCATAGTAGTAACTGCCATAGCTCTTATCCACGACCCTGCCTTCTCTCCTCTGCTCTTGTCCAAGATTCAGCATAATCTCAGACTTAACTAACCTGTAACTACATCCTCAGAGTTAGTTCTTCCTTCTCTATTCCCTAGAGAAGTGAATGATAATATGCATACACTCTTTTTCCTTTTTCTTTTTAAATACGGACTTCATTCTCACACTGGCTTATTCCACCAGGCTAGAACCATGACTTCCAAGAGCTCTGGAAATCTCACAAATTGGAAATTTGTGAGCTCTGGACTAACAAATTCTCAGTCTTGTACCTAACAAGAAAAATCTAGAAATGCCCTAGCACAACTCTCCCTTACCCCAACTGGTTCAACGTGCCTATCCCTAGAGCAGTCATGCTGGGGATGGGGCCACTAGGATTGATAGCAATCTATCAAACCATGTGGATGGCGTGGGAAAACAGTATCTCAAAAGAAAGGAGCCCCCTTTCTGGGATAAAAAGCAAACAATATTTGTCTACCCAGACTTACCTACGCATATGAGAATGTTGCTAAAATGCAACATTAGAGAATTGCTAAAAACGCTAGACACCAGAGTCCAGACAAAACAGAAGAGGTAGAAGGTATGATCAGGAAGGAAAAGCAGAGAGATTAAGCACCTGAAATACTCAAAGTAGTTGAATGTGTGTTGTGGTAATGATGTAGGGAGAAAATTGGATTGATCATAAGCATTTGTATTATGTACCTGGTGGAAAAGTAGTACATCCACAAGTAGATGGTTGCATGGATGAGCCTTAATGATCATGATGTCTGTTTTCTGCACAATAATAACACTAATGAAATATATATGGCATTTTAAAATTGGCATTGAACTGAGGTTAACCTCAGTTATAATGTTGTGGAAAAAAGACCACCCAAATGAAAAGAAACAGAGAGCTTTTTATTTAGAGCTTGCTATAGCAAGGGAGTCAGACACCATCATTGCTTAGGGCAGAAGCTCAAAGGCAGACAGGGGAGTGGGAAAGTTTTATAGTGGAAAAAATAAAGGTTTCAGGTATGCTCTGACTGGAGGCTGTTGACATGGGGAAACTGGAGGCAGACTAACTAGAAGTGGGGCATCCTATGGGATTGGTTTTAGGGGCTTATTTGGCTTTCTCTGGTGGGTCCCAAGTTAGAAGTGCAGGCAAATAATAGGGGAGCTGGATGTCACTGACAAAGCCCTGACTGTTCTGGGATGATTTGCTTAGAGAGGCTGTGGTTTGGCTTCCTGTGCTGTTTGGTGCAGAGACTGTGGGTTGGAATTCTATTTTTATATGTGATCTGGTCATTATCCATTTGTATATTCAGTCCCTCCACGCTCATAAAAATTTAGTCAAGTAAATTTAATTTTACTCTCCTATTAGGAAAAACTGAGATATGGAGAGATCTGGAAAGGTTAAGTATTATATTCATGAATATATAATTTCTTAATGAACCCTCATTCACTGAATTTAAATCATTACCATTTATTAAGCACTTATTATACACTGGTCAATGGACGAAACAGTTTGCATATATATGTTATATTAATCCTCACAATAACACTATGAAGCATTATTGTTTTCATCATTTTCCAGTGGAGGAGACTGATGCTCAAATACATTAAGTACCCTTCCCTTCTCAAGGTCATATCTAGGAGCCCATCTGGAATTTAATCCCACATCTAACTGATTTAAAATATATGTTCCTTGGCACTTTATTAAACTGTCTGATAATCTCCTACTTTCATCACTATATCACTCTATTTCACCTTAGTTTGTATCTATGTACATTACCATCTGGACTCCTTTCCTAGGTACTTATAGGATATTTGTGTGAACAGAGATAATTAAAACTCTTTTCTGTGTGAACTGAAGGGATTCAATCCACTGTTAAGGATGCTGGAAAAACTGTGGCTTTAATCACAAACCAAAGAAATGGATGAGATGCCTGGGCATGTAAAATTACATAGTGAAGGTGGAGGGGTAAAGAAATGGTTGAAAATACAGTGAAAGAATACAACCAAGAGGGTATGAGTACCTAAAAAAGATTGCTTCTCTTAATAAACTAGTCAAATAGTTTGCATGGAAAATCAGTTATTCAAATATCCCTGTACTGATTGTTAGTAAGATGTTTCATGGTTAACTGGACAATTATTTTTCTTTCTTTTAAACTTGTTTTGTGGAATTGAGACTATATTTCTATTTTTTTCCTTTAGGAAAAAACTAGCCTCAGAAATTGTAATTGTTGAGCCCCAAAATTACACTTGTGACAAATTCCTTGAGAGACTTAAAAACTGAGGATTTTTGCTAGTGAAATTATGTTAGCCAGTGTTAATTATGTGTTAATCACCCTTAGTATCCCACTGCTTTATGGAGCTCAGTTTACTCAGTTTATGCTCTCAGAACAACTTTTTTACAGGCAAGGATATAGCACAGACACAACAGAAGAAGACATTCATGGGGAAAGGTCCAGAGATCTCAGGCCTAGATTTCTTTATTCTCCCATCTCTGGGTCACACAGCTACTCTTGGTCTGTATAGGTCTGCAACCACTACATGTGCACATCTCAAGCACCTCCTTAGCAGGAAACCCAATCTGTTCATGATGGAGATCTCATAATGAACTCCTCATAATAGGCATATTCTAGGTATGTTGCCAGCCTTTAATTTGCAAGTCCCCTCCTGCAGGCTCTACTGAAATTAAGTACAATTATAAATCCAATTATTATTACTAAACAGTGCTGGCAGGCTGATACATCCTGTTCTGCAACAATTCACAGGCCCATGGTTTCAAAACATCTTTTATCTTTAGTTAGTGCATTCCATAGCATTGGCCAAGGGTCAGTAGCTCTGTAGGTAAGCTTCAGTTAATCCACACCAGCTAAGATGAACCCATTATATGCATGGCCTATGGACACAGCAACTTTTAAACTAAATGCTCAAGCCTTTTTCCATAATATAAATAGCAAATGAGTAAACATCCCCTCTTGCATCTACATATCACTTCATGTATAGCTCTTTCCATCTCAAATCTGTTCAATTTCTGGAAAAAATGGTCTAATTACACATTTCCTTCTTCCCCACTCAATCACTCCCGGGTTTCTTGCTACCGAAATTCTGCTAGTGTCATTTAAGGTATATGTTCATGTTAAGTTCACTTATGACCTATTGGCATGGACATTTTTTTCTAGCTTTTATCTCATATAACTTCTTAAAGCTCTTTAGGTTGTTGGGTTCTTCTTGAAACTCCTTTCTCTTGGTTTCTATGATCACATTCATTTCTGTTTTTCCTGCGATTTTTCTAGAAATTCTTAATGTTAATTTTCTTGGCTTTCATTGTCAACATTCCTTTTTGTTGTTGTGTGATCTCATCGACTACCGGCTCCACAATGTTAATATCAAAAATCTCTAGTTTCAGTCTCAAATTTTCTCATAGATTTTGGACAAACATACATTATAACCATTAAAAACCACCCATATATAAAATTAAAAGGCATCTCTCCTATAAACCCTACTGGTTCTTCCTCACATAGACTCAATTTAATATAATGGTGATAACATTCTTTCATTCCCTCATGATAGAAACTTAGGAGTTATTCTAGACTCCACCTTCTCTGTTACTTACCACATCCAGTTTCTCACCAAATCATGCTATTTATGCCTCTTAGATATCTTTTGGTTCTTTCTTCTCCTCCCCATTTCTACTTCCTCTGCCTTAATTTAAAAAACATTTACCTTGATTACTTCAGTAATGAATCTTTAGTAATCTTCTCCATCATTTTTTGCCTTTCCACCTATTAACCCTCCATGGCATGGCACTGGACTGTGGATATCAGATCACTAATATCTTCCTATGAAAGATTCTAAATGGTTAAAAAGGGGTCTTGCTTATTTTTGTATCTTCAGTGCCTAATATATAAGGTATATTCAATAAATGAATATAGAGTTTAGAAAATATGTATAGAAAATGATGATCTGCTACTGACATGCTTTAGAACAACGTTGTTCAAAAGCCTTTTCAATGATAGAACTGTTCAATAATGCAGATGCCACTAGCTATCTGTGGCTACTGAGTACTTGAAGGTAGCTAGTGTAGTTAAGGAACAGAATTTTTAATTTCAAAGTCTTATATGGCTAGTGTCTATAGTATAGGACAGCACAGCTCTAGGAAATTGCTCTTTAAAAATTTTGTATTTAATTAACTCTTAAGTGGAATAAATTAAAAGCAGTTTTCTCTTTTGCTCCATTAGTCATCACCACTTAAAACTAAAATTCTGGAGATGTTCTCTCACACAGTGTTCATTCAAGAAATATTTTTGAACACTTAAGATATGCCATACACTGTGGCTTCAAAGAGAAATAAAACACATAATTTCTTCATTCAAAGGTGCAGCAGGAAAACACCAACTGGTAATGGAATTTGATTTTGGAACTGTTGATATTTGGGGGTATTTTGAAGGGTTGGTTTAGATAACAGTGGGGAAGAATATTTTAAATTATTTTTTCTCTTCCTCTTCCCACATCTAGATTTTGAAGTAGCAAATGGGAGTGAACTTGTCAAAATTATACTTGTGATGATGCCGGGACCCATTTTGGATCCCACTGTCTACTCCTCCTGAAGGTGGTGATAAATTTTGCTGGTTTCTTTGACCTATGTAGTTTTCATTATGTCTCCTCTCTTTTCTACCCTCTATTTTATATCTGCTTGATATATCAACTGCTTTTAGATTTATTAATTTCTTTGCATTCTATGATCTGATGTCAAAGATGACCCAATATCATCCCTCTGGCTCTAGACAATTCCATTAAACTGTGTCATTCATTACAACTGGCTGTTTGTGGTATGATAGCAAATTTTCAATCACTATGATAGCATTTATAGCCAAGATAATTTAGATTAGTTAGCAAATATTATGCCCTGAGATCATGCACAAAATGATATCACTAGGGCCCAGATATGTAGTATATAATGTATTTCTTATTTATTTATTTAACATCTTTATTGGAGTATAATTGCTTTACAATGGTGTGTTAGTTTCTGCTTTATAACAAAGTGAATCAGCTGTACATATACATATATCCCCATATCTCCTCCCTCTGTGTCTCCCTCCCACCCTCCCTATCTCCCCCCTCTAGGTGGTCACAAGGCACCCAGCTGATCTCCCTGTGCTATGCGGCCACTTCCCACTAGCTATCTATTTTACATTTGGTAGTGTATATACGTCCATGCCACTCTCTCACTTCATCCCAGCTTACCATTCCCCCTCTCCGTGTCCTCAAGTCCATTCTCTACATCTGTGTCTTTATTCCAGTCCTGCCCCTAAGTTCTTCAGAACCATTATAATGTATTTCTTTACCCACTAATTTGGACACTTATTGCAGAAAAATGCAACAAGAAGCTCTTGGCATAATTTCTTTGTAATAAATTCCGGATGCTGCTTGTTACTTTTGATTTTCTTATTCTCCAGATGGCTACATATTTGCACTCTATTTTTCTGTTATTTCTCTGAGCACAGATTTCTTACTGGGTGCTATTATTTATTTATTTTTATTTATGTCTTTGGTCTGTCTTGCAGCAAACAGAAATTGTTCCTCTTAACTGATAATTTAAGAATAGGAAATTAGTGGAGAGCTTAATTTTCCAGTGTGACAATATTTTTCAAGAGCTATACCACTGGATGAATTTTGATTTCTATACTGAATGTTAACAATTTAAATCATTTAGTAGTGAAAATTATATAATCCCTAGAAAATATACGAAGTATTGCTTGTATTGAGATCTTTCCTAAATCACAGTAATTAAAAAAATCCAAACATTTATATTTTAAAATCTTTCAAAAATAGAATTATTAATGAAAGCATTACTTACTTTCTTGCCCCCCCAGTGGCATAATGACAACCTCATAGTGACATCCACTTTGATTTTCTTTTTTAAAAGTATAGGAAGTATACCCTTCCATACAAAGACACCACTCTTGTTGAATTATTGCCCAATCACAGAGTGGGAATCTGTTAAGGTGCATTACTGTTTAGAGTGAAACATGTAATAGGAAACCTCAGCATATTATTAAATTTTTTCAACTAATGGCTTAAAGCTATAGTTAGAGGGAAATAAATCTTCGTTGTCAAACTTCACCCTATTCTTCTTTAGTTTCTTATTAGTTTTAGTCTCATATTTCCCTTCCCTTTAGATGACTTGCTGGGCTCTGGTAAAGACGGTAAGAAGAGGAACACTGAGTGAATAATGGGTGATGGGGTGTGAGTGGAGGCAGTACATTACCTGTTTTCAATTTAGTGTTTGAGGACCTCCAGGGGGATAAAATGACCTTTTGCTGAGGTCATATTCAAGGGAGAGTTAGTCTTTCCACTTTTATTAAATTTTAATTTGGTAGCTCATATGAACAAGAATTCTTTCTTATTTAGCAACATATGGTTTGTATTAATTCAGTAGCTTGCATTTGGGGGAAGATCATTTAGGGAATCTGGATGAATACAAATCAGCTATGCTCTGGAGGCTCCATGCCAAGGCACGGATATCCTTCAGCAAAAGCAGAAAAATCAGCACTAGGTAACAATTCTCAGTAGAATTTTATAAGTATCCCTTGTCAGAAAACTCAGGATTCCTCTCAGATTATCCAATCTTTAAACCCTTTGAGGAGTTTACATTAGAAGAATAAACAGCTTTTACTCAGTGTCATTAAAATCTCTAAACTAATGTTAACAAACACTGAGTAGTTTCTTCATCATTCAAATATAACCTCAGAAAAGTTGATAATATTAGAGTCTTTCTTATAAAGGCAATAAATAAACCTCTGGAAAGGTCATAGTTTATGTATCTTAATACCATATTAATCAGTGTAACTGAGCTGTCAACACTTAGTTCCTTAACAGATAATAGATTTGAAATTCTTTGTTGTCAAGGGGCCTAGAGTGTATAAAATCAGCAGGAAGAGCCCTTATTGGCTTGTACACCTAGGAGTACTGTATCGGTGTGTGTGTGTGTGTGTGTGTGTGCGCGTGCACGCACGCGCACACGTGTTTGGGGAGAGGACATGAGGGGTTAATACTGATATCTGGGCTGGATAAATATATTACTGCCATCCTGAAGTGAAACTTATGGTTCCCTTAGAAAAACTCTGCTAAAAGGTGGTTAGATTCTACCGGCAGAATGCTTTTATTGATGTAGAAAGCATAGCTCTTAATCTACAAACTGAGCTGTGTAAAGAATACCACACTTAAAATTTTCCTCTAAATCAACTAGATTCCAGCTTGGTGGCCCCATCCCACCAGTTCAGCAGGAAATTTACTATTATTCAGTCTTGGTATTGTCTCTGTCCTGCTCCCCAAATGGAATCAAACCATTTGTGCCAAGTATCTGGGGTCTTTGGATGCACCAGAGCATCTGGAAATGTAACTATCCCACCCAGCAACCTCCTTCCATGTGTCCTCTGGTCCACTGGGAGTCCCAGGCTTTTCATGGTCCTGGTTGATTACACAGGTCTTCTGGCTAGATGCCCCCTGGGAGTGTGGAAGCTGAGCGCAACTGGAAGTCCTCATGCCTGTGATGCAGTCTCTCTGACTGCACCTAACAGTCATCCCCCCAACCCCCAGGTCTGGTCATCTCCTTGGCTGCTGCCACAGCCTTCTTGGACTCACAGACCTCCTCTATCACCAAGTCTTGGGGAATACTTCTATCTACCTTATTGATCCTACCTTCCTCTCCAGGACACTCCAAGAGCTAAAGATCAAAGTCACTCCAGGCTGCCTCTGCTTTTCTCCAGGCTAAAAACTTTACAACAAAGAACTATGAAGTCTTGTTATGAGATTAAAATGGGAGAAGGGGGTGGGGGAGCATATGGGGAGAACAGATACAAGTTAATATTTCAGTAGATTTATCAGATAGAATAATATTTTTAACAAACATAGTGTTATTTGGGGGAAAGGTGGATGTGATTTGGTCACTTGGGAACCTAATCATCCTTTACTGTAAGAGCAGTTCCTAAGAGGGGTATTTATATCACTGGTGACAACAAGATTAATTTGTGACCATCCCTGACCATACTTACAGCTAAGTGATTATTTTAATATCTAGTAGAAAATATATATTAAAATGTGAATTGGTATAAGTTACTTAAATTACAGCATAGGGAGTACATGAACCTAATAACAAAAAAACTGATGGTGGTATACAAATGATCAGGTGTAAAATAATACAGTGTGACCTTGTTTCTATGGAAATATTATGTTCCTAAATTCAAAATCAAAATTAAATTATGTTCATAATTGAGAATGTCTGTAATTCAGATATTCCAAGAAAAATGTGAAAATGCTTTACTACACAGGAAGTATTCTTAGCTTTCAACACACAGAACTTCATAAAATACAAGTGGTCTGTTTTGCATATTCTACTATGACATTGTTAAAGGAGTAATCACTTATAGTTCACTTATGTCAACTTGATTCTTCTAGTTTTGAAGACAGTGAATCATCATTTCAGCCATTTCCATTAATATTGCTCTTTTTCATTTTTAAACAATTATGGTTTTAAACTACTGATCAATATTTTAAATCAGCTAATTGCTTTAATAATGCAACCCTCTATTAGAACAGCTTAGACTATGCTATGTAAAAATTCACAAACCACAGTGATTTAATGAAAGAAAGGCCTCTTTTTTAATGATGTCACAGTGATGTAGACAAGGAAGTTTTCCTGAGTGGGTGTTTTTTAAGAGATGGCCCAGGTACCCAGTTTCTATCACTGTAGCTCTAAGATGCAGAACACGTGGCTTCCAAGGCTGCTGTGGAAAGGAAAAGAGGGCTGGAGGAGCAAATGGAATGTTTATAAGGTCAAGGACTACTCTAATTTAGCTTTCCTATGTACCCAGGAAGAGAAAATTATGCAATGAACACATAGTGTTGACTCTACCACAATCCCCAAATATAATTCAGAATAGTTTAGATATAAAAGAATATTTAGTCAAAAGTGCTTCATTGTGCACTTAATATTTATTTCTGACAAAAAATATTATTTAAGAATGAATAAAGTCCCACACTAGGCTTATTATGGTTAGGTTTAGAAGCTATCAGAGGCCTGTTTTTGTTTTTTTGTTTTTTTTTGCTATATGCGGGCCTCTCACTGTTGTGGCCTCTCCCGTTGCGGAGCACAGGCTCCGGACGCGCAGGCTCAGCGGCCATGGCTCACGGGCCCAGCCACTCCGCGGCATGTGGGATCCTCCCGGACCGGGGCACAAACCCGTGTCCCCTGCATCGGCAGGCAGACTCTCAACCACTGCGCCACCAGGGAAGCCCCCAGAGGCCTGCTTTTTATTCAAGCAAGGCTGTTCTAGCATATTTCAATTTTGGAAAAACAAAGGCTAATCTTTTGGGGAGATAATTCTTGGTAGGTGCAGATATATCTGAAGTGATCAAAATAAATTCGGTTTATGAACCAATACTTTTTCTTATAGTAGCTGTGCCTTATCATATCTCATAATTATCTATACATGTTCCAAAAGTGTTGAAAAATGAAAAGGTTACATTTTAGGTGGGAGAGAAATAATTTTATAAGCAGGTGCTTATCATTTTACATGGAATGACTGGAAAACCTAGCACATTAGAACCTAACTCTCACAGTGAAGCAATCTCAAGTTCAAGCTTACTTTTGTTAACAAACAGATTCTCTGGTTCCAGGGGTTGCAAATGTGCTATATCCTCTAGTTTGAATGATTAATGAAGATAAGTGATGTATAACCTGGGTACCTGAAAAAAAAGAGTATCTAGGTGAAAGTTATTTTTCTTTTCATTTTCTAACTCATTAAGTATGGTTCCCTGAGTTAAAAGACGTCTGTTTAAAAAAATTTATGATTTCCTTTCTCAAAGAGAAATTATATTATTTATATTATATACTATTTTCTCTCCCCTACAGGATTTAGGTAATCCATTCAGAATGTAAATATGTCATTGCCTTAGGTGACATCCCTTTGCAGTTTGCATGTCTATTACTTTTTCCTACGTGATAACATGATTCTTCTATTACTTTACTGTATCATAACTCTGCAAAAAATGTTTGTTTTTTTTTATTAATGACTGATGGCTAAACACTTTTCCTATATTAATTTGCTCTCTCTCCCCCCAGTGTGTATGAGCATGAGCCTGTGTGTGTATAGGGATTGCCAGTTCCAGGTACTTTGTTAATTTTTTCTGTTTGTATGTTTCATTTCTTAAACCAATTTTTCTAACTATATATTAAGCCAGAAGCTACTTTGTTACCCACGTTTTAATAATCTCTTCCTGATTTGAGTAATTTTTTTTATAGCAAGGTGGCTTTAAATTTTTGTGGAGCCGTATCTTCTCTAGAACATTATGTGTTTTGCTGCTATGCTCAGAGGACTTTCTCATCTTATTTTTACATAAACAGTGTCCTCTAGCTGTTGTTTTTCTTTTACATTTAAGCTTTAAATCTATTTAATTTTGAGACTAATTCTGTAGTCTCAGAGACTTTGTAATCATTTCCCCTGATTCCAAAGTTCAACCAGGTTTACATTTCACAAATGACTGGAACATATTGCACAGTTTATTCTTATTTTAAAGTCAATAGCACATTAGAGGGTCCTGAGAACTCTTTTCTTACTTCTGTTTCACCCTAGGAACAGTGGCCCTCTTTAGCAGGAGTACAGCATGGTGGTCGACTCCAGGGCTAAATCCGGTGTTGCACTGCCAGCTACAAGACACTGGCGAGTGCTTTCTCCTTTGCAAAATAGGGCCAGTAATGTTACCTAGCTCACAGGTTGTTGTGAAGAGTAAATGCATATGTGGTATATTTTAAGTATAAGCTATCATTTTTGTTTTCCTTGGGTCAAGACCCCTCTATTTCATGAGTCAGTAATATCTCCAAATAAACTGAAACTTTGGGAGGGCCGTCAGTAATATCTCCAAATAAACTGAAACTTTGGGAGTGGTTATTCTCATACTGTTCTTGCATTCCACAAAATGTCTATCAGAAATAGGTAGAAGTGATCATAAATAGTTATGAAAATTCTAAAAAAATAAAATCAAAAGGCACATTTCTTCAGGAGCAAAAGCTATCTCACAGTAAAATGGAATAGTATTTTCTAATTAATAAAGAATTTCTTCCATAAGAATTTTAAAAGTCAAATTTATAAGAATTTGTTATTTTACATTTGAGACAAAATAGTTATTGAATATGAATGACAAGTACTTTATATTTTGTCAGCCAGTGTTTCTCAGTACACTCACTGTAAAATCATTTGATGTGACTCAGAGGTGAGATAATAATTTAATACATGATATTGACCTATGAAATAATTTAACATCATAAAAACTGACTTGATTTGCTTGCCGTTCTTTATGTCTCAAGTAATTGCCAAAAGGTGAAAGCTCATTTCTCAGACAAATTCAGAATACAGTACGAGATATCTTTATGAATATATGTGTAGAAACTGGCTTTTTCAGTACTAATTTGATTTGTAGACAAAGATGACATTTAATCTTTCTGAAGATGTGCTCAGTTTTAGTAAAACCATGAGATGTAATATTTAATGCATCTTAGTCTGTTGCACGTAATACAGACATAAAGTCAATAGAACTCCATCAAAGAAAGAGAGAAGAGATTAGGAATCAGAGGAATAGAGTTTAAAGATTTATAAAAGAAACTATTACAGGTAGAAAAAAATGTAGAAAAACGCCTTGCCTTTTTGCAATTTTCATTATTATTTTGCAATAGCCTCAACATGTCACAAAACAATCTATTGTATAACAAAAAATAAAAGGATTAGAAAAACTATGCTGTTTGTGAAAGCAACACTCAAGCCAGAATTTATATAAGAAAGTACAGGGAGAAGGAGTAAGTAAATTTGTTTTGTGATGAGAAGTAAAAGGAGACATTATATATATTACACTATATTACATAGAGACTTAAGGAAAGGAAGAGTGAAAAGAATGTGCAAGGGATGACAGCATGGAAGTGTAAGTAAGGCTCGTTTTTATGACTGGTGTGGCTGGAATATAAAACATGTGGTAAAGAGGCAGGGAATATTTTTATTTTCATGGACATATAATTTCTAGGCCTTGTGTTAAAATTCCTTGGTATTACTAAAAATATACAAGATATAATCAAATTGATGAATACCTTGAGGGTACAGAACATGTGCCCTAGAATATTTTGTACCCTAAACAAGTAGCACTGTGACACAAATAAGATACAAACTGAAAATTGTGAAACGAATCAATGAATGGATGAAATGAAATAAACTAAGAATTATCAAATATTAAAGTGAAGTGGATCTTAGAAGGTAATTCAGTCCAGTCTCTAGACATCTTCTAAGTTCTTCCTATACAATACTTAAATGGTTTTGTAGCTTCTCCTTAATCACTTTTAGTGATATAATGCTTTCTACCTCACAACATAGCTTTGCTCACTGTTGGAAAAACTGGAATTATTAGAAACATCCCTGCATGACTGACAAAATATTCTTCCTCTTGGTGTAGAACCACCACCTATGAGTTTGCCTGCCATTTTTGGAATAGGGCCTCTAGGAGGGTCTGCTTGGTCTTCCCTATCTTCTCCCCAAACCCATCACTCCCCGAATTATAGTGAGGGCAGCTATGCAAATAGACAGCAATTTTACCCCGGCCATAACTGTGGCCAGGAATAGAAAGCAGGTTCAAACTAGTACAATAATAGTATCCTGACTTCCTAGGAATAAGGAAGGCCAATATTTGATTGGGTCAAATACAGGCACTTGGTCCAAGTAAGGCCAATTAAAATCCTCCCGAGATAACTGGAATCAAATCTGAGAAAAAGTCAACATTTCTTTGGTCGCTGAATCTCTACAATATAAAACTCAGGAGGTGTCAGCAGCCAAGATTTCTGAAACACAGAAAAAGTCAAGTTGTAGAAGGAAAACTAGAAAATGTATGAAAAGAATATCTTGAGGCTGAGGCACAGAGACTGCTGATGGCATTTGAGTCCCTGTATTCCTTCTTCTCTTACAGATGGACTGCTGATATTTCCATTAATTAACCAGTTTCTTTTCCATAAATACTTCTTTTAATGTAGTTTTTCCTTGGTCTTTTTTTTCGTGTGTGTTTTTATGTTTTCATTTCTGCTTCATGCTGAATGAATTCATGAATTCAGAAATTCATGCTGAATTTCTCTCATCTGCAACTAAAGAAGAACCAATATAATTGGCAATCTGGTTTAGTCATTTTAGATCGTTAGTCTCAGTAGTGATTGGTCATCCTTCTGCTCAGTCAAGTTCCAAATCTCTTATTACTGGCCTTGGCCAGGATCCTGACTCTGATTCCCATTTGCTGCCTTGCTTGATGGTTTGCATTTATACTCTGTGCTCTTTACTGGCTACATTTAAACTGGTTTAGGGATTTAGAAGCTATATAGATAGAATATTTGACATAATTTTTGTTTGAACCATAATTTTAAATGAGCTTAAAAATCTCAGCTTATGGTAGGGTAAAAAGTTGGAGAAAAAGTAATTACTTTTGAATATTATAACAGTATATGAAGTACTTCCCACTGTCAGATCTTTTTTAAAAAAATCTTCTTTGTGAAAAGAATGTAGATTTTAACATTTAGATGAGAATAAAATAAACCAGCTGAATTATAGATAAAGCCAGTGAGAGTAAACAAATAAATATAGTGTTCATAATTACTGGAAGAATATCAGTATATTTGCACAGTTTACTGCAAAGAATGTGTGAATGAATCATGGCTACTGAAATGATTTAAGGTAAAGTTGCTTAATATTTTTATGAGAATATGAAAGAACAGGAAAGTAGCACATTAACTTCATAGCCTTATCAAAGCCATTAAAATAACACGGATACAAACAAACAGCATCTTACAAAGATAAAATCTATAAATACAGACAACTTATTAGGTTTTAGAAGAGCAGATGGTACTTTCTGTCACTGACTTTAAGGCTTTAAATTTTGTAGGTGTTGGCTATGAGTCTCTAAGTTGTCTAAATGCTGACTTTTGATATTGTTTGTGGATTTGGGCAATGGGTGGCTGATTTACATGCCTAATTCCATTAAAAATATTTTTCTTCAAATAAAAACACTGGATAAACTAGGAGAAGATCTTTGTAACGCATATTAATAACAAAGGACTATATCTACAACTGTTGAGATAAAAAAAAAAAAAAGCACAACCCAGCATGTATTTCCCCATGTTTATACTCTAGAGATACTCAAGTATAATTCACAAAGAAAAGTATAGAGGAATCTTATAGAAGACTTAGTTACAATAGGGCAAATATTTGAAAAAAACTGAAATGGTCATCAACAGGAAACTGAACAGAATTCTATACAGCAGTGAAAAAGAATGAAATACAGCTATATGTAACAACAGATACATCTCAGAAACGTACTGAACAAAAAAGTTGTAGAATGATTTGTAGGGTATAATATCATTCATATAAAGATGTAAAACTCTAAACCAGTATTATAGAGTATATTGTTTTGAGATACATATGTAATAAAAATAAACTGAAACCATGGGGATTATATATTTGATGGCTGCAATTTCTGGTGAGGGAAGAAGGGAACTGTGACCACTGAGGAGTACACTGGAATCTGAATGTTACTGTTAACCACTTATTTCTTAGGCTGCATTGTAAGATGCAAAAATTTTTTTAATATTGCTATGCAATATTTCATAATAAGACTATTTAAAACAAACAATTACAAATAAAATCATGAGAGGAAATGGCTAAAATGAGAAGGTTTTCTGTCTAGAAAGATAGGTAGCTCAGAAATTTTGGTTTTTAAACAAAATTTGAGGAATATAGTGATTTGCCAAGATGCCAGCCTAAGAGTGGTGAAACAAAAGGAATTCTACATGTCATATGCTATTCAGGTTTGGAAACAGGCAAAAATTCTAAATGAAAACTGAAACAAAGCCAATGCCAAAAAGCATGACTAGAAGGAGGGGAAAGTGAAAGTCCCAAACCAAATCTGTAGGATTATAAGCTGATTGCAGGTATTTCATTCTTTCATGCATTTTTTTTCATTCATGCATCCTTTCATTTTCAACAAGATCTTTTGGAACCCCTCCAATGTGCCAGGCATTGTGATAGATCTGTGCTGTCCAACATAGTATCCACTAGCCATATATGGTGATTTAAATAGAAATTAATTAAAATGAAATACAATTAAAAATCTATTCAGCAGTTACATTAGCCACATTTCAAGTGAATAGTGATTCTAAGTGATCATGTGGCTTAGTATAATGCTTACCATTTTGGACAGCACAGATTTGGAACACTTGTCATAGTAAAAAGTTCTATTTAGTGGTACTGTTATAGATGCTAAGACGACAGCAGTGAAAAACACAGACTCTGAATTTTAATGGAAAAAAGAGGAAATAAAGGAAACGATTATAAACTTGTAATATATGTTAAGTAATAATGAGTCATTAGAAGAAAATATAGTAGAGTAAGTGGATAGAGAGTGAAGGGGATGATCTGATGCAGGGATTTTCATAAGGAATCATAGCAATGGAAGGAAAGGCATTTCCATTTATTGGGAGGGAACTGAAAAGAAAAAAATGCGTGGCTTCACAAATGCCAACAGAAACAACTGTTTTAAGAAAAGAGCACAAGAATTTTACAATTGTAATTAGAAGCAATAAATCAGGAGGGAGAATGTTATGAGCTCCCTGGCACAAGTAGAGGGATAAGACAAACCAGTAGAGGGACACCCTGCATTGTCAGAACAGGAGGAGGCCATGAAGGGCACAGATGTGTTTGGTGATATTAAATTAGAATATAAATCTGATTCCTTCTAATTACTCTCTGAAGCAGGGGGTGGTATTTTTCAAAAGAGACAAATTGGAAATAGAGAGTTTAAGAAGATGTAAGGTTTGAAACAACTGATGTCTAAACGTTTTTATCCTAAAATTAACTCTCCCTGATCTACCCTTCTTATGACTCTATTCCTCCTCATGACCCAATTTCTAGAACCAAATTATTCATTGTTTTCCAACTGAGTGGAACCCATTCCAGCTTTAATAACCTAGCCCAATTCAATAATCATATCTGTAATTCTTTCATCCCTTCTTCCAGTAGCCTTATAGTCTATCTAATAATGTAGCTCATGTCTCGTCTTCTCAGGAATCTGTTTTTTGGTAGTAGTGCACTGATAAATATTTAATAACCACCTCTCAAGACAAAAACAAAAACAGAAATAAGACCTGATTTGTGGCATTTGCTGATTTTCATGGTACAAATCTACTCACCATGGCTGATTTCAAACTACCACGTGGTCTCAACTGACTTGCAAAATTAATGAAAATTTAACAATCAGCCTTCTGGCAAGACCTGTGAAGGGCAAGTTAACAAGCTAGTCTGCCATGGTGAAAACAGCCTGAGGGTTTCTGGCAGCAGGGCTCAGGCCCAGGCTGATAGGATGCTTTGGATGAATGTCAGCTGGAATGCTCTAGACCTTTTTGTTGTTATTTTCTGCTCTTGCATTAGGGCTGGTTCTAGAGTTAATTATTTACAATTACTCTTTCTGGGCCATTCTTAGCTCATTCCTGCTTTACGACTTTTGCATCTCAGCTCTTCCTGGATGACTATTCCCTAAGATCTTTTGGCACATTCTCTCAGTTCATTATACTCAGCCGTCAGTTTCTCAAAGAGGACGTCTCCCTGATACCCTCTTTAAAATGGACTCCCTCCCACCTCCAACGCTGTCTCCTCCAATCACTGCTCAGCTTTGTCCCACGTGTTATGGTATGTTTATATTCATGATCATTGTCCAAAATTTTTTCTAAGTTCCATTGTGACATGTTCTTCTATGTAGTTTATTTATAGTTTATATCTTAATTTCCACAAGCATGAGGATTTTCTAGGTATCATTTTTTCTTTTCTTTTATAGCTTTATATATTGTAAGCTTTTTATTTCAAGATAATTATAGATTCACAGGAAGTTACAAAGAAATATACAAGGTTTTCTGTCTGCTTCACCCACCATCCCTCAATGTTAGCATCATAAGTTACTATAGTACAAGATCAAACCACAAACCATAGAGCTTATTCAGATTTCACCAGTAATACATGCACTTATTTGTGTGTGTATATATAGCTCTATGAAATTTTATTACATGTGTAGCTCTGTGTAAGCACCACCATGATCAAGATACTTAACTGTACATCATCATAACACTCCCTGATGTCACCCTTTTCCCACCTCTAGCCCTAGACAACCAATGATTTGGTCTCCATCTCTATAATTACGTTATTTCATGAATAAAATGGAATATGCAATACAAATCTTTTTGAGATTGGCTTTTTTTCACTCAGCATAATTAATTTGCAGTTCATCCAAGTTGTTGAGTATATACAGTCTGTTCCCTTTTAGTGTGGGGTAGTATTCCACACTACAGATGTATACAATTTGTTTCACTGTGCACCACAGAAGGTCATCTGGGTAGTGTGCAGGTTTTGGGTAGTATGAACAAAGCTCCTAAGAATATTCTTGCATAAGTTTCTGAGTGAAAATAAGTTTTCCTTTCTCTGGGATATATGTTTAAGAATGCAACTGCAGGGTCATACTGACAAGTCATTTTTAGTTTTAAAAGGAACTGCTAAACTATTTTCCATAGTAGCTATATCATCTCACACTCTAACCAGTAGTGTATGAGTGACCCAGTTTCTCCACATCCTTGCTAGCATTTGGTGTTGCAACTATTTTTTTGTTTTGTTTTAGCCATTCTGATAGGTGTATAGATATCTCACTGAGGTTTTAATTTCTACTTCTTATTGCTAAGAATAGGTTGTGGGTTCTAGCTCCCCACTGGATCTTCACTGACACCTCCTTCACCGGGAGAGGTAGGAGTGCCTAGACATTGTTTCAGACATGGACGCCACTGACGCCACAGAGAGGGTGTGGCCTTGTTACTGCTGGACTGCAGTACAAGTTGCGACTCACTATTAAGCTTGCTCCAAGGCCACCCCAGTGGGGAAGCCAAGAGGTACTCATTAGTGCTGTTGGGAGGTGTGGAAGTCCAGTCTCCCCACACAGTACCCACTGACGCTGAGATGGGGGAGGCTTGCCTCCAACCAGTGGGGATGGAAGTCCTGGATTCCTACAGGACATCAGTCTTCTGATGTTACCCCAGCAGGAAATTGGGGGTGCCTCGTTTCCACCTAGCAACAGTAGAAATCATCTAGGCTCCTCACTCTGCCTTTGTGGGGTCAGTTTTTTCTGTGGTGTTTGGCTGGAGTGGAGAGGTTATTATCCAAATGTATTCTCTCTTGCTAAGCTGCCCCTTTCGTGGTCCCTTGGCTAGAGAGAGCAGGCTTTTGTCAGAGCATTATTTGGTCTGCATGCATTGGCATATCTGGGTTTCTGGTTTCTTTAGCTTCAACTCTGGGATGTATCAGGCAAAAAAGAAAATCTTGGAAACTCACCACCTCATTGTTCCTCTGATCTCAAGATGCCTAGCCAGTCTGCCTTCTTCTCTCCACCTTTCAAAGTCTTATGATTGTTTTATATATAATGTCCACGCTTTTTTGTTGTATGTAGACGAAGGAATAGGGATAACTACATTCCCTCCATCTTCCTGAAAGTGGAGGCTGAGCACACTGAATTTTATGCTTGCTTCTGTGTTTTCTGTATTGTTATATTCAAGGTAGTTTTTTTCCTGAACTTTTCCACTAATTCTTTCTTCAGTCTTGTCATACCTGCTTTTAAATTAAACCAGTGAGTTTAGAATTGCAGTTACATAGCAGTTTGCAGTTCATGGATTTCTAACTGGCTTCTTTTCAAATCTGCAATATCAATTTACATAATTTTTAGTTCTGAAATTTAAAATGCTGATGTTATATTTATAAACATTTTAAGCATAGTTGTTAGGTGGTTTACATCTGGTAATTTCACAATTTGGAGTAACTTTGGATCAGTTTCTGCTATCTTTCCTTTTCTGTTGACTTGTGTTATCTAGTCCTTTTGTGTGTTGGGTTCCCTTTGAGTTGTGCTGGGTAAGAATCACCTTAATTCACTTTCGTCACGTGAGATTTTGAGGCCATTATTGCAATCAAATTACATTGGTAATTCTCTCTACCTCTGTATATATTTGACTTGGTCCATAATAAAACATATTTTAAAAAAAGGAACTGAGGGAATGTAAAGAAGAGATGACAGCAAGGTTTAACTTTATCATATGAAATGAAACAATGTAGGTTCTAGAATTCCCAAAGGGCTTTGAGCCCACAGCTTCAATGATGAATACTAAATTATCTAGTACTAAGGCCCAGTGTCTGTTTAAGCTAACAGCAGAGCAGGGGATCAAAGATGCCTCTTTAATGAGAATTTTTATATTTGGTTTTCCTAAATAGGTTTATAGAAGTCCTCACAGGAAAAAGAGTATATTGTTGGTTTCCTTACATTTTAACATAATTTAGTATTGATTTTTACATATATAAATTGCATACTATTAGAAACCTATCCTGACATTATCAGTTCTTGAGTTGACAATTTTTAGTGTAATTAAAACTAATTTTGATTCATGATAGTTAAATGTTTTTCTTTTTAATTAGGTTTCAAAGGACTGTAAATAAGCATGCCTGAAAATAAGATAATTTCCTATGCTTCCACTGGAGGAGAGCAAACAAAGAAAGGTAAGTTTATCCTTAAGTGATTTTCTTTGAAACTAGGTCATAGATAAATGCGACTCAGGTCACTCACAGAAGAAGACAGTTGTAAGGACAGTAGTCTTCTCCAGGACCAGGGGGGTCACAAAACCAAAATTTACTGGGATCAGGAAGGTGAGGTAAGCAAAAGGAGTAAATCAGTTTAAGGAAAATCCACTGTATGGATTATAATCAATTTCTTATATAATTACTACTGAACTACAGTATAAGCAGTACCATAGGTAGGTAGTACAATGGTCTGCTGGAGTCAGCTCTTACTAAGCTCATGTGAGCCAATTGTATACATCTCTTATCAATTCCACTACATTGACTGGTTGAAGTTGGTGGTATTGTGACAGGTGGTTATTAAAATTTTACCAGCACACCACTGAAGAGAAACATATAAAATTAAAAATGAAAAAAATACTTGTATAATTCTATTTTAAAAATTGTATTAGATTTTACCACGTTACTTTGGAACTTGAGCCCCTTTTGCATCTTTTATTCTGCATCATGTTAGCAATATCATGTCTTTACCTGATATAGAACAGAGGTCAGTAAATTACAGCCCATGGGCCAAACCTGGTCAGCAGCCCTTTTTGTACAGCCCAAAAGCTAAGAATAGTTTTTACATTTTTAAAGGGTTGTAAAAAGAAACAAAAGAAACAAAACAAAGACGAATATGCAACAGAGACTGCATGTGACTCAGTAAACCAAAAATTTTTACTATCTGGACCTTTATAAAAAAAAGTCTACCAATCCTTGGTATAGAAGTTTGTCTCAAATACTTAACTGGGAACAACAGTCTTCACATGAGTTGTCCATTGCTGCCCTAAGGCCATGTAACAACCAACCACAAAAAATGCAGGTACATAGAGCATCATAAACATTCATTTTAGTTCACTTGTACTAGGTGGTTCTCAAGTGGGCCCAGGAAGGCTCACTCACGCATCTGCAGTAAGCCACAGGCCAGCTAAGCATCATTACAGATCTTGCTCATTTGAACTGGGCCTTCACAGGCCTAGGGTGTTGGCTGGGAAAACCATGCTGACTCAGCCCTGCACCATGTTGTCTCCCATACTCTTACAGCAGCCTGACCTCGTGGTTTACGAGGGGAAACAGAAGGTCACAAGGCCAAGGCTCAGAACTGGCACCCTATCATTTCTGCTATATTTTATCAGCCAAAGCAAGTCATAGGACCAGCCTAGTCAAAAGGCAAGGGATTAGAGTCCACCTCTTAGTGGTAGATGCTGCAAAGTCACATTGCAAAAGAAGGTGAACACTGGAAGGAGAAAATTAGTGGGGCTATTACTGTAATCAAAGCACTACAGTCTTATTTGGGCTATAAAAGAAAGCAGTCATTTAGTATTCCAAACATAGTTGAAGATATCGCACAATGGATTTCATGTAGGATTATGAATCTTGCGTAGGATGTTTAGTGGCTTAGCAGCACATTTACTTTCAGAATATTTCAGTAAGTTTGGTTTTTAGCTCTTTATTCATTCTATCAATATTATTTGACAAAATTGATGTTATTTCATTTTCACAGATTTTGTGTAGTGCAGTTTAAACAAAAACTTTTCATGTCTGGAAAATGACTTCAACCTCAGGTTAGCAAAATGGACTAGGTTTCTCACATAAAACAATTTTCCCAAAGATACAATTTGGAAAGAGATAGGGTAATCAAATTATACTTGTGCCTATCTCAAGTTTAAATATTTGAAAAGAACTATTGAAAATTTTTGGATTAATTATAATGTTAATTAAAAACTAATAGTTTGTTCCAAGGCTTCAGAGAGCTGAGCTGGTGATTTCCCTTTGAATAACCTGACAAAGACTCTTTATTTTGTACTGGAACATAAAGTGACCAGTCCATACTGGATTGCAAGCAAAAGCTCTTGTGTGTGGTACATTAGGAGAAAGTTAATCATGTTAAACACGACTGCACACCTACTTTCTGTCTATGCAATGGAGAAATATACAGTCAGATAAAACCACACATCACATTATACAGTGGAATGTAAGTATTTTTTGATATAGGTTATTCCTGCAAATGCATACAAAATGGAAATACATCTGGCTGGCTAACTGTGTGGAAAATAATATGGTTAATAAATTGTCTTTTGAAATGTACTCAGTAAGTTCAGGATATTTGTATTTAAATGACATTAGGACCAATATTTGTTAACGCTGGCATGAACAGTGATTATCAGTTAAAATTAATTTCTATCTCTTTGGCATCATACCATCATGAAGCGCCCTATCTTCTTTGTAAGATAACAACAAATACTATAAAGAACATTCAGCTTATCAAGCAAAGCATTGAGATGTCCATGTTCAAACTACAGAAACTTAGCAGTCTTAGCAAATTTTAAACTTTTAAGCCCAAAGCAATCTTTGCTGGATGATGTATTGAACCTAATTATGTACCAACCTTTGAAAAGGTTTGTCATTAACATCACAAGAACACAACCTCAGATCTTATTTATTAACCTCTACCAGATGATAGTCAATATAATAATACTCTTCTTCACATCAAAAATAAATCCTTTCCTTATATTGTGTAAATCACCCTGAAACTACTGTGGTTATATCAAAATTCTTATTATACTATAAATAAGCTTAGCAAACTGGACGATTATTCTATGCTCTCAGTTGAAATAAAAAATGAAACAAATTATTAAACTTTCCAATTGTTCTGTAGAGTCACAGCCATATCTTAAACATGCTGACCAACAGTATTTTCACATGACTCCTGTTTACAAACAGTTAGCTCTGGGATACTAATTTCTATTACAATTAAAAGTACATTTTTACAAACTTACCGCCTGTAATATTTGGATTCTCAGGAAATATATTCACTAAAGTGCATTTCATGGCAGCATCACTTATTTACTTGTATTAAGATACTGATATTGCCTTAGTTTTTCTATGTATTGTTTTTCATAATGTATCCTTTCTACATAAAAGGCAGAGACTGTATAATATTGTTTTTTTAGAGAATAGCACCTTTCTATATTGAAATAGGAAATATTATGTATTTCCTATATACATATATGTAAAGGACAACAAACACTGATAAAATCGAGTATCCATACACTCATAATGTACATTAAGAAACAGTACACTGTGTTCTCTCATCTCTTCCAAATCACATTTAGTTTTATATATTAGATGTAAATATGCTAATATACATTTATTATATAGTTTTACATATTTAACCTAATTTTAACTGTCATTAATTCACTAATATTAGACAAACTGAAAATGAGTTAATATTTTTATTTTCTTCTATTGTTTAGTCTAGATCCTTTAGTACTCTGTTAAATGTAGGCAATAAAAATGTGCTCACTTTTCTCCCTGTTCCTGATTTTTAAGATGAGACTTTTAATGTTTCACCACTAAATATGATTTTTTTAGTTTTTTTTATAGTTTACTATAAATTGTGAACATGTATTGAATTTTATTTATTTCATTTGGTTAAACTTTACATGTATTGATACAATATTGTTAATAATGTTTTACTTTTATATCCTCTGTATGCAATATTTCTGCTTTACATTCATAAATTGTATTTGTTTCTTCTGTTTCTTCTCGTTTGTCTTGATCAATTTGCCAGATGTATTCACTGGTGCTATATTTTTCAAAGCGGTAATTTCTCACCTTTTAAATTATCTCTAGGGTTTTTTTCTTGTTGGTTTGCTTTCTGTTAATTTCAGATATTATTGATTGCCCCCTTATCTTCCTTCTACTTTCTTTGGGTTGTTTTCCCATATATTCTTAATTTGGATGCTTAAATCACTAATTTTCAGCCTTTTTTCTTTTCTAATATAATTACTTAAAGTTACAAATTTCCCTTCACATATCATAGAGATAATAAAAAGGACTGGATGTCAAATCAGACTCATGAAAATTGACTCATCATGCAGAGATTCACTCACCATGTAGCATTATTCAGTGCTGATATCAATAATACTGTATTTAACTTTAAAAAATTGAACTATAATTCATACACTACCATAAAAATTCACCTCTTTCAACTGGGTATTTTCAGTATAATCACAAGGTTGTGCAACCATCACCATTATCTAATTCCAGTACACTTTCATAACCCCAAAAAGCAGCCCTATACCATTAGCTGCCACCCCCCCATCCCAGCCCCTGGCAACCACAAAGCTACTTGCCTTTCGGTGACATCGTGGGCCTGGTGGGTGTCGACCAGTTCCTGGTGAAGACAGGCACCATAACGACCTTTGAGCATGCCCACTACACGCACGTGATGAAGTTCAGTGTAAGCCTGGTCTTCAGGCTCGCTGTGGAAGCCAAGAACCCAGCTAACCTGCCCAAACTGGTCAGGTGGGGGGGCTGAAGCCACAGGCCAAGTCGGATCCCAGGGAGCAGTGCATCATCAAGGAGTCGGGGAGCACATCACTGTGGGTGCTGTTGAGCTGCACCTGGTGATCTGCCTGAAGGACTACACCTGCATCCCCTATCAAGAAATCCAACCATGTCATCTGGTACCGTGAGACCATCTCCGAAAAGTTGAATGTGCTTTGCCTGTCCAAGACCTGCAACAAGCACAATCCGTTGCACATGGAAGCGCAGCCCTTCCCCAATGGCCTGGCGGCGGACAGCAGGAGCGCAGTGTCCGCCCACCAGGAGCTCAAGTATTGGCCTGGCCAACTACCTGGAAGAGAAGTCCGAGTGGGATGTGGCCTAGGCCCGCAAGATCTCGTGCGCCGGCACCAGCCCCGATATCCCCACCGACATCACCAGGGGTGTGCAGTCCCTCAACGAGAGCAAGTACAGCGTCGTGGCCGGCCTCCAGTGGGGGCGCTGTGCCAGGAGAACACGCGGGGCGTGCGCTTCGAGGTCCTAGATGCGACGCCGCCCAGGATGCCACTCAGATCGCCCCCACCGTCCGCCCGGCGCCGCCTCTACGCCGCATGCTGACAGCCAGCGCGGGTTTGTGGAGCCCAGTACCTTGCGGAGAGCCGGCGTCAGGAACAAGTGCTTGGTGGCGTCCTGTACAGAAGCGGGGCCGCGTCTGCGAGGAGTCCCAGGTGGCCAGCACCCCCATGTCCTGAAGGCCTACCTGCCAGTCAGCGAGCCCTTTGGCATCACCACCAACCTGCGGTCCCACACGCGCGGGCGGCCAGGACTTACCCTGTGTGTGTGTGTGTGTGACCATTTTCAGTCCTGCCCAGTAGCCCCTTCGCCAACACCAGCGCCCCAGCCAGGTTGTGGCGAAGACGCGCAAGTGCAGAGGCCTGAAGCAAGGCAGTCCTGCCGCACAATTTCCTGGGCAACTCACGGAGCAGGACCGGCTCTGCCATGATTGACTGCAGCTTCGAGGCGCGAATTCTCCTCGAGACACCGCGAGAACGTCCGGACGCAGTGATGCTCCGCCTACGGGATTTTAGCGTCCACTCGGTGCCACCTCTCAACGTTAACGCCAGATACCCTTTCTGCTGACTTTTATATCAGGACTTCTGAGGTAACAGAATTGCTCTCACAGCAGGGATTTATTTGGCGATTGGAGGGTGTGAGGAGGGAGGATGGGAGACCGTTTTGGACTTTTCATAGAAATGAATTGATAAAATAGTTGGCATTGTGTGTCTGCCTTCTTTTAAACTGGAATTTTGTCGAGATTCTTTTTTTTTTGTAGCCGAGTAATATTCCATTGTATGTATATTCCACATACATATATATATATATATTTTTGCTGTACGCGGGCCTCTCACTGTTGTGACCTCTCCCGTTGCGGTGCACAGGCTCCGGACGCGCAGGCTCAGCGGCCATGGCTCACGGGCCCAGCCGCTCCGCGGCATGTGGTATCTTCCCAGACCCGGGCACAAACCCGTGTCCCCTGCATCGGCAGGGGAACTCTCAACCACTGCGCCACCAGGGAAGCCCCACACATATTGTTTTATAAATTCATCAGTAGATGGGTGTTTGGGTTGTTTCCACTTTTGGACTATTATGAATAATGTTATGAATATTCAAGTACAAGTTCTTATGTGGACGTCTATTTCCATTTCTGTTGGGCCTACACTTTGGACTGGAATTGGTAGGTCATTTGGTAACTTGATATTTAACTTTCTAATTGCCAATTTTTTTCCAAAGCAGCTGCAGTGTTTTATGTTCCAAATGGCAATGTATGAGGATTCCAGTTTTTCTACCCCCTTGTCAACACTTATTAAATTTTGTTATTTTTTTAAACTTTATTACAGCCATTTTAGTGGGTGTGAAGTGGCATCTTATTGTGGTTTTGATTTGCATTTCCCTAATCACAAATGAGGATCAGGATTTTTAAATATGTTTACTGTCACTTGTATGTCTTCTTTGGAGAAATGTCTCTTTAAATTTTTTGCCCATTTTTAAATTGGGTTATTAGTCTGTTTCTATTCTTCAGTCATAATAATTCTTTATATGTTTTAGAAACTAGACCTTTATTAGATATGTGATTTATGAATGTTTTTGCTCATAGTAGGGGTTGTGATTTCTCTTTTTGGGGGAGTTTTTATGTGAGTTTTTAAAAATTGAGCTACAGTTGATGTAAAGTAATTCAGTTATTTTCACTTTCTTGATAGTGTCCTTTGCAGCACAAAAATTTTTATTTTCATGAAGCCAATTTAATTTTTAAAATTGCTTGTTCCTTTGATGTCATATTTACCCCTTCATTTTCTTATAAGAGTTTTATAGTTTTAGCTCTTGCATTTAAGTTTATGATCCATATGAGTTAATTTTTGTACATGGTTTGAGGTAGGAATCAAAATTCATACTTTTACATTCATATATTCAGTACTATCTGTTGATAAAAAGACTATTCTTTTCTCATTGAATAGTCTTTGCACCCTTATAAAATTCAACTGACCATAAATATGGGTTTATATCAGGAATCTCACTTCTATTTCATTGATCTACATGTTTGTCCTTATGCCAGTACCACACCATCTTGATTATTTAGATTTGTAATAATTTTTGAAATCAGGAAGTATGATTCCTCCAACCTTGCTCTTCTTTTTCAATATTATTTCAGCTAATCTGGGTCCCTGGCGTTTCCATGTTATTTTTAGGGTCAGTTTGAAAATTTCTGAAAAACAACAACAACAAAAAGCTGCTGGAATTTGATAGAAATTGCATTGAACCCATAGATAATTTGAAGAGTTTTGGTGTCTTAACAAAATTGGCTTAGAATCCACTAACACAGGATATTTTTCTATTTATTTAGGTATTTAATTTTTTCAACAGTTTTGTAGATTCTAGTGAAACTTGTTTAACCAAACAAGTCTTGCACTTCTTTTGTTAATTTTATTCCTAAATATTTTATTCTTTTTGATGCCTTTATTAAATTGTATTTTGGATGCCTTTTATTTAATTTTCTTGCCTAGTGACTCTGACTCCAATCTTCAGAAAAGTATTGAATAAAAGTGGCAAAGTGTAGCTATGATTATCTTTTTCCTGATCTTAGGGGAAAAACTTCCTGTAATATCTGATGTTAGCTGTGGATTTTTCACCTTTGTGAAGGAAGTTTCCTACTGTTCCTATTTTGATGAGTGTTTTTATCATGAATGGGATTGAATTTTGTCAAACAGTTTTTCTGCATCTATTGAAATGTGTGGTTAGTATTCCATTGATTGATTTTCATATGTTGAAACATTTCTGGAATACATCTCACTTGGACATGATGTATAATTTTTTTATATGCCACTAGTTTTGGTTTGGTAGTATTTTTGTGGATCCATGTGCATAAGGAAATATTTTGTGTATAATTTTATTTTCTTATAATATTTTGTCTGGTTTTGCTGTCAGGATAATATGGGGCTCATAGAATGAGTTGGCAAGTGTTCTCTCCTCTTCTGTATAATTTTTGGCAAAGTTAAAGAAGCATCAGTGAGGCATTCTTTAAATATTTGGTGATATTCACCAGTGAAGCCATTTGGCCAAGGCCTTTTCTTTGTGGGAGGATTTTTTATTACCGATTAATTTCTTTACTTGTTATAGTTCTGTTCAGATCTTCTGTTTTTCCTTGAGTCAATTTTGATAGCTTGTGGCTTTCTAAGAATTTGTTCATTTCATCCAGGTTATCTAATTTATTGGTAGAATCTTGTTTATAGTATTCCCTTATAAACCACTCTGTAAGATAGTAATACCCTTCTTTCATTCTTGGTTTTAGTACTTGGAGTACTGTCTTTTGTTTTTTGTTCCCTTGGTTAGTACTCATGGGAGAAATAGCTGCTCAGGTCCTTTGCCCATTTTATAATCAGATTATTTGTTTTACTGCTGTTGAATTGTATGAATTCCTTGTGTATTTTGGATATTAACCCCTTATCAGATAGATGGTGTGCAAATATTTTCTCCCATTCTATAGGTTGCCTTTTCATTATGTTGATTGTTTATTTTGCCGTACAGAGGCTTTTTTATTTATTTATATTTATTTTTATTTTTTTAACTTTTTATGTATCATTTATTTTGGTTGTGTTGGGTCTTCGTTGCTGTGTGCAAGCTTTCTGTATTTGCGTTGAACGGGAGCTACTCTTTGTTGTAGTGTGCGGGCTTCTCATTGTGGTTCCTTCTTGTTGTGGAGCATGGGCCCTAGGCGCGCGGGCTTCAGTAGTTGTGGCACGCAGGCTCAGTAGTTTGTCACACGGGCTTAGTTGCTCTGTGACATGTGAGATCTTCTCAGACCAGGGATCGAACCCATGTCCCCAGCGTTGGCAGGTGGATTCTTAAGCACTGAGCCACCAGGGAAGTCCCTGTGCAGAAGCTTTTTAGCTTGATGTAGTCCCACTTGTTGATTTTTGTTTTAGTTGGTTGTGTTTTTGGTGTCATAGCCAAAAGGTCCTTACAAGAACAATGTCAAGGAGCTTTTCCCCTGTGTTTTCTTTTAGGAATTTTATGATTTCGGGTCTTACTTTTAAGTCTTTAATCCATTTCAAGTTAATTTCTGTGAGTGATGTAAGATAGGGGTCCAGTTTCTTTCTTTTGTATGTGAATATCCAGTTTTCCCAGCGACATTTATTGAAAAGATTATCCTTTCCTCATTGGGTAGTTTTGGCTCCCTTGTCAAATATTAATTGATTGTATATGCATGGGTTTATTTCTGGATTCTCTGTTTTGTTCCACTGATCTATGTGTCTGTTTTCATGCCAGTACCATATTGTTTTGACTGTTATAGCTTTGTAACACAGTTTGAAATAAGGAAGTGTGATGCCTCTAGCTTTATTCTTCTTTGTCAAGATTGCTTTGGCTATTAGGAGTCTTTTGATGTTCCAAATGAATTTTAGGATTTTTAAAAAAATTTCTGTGAGAAATGCTATTGGAATTTTGATAAGAATTGAATTGAATGGACATTTTAACAATATTTACTCTTCTCATCCATGAAGAGTAACTCTTTCCATTTGTTTGCGTTCTTCAATCTCTTTCATCAATATCTTACAGTTTTTGGTATATTGATGTTTCAATTCCTTGGTGAAATTTATTCCTAAGCATTTTGTTCTTTTCATGCTATTGTAAATGAGATTGTTTTGTCTGACATAAATATATATGAGGTCATAAGATATATATATATATATATATATATATGATCAGCGACCTCTGATATCTTTTCGTTTCCATTTGCATGGAATATCTTTTTTCATCCCTTCACTTTGAGCCTCTATGTGCCCTTAAAGCTGAAATGAGTCTCTTGTAATAGCATATATATATATATAGTTGTCTTTTTTTTTTTTTTAATTTGCTCAACTACTCTGTGCCTTTTGATTGGAGAGTTTTAATTCATTTACATTTAAAGTGATTGTTGATAGGTAAGGATTTCCTAATGGCATCTTGTTGATTGTTTTCTACCTGTTTTGTAGTTCCTTTGTTCATTTCTTCCTCTCTTGCTGTCTTCCTTATCGAATTGATGATTTTTCATAGTGGTATACTCTGACTCCCTACTTTGTTTCTTTTGTGTATCTGTAATACTATAGGTTTTTTCTTTGTGGTTACCTTAAGGCTTAAATGAAATATTTTATAGATATAACAGTCTGTTTGGAGCTGATAGCAACTAAATTTGAATCACATACAAAATCTCTGCCCTTTTATACCCCACCCTCCACATTTTGTGTTTTTGATGTCACAATTTGCATCTTTTATATTTGGTATCTATTAATAAATTATTGCAGTTATAGCTATTCTAGTACTTTTGCCCTTTAACTTTTATACTGGGGTTAAGTGATTAATATATGCCATAGTACTGGAGTATTCTATATTTCAATATATACTTACTTTTACTGATGTGTTTTATATTTTCATGTTTGTGTGTTGCTAATTAGTGTTCTTTTAACTTGAAGAACTCCTTTCAGCATATCTTGTAAAGAAAGTCAAATGTTGATGAACTCCCTCAGCTCTTGTTTGGGAAACTCTTTCTCCTTCATTTCTGAAGGACAACTTTGCCAGCAAAGAAGCTGAGGTCCTCTGCAGAGCAGGCCACTGTAAAGCATGATCACTGCTGCTGCATGACTGATACTGGTAGTGCCTGCCATTCTTCCTTGTGCCAAGCCATCTTTATACTTCTCAGCTTTGCTGATCTCTGGGTGGGATGAAAACAAAGATGGTCCTTTGTGCAGTGCCCCAAAAGGGTGGGGAAGCTGGTTGCTCACCCTTTCCTAGTGAGAGGAACTATTTTCAGACCAGAGAGTTCCCTCTTGGCACTGAGCAGTGTGGACCTAGGGGGTGGGATTATTCAGACAAAATGAAGCTGTCTTTCTTTCCTTTTTGTGTGGTTATTCTCTGTTGTTGTTGTTGTTCCACTATGTTGCTGAAGTTTTTTAAGTGGACTCTTGAGCTCTCCCAGAGCTATTTTTGTTTGTGGATGGCTGTCTAATTGTTGAAGTTTGTTGGATGGAGTCTAGGGTCTCCTACCCCACCATTTTGGTGATGTCACTCTGGATGATCTCTCTGCTTTTAATTAGCTGCATGCTGTTTTGAATACCTTCTTGTGAGAGTTAAGCCAAATGAAAAACACAGAAAACATCTAAAGATATTCTGCTGTGGGATTTGTTTAATATCGATATTTTAGTTGCTTTTTCAAAGACAGCACTTTCACAACATAGTTTTGTACATTATTTTGCTTATTTTAAAAATGAATATTAACTGTTTCCTGAAATTTTTGTTTTCTTTTAAAAAGACAGTGCCACATCACAAGCTTTGGTTTTATTTGGTGCCCCTAAGGAAGCTGTTGAGATTATTCATGAAAATAAAATGACAAATACTGAAGGTGAGGACTGAATCTAAATTGTATAGTAACCTATATAAGCTATATTTATATTCACTCATTAGTTTGTGATGTCAGTGTTAAATTTTTATTAAGAAATACACTGTAAATATCATTAATAGTTAACAGAGTAATGATATATAATATTAGAATATAATATTTTAATAAATTTTATTAATAGTATATTGTTAATTAAAATTTGGTTCATAAGAATTGTTTACAATTTCAGAAATGTATGAATTTTTAAAATAAACATTTTCTTTATCCTTCATGCCAGGACTGGCAAGTGCTAGAAGCTTTCTAGTTCATTGAGGATATGTTTCTTAGAAGAAAAAGAATAAGGACTAATGTTTTTGGTGTGTGAAATCCAGAATTAAAAATTGTTCATTGAAAATCCATGAAACATTAGCTCAGAAAGTGTTTCTGGTATCTTATGTTGTAAGAAGTAGAAAGAGATGATGAAATGTATACATTTTATGTATAGAGTTTCATATTTGTTTCTTCTCAGATCATGCTGGTGGAGAACTCCATATTTATCAAAATATTTAATCTAAATTTTGGTAAATCTCTGCTCTGCAGGTTGTTAGTTTGACAGGATAAAATTGGGATAAGTTACCCTTCTGATTATTTATCTGTTTCTGTTCAATAGAAATCTTGAATAGAATTTTAATGTTCTGGCTTAGAGTTTATTGCCCAAAGTTAGTTATGGGCCATAGTTAGTTTTAGACAAATTTTTTAAAATATCAAATTATTGATTTATTAACCAATTAATTCAAGACACTGGAATATACATGTGCTATTAGGGTGCAGAGATATTTAAGAAATGATTCTTATATGGAATGTATAATCTTGTAAGCCAAATAAAATATAATTATACACCAATTATTACAACACAATAGAAATGGATGGTTGTATAGAGTAACAACAAAGATGACACAAAGTATTTACAAGGTTCTGCAGCCAATTCCAATGTGTGACCATGGGGTTTCCCCACCACTAAGCCATTCTTGGACACCAGCTGGGTGTCCTACAATTCAGCTCAGTTCTAACATCAGCTACCCAGAGATAGTGTCAGATCCCATAGGTTAAGGGCTTAGTCCTACAAGTCTACCCCTTGCCCCACTTCAGATGCCAGTCAGAAGCCCAGTTTGTCACCTGTGCTTCTGACCAACCACTATAGATTGGTGGTTCCAATTACACCCCTCCCTGCCTTGGTTTTGACTAATCTGCTAGAGTGGCTCACAGAACTCAGAGAAACATTTTATTTAGTAGATCACTGGTTTATTATAAAAGGATATAACTCAGCAACAGCAGATGGAAGAGATGCGTAAGGCGAGATATGGAGGAAGGGCACAGAGCTTACATGTCCTCTCGAAGTGTGCTGGTCTCCCCAAATCTTCATGTGTTCACCAGCCCAGAAGCTCTCCAATCCCTGTCCTTTTGAGTTTTTATAGAGTCTACGTTACATGGGCAAGATTGATTAAATCATTGGCCATTGGCTATTGATGCACCCTCCAACCACTCTCCCCTCCCCAGAGGTCGGGGGCGGGACTGAAAGTTCCAACTCTGTAATCACAAGATTGGTTCTCCTGAGTCCCCATCCTTAGGTGGGGTCCAGAAGTCACCTCATTAACATAACAAAGGACACTTTCATTGCTCTCATCAGTTAGGAAATTACAAGGGTTTTAGGAACTCTGTGCTAGAAACAGATGAAGACCAAATACATATTGCTTATTCTAAATCACAGTATCACAGTAGTGTATGACAAATGAATACTGTGGACAAGAATCTTTAGTGTTTTGAGTAACACCAGTTTGTATGGCCTCTAAGAATTAAGAGGATTGTTAATGGATAAGGACAGATTTGAACTGAATCTTGAAGGATGTATTTGTATATGAAAAGAAATGTGAGGAGGGAAATTAAGCAAGAACCACAGAATGAGTCAAATAATGTGATGAAATAACACAAAATACGGAAAAAATAGATTTTGACTACAGCATAGGAAAGATTCAGAAATTTAAAGATAATTTGTTAAAATAAAGCTAGAAATGATTGAGGGACAGTCAAGAAACATTTTAAATTTCAGGCTCAAAAGTGTGAACTTCATTATTGCTCAGTCTCTGGTCCTATATAGATTCGATTGGAGATATTATGTTACCAAATCCTTTGCTTGGAAGTATGAGTCTGAGTGCACTATGCAGAATTATTTGGTTACAGAAGGAAATATGGAAACTATTCACCTAAACAAATAAGCTGCTGGATAGTTCTCCAGAAAAGATAGGTTTATTTGGGATCAGCAGATTTGGAGTGTGAAACCAGTGAGCCATGTGCAAGTTCCCCCACGGTAAGAGAAGGAGAACTCTTTTATATAAGGGAAAAGGAAGTTGGGAGGCTATAGTAAACAAAGAGCCCATGGCTTTTCATTGGCTGAGTCCTTGCCAGGAAGGAAGAGGAGTCCTTCTTGTTGGACTCTGTTATCATCACAGGGTGTGAGAGCTCCCCCTGCTGGTCTCCTGACTCTAATTGAGGTTTCTGTTTATTAATTGCTATAAAAATGATTATCTTATTATGGTTTGTGCTTAAGGTAATAAGGGTTTGATCTGTGAATGATAAACGGATATGAAAGACAGGAATTAAAGAGATTACAAAGGAATTGTTAAGATTTGGTAAACCGACTGGGTATATTGTTACAGGAACTTGAAAAGGAGGATTCAACAATGGTTTAACTGTTGCAACCTTTGATAATGGGAAGAGAAGTAAGAAAGGAAAGGAGGTTGAATGGAATGAAGATGAGTTTAGTTTTAGAAATACTGGCTTTGCGAATGGGCTTGGTCCTTTTAAGACTACCTCTGGCTTGCTGTCCTTGACAAAGTCCAAATGTTTAATACCAGATATATTGGGGATGGGCCTTAAACCGAAATTTTCATCTTGATATGTCTTTACTCTCTCATCATTCTTTTATTTGCCAAATAGTTCCTGATTATCGACTCTGTGCTAGACACCATGCTCACTGCTTGGAATGTATCAGAACCCTGCCACCCTGCCACCTCCCTCTGTACATCTCCTTAATCTTTTCCAGCTCTATATCTGATCATATAAATGTGCTCATTTTCCTCTGTAGCCTTTCTGACTTTGGCATTTTAGTTTACTGATGTCCTGAATTTATTTCCTTATTTGTGGTATATCAACTTCTCAAAGAGTACATTCTAATTTTAATTCTCTTCCCCCATACTGCATAGGATCTAGCAAGTCCATCCTTCCCTTCCCTACATTCAGTGCTAGGCTTGGGCTCTAGGAAGGACAGGTTTTGGAATACATTTGGCAAGGAGTTCAGTGTAAAGTTAAGTCTAAAGATGTTTACTTAGGAGTCAAGCACTCAGAGGAGATGACTAAGGGAGAGAATATAAAACGGAAAGATTATTTCTTACCAAGTAGTCATGATTAAGGAATATGAGGAGAAATAGGCAATGAGGAAGTAAAAGAAAGCTATTAAAGAAGAATATTTCAAAGAAGTATTTTCTACTATATTCTGTATAATGAGTTAAAAGAGAAGGAGAGTGGTACAAGGTTATTGAATTCTGTCACTAGGGAATGGCTGGTGGTCTTTTTAATCAAACAAATTTGTTGAGGTAAAATTTAAGTATAATAAAATCTACTCATTTTAAGTATACAGTTCAATGACTTTTGACAAATGTATACATCCATTTAACCACCGCCTTAAACAGGATATAGATACTCTTTTCAGAAAGTTCATTCATGTTCTTTGTGGTCACTGTCTCTTCACTCCACCCCTCATATCCACTGATATGATTTTAGTTTTAACATTTAAAAATTTTAAATAAGTGAAATCATTCCATTTGTACTCTTTTGTGTCCAGTTTCTTTCAAAGACTCAGAAAGAGGTCTGTGAGATTCATCCATGTTGTTGAATATATTAGTAGTTTCAATGTTGCATATATTAGTAGTTGTTCATTTTATTACTCAGTAGTATTCCCTTGCATGAGTGCTGTATAGTTTATCTATTCAACCATTGATGGAAATTTGGGATTTTCTAATTTGGGGCTATTATAAATAAAGCTGTTATGAATATTTACACACAAGTCTTTTTATAGATGGATTTTTATTTATCTTGGGTAAATACATAGAAGTGGAATGCTGAGTCATATGATAAGTGTATGCTTAACTTTTATAAGAAATTGCCAAACTATTTTCCAAAAGTCATTTACAGTTCCACCAGCAATATATGAGTTATAGTTGTTCTATATCCTCACTAATATTGGCTTTGCCAGTCTTTTCAATTTTAGGCATTCTAGTGATTATGAAGTTGTACTGCACTGTTAATTAAATTTGCATTTTTCTGATGATTAATGAAGTTGAGCATCTTTTTACATGCTTATTAGTCATTTGTGTATTGTCTTTTGGAAGATTCCAAGTCTTATGCCCATTCTTTATTGGGTTGTCTTCCTATATAGGAAGTTGTAAATTTTCTCTGCACATTCCAGATATGTCATTTGTTGGATATATACATGTTTTCTCCCACTCTCTTGCTTGTCATTTCATATTGTAATATCTTTTTGAGGCATGATGAATGTCTTGACTTTGATGAAGTCAAATTTATTTTTTTAATGTTTCTCTCTCCTCTCCCTTCCTTCCTTCTTTCTTGCCTGTATTTTAAAGATATTTTTCTATTATGTCCTGGCCTATATTGTTTCTATGGGAAATGTAGCAGTTATTCATATCCATGTCCCCTATATGTAATGTGTCCTTTTGTTATCTGGCTTCTTTAAAGATTTCCTCTTCAATTGGTTTTCAGCAGTTTGGCTATGATGTTCCCAGACATAGTTCTCTTCATATTTTAATTGTATGAGATTTGTTGAGCTTCTTGGATGTGTGAATTGATGTTTTTCATCAAATTTTGAGATTTTTTTGGCTGTTATTCTGTTATTTTTCACTCCAAATTTCATTCTCCTCTTCTTCCAGAACCTCAACTTCACATGTGTTGGACTGATGGATTTTTTCCTACAATTCCTTGAGGATCTGTTCTTTTTTGTTCATTTTTCTTTCTCTTCTTCAGATTGGATAATTTTTTTTCAATTTATTTTATTTTTTTATTTTTGGCTGCGTTGGGTCTTCGTTGCTGCACCTGGGCTTTCTCTAGTTGCGGCGAGCGGGGGCTTCTCGTTGTAGAACGCAAGCTCTGGGCATGCAGGCTTCAGTAGTTGTGGCACACGGGCTCAGTAGTTGTGGCTCGCGGGCTCTAGAGCATAAGCTCAGTAGTTGTGGTGCACAGGCTTCGTTGCTCTGCGGTATGTGAGATCTTCCTGGAGCAGGGCTCGAACCTGTGTCCTCTGCACTGGCAGGCGGACCCTCAACCACTGCACCACAAGGGAAGTCTCTAGATTGGATAATTTTATCAATTAATCAGCCCATTCATTCTTTACTTAGGGAAAGGTCTCCTTCTCCCTTCCCCCACCCCCAGTGTATAACAAAACTAAAAGGAACTTTGTTTTTCACAAAAAAAGTTAAAGGTACTTTCTGTTTATCACACAGAGGCTTTGCAAGGAGAAGAAATTATTGCTAAACTTAAGAGCACTAGCTTATTCTACATTTTGGGAAGAAAATCAAGATGTTAAAAGGGATAATCAAATGTGGAAAAGAAATCTGTGTTCAGATAAGTTTTTTACTCAGAGTGCTGAGGTCAGATAAAGGAATGATACAGTAACTGGGATGATGGATGTAAAGGAATTACATATTAAAATCAGAAGAGAAGGAAGGATGGTAGTGATAAAATCTTAAATTATTGGGCCTGTGTGAGTAAATTATGTAAGGATCAAATTCATTGAGCAAGAAGAGTTGACAGTTAATGAACATAAACTGCCATTTGCCCACACAATCAGGCTGTCCGTATTTTTTCTCAAACGAAAGTTTCATGTTGCAGTCTCAACAAACCTCATCTCTGGCCTAGGTCCAGGAGGATCTTGCTCTTATGCATTGATTCTGAGCAAGGAAATTGGAGTTGGGCAGATTTTTTAGAGCGAGTGAGTGTCCTGCCTGAGCTTAATTCTTGAAATACTCACCCTGATCCTTTGTGCACAGGCTTCATGAGGAGGAGCTCTATCCATTTATTTTTAACTAAAACTGTGGCTTCATTGTATCATAGCATTTTAGGTGAAAATGATCTTATATAACACCCTGCCAACTAGTTCATTTATTCAGTGAGAAATCTGAGGTTAGCAACTGAGTAGTTTTAGCTTAAAAAAGCACAGTTACTTATCAGTCAAGTTGAAAAATGAGTGACCATGGACACCTAGTTTAGTGACCTAAGTGTATCTATAATGTGGGCAAAATTAAAAAGAAGTGGAAAGGAAAGTTTTAACTTACACTGTGCATGTATTAGAATAAAGCAGTAATAAGAACTCCTGAATTCTTGTTCTTTCTTGTGCTGCTTGTGATGCCATGAGTTCTATAGACTTTCAGTGCAAAATTTAACTTCACAGTATTTCATTTTCCCCACTTAACCATATGTAAAATGTTAATCCTAAACCATGGAGTGTTATGGAAATTAATTAATACTCACCTAGTAGGTTGAGAATGGCACACGTAGAAAAATGTTAAATGAGTCATTGCTATCCTTGCTTTCTCCACATTTAATGAAGCAAAACAATGCTTTTGAGTATAAGGGCAACTGCCTGGTTGCTAAATGTGCTATATTAAAACCTTATTTCTTGGGGAAGGGTAACATGCCCTATCAGGACGTTTGGATAAGAGATCAATATGTACTTTCTACCAGCTTGTTTTTTGGTCCTTAGACTGTTACAGAGATGAAAAAATATATATATATATCTATATCTATATATATATATATCTATATCTGTATATATCTGTGTATGAACTAAAGAGGTAAAATGGAATATAACACACAAAAATAGTCATACTGAGTATATGTGTTCACTGTGGTCAAAGCATAGTAAAATACATTAGAATATCAGCATTGATATCTTGAAGGAACATTTGAATTTCAAAAACAAGTGATATGTGTAATTTTTGAGAGGTACCCTGAAATATATTTTAAGAACTGCTTCTCTTTATTCTGCCACATTTTAAAAAATATAAAAACAACCTTCATGGTATTGCTTACACTCTAAAGCCAGAGAGATATAGTTCAAGTCCCAGCTCTCTCACATCCCAGCTCTGTGGAATAGGGCAACTTTACATAACTTCTCTAAGCTTTGATTTCCTCACATTTGAAATCAAGAGAATAATCCCATTTCATAAGATTGTTGTGAGGATTAAATAATATGCGACATCAAAAATACTTAGCACAGGGCTTCCCTGGTGGCACAGTGGTTGAGAGTCCGCCTGCCGATGCAGGGGACGCGGGTTCATGTCCTGGTCCGGGAGGATCCCACATGCCGCGGAGTGGCTGGGCCCGTGAGCCATGGCCACTGAGCCTGCGCGTCCGGAGCCTGTGCTCCGCAACCGGAGAGGCCACAGCGGTGGGAGGCCCACATACAGCAAAAAAAAAAAAAAAATACTTAGCACGGTTCCATGTTTGGCACATATTTTAGTGCTCAAAAATGTTTATATATATATATATATATATTTCTATATGGGCTATTATTTTATATATGGGATATGAATATATATGGGATAGAGTAAACACTTATAAATTAAACACATGCCATTTTGACAGAGATTGCATTTTTGGAGGAGAATATTATGAGATATCATTTAAAGATATTTAAAAGATTGCAGTTTAAATGAAGCTATCTAAAATATTTACCATCTCTATGTGTTGACATTGAAACAAAAGGCACAGACTGGAGGCAACAGCATTACTTCTGTGTTCCTCAAGGTTAACTGCAATGAGGACATCAGACTGTTCTCATTGAGGCACCGAGCCTATTCTGTGGCTTACATTTAAGATCAGTGATTGCAGCTGTAATCCAGACCAGTAGAGTCCTTAGAGGCAAAAAGACTGCAAGTAAGCAGTTTGGTGGAGTCGTCACGGACAACTTTGCTGTGCTTCTGCAACCTTCAGTTGATTCGGAACATGCCAGGATTAGAATCACTGAGGCACATCAGACTGAGTGGATTTTATGATGAGTACAACTTGAATGCCATAGTGAGAACATCAGTCACTCTTCGCATGAGACTTCAATTTTTAGAGATGGAAGGTAGAAAATGAGGTTATTATGAGGATGATAGGGACCCGCTTTTATTTTTTTTTCAGCAAGAGAAACCATGCTGGATTTAAGGAAGAACTTCTTCAATGCCTGAGTGGTTAGATATTATTTACATTGGAACATGTGGGGTCTCTTTAAGGGGAGAATTTAAAATACATGTCAAAGTCATTTTTTAAGTGATTCAGGATCTATTTAGAAAAATGGATTAACTGGTTTCTACCTTTTTTCTTTATTTTTTCATGATACTATGGAACACTTTAGCTTTTTAACTTTCTTGAAGTTTTATTCTTCTTAGATTTATTTTTATTTGTTACAGTTTAAGTTATAAATGATCATTTTATTTTAGCTTTCAGATTATTTGAAGGTTAATTCTATAATTCTCTGACATTTATCAATCTGTTGATTAAAGAAAGGTTGAGTGTTAGTACTAGTAAAGCAGAATACTTTTTGTACATTCTGAACATCGGGGTTTACTATTCTGTATATGACTGTGAACTGATGTCCTCTGTCTGCTTTATCTATAGGGGTGAATGAAGGCATTTACTTTAGCCACCCATGCCGACGTAAAAGCTGTGCTTTAGTAAACATCCCAGCACCATGTGTCAACAAAATAATTTCACACATTGAAGATGTGGAGTCTAAAATACAGGAGCATCTGAAACAGGTAAGTGATAATTAACATGCTAACATTTTTGTAAGCTCTATAGGGCCTATAAGCATCTGTTACTTAAAGAACCTGGGGAATTATTATTTTTTTAATGATTCTTGGACTACTTTATAGAATCTTGGCTCAGTTACATAATTTACTAATCTAGACATGTTTTTGATAGTGTCATTTCAGAAGGGTGAAATGACCTTATTAAATAGATTTTTTTTCCCTACGTGTTTGTTCTTTATCCACAGGCAATCATGCTAAGTAGTAATTTCCATAGCCAACTTGACTAGTATATTAAATAGCATTTACATCCCTTTTAGGGACACTAAACTGATTAGATGATTAGCTGAGTACATTGGTGTATAAAAGGATAGAATGCCCTCTTTAATGAGTTATTTTGTTCTAAAGAAATACTCAACAGGTCTGTTAAAAGAGAATATAATGATTCTTCCTTTGTCTTTTTAAACTGATAAAGTTTGCCTTTATTAGTCTGAAGGGAGTTCAATCTTGAAATCACTGAAACTTTCAGTTATTTTCAAAGGATGATTTAGGAATGATTAAAAAACCTTCTCATACATTTTACTAATATTATGTTTCTAAGCAATTAATGCACAACTACACTGCCCAGACAGGAAGATAAGTTTGTCAGAGATTTGTGCTATTTCCCTTCCTTCACCACTGTTACTGGATCTGACTCTGAGAGTGTTCTGATGGGCCCTCATCATGCTTGATCTAGGGTGTAGTTTCCTTCCAGAGTCATTAGAGTGCCGTCTTTAAGATCACAGCCCTTAGAGCCACATGTTCTGTGAACTTAGATGGGAATCGTGATAATAATATTGTGTTAGATAAAGTGCTAGCATATATTAGCTATGTGTATTGTTATTTCTACAATATTATTTATATCATTCTGTATTAGTATTATATTTATCTCTGTTGCTTTTTTATTTCCCCAAACCAGAATACCCCTTCACAGAATGCTTTGCAGGTCACAGGTCTAATAGTGGCCTGGGCCTTGAAGAGTATATTAAATAGATAGAAGAGAATTAATATTAATTAATATGATATGCTGTACATGTCACATGTGTTTTAATTAACAATTATGCATGTTGTTAAAAATGATGAAAATAGATTCATAGGTATTTTAATAAACAATTATAGTAACTGTACTATAATAGCTATTATAAACCATTGTAATAACTCAAAACTGTTGTTGAATTGTTAATGTTATGTCTAACTGATAGATGGGGAAATAATAATTTAAAGTAGTTGAGAATCTTGTTCAAGGTCACGACAGAACTGGGATTTGAACACACTCCCTCTTTTATCAAAGCCCATGTTCATTACCCAATCCTGATTGGGATTCTGAGCAGTTAATGCACTGTTAAACACTATGGATAATGCGCCAGCTAAAATATTACCTTAGATAAAAGTAATTCACAAAATAAGCTAAGATATTTTATAGCTTATCTTCAGGAAAACTGAAAAACCAGCCTTTTTGTGTAAATATATTATGTAAATGAGCCAGCTGCTGTTAAGTTTGTCCATCCACTCATAGACGTTTAACTGCAATTCTGAATCTTGAAAAGAAAATTTTTCAGAGTAGAGTTACTGTGAACATTTTATCTATACTTGTTTTTGCAAAGAATGAGAAGACATGGAAAAATGATGGAAATAATCACCTGGATAACTTCCTATACAAATAAGAGTTTTTGTTTTATTTTTCTTCCACCTGATTCTCCCAGACTGCCTAAGAATAGAGATAGTTTTATTTAATTTGGAATGATCTCTACTAAATTGAAAATTTCTTCTTCATTTAATCAATACAAATCATTAAGATGCTACTATGATTTAAAAGAATGGCTTAGAGAGAAGGTATTTAGAAATGATTCTTTAAAATATAAAGAATATATTGTACAAAATAATAACTGTATCATTAATAACAATGATAATAAAGCTAATGTTTATTAAGTGCTTACTGTATATCATGGGCTGTATTAAACACTTTAATATGCATGATTTTATTGAATCTCTATGGAAACCTTGTGAGGTAGAAAGTGCCATTATCCCCAATTATGGATGAGGAAAATGATTGCAAAGGTTGATTTCTCCTTTCTCCCAGAGCTAGCATCCAGACCAGGTGTGTCTGAGACCTATGACCACTCTGTTCACCACTGTACTGAGTCATCTCTATGTCTGAAGGTATGTCAGCTATGAGGACCCAATAACATGAATGTTCAAATGCTTACACTTGGAAAACGTTGCTTTGCTTACACCATTTTGTATCCGTTTTTAACTCCGAAACCTAGTGTTTGATCATCTGACCCTCTTGACCAAATACTTTGAGTTCTCTCATTCTGTTAATTCTATTTCATTTGAAACTTCAAACTTGACACATCCACCATTTCCCATTCTATCATACCCATTTTCTTTTACTTCCCTGCCTAACCAATTCATCTCTTAAAACACTCACCAACTGGTATATTTGGTCCTTTACTTCTTTATCCTGCCGTCCTTTTAGTCTGACAAAGTGCCAAATCTAATGAGCTCTCTCTGATGGTCAGCCATCTTCACTCCTACAGCCAGGCGGCTGAATAGTGATGGAGAACATTACACAATAATCCAAATCTGAGATATTATGCATTCATGGTTTCCAACCTCAATGGGACCTTTCATAGTGCTCTGAAATTATTCTATTTGTCAATCAGAACTTTCCCTAGTATTCTTTGGTGGCTACTCTAGTCCTCTCTTTTGTTCAGGTTTCCAAATCCTCCACCTCACTACTCAGTCATCTCTTACTTCCCAAAGAAAACAGGAGATAAAATAACAGAAATGCCTCAAACCCCTGTTATCTCACCTATGCACGTCCTTGAATTCCACAAACATAATTCCCTTTGTCCTTCCATGGAAGATTCCACCCCCGCCACAATGGCTCTCCCTTCACCTGTGTTCCATCTTGTGCCTTTGCAAGGATCTTGTTCCATCAGGCGTTGCTCCAACCATCCTATGTTCCAAATCTCCTTTTTTATTAACTCACTCCTGTCAACGTTTAAAATATTGACATTTCTCCTGTTTTCAATAAGTTTTTTCATCCCATACATCCCTTTAAATATATCCCCTTTTCACTTTCTCTTCTCATTCCATGAAACATCTGAAAAGACTTGCCTAAATTTAGTATCTCTGATCCCTCACCTCCCAGTTACCCATTTATTCATTGCAATCTGTATTTGGTCCTCATTATTCTAATGAAAATATCTTCAGAAAAATAACCACTGTTTTTTCTGTTATCTATTGCTACAAGTGTGTGCGCATGCACACTCACACACACAAACACACGCACTCTAAAACTTTGTGGCTAGAACAAGCATTTATTTGGTTACTGTTGAGCAATTTGTTTTGGGCTCAGCTGGATAATTTTGTTGGTTCTTGCCTGGGGCCAATCATGTGGCTGCACATATCTGCTAAGTCAACTGGAAATAGTGATAATGATGGCCTCACGCACATGCCTGGTGGTTGGGAGAGTATTTTAAGAGGACAAATCTCAATGGGTAAGTGCTTAGTAGAGCTTTGCTTGTGTTATGTTTGCTGAAGTCCCACTGGCCAAAGCCAAGCCTATAATCAGTCCCCCTGTTAATCCAGTAGAGTATTAGATAAAATGTGGATGCCAGGGGACATGATTCTTTGGGAACTATTTATATAGCAATTTATTAGCTAGTCTATTGGCAACATGATGAACCATCCATCCAAATGCAAACTATAATCACCAGCTCCCGAAAAGTTTTATTCCATAATGGTATCATGCAGACGTCCGTGGTCACACATACTGCAAAAGATCTGACGCAGGCAATATTTCTTAGGTGCAGCTTCTTTTTGACCCAGAAATATGTGAATTAAAATGAGAAGTTAAATACTGTTCCTGCATACTTAGCGTATAATGGTGAAGCAGGTACAGAATCATCACAAAAAAACATTCTCATTTCCATAAGGGGAGGAATGAAAGGCACATAGCTTTCACTAATGCATAAAATTTTGAAATTTATCAGAGCACATGATGTTAGGTCTACCACACCTGGGACCAAGGAATGTTTCTTGATTTAGGACTCAGTTCTGCTTTCTGGGAATAGTTTCTGAATTTGTTGTTCTCCTTGTCTCTTTAATCTACTCTCTGAGCTCTTTGCTCTTTGATTTTCATAATAGACCTGAATAGCTATCGCAGGCTTTTTCCTGTATTAGTCTGCTCATGCTGCCATAACAAAATACCATAGACCTGGTGGCTTAAACAACCGAAATTTATTTTCTCACAGTTCTTCTAGAGGCTGGAAGTCCAAGGTCAAGGTGCTGTCAGGGTTGGTTTCTATTGGGGAATCTCTTCCTGGTTTGTAAGCAGCCTCCTTCTCACTGTGTCCCTACATGGCCTTTCCTCTGTGCCCATATGTTGAGAGAGAGCTGGTGTCTCTTCCCCTTCTTATAAGAACACAGGTGTTATTGTATTAGGACCCCACACTTGTGACATCATTTAACTTTATCTGCTAATACAGTCACATTGGAGATTAAGGCTTCAATATATGAATTTTGGGGGCAGACAGCTCAGTCCATAACACTGCCATAATAAGCTGGAAGCTCAGAAGCTTTTTTGTATTTTGAACTCTCTTGTTTTTTAGTCCAAAATGTTTCAATTCTAAGAACTTCAGGGTTTCATATTAATCTCATTGGGTTTAACCCCACAACTTAAAAGCTGTGGCCATATTCTTTTTTCTTTTTTCTTTAACATAATTTCTTTTAGTTAGGTAATTTTTTATATTCTCCTAAATAACATTGGTTTTTTAAAATGAACTTTATTTTAGAACAGATTGAGACATCTAGAAAAATTGGGATGATGATACAGAGATTTCATATATACTTACATTGCATAATATCTTACATTAGTGCAGTGCATTTGTAGTATGGTACATTTGTTGTAATTAATGAACCAATATTTGTTCATTATTACTAACTGTAGTTCATACTTTATTTTAATTTCTTTAGGCTTATTTGAGATGAAATTCACGTAACATAAAATTAACTGTTTTAAAGTGAACAACTTGGCAGCATTTAGTACATTCGCAAAGTTGTGCTGTCACCACTTCTATCTAGTTCCAGGACATTTTCACCACTGCAAAATAAAGCCTCACACACATTAAAGACTTAATCCTCATTTAACTCTCTACTCTGGCCTGGCAACCACAATCTGCTTTCTATTTCTATGGATTTACCTTTTCTGGAGTTTTTGTATAAAGGAAATCATATAATATGTGATCTTTTGTGTCTGGCTTTCTTGCTTAGCATAACATTTTCAGGTTCATCTGCATTGCACCATGTATCAGTACTTCCTTTTTTATGGCTTAATAGTATTCCACTCTATGTATATATGACAATTTGTTTAACTGTTCATCTGTTAATGGACATTTGGGTTGTTTCTAGCTTTTGTCTATTGTAAATATGGCTGAAATGAACCTTCATATAAAAGGATTTATTTGAGCACCTGTTTTCAATTCTTCTGGGTATATACCTAAGGGTAGAATTACTTTGTCATATGGTAGTTGTATGTTTAACTTATTGAGAACCACCAAACTGTTCTTCATAGCTCAAATATTTTTGTTCTTGAGTTGTGAGAGTTCTTTATATATTTTGGATTACTAGACCCTAGTCAAATATATGATTTGCAAACATTTTCTCCAGTTATGTAGGTTGTCTTTCACTTTCTTGATCATGTTCCCTGATGTAATGACTGTTCACTTTTCCTTTATATACAATTACTAATTTTTTGGTTTTTTATATATAATTTTATTTTTTATACAGTAGGCTCTTATTATTATCTATTATCTATTTTATACATATTAGTGTATATATGTCAATCCCAATCTCCCAATTCATCACACCACCACCACCACCCGCCTCGCTCTCCCCTCCTTGGTGTCCATACGTTTGTTCTCTACATCTCTGTCTCTGTTTCTGCCTTGAAAACTGGTTCATCTGTAGCATTTTTCTAGATTCCGCATATATGCGTGAATATATGATGTTTGTTTTTCTCTTTCTGACTTACTCTGTATGACAGACTCTAGGTCCATCCACATCTCTACAAAGGACCCAATTTTGTTCCTTTCTATAGGTAAGTAATATTCGACTGTATATATATATACCACATCTTCTTTATCCATTTGTCTGTTGATGGGCATTTAGGTTGCTTCCATGACCTGGCTATTGTAAATAGTACTGCAGTGAACATTGGGGTGCATGTGTCTTTTTGAATTATGGTTTTCGCTGGGTATATGCCCAGTAGTGGGATTGCTGGGTCATATGGTAGTTCTATTTTTAGTTTTTTAAGGAATCTTCATACTGTTCTCCATAGTGGCTGTATCAGTTTGCATTCCCACCAACAGTACAAGAGGGTTCCCTTTTCTCCACACCCTCTCCAGCATTTGTTGTCTGTAGATTTTCTGATGATGCCCATTCTAACTGGTGTGAGGTGATACCTCACTGTAGTTTGAATTTGCATTTCTCTAATAATTAGTGCTGTTGAGCAGCTTTTCATGTGCCTCTTGGCCACCTGAATATCTTCTTTGGAGTAATGTCTATTTATGTCTTCTGCCCATTTTTTGATTGGTTGTATTTTGCTTAATACTGAGCTGCATGGAGAAAGTTTTGTAGTAAGAATCAACCAATTACAGCCCATGGGCCAACTTCAGCCCAAAGCCTGTATTTGTAATGCCAATGAGCTTAGAATGGTGTTAACATTTTTAAGGTTTGTAAAGAAAAACAGAAAAGAACATGTAACCTGTTGATCTATAAGAGTAAATATTATATGCTTTTGAAAAAAAAATACTGAGCTGCATGAGCTATTTATATATTTTGGAGGTTAATCCTTTATGCGTTGATTCATTTGCTAATATTTTCTCCCATTCTTAGGGTTGTCTTTTCATCTTGTTTATGGTTTCCTTTGCAGTGCAAAAGCTTTTAAGTTTCATTAGGTCCCATTTGTTTATTTTTGTTTTTATTTCCATTACTCCAGGAGGTGGATCAAGAAAGATCTTGCTGTCATTTATGTCAAAGAGTGTTCTTCCTATGTTTTCCACTAAGAGTTTTATAGTGTCCAGTCTTACATTTAGGTCTCTACTCCATTTTGAGTTTATTTTTCTGTATGGTGTTAGGGAGTTTTCTAATTTCATTCTTTTAAATGTAGCTGTCCAGTTTTCCAAGCACCACTTATTGAAGAGGTTGTCTTTTCCCCATTGGATATTCTTGCCTCCTTTGTCATAGATTAAGTGACCATAGATGCGTGGGTTTATCTCTGAGCTTTCTATCCTGTTCCATTGATCTATATTTCTGTTTTTGTGCCAGTACCATAGTGTCTTGATTACCGTAGCTTTGTAGTATAGTCTGAAGTTGGGGAGCATGATTCCTCCAGCTCCATTTTTCTTTCTCAAGATTGCTTTGGCTATTTGCAGTCTTCTGTGTTTTCATACAAATTGTAATATTTTTTGTTCTAATTCTGTGAGAATACCATTGGTAATTTGATAGGGATTGCTTTAAATCTGTAGATTGCTTTGGGTAGTCTAGTCATTTTCAGAAGATTGATTCTCCAATCCAAGAACATTGTATATCTCTCCACTTGTTTGTGTCGTCTTTGATTTCTTTCATCAGTGTTTTATAGTTTTCTGAGTACAGGTCTTTTACCTACTTAGGTAGGTTTATTCCTAGATATTTTATACTTTTTGTTGCGATGGTAGATAGGATTGTTTCCTTAATTTCACTTTCTGATCTTTCATTGTTAGTGTATAAGAATGCAAGAGATTCCTGTGCACTAATTTTGTATCCTGCAACTTTACCAAATTCATTGATTAGCTTTAGTAGTTTTTGGGTGGCATCTTTAGGATTTTCTGTGTATAGTATCATGTCATCTGCAAACAGTGACAGTTTTACTTTTTCTTTTCCAATTTGTATTCCTTTAATTTCTTTTTCTTCTCTGAATGCCATGGCTCGGACTTCCAAAGCTGTGTTGAATAATAGTGGCGAGAGTGTACATCCTTGTATTGTGCCTGATCTTAGAGGAAATGCTTTCAGTTTTTCACCATTGAGAATGATATCGGCTCTGGGTTTGTCATATATGGCCTTTATTATGTTGAGGTAGGTTCCCTCTATGCCCACTTTCTCGAGAGTTTTTATCATAAATGGGTGTTGAATTTTGTCTGAAGCTATTTCTGCATCTATTGAGATGATCTTATGGTTTTTATTCTTCAGTTTGTTAATATGGTGTATAACATTGATTGATTTGTGTATATTGAAAAATCCTTGCATCCCTTGGATAAATCCCACTTGATCATGGTCTGTGATCCTTTTAATGTATTGTTGGATTCTGTTTGCTAGTATTTTGTTGAGGATTTTTGCCTCTATATTCATCAATGATATTGGTCTGCAATTTTCTTTTTTTGTAGTATCTTTGTCTGGTTTTGGTATCAGAGTGTTGTTGGGCTCGTAGAATGAGTTTGGGAGTGTTCCTTCCTTTGCAATTTTTTGAAAGAGTTTGAGAAGGATGGGTGTTAATTCTTCTCTAAATGTTTGATAGAATTCACCTGTGAAGCCATCTGGTCCTGGACTTTTGTTTGTTGGAAGATTTTTAATTACAGTTTCAATTTCATTACTTGTGATTGTTCTGTTCATATTTTCTAATTCTTCCTAGTTCAGTCTTAGAAAGGTTATGCCTTTCTAAGAATTTGTCCATTTCTTCCAGGTTGTCCATTTTATTGGCATAGAGTTGCTTGTAGTAGTCTCTTATGATGCTGTGTATTTCTGCAGTGTCCGTTGGAACTTCTCCCTTTTCATTTCTAATTTTATTGATTTGATTCCTCTCCCTCTTTTTCTTGATGAGTCTATCTAAAGGTTTATCAATTTTGTTTATCTTCCCAAAGAACCAGCTTTTAGCTTTATTTATCTTTGCTACTGTTTTCTTTGTTACTGTTTCATTTATTTTTGCTCTGATTTTTATGATCTCTTTCCTTCTACTAACTTTGGGTTTTGTTTGTTTTTCTTTCTCTAGTTCTTTTAAATGTAAGGTTAGATTGTTTATTTGAGATTTTTTTTTTATTCTTGAGGTATGATTGTATTGCTTTAAACTTCACTCTTAGAACTGCTTTTGCTGCATCCCATAGGTTTTGGGTCGCTGTGTTTTCATTGTCATTTGTCTCTAGGTATTTTTCAGTTTCCTTTTTGATTTCTTCAGTGATCTCTTGGTTATTTACCAACGTATTGTTTAGCCTCCATGTGTTTCTGCTTTTTACATTTCTTTTCCCTTGTAATTTATTTCTAATCTCATAGCATTGTTGTTGGAAAAGATACTTGATATGATTTCAGTTTTCTTCAATTTACCAAGGCTTGATTTGTGACCTAAGATGAGATCTGTCCTGGAGAATGGTCCATGTGCACTTGAGAAGAAACGTAATCTGCTGTTTTCAGATGGCATTTCCTATAAATATCAATTAAATCTATCTGCTGTATTGTGTCATTTAAAGCTTATGTTTCCTTATTAATTTTAAGTCTGGATGAATTGTCCATTGGTGTAAGTGAGGTGTTAAAGTCCCCCACTGTTACTGTGTTACTGTCAGTTTCCTCTTCTAAAGCTATTAGCATTTGCCTTATGTATTGAGGTGCTCCTATGTTGGGTGCGTATATATTTATAATTGTTATATCTTCTTCTTGGATTGATCCCTTGATCAATATGCAGTGTCCTTCCTTGTCTCCTGTGCCATTCTTTATTTTAAAGTCTATTTTATCTGATACGAGTATTGCTACTCCAGCTTTCTTTTGATGTCCATTTGCATGGAATATCTTTTTCCATCCCCTCTTTTGCAGTCTGTATGTGTCCCTAGGTTTGAAGTGGGTCTCTTGTCAACAGCATGTATATGGGTCTTGTTTTTGCATCCATTCAGCAAGCATGTGTCTTTTGGTTGGAGCATTTAATCCGTTCCCATTTAAGGTAATTATCAATATGTATGTTCCTATTGCCAATTTCTTAATTGTTTGGGGTTTGTTTTTGTAGGTCCTTTTCTTCTCTTGTTTTTCCCACTTATAGAAGATCCTTCAGCATTTGCTGTAGAGCTGGTTTGGTGGTGCTGAATTCTCTTAGCTTTTGCTTGTCTGTAAAGCTTTTGATTTCTCCATCAAATCTGAATGAGATCCTTGCTGGGTAGAGTAACCTTGGTTGTAGGTTCTTCCCTTTCATCACTTTAAATATATCATGCCACTCCCTTCTGGCTTATAGAGTTTCTGCTGAGAAATCAGCTGTTAACCTTATGGGAGTTCCCTTGTATGTTATTTGTCATTTTTCCCTTGCTGCCTTTAGTAATTTTTCTTTGTCTTTAATTTTTGTCAATTTGATTAGTATGTGTCTTGGCATGTCTCTCCTTGGGTTTATCCTGCCTGGGACTCTCTGTGCTCCTGGACTTGGGTCGCTATTTCCTTTCCCATGTTAGGGAAATTTTCAACTATAGTCTCTTCAAATTTTTTTTGGGTCCTTTCTCTCTCTCTTCTCCTCTGGGACCCCTATAATGCGAATGTTGGTGTGTTTAATGTTGTCCCAACGGTCTCTTAGGCTGTCTTCATTTCTTTTTTTGGGGGGGGGGGCGGTATGCGAGCCTCTCACCATTGTGGCCTCTCCCGTTGTGGAGCACAGGCTCCGGACATGCAGGTTCAGCAGCCATGGCTTATGGGCCCAGCCGCTCCATGGCATCTTCCCGGACTGGGGCACGAACCCACGTCCCCTGCATTGGCAGGCGGACTCTCAACCACTGTGCCAGCAGGGAAGCCCCATTTCTTTTCATTCTTTTTTTTTTATTCTGTTCCGTGGCAGTGAATTCCACCATTTTGTCTTCCAGGTTACTTATCTGTTCCTCTGCCACAGTTATTCCGCTATTGATTCCTTCTAGTGTATTTTTCATTTTAGTTACTGTATTGTTCATCTCTGTTTGTTTGTTCTTTAATTCGTTCAGGTGTTTGTTCTGTAATTCTTCTAGGTCTTTGTTAAACATTTCTTGCATCTTCTCGATCTTTGCCTCCATTCTTTTTCCGAGACCCTGGATCATTTTCACTATCATTTTTCTGAATTCTTTTTCTGGAAGGCTGCCTATCTCCACTTCATTTAGTTCAGGTTTTATCTTGTTCCTTCATTTGGTACATAGTCCTCTGCCTTTTCATTTTGTCTATCTTTCTTTGAATGTGGTTTTTGTTACACAGGCTGCAGGATTGTAGTTCTTCTTGCTTCTGCTGTCTGCCCTCTGGTTGATGAGGCTATCTAAGAGGCTAGTGCAAGCTTCCTGATGGGAGGGACTGGTGGTGGGTACAGCTGAGTGTTGCTCTGGTGGGCAGAGCTCTGTAAAACTTTAATCTGCTTGTCCTCTGATGGGCGGGGCTGAGTTCCCTCCCTGCTGGTTGTTTGGCCTGAGGCAACCCAGCACTGGAGCCTACCAGGCTCTTTTGGTGGGGCTAGTGGTTGACTCTGGGAGGGCTCATGCTAAAGAGTACTTCCAGAACTTCTGCTGCCAGTGTCCTTGTCCCTGCGGTGAGCCACAGATGCCCCCGTTTCTGCAGGAGACCCTCCAACACTAGCAGGTGGGTCTGGTTCAGTCTCCTATGGGGTCACTGCTCCTTCCCCCTGGGTCCTGATGCACACACTACTTTGTGTGTGTACTCCAAGAGTGGAGTCTCTGTTTCCCCCAGTCCTTTCAAAGTCTTGCAGTCAAATCCCGCTAGCCTTCAATGTCTAATTCTCTGGAAATTCCTCCTCTCGTTGCCAGACCCCCAGGTTGGGAAACCTAATGTGGGGCTCAGAACCTTCACTCCAGTGGGTGGACTTTTGTGGTATAATTGTTCTCCAGTTTGTGAGATACCCACCCAATGGTTATGGGATTTGATTTTATTGTCATTGTGCCCCTCTACCATCTCATTGTGGCTTCTCCTTTGTCTTTGAATGTGGAATATCTTTTTTTGGTGACTTCCAGTATCTTCCTGTCAATGATTGTTCAGCAGTTAGTTGTGATTCCAGTGCTCTTGCAAGAGGGAGTGAGCGCACGTTCTTGTACTCCGCCACGTTGAACTAGTCTCCTACTAATTTGTTTTGATTCCACCTCTAGAATGTGTCTCAAATGCAGACAGTTCTTCCCATCTATACTGTAGGGTCTTCATTCAGGCCATTCTCATTTTTGCCAGTGTTACTGTAAGAGCCCTTCACTGGTACCTCTGCTTTAGTCATTTCCTCCTCCCTTCTTTCTTCCATAAAATAGGCCACATGCCTTCTCTTTTTTAAATGTATTGTTGCCAGTAATCTGCCTAATACCCTCCTCTGAATGTCTTATGTCACGTACTTATTTCATATTCCTTGGCATGATATAAAAGTCCTTTATAAAATAATATTTACTCTTAAGCTTCATGTCCCTTCATATACTCTATTTTAACTTTGATTAACTCTCTTAACCCTGGACCTTAACCCATGCATCTTCTCTCATCTCTGTTTAACCCTCATTTCTTCCCACAAACTACCTTTGCCCTCCAAAGCTTTGGATAGCTGTCTTCCCTTGAATCTCATATGACATCTTACTGACCAAATTAGCACAGTGTATTTTATTTGTTTCTTCATATCTCTGTCCTATGTGATTGTAAGATCTAGAAAGTTAAAGTCTATTTATAATTCACCACTAACCATAGTACCTACTAAAACCTGGCATATTATAGGCATTAAATACTTCTGAATGAGTGGATTAAGGAATGATTTTTTAAAAATTGTGTCAGGTTTTGCACATGCTTTTAAATGCATGGGAAGGATGTACTTGTTCTTAAGTTTAAAAAAAATTTGGCATGTTGTTTGATAAATATTGTCTATGCTTTCAAGATGATTTGGACTTTTGAATAAGGTAGTTATAGGAAACCCCCTATTGACTGTGAGTTTAAAGGTATGAGTAGTCTTTTCAGATGAAAGTAGGTCACAGTTGTAGGAGATAGTATTCAGTGTTAGTACTCACATCTACAAATATTTTACAGTAAAAGGGAGATTCCCAACATGAAGTTAATTTTTTCGAGTAGAAAATATTTAGAAAGTTTTATGAATACTTTCTTTGTCTCAAGAACTTAAATAGCATTTAAATATTCAAAATATTTGGTAATAATTTCCAATATAAATATGGAGTTAAAAAATCAGGGTCAGTTAGAATGTTACATGTATCAAGCAGGAGTTTGTGGGCAATGTGGTTTAGAGCTATAAGTAAATAAAGTATTTTATTTCACCCATAATTTGATGACTCTTAATATCATACATATTTAAAGTATGTCCAATTTGACATTTTTAATCCCCCCCTTTTGTTTTTCTTTGCTCTTTGAAAGAGACAGAAATAGGAAATGCATAGGATTTTGTGGTTAGTTGGATAAAATTGATTATAAGTCATAATCAATATTTCTAAATATCTCAAGTATTTATGGTAATAAGTAATATTCTAAGCTTAATAATAACAGAAATTTTATTAACAATAATTTAAAGTGACTTTGAGAGATTTCTAAGACTTATCTAAATATTTCAGATAGGAAGCTATACATGGAAAACTCAAATTTTCCTCTGGTATTGTAGGCCTTCCCTATGTGAACCATTTAAGTATCCTGATAATTTGATTACTAGGTACCTGAAATTTTGCCCTCTACCATCAGATCAAAAACTGATAAAAATAATTTTTCTTTATTGCTTTATCACTTACCTCTAAAAATTGTTGTGAGGGTCAGGACTTCCCTGGTGATCCAGTGGTTAAGACTACCTTCCAGTGCAGGGGGTGTGGGTTCGATCCCTGCTCAGGGAGCTAAGATCCCACATGCTTTGTGGCCAAAAAAACAAAACATAAAACAGAAGCAATATTGTAACAAATTCAATAAAGTCTTCAGAAAATGGACTATATTAAAAAAATCTTTAAAAATAAATGTTGCGAAGGTAATTTTTTCATCTTAATACATTTCTTTGTACCAAATATAACTGTTTCTAAAAATTTAGGTAGCATGTTTTTATCATTATAGAGTACATCATTTTCTATATCATAGAAAATGTGCTATAAAGAGGATCAAACAGAATATTAATTAAGCATTACTCAATTAAGCATTATTCACTTTAAAATTTGGGACAGTTATGTCACAGTACATTAAAATATCTCTTAACCAGTTTCCTTTCCTGTGATACTTCAGCTTCAAATGGCTTCTTAGAACTAGTATCACATAAATTAGCCTGATTACAGGTATCTGCTTTATGTAGGACTCTTGAGTTTCCATAATCAAATGATGTCATTTTTCCCAATTATTAATTAGTTTAGCATCTATTAATATACTCATCAAATGTTCATTCTCTTCTCTGCCTGTTTATCATTTGCCATTTTCTTTCTGCTTTATTTGTAATTTCTTGTTGACTTGTAGGAATAAATGATTATCTTTAGTTTGTTGTGTAGGTTTTAAATATAATCTCTCATTTGACTTGTCTTTTTATGTTATCTTTTATTAAAAACAAGTTCTTAATTTTAATGTACTTAAATTTATCATTTTCCCTTTATTTTAAGTGTTTTGGAACTTGTTTAAGAAATCTTTTCACTATTTCATACAAAATTTTTCCTTTATTTTAAAATTTTGAAGTTTTTTACTTGAGATTTAATTGTTTAACAATGTGAATTTATTTTGTGTGTGAGAGAATGGAATAGGTAGGTATTTTCATTTGTAAAAATATGGAAAATTATTTTTATCAACATCAATTTTATTGCAAAATCCAGTCATTTCTTAGAAATCAGCTATATCACATCAATCATATATCAAGGTTTTATATATGAGTATATTTATTTCTGGCTTCTTTGTTCCACTGGTTAATTTTATCTTTCTATGATAATACCTCATTTTACTAATTTACATGCTTTATAATATGTTTTGATACTTGATACAGTAGTTCCCTCTTTTTTTCCTTTTTTAAACTTTGACTATTCTTGGTACATATAAATTTTAGAATAAGCTTGTTATGTTACATGCAAACACCCATTGAGATTTCAATCAATTGCATTCATCGGTTTTTTCTTATGCAGGTGAATTTAGTCTCTCCAGGGTTTTTTTTTTTTTTTTAAATGGAGGTTGCCCATTCTTTTTTTTTTTAATGAATGAATTAATTTATTTTTGGCTGTGTTGGGCCTTCATTTCTGTGCGAGGGCTTTCTCTAGTTGCGGCAAACGGGGGCCACTCTTCATCGCGGTGCGCGGGCCTCTCACTATCGCAGCCTCTCTTGTGGAGGAGCACAGGCTGCAGACGCGCAGGCTCAGTAGTTGTGGCGCATGGGCTTAGTTGCTCCGCAGCATGTGGGATCTTCCCAGACCAGAGCTCGAACCTGTGTCTCCTGCATTGGCAGACAGATTCTCAACCACTGCACCACCAGGGAAGCCCTCTCCAGGGTTTTTTTTTAAGATTCCATTGAGTCTCTTATACTATTGGCCCAAGAAAATTCCAGCAGTATAGCAAATACCAAAATCTGTTTAGAAGAGAGAACTGAGTAGGAGGTAATGGGGAAAATGGGCAAATTGACAAAAATCTCATGCTAAAATACTGGTTTTGTAACATATTTGTATATATAGTATTCATTTAATGTATATCTGTGAGTATATAACTGTGTCTATAGATATAGATAAATATATGGATAGATCGTGTCACATATAAGTAGAACATCTTATCCTTTCTGCCCGTTTGCATTAATTTTCTGTTAATTGTTGTTCATGTAGTTTTCCCAATTTTTTTCTTGTATTGTTATTTCTTACATATTTATAGAAATATTGATAGATATCTCTTATCTTTTGTATTAGTTGTAAATTGTTATTCTGCCTGTACTATACTTTTAACTTACTTATGGTAGCTTTTTCATAGAGACATTAGTATGTAGACCAATCTGTTATCTGACAAATTCTGGGATTTTTGTAATGTTTTAAAAATTCTTCCTCATATTAAGATCATTAAGATTTTTAATTACTTCTAATCCTTTTTTTTACATTAAGTTTCTTTAACCATCTGAAATTTATTTTTTTATTGTATGAGGCAGATATGATACTTTATTCTTAATTATTTGAATTATCCTAATATTATTCATTGATTGTCCATCTCCATTTTAATTTGAAATGGAAATTTTATAATAAACTAAACTCATGTATATGGGTAATAAAATTACTTATTTTAGCCTATTTTATATTTGGATAATAACACTCATGCTAAATTTCATTTTTCTCTTTTTTAGTATTGTAAAGAAAAGATATATATGCCTGGAATTTATTAGTATATTCAGTATAAATTTTCTTATTTTTCATACTATAATCTTTCCTCAAATATTTGGATACTCTTTTTTGTCCTTGTATCTATAAATAATGGACCAGACTGATTACTCATTGCTAGCATAAGTTCTTGTTGGTTTTTGTTGCAGTTACTATTTGTTTGCTTTTTAGAGGCTGTCACGGTCTGCTTACATCGAGGGTTTTATGCAGTGTTTAAAAATTTTACTCAGGCTCTTTGTAAGTAGGAGGTAATATGCTTAGGCAAGAAAGTTGTGGGCCTTTCTTTTGCCTTAATAAACTTACTTTTGAGTTTGTAGCCCCTTAGAATCTTTTCCCTCATTGATAAATCTGCTTTTATTTTTCCTCACTCACCTGTTTGGGTCTATGTAAGATTCTGCTAGTTATGTAGGCCCTGTTTTGTTTCTCTCTAGAACCATAACTTCTTTTCTTAGATAGTCTCTCCATCTTAGGCAGATCTCCAATGTGGTTAGAGAATTCTTCTCATGGCAATGACTAGAAGGTAACTTCTCAGCCATGTATTCTGGATTCTTGGGATAGAAAGCAGTAAGACTGGACTGGCCCATCTCATCACAGGCAGCCCTTTAATTATTTGCTTTGCCTATCACCTGGTTATTCTCACATACTGGGAATTTCTCGTGAGTTCCACACAGAAGCCTTTTACCTCCCCTGAAATGGTCTCCACTTGTCTCTTCTGAGTTATACTTTTCTTTGCTCTGTTTTCACTATCAGTCTCATCTGATTACTCTGTTTCTGGGAATTCTTCTCAATATACGTTCCAATGATTTTATTGACATACCCATATATTTTTTCCAAGAAATTTTAGTATGATATGGGAATTGGGGAAAAGTAATTATGTATCTTCAATTTAAATTCTTGAATTGGAGATTGTCTATGAAATGCACAACATTCTGACTGTATACTCCTTGTGTTTTTGTTAATTTGTGCCCCTTGGAGCCCAAGGTAGTGTTAGAATATATCTGTAGAACATGACTCCTACCAAGGAGTTTATAGTCCAGAAGAGGGATATTACTCTGAAAAACTAAATATTTGTGAACTTACATGTAATTATGTGTTTTCCACTTTTTGGTAATATATTAAATATCATGTACTTACGATTCTTTGGAAAGTCTTTTAGGAATAAATGGCATTTGAAGTGACCCTTGATGTAAAGGTAAAATTTAGAAACAGATAAAAGATGAGAACAATTAGGTGGGAGTAATAATAAAAGGACTAGCTAAGGTAAGTATATAGCTGTTGTGGAAACAATAGAGTATAATTTGACAAAAATATAACGGGGAATGTGAAGTAGAGTATTTGTAATTTTGTCAGTGAGTTTAGGTGTGAGTTAAACTTACTACTGTCTTTTTTTTGTGAATTTTATTTAATTTATTTTTTTATGCAGCAGGTTCTTATTAGTTGGGAGGTGGTGGTATGATGAATTGGGAGATTGGGATTGACATATGTACATTAATATGTATAAAATGGATAACTAATATGAACCTGCTGTACTATTGTTTTTAAGATGTTAAAAATTTGATTTTTTATTGAGATCTTTTATTTTGACAGTTTGAAATGACTTTCGAAGAACGGTAAGAACCTTTTGTGCTTTTATATTTTTTATATTCCAATTTTGTTGATTAATCTGCTGTAGATGAGTTTATTTCAAAATAAAAGGGAAATTGAAAGCAAAATTTTTATATTAGATATTAAAATTTATTTTTAAAAATATAAGAATTAGGATGTCTCTGGAAATGGCAGAATAGGGATTTCCAGGGCTCTGTCCTACCACAAAAACAACTGTAAAGTTGGCAAAACTTGATGAGAATCAACTTCTTCAGAAATGTGGAATCTAGTCCAAAACTTACAACAACAAGGGAAAAAGTTAAGGAAGAAAGAGTTACTACATTGCATGAAGGAAGGACTGTGGCTAAATTGCCCACTTGCCATCCTCCAGCCCTCAGATCAGTTGTGGCCTTGAAGCAAATAGCCTGACTTGTGGTGCAGATTGCTAGTGCCAGAAGGAACAGTATGGACCTTATTCTCAAAGAATTATGGTTCAGTGTTTTGATAAGTCTGATGACTCCCTGAAGGACCAGCACAAAGGACTGTCTTTGTTTTTTCCTGACTAAGAGCAATCACAGAGCTAGAACCACTTCCAGGCAGTGTTTGCTGAAAGTATTTGAAGTCATATATTTGCCACCAATGTCTGAGGCTGTGGATTAGTCAGAATAAGCATTGAAAAGATCAAAATGCCTGGGAATAAAGAGTTTGGGAAAAGAGATACATGGGGGAATAGGGTTTTTCAATGCTCTCATATATACTACGGAATTAAAAAGTGCACACATATGAACAGTGTTGGACACATGCTCAGGAAGGACCAAGAAAACTTAATCTTTTACCTCTGGCTAGCCTTTAGTATCTGCACAGGTAAGAATTGAAGGTAGAGGCAGAGTTGTAAGCAGCCTGGATAAACATTAAATAGAGTACTCCAACTCAGAGCCAGTCTGCTAAGATTGGGAGTGTATATTTTTCCTTTTTTCCTTTTTGTTTTTTTGGGCCCCAGGTATTTAAGGTAAGTTGAACAAAACTCAAGTTCACCAGTAAGCTAATGAAACACTTCAATGGCCACAAGTGGAAAAGAATACAGATATTACAGTAGGTGTTTAGAAGAATCACTAAGCAAATAAAAACCTACCACAAACAGCAAAAATAAACCCAGTAGAGGGAGGGTAATTTTATATCCATATCACATTAAAATACTCAAAATTTCTGCATTTTTACAGAAATTATGAGGCAGGGAAAGAATAAAAGAAAATTTGCCACATTAACAAGGGGAAAAAAGAAATGAAGGAAACTGGCTCTGAGGAAGCCTAGACATTGTGCTTATTGAAAAAAGACTTTAAGTCAACTGTCTTAAGTATCCTCAAAGAGATAAAGTAAACTATGGACAAAAACCCCAACAAAACCAGGAGAGTAATGTCTCAACAAATATAGAATATCAATAAAGAAATAGAAATTATGAGAAAGAATCAAATAAGACATTCTGGAGCTAAGAGGTACAATAACTGAAATGAAAAATTAGAGATGTTCATCAACAGATTTGAGCAGGCAGAAGAGAGAATCACTGAATTTGAATATAGTTCAATTGAGATTATTCAGGCTGAGAAACAGAAAGACAAAATAATGAAGAAAAATGAACAGAGCTTGGTAGACCAAGGGACACCATCAAGAATACAAACATATGCATAATGGCAGTCCAAGAGTGATGGGAGAGAAAAAGGGCGTGAAAGAATATTTAAAGAAACATTGGTTAAAAACTCCCCAAGTTTGATGGAAGAAATGAATCTGTACTTCCACTAAATTCAGTGAACTCCAAGCAGGTTAAACTCAGAGATCCACACTAAGACATATCAGAGTAAAACCGTTGAAAGCCTGGGACAAAGGTAGTAAGTATCTTGAAAGCAGCAAGAGAGAAGCTACTCATCATGTACAAGGGATTTTCAATAAAATTATAAGTCATTTTCTCATCAGAAATTATGGAGGACAGAAGGCAGTGGATTGACATATGTAAAATGCTGGAAGAAAACAACTTGTCAGGCAAAAACTCTGAATCCTGCATAAGTGTTCTTCAAAAATAAAGGAGAATTTAATATATTCCTAGATAAACAAAAACTGAGGGGCTCCACACATTATCAGACCTGTTCTATCAGAAATCCTATAGGTGGTCCCTTCAGGCAGAATGAAAGGACGCTAGACAGTAACTTGCAGCCATATGAAGGAATACCAAAAGTAAAGGTAGCTATAAAGATAAATACAAAAACTAGTATAATTGCATTTTTATTATGTATCTATTTTGTTTTTCTATCTAATTAAAATTAAATAGATAAAACAATAATTGTAAATCTATATTAACGGGTACACAATGTATAAATGTCTAATTTGTGAAAATGACAACATAAAGGGAAGAGCAGATCTGTAAAGGAACAGAATTTTTAATACTATTGAAAATACATTGATTTTAATTCAAACTTATTTTTTGTGAAATTAAGATGTTAGTTGTAACATCTAATCTCCAAGGAACCACTAAGAAAAACTCTAATAAAACAAACAAATAAATAAAAAAACACAGAAATCCAATAGAGGGAAACTAAATAAAATCAACTAACCACAAAAGAAGGGAGTTATGGAGAAATTAAAGAATAAAAAGATAATATAGAAAACAAATAGCAGAATGCCAGAAGTAAGTCCTTTCTTATCAGTAATTACTTTTCATGAAAATGGATTAAACTCTCCTATCAAAAGGTAGAGAGTGGTAGAATGGATAAGAATACATTCTCCAACTACATGTTGTTTATAAGAGACTCATTTGATGTCCAAAGACACAAGTAGGTTGAAAATGAAAGGATGAAAAATATATTCCAGGAAAATGGTAACCATAAGAGAGCTTGAGTGGCTATACTAATATAACACAAAATAGACTTTAAGTCGAAACATATTCAAGAGACAAAGAATACTTGATATCTTGATAAAAGGGTCACACCATCAAGAAGACATAACAATTATAAGCCTATACATACCTAAAAACATAACCTCAAAAGCATGCAGTAAACTGACAGAAGTGAAAGAAGTAGACAGTTCTATAATAAGTTTGAGAATTCAGTACCCCTACTTTCAATAATGGATAAAAGAACCAAAAAGATCAATAAGGAATTAGACTTGCACAGCACTAAAAGCATCTAGGCCTAACTGACTTATATAGTACTGTCCATACAGCAACAGTAGAAATCACATTTTTTTCACATTCACATTGAACATTATTCAGGATAGACTGAACATTATTGAGCCACATTTAAAAATCTCAAAAAATTAAAAAGATTAAATTCATCCAAAGTACCTTCTCTGACCCAATTCAATGAAACTAGAAATCAATAACACAAGGAAACCTGGAAAATTCAGATATGTGTATAAATTAGACAGCATGCTCTAAAAAACCCAGTGAGTCAATTTGTAATCACAGGAGATATTAGAAAATAATTTGAGATGAATGAAAATGAAAACACGTGGTACCAAAACTTATGAGATGAAGTAAAAGAAATTCCCAGAGGGAAATGTATAGCCATAAATGATTACATTAAAAAGAAGATTCCAAATCCAATAACCTAACTCTATAGGTTACAGAACTAGAAAAGAATGAGTGTACTAAAACTAGCAAAAGAAATGAAATAATAAACACTAGAACACAGATAAATGAAATACAAGTAAAAAGAAACCAATAAATAGTATAAATGAAAACAAAAGTTGTTTCTTTGAGAAGATCAAACAAATTAACAGACCTTTAGACTGACAAAAAAAGAGAAGACTTGAATTAAAAAATTCATTAAAAAATTGGGGACATTACTATAGATCTTGCATAAATAAAGATATAAGATAATACAATGAATATTTGATAATACTATGAACAACAAATTAGATAGCCAAGATGAAATAAACACATTCTTTAGAAACAAACTATCAAAGCTGACTCAGGAAGAAGTAGAAAATCTGAACAGGTCTGTAATGAGTAAAGAGATTGAATCAGTAAAATCACCCAACCAAAGAAAAGCCCAGGACCAGATGGCTTCACTGGTGAATTCTACTAAACGTTGAAAGAAGAATCAATAGCATTGCTTCTCAAACTCTTTCAAAAAATAGAAGAGAAGGAAAAACTTTGTAACCCATTCTATGAGGTCAGAAGTACCCTGATACTAAAGCCAGATAAAGACATCACAAGAAAAGGAAATGTAGACCAATCACTTTGAATATAGATGCAAAAATTCTCAACAAAATATCAGCAGCATGAATCCAGCAACATATTAATAGAATTATATATAATGACCAAGTAAGATTTATCCCAGGAATGTGAGAGTGGTTCAGAATACAAAAACCAATCAATGTAATGTAGCACAGTAATAAAAGGTGGGGGGAACTCGTGTGAACATCTCAATTGATGTGGAAAGCATGTGGCAAAATCCAACACCTTTTCATAATGAAAACACTCAAAAACTAGAATGGGAAGGGAATTTCCAAAACATGGTAAAGGACATTTATGAGAAACTCTTGACTGACATTACACTTAATGGTGTAGACAGAAAGTTTCCAACCTAAGATCAGGAATAAGACAAGGATGCCCATATCTTGCCACTTCTGTTGAACATTGGAACTCTCGTGCAGTGCTGGTGGGAATGTAAAATGGTTCAGCCACTATGCAAAACAGTTTGGTGGTTCCTCAAAAAGTTAAACCTAGAATTACCATATGACCCAGCAATTTCACTCTGATGTATATACACAAAAGATTTTAAAACAGGTGTTCAAAAAAAAAACTTGTGTACAAATATTTGTATCATTAGTATTTACAATAGCCAAAAGGTAGAAACAACCTGAAATCCTTCAGTGGACTCATAGATAAATGAAGAGTGGTATATCTGTACAGTGGAATATTATTCAACCATAAAAAGTAATGAGGTTCTGATACATGCTACAACATGGATAAAATGAAACTTCCTGAAACGTACTTCTTCAGTACAGTGAAAACTAGTCTAGAATTCAAGAATTGGACCAGAAGAATACTGATAATGAGAAATAATTCATTATTGAATATATAGAACTTTAGCTAGAAAGATTCTTTAGAAAAAATACAACATTTTAATTTGGACAGTTTTCTAAAACCTTAATGACATCAAATATGAAATAGTATTTTTACTCCTTGCATTTTATATTGTCTCCCCAGAAACTGTTAAACTGAAATTAGAGAAATAACTCTCAAATTATTTTCAGTAAACTCTTTTTTTTTATAGCAACACTCTCTAGAAAAGACTGATATCATTAAAACAGTATTGCTTTACTATCCCCTCAAAAAATTTCAAGTCATTTGTAACAAATTTTAAATTTCTCTTAATTTACCATGAAGTATAAAACCCATTTCCTATTAGAATTTTGCTATGTTCATCTCTTTTATAGTACCATTAATATGTATAGTAAGTTTCACCACAAATATTTAAAATTCAATATTAAAACATCACCTAAAATTTGTTTTACTAACTTTAAGTACAACTTTCCTTTATTAATTGATTGCTTCTTTCCCATTATAAAGGAGCAGAAGAACTTCTTTCACAAAAGAGCTGAAAGAAGATCTGAGTGTTGCTACACCAGTGAAAGAGGTCATACCAGAAGAACTGAGAGGTAAAGTTGTACCTCATACTAGAAAAGTATAATTATATTTAAAAGCTCATTGGCTTTTCATTTATACATTTCTCATTTTCACAAGAATCATGTATAAGAGTTTTGTAATCCTTATGAGTGACTAATAGAGGAAAGAGTCTCTGTATTGTTTGATTAAATATTTATCCAACAAATATTTATTCATTACTGTACTGTACTGTATACTGCTATAGGTCCTGAGTATATAATTATCCCTGCCCACTTCTCAAGAATGTAACTGTAATTCAGTGCTGTCCCATAGGACTTTCTGTGATAATAGAAGTGTTCTATGTCTCACTGTCCAATAGGTTAGCTACTAGCCACATACAGCAGTTGAGCACTTAAAATATGGCTAGTGAGACTGAGAAATTTAATTTTTAAGTTTAACTTTAACTTACATTTAAATGTAAATTAGTTACATGTGGTTCATGGCTACCATATTGGACATCACAGCCCTTCTATATATATAAATTAAGACTAATATTATTGTCAAAATTTCCAAATGTAAATGTATAATAATTTATATACTGGTATAAAATTTGTGTTAAAATTACTTCAACATATTTGACTATATCCTTGACATTAAACACTTCCTCCTACCTTTGCCACAAAAATTTGTTGAACATCTTCCTTTAGAGAAGGATAACCAATAAACTTAGGACTTTTTAGAAGCATGAATATTTTGTCATTTAATGCTGGCATTCATAGTGAGACTCTGTTTTTACTATTTTCCATTCATAATGAAAATGAAAACCTGATTCATTACTTCTTAATTTTTCAAATGACAAATTCTAGGAGAAAATATCAATGTATTAATGGTTACGGTAACAGTTAAATAAACTACAATTATGTTTATTATAAACATGTATATTTGACTCTAAAACACAAGACAGTATCAGGATGAGGAAGATTTGTGGTAATTAAGTGTTTATGCTAATAAAAAATGCAGGTGGTTGCTCACTCCATATGAAACAGTAAAACTAATTGAGATGGTATTCTGGAAAAAAATTCAGAGAGATATTAAATAGAATGAATTGGAGACACCTTAAGTTATACACAAAACTTTCCATTTTCCAATGGAAAATTAATGTCTTTATTGTCCAAAAGTAAAATAAAACAAAATAAAACAAAGATCTGTCAGCCACCTTTCTTCTTGATCCAGTTTCACTGTTTTACCTCCAGCCCCAGCTCTTTGGAGGCTTTGCCTTTCTTGGTACTTTGTGTTTGTTTATGTCTTCTTGTCATGTCACATTTTGGCAAAAGCCAATGTTCACAAGTATAAATCTCACCAGAATGGGACTCATATCCATCTTTCTTACTGATCTACCTCCAGGGAGAGAGCATACTGCGTAGAACATAACAGGCTCTCTACCCATTTCTTGCATAAATAGATGAATGAATACCCATGTTAATCATTTTGTTAATATTAAACCATATCATTCCAGAGCTGTGAACCAAGAATCACAAATATCTCTCATAAGGAAGTTAATTTGTATTGTAACTGACTAAATACAATTTGGAAATGATGAATTTTCTGGCAAGGCTAACTAGGGATGTTGTTATCTGATAAGGTAAAGAACATAAAGTGTCTTGTTTCTAGGAACCTCTGAGGATTTTCAGTATTTATCAGATAAATATTAGATAAATATTAGATAAAGCATTATGGTTTGCTTTTCTCATAGAATGGGAGGAAACACAAGCATAATTTCAAAATAAAGCTCTATAATACAGCTTGTGAATAGAACATGTGTTTTTCCCTCAGAAAAAAAATGTGCATGAAGATATTTGTTGAGACTTAGCTATTCTAATTATTTTATAAAATATTTATTTCAAAATCTGTCTTCAAAGGTTATAATTAATGTTATGATTGTATTATAATAAAACTGTCTTTAAAAGGCTAATTCACTTTTCTACAATTCTCATAGTAAATATATAAATATTAAAAGGATGACAACACAGCTAGTACCCCTGTTCCCGCCATCCAGCTTATTGGCTGATTCATTAACCAATGTGAATACATATTTCTCTTTTAAGATGAAAAGTGTCCAGAATTAAAGCAGGAAATGGAAAGATTGCTATCAGAGGCCATCCAACTCATTAAAAGTCTAGAAACTGATCGTGCAGAAGCTGAAGAAGCTTTAAAACAACAAAAATCAAGAAAGAAAAGAATTAGCATGCAAATTGATTCTTGGTCAATCTGGAAACATCAAGAAATCCCGTTAGCTGTGCAGAAAGGTAATAATAAGGATTTTTCATATTGCCATTTACTTTGTTGGAGAGGCGTGGATGATTAATTGAAGCTCTGAATTAAAAAATTACCTCTGTTTAGAGTGACCATATTATTCTGCATGCAAACCAGTGCGTATTTGAAAGATACTATTAATAATAATGCTGAGTTTACAGACATAAATTGGGGCTGCACTGAGCAAACCTGGACCTGCTGTCATTTGGTGTTTGTTGGAAATGCCATTGAACTTGTGGTACCCAAGGGTCATGCAAACATTTGGTACATATTTCCCATAATGACTACAATATTTCAGTCACTAGAAATTTAGAAATTTAAAGTGATTGCCAGTTGGTGGCATCAGCCACATCTTTAAATCTCGGAAAATGAGAGAATTCTAAGTGATATTTTAGGAACTTATATGCATCTTCTTTTGAGAATTCAATAGTAAATTTGCTTTGGGAACCTCTAGCAAGCAAAGAAATTTAGGATGTTTCCAAGAGTCATGCAGGTAACACATGTTTAAAAAGGCAACTCTGTCTCTTAGATTACAGAATGAGGGACCTGTGGTCAAGTATTAAACAGTCTAAAGGTGTTGGATTTTTCATTTCCAAATACCGTGTTCATCAAGCATGCCAGACTACCTGATCCTACCTGAGGCTGGAAGCTTTTTATGTTATCATAGGGTAACAATTTTAATTCAGGATTCACATGCTTTAGAAATGGGTTATATTAGGGTTCCCATATAACCCGTGATTTAAGCCAAAACACCTTTGAGAGAAAAAAGGATGCTATTAATTATTATTCTGGTACAATAGCCATTAATTCAAATTATGTCAGACTCCACCCATACACATACCTTTATTATAATGTTATAAATCTTCTAAAGCTGTAGTCTCCCAAGTATAGTGTACACATTTCAGGGAGCTGCAAGAAAAGATGAGATGGTTCCTCAATTATGTTCTTTTAATAAAAGAAATTAAATGTAGGTTTAATGCCTGTTTCCACCTTTTAAAGTAATATGAAGCTCACAGCTTAAACTCTCCCTTTGTTCACTCCCTTCTGGAGCTCAGAGCTCAAGAAACAGGAAATGAGCCCAGAGCCTAGGCTGGGACTAAATTTTATTCAACCTTTGTCTATGCTCTCTGTCACCCTTTACTAAAGAACTAACTATATAAAAATTATGCAAAACTCAGGTAACAGTAGACCTTTTTCTACCCACATTTAAAGTAATGTATTTTATAAAATATTTGGTGTCAACAGCTGTTTATAAAAATAAATAATTCATTCGGGCTTGGAGTGAGTTTGCTCTAATTCATAAGGTTTTTGAATAGGATTTGTGATGTACATATGCTACTAATGTAATAGCATAGGTATATAATTTATAAGTGTGTACATACATACATATATATTGGTGTTTTAGAGGCAACTGAGGCTGCACTAGGGTCAGAATAGTCATCGGGATCCCAGTAGATTGTTGAGTGGATTCATGTTCACATCCACAGAGAGCCATCTGCCATTTTCCTAGTTGTTTTAGAGGCCCTTCCTTATCAATAGTAGTAGAAAAGTCGGGGGTAGGGGAGGGATAAATTGGAAGATTGGGATTGACATATACACTACTATATATAAAACATAACTAATAAGGACCTACTGTATAGCACGGGGAACTCTACTCAATACCCTGTAATGGCCGATATGGGAAAAGAATCCAAAAAAGAATAGATATATGTATATGTATAACTGATTCACTTTGCTGTATACCTGAAACTAACACAACATTGTAAATCAACTGTACTCCAATAAAAATTATAAAAAAAAATAAAAATAAACATAAATTAACCCCCACCCCAAGAAAATGAAAGTCAATGTTGAGGGCTGATTTTCTTTAATTTTTTGCCAATTAATTTATATGTAATCTCATATACCCTTTATAAGAATGCTTAGATATTATAGTTTGGGGTCTATATGGAGTTCTACTTAAGGATTTACCAAAATAAAATTGAGATACATGCCTGCATATTCTAGGAGCCTAATAAATGCATTTTGAACGATGATGTATATCCTTGCTGTTGCTTATAATTTATTGTTTTGAGTTGCCTTTTATTCAGTATTAGTAAAGATCTACTTAAAAAACTGAAATTTATGTTCATCTGCTTTATTTTATTTAAGTAGCTAACGTATGCAATGAAATTTACCTTTATTATCACTGTGTATTTCTTAAGTGCCTTCTGTTTGTAACATATTACTGAAAAGTTTATGTGCTTTCAGGAATATGCTGCAATTATATTGTTATATTTAGGATATAATCTCTAAATATTTTGAATTTGTTTACAAACTATAAATTTATTTATTTTTACAGTCTGTTTAGATTCTCGAAGTCTCTAGCATACGTGACAGGAAAAACTTCTAATTTCCATAACAGCCTTACCATTAAGTACAATGTGTGTAAAAGTTTTGGTAATTTGGGGGTGTAACTTTACGGAAATTTACTTTCTAGATGTCTTGTGGTTCCTCCTCCAGATCCATCCATCCCCCTAACTACCTCACCCATACTTGTGACTTTTGTTTTGTGGCCCATGAGGCTGATTTATAATAGACTGCATAAAAGATATCTTTTGCACTCTGTCCTCCTTCTGGGTTCAGCCAATGGAAATCAGGGGCAAGAGACCATGGGAAATGATGGAGAAGAGTAAGGCTGAGGTATTGTACCTCTGACTACTTTCCTTTCTGCTTGGTCACTGCACCCCTTTCCCAAATGACAGCCCTTGACACTCAATATGCATCTAACAATCGAGTAAATGCCTCTTCTTTTCCGTACCAAAAAAGATAACCAGAAATAAGTTTTTCATCATGAATTAGGTGCTGTATGAACCTATAAATTTTAAAATTGGATGTGCATAGCAATGTTTCCTTATAAAATAAGAATACATATATTATACCCAAGCAGCATCTGAAGGCACAAATAAACTAATGATTCAGATTCCCCTGGTACTCCCATTGTTCCTGCTTCTGTAAACTCCCTGTCTTTTCCTTAACTTACATTTATGGCTCCACGTACTTCCTTATGACCATCTAATGGGAGAGAAAAACAATCACAGCCCTGGTTTATGAAAGGTTTGAATGGTATGTTGATATAATTTGGGGAGCTACTGTATTACAATCTCAGTATGGAAAAGGTGGAGGCAAAATCACCTTGAAGAAGAAATGGCCTGAGGTATAGATGGGAAGTGGCAAAAGGGATTGCATAGTGGTCAGGGACTTAGAAAGAACATGAATGTAAGACGGGTGAAAGGAAGTCTATGAGAGTTTTGGGGATTAACGTTTCAAAAGGATGGGATATGAAGATAATTGTGTCCCATATAAATGCTCACAAGAGTGCCTTTGCTATGGAGGAAGATCTGAGTAGTTAATAGAATGTTAAATATTCTTATTTTTTTTGACATTGTTTTGTCATGTGAATTAATCAGCTATTACTACAACAATTATTTGTAACAAGTCACTTTGGAACTCAGTTGCTTACAACAATAATAATTTTTTTTTCCACTCATGGGTCTGTGTGTTGGCTAGGGAGAATTTCTTCAGGCTTCAGATCTAATGGGCTTGACTCAAGACGGTGTTGGGTTCAGGTGAGGTTCATGTTTCTCTCATCCTCACTGGCTAGCAACTCCAAGGGCCATGGTTTTCACGTGGCAAGTCAGGAGGGTACAGCATAGTGAGTAAAAAGATAGGATGCCCCTCAAGATGTTAGCTCAAAACTGGCATACTCTCACTGTTACTCACATCCTTTAGTCAAAATAAGTACCATGTCTGAATCACAAATGAGTGTGACAAGAAACTATCTTTAATCCAAGGGGGAGGGTAGTGAACAACAGTTTGGTCTGTCATAGCTTGCTTCTGATGACTCTCCCTGATACTGAGTTGTTTTCTCTGTGGTTTCTACATACTTTATAGTGAACTCATTTTCCTCTGTTTGTATTATGTTTTCTATGGAAGTCAGTAATCCTTTGACTGCTTTTTTGCCTCTGTTAGGATCCTAGAAGTTTTATTGGTTCTTGACTAGTAAATTAGACCATACTAATTTCTTAGCTTGAGTTTGATATATAAATCTTCATAAGTTTCAAGTTTGGCTTTTTTATTTCTCTGAAGTCATTCTTTTTCTACCCAGGGTCCAGTTAATGAGTATTCTATTCATGGCATCTAAGTCCAAAGTTGTCAACGTATTTTTAATAGCTAATTCAGTTTATTTAATGGTTTTGGGTCTCTTTTCTCTGTCTTCTTGAGTCAGTTTTGATAATTTGTGTCTTCTAAGGAATTTGTCCATTTCATTTTAGTTGTCTTATTTGCTGGCCTAATCTTGTTCCTAAAATTCTCTTATAATTTTAATTTCTATAATAGCAGTAGAGATGACATTTCTTTCATTCTTGATTTTGGTAATTTGTACTTTCTCTCTGTATTTTTCTTGGTCTAACAAAAGTTACATCAATTTTGTTGATCTTTTAAAAAAGTCAATTTTTGCTTTTCTTGATTTCTCTATTGTTTTTCAGCTTTGATATAATTGATTTCTTCTCTGATTCCCTTTCTCATGCTTGCTTTGGGAATAATTTAACCTACTATTTCTCTTTACATGAAGTAGAAACCTTGATTTTTTTTTTGATACCTTCTTTTCTAGAATAGGTATTTAAGAACTGAATTTACTTTTAAGAACTGTGTTAGTTGCATTTCATAAATGTTCATATGCTGTGAGTTTATTTTTAATTAGGTAAAAAATATTTTTAAAATTCTTTTGTGATTTCTTTTTGGACCTATTCTTTATTTAGAAGTGGCTATTTAATTTGCAAATATTTGGGGATTTTTCAAAATTTTTCCCCAATTTTTTTGTCGATTTCTAATTTACTTTTTTGTGCTTAGAAACATTTCAATCACATTAAAATTATTTACAATAAAAATTGCCTAGTATTTTATCTATCTTGGAGAATATTCTGTGTGTGGTTGAAATTAATGTGTATTCTGCTTTTGTTAGGTGCAGTGTCTGTAAATGTGTTAGGTGAAATTCCTGAAACCCTAATATCCTTTGGTTCCCATTTTGATATATCTGTTTGGTATAGGAGACTGGGGAGAAAGCCTAAGGCTCACCCAAATGACAAGTCCAATAAGAAGTCATTACATGAAGCTGAGGATTCCAAAGGTTTCCATCCCCAGCTTAAGTGTGAATCATGAATAAACCTATTGCTCAGATTGAATAGTAAAGAGAGTTGCTTGTTTCTGCTTGTTGCAGAGGAAAGCAAACAATATTCCAAGAATTCTTAATGTACTGATCCAAATGGATTTGTGACTGAAATTCCTGCTTTCTATGTACCTGAAAATACACAGTGGAGAATGTCATTTAAATGTTCTGTGGGTTGGTAGTAAAGCTAGGCATCATCAGGAGCAAAGACAGATTTTTTTCTGGAAGATTGAAAATTCAATCTAGATATCAGGGAACTTTCTCAGATAGAGTTTCAAGATAAAAAATAGCTCATATCAAATATCATAAAACACAAAGATGCAGATTCAATGAGTGTGAGTTGGTAAAAGCAGACAGCAGAACCTTACTCAAAAAGTTTTCAGATATTGAACATGAGATTATAAAATGAGTATGTTTCCTATGTTTCAAGAAATAAAAAGAGAAGTTTGAAAATAAAAACAAGGACTAAGAGACTATTTTTAAAAGAAAGCAAAAGTGGAAATAAAAAAGACTTCCTAGAAATTAAAAATATATTGTTCAAAATTAATAACTCAGTGGTTGGTTAAATGGTTTGTTAGACTAAGGAAGAGAAAAGTAATATCTGTAAACTTGGAAGAATTTGCATGGAATGCATCACAGGTACACAAGGAGAAGGAAAATATAAATAAAATATTTAAAAGCATAGAGTATAAAAAAAGCACAGAGTATAACATGAGAAAGTATGAATATCTAATAGAAGATCAGAATGGAGATAATGATGGTAATACTTAACAAGATGGTGACTGACTTTTTAAAACAAAAATGCTACTGTCGGGCTTCCCTGGTGACACAGTGGTTGAGAGTCCGCCTGCCGATGCAGGGGACGTGGGTTCGTGCCCCGATCTGGGAAGATCCCACATGCCGCGGAGCGGCTAGGCCTGTGAGCCATGGCCGCTGAGCCTGCGGGTCCGGAGCCTGTGCTCCGCAACGGGAGAGGCCACAACAGTGAGAGGCCCATGTACCGCAAAAAAAAAAAAAAAAAAAAATGCTACTGTCTAATTAGGATAAACAAAGTAAAAGTGGATGGTGTCAAACATTGCACAAATTCAAGAAATTAGAAAACATTTAGAACTGTATCATTAAATCTTACTAAAATTATCTTCACATGAGTGAAAAAAGCTAAATTATTATTTAAAGGAAAATCAATAGCTTTTATAATATCGGAAAAGAAGATGGATTCATAGTTATTGAAATATATGACTTCAGAATTTAGAAAAATAAAAGTAAAATAAATACAAAGGAAAAAAACAGAAAACCAATTACAAAATTGTTAAATAATGAAATATATATAATTCCAAAGATATGCAGAACTACATGTTGATCAATAAAAAAAGAATAATAAAAAAATGGAAAACCAATGGCAAAATTAATCAAGAACACAGAGAAAATATATGAATAAATCCAATTAGAAATGAAAATGGTATCTAAAAATGTAGCAGTGATTAATAATAAGGAAGATATTCAGAACAAATCTCTTAGAATATTATTGAAATTTTGATGAACTGGATAAATTCACAGGAAAAATGGATTGATGAATAAATAGATAACCAAAATATACATATACACCTTTGACTTATTAACTAAAAATCCTTCCCTGCAAAATATGTACATATATACATACATAACTAGGGCAATAGAACTTTACATGCACTTTCAAACTTCCACAAGATCATAGAGAACAGAAATAAAAGAAACTACAACTGATATAAGAAGCTAGCATAAATTATAAAGCAAATTAGACAAGGACAGTACAAATATGGAAAATTATAAGCCCAAATCACGAGTACATATGCAAAGTATCTTCAGTGAATACAATAGCAAAACCCACCAATAAGTTTATTTTTAAAAAGATGAAAAAAGCCCCAAGCCAGCCAATCTAATTTTATTCCAAGAGTTCAAGGTTAGGCTAACCTTAGAAATTTAACAATATAAGGAGGAAATATTTTATATAGTTTCTCTAAAATTGTCCTAGTCTGTTAATTGACATTTAATTTATAATTTATGTTTAATTTAATTTATTTTTATTTTATTTGAGGGAATTTTCCATATTTATTACTTCAGATATTTTTATACAGAACAGAAAATTTTTATCCATTTATTCAAATTCTCTTTTCTATCGTTTGATAGCATTTTGTCATTTTCTTCCTATAGGCCTTGCACAACTCAGGTTTATCACTAGATCTGTGCGTTTTAATTTGTTTTAATTTTACTGTTGTGAGACTATTCTGTTTTCAACATAATCTTTATTTTCGTGGATAAACTTTATTTCGTATATTAATTTTATATGAGTTATATTTATAATTTTCCGGTGATTTTTATATAGTTTAATCCCTTTGATGGTGAGTGAAGCAAGCAGTATATTTTTAGTGCAATACTAAAATAACTTATTTTAGGGACTTACCTGGCAGTCTAGTGATTAAGACTCCACGCTTCCACTGCAGGGGGCACAGGTTCCATTCCTGGTCGGGGAACTAGGATCCTGCATGCCACACGGCATGGCCAAAAAATAAAAATAAAAAAAAGTAACTTATTTTAGATTTAGTAAGATTCACAGATAAGTAATTTCTGAAACTAAAATATTTCATATTTATTATCAAATAAAGATGTCCTTCTGGAGCTTTTGTTTTAAAATTTGATTTTTTTAATCTTATCATCATATGTCTAGAACACGAGGCCTATTTGAGAGATATTGTAGAACTACGATGGCACCTTGAAGATAAAACTCATCGACTAAAACCTTTGGAGGAGGAAAAGGAGAAATTAGAAGAAGCTAATGCAAAGCTTCAAGCAGACATAGACTACATGATTAAACATCGCCCTCTACTGCTTGCAAAGCGAGACCAGGAACTTGTCGCTCTGAAGGAATATTATCAGAAAAAATTTGAGGTAAAGGAATAAATGAATGGATTTGCATTTTACAGATTGTTTCTTAGTTATAAAAATTTCAACTATAAGAAGTTAACATATCTTTCAAGGGTTCATTCTCATTGAAAATTGACCTGCTATTTATTTTCTAAAGGAATTATCAAGTGATACACAGTACAGTTGATTAATATTCATTTAAACTTTTCCCATACTTTTAAACTTAGGAATATTAATAATATTTAGTAGTCTACTAATATGATTTTGGAGATTTAACACTATATGGTATTATTTGAAGCCATAAATCAAACTGAGAAAGAATGTCATCAATTTCATTGTTGATGAAAGTATGTAACTGACATGAAAAATCTTGTTAATGATTAACATTTAACTCTCCTATTGTGAGATCATATTATAGAAAAATTATTTTAACGGCCACTAAATGAACAAATTTAACTTTGTATCATGTTTGTTCTTGATCATTTAAAGTTAATAAATTAAGTCATTAAATGTCTCCTATATTTGTTCCATTTTCCGCCCTCATTCTCCAGAGATAACATCATCATGAACTTCTGTTTCTAGGCAAAATTTGAATAATTTTATACATACTGTATGTATGTATGCACACTGCATAGTATTGTTTTTAATATTATTAAACATTGTATAACTTTCTGTAACTTTTTTTTTATAAATTTATCTTTTTATTTATTTATTTATTTATTTATGGCTGCGTTGGGTCTTCATTGCTGCTCATGGGCTTTCTCTCATTGCAGCGAGTGGAGGCTACTCTTTGTTGAAGTGCGCAGGCTTCTCATTGTGGTGGCTTCTCTTGTTCTTGAGCACGGGCTCTAGGTGCGTGGGCTTCAGTAGTTGTTGTTCATAGGCTTCAGTAGTTGTGGCTTGCGGGCTCTAGAGCACAGGCTCAGTAGTTGTGGCACACGGGCTTTGTTATGCCGGGCATGTGTGATCTTCCCGGACCAGTGATCGAACCCGTGTCCCCTGCATTGGCATGCGGATTCTTAACCACTGTGCCACCAGGGAAGCCCTGCAACTTATTTTTTAATCTGACCTTATTTTCGTGATCAAGCTTCTATTGATACATACAGATTTAGTTCATTCATTTTATTTGCCATCTTCTATCAAATAGATATCTCACAATTTATTATTTACCATTTTCTCTTGGTCATCTGCCTTTTTTCCAGTATTTGGCTACAATGCTGATTTGACTGTAAACAATAAGCAGCCATGATCATGTTCCTCTCTATGTGCGTGTGGATTTTTCTTGGCTGTATATCTAGTGGAGTATCTACTGAGTCATGGGTTATATACATTTTCAACTTCATTAGATAAAATCACATTGCTCTCCAAAGTGTCTCTGACAGCTTATATTCCTAAAGTAGTAGCAGTGCTGGAGACGTCCCATTTCTCCACTGTGGACAAGAATTCTAGTAGTATCATTTTTTCTTAATAATAGCCCCCTTATTTAGTTGGCTGGCAATGTGTCAGGCTAAAAGTCATTTCCCAAATTGCCTTTACTCATGGTATTTCTAATGAGATGTAGGTAGGAGTTATATAGGGGTTTTTTTTAGGAAAGCTTCTTGAAATGGACTGACTCAGTCAGAAGTAGCACCCTTAGCCATCTCCTAAACTTACAGCAACCCAGATATGATAGCTGCAGCTCTGATTCGATTTTTTAGCACAAAGCAACCTTGGGAATGGAAGCCAGATCCAGAATGGCTGAATAGAAAGGCAGAATATACCTTGTATCTATTTCTGGGAGAGAAAAATAAACTATAATCTTGTTTATTTGACTTATTTCTGCTATAGCCAAACCCAATCCTAACTGATCCACCTCACATTTGTGTCAACATTTTTATTGTCATACTTTAAAGTTTGTCAATAGGTGTGTGAATTGGTATCCCTTTATTATTTTAGTGTGTTTTTCCCCGATAGTGGACATAGGCATTTCTGAGTCAGGGGTAGTAGGGTTGTTGAGCAGCTGGAAGACCATGCTTGGTAATGGGAGGAAAATATGAAAATGCATTCTAGCAGATCAAGAAAATAGCAACCTTTGCGTAGAGCTTATCAGAGTCACCGTGATGATTAATTTTTTGCGTCAACTTGGCTGGGCCAGGATGCCCAAGTATTTGACCAGACATTATTATAGATGTTTCTGTGAAGCAGTTTTTTGGATGAGATTAACATTTAAATCAATGGACTTTTAATAAAGCAGATAGGCAAGAAAAATAAATAAAAGGCATCCAGATTGTAAAGGAAGAAGTAAAATTGTCTCTATTTGCAGAGGACATGATCTTATATATAGAAAATCATGAAGAATTCACAAAACAAACTATTAGAGCTAATAAATAAGTTTAGTAAAGTTGGAGGATGCAAGCTCAACACACAAAACTCAGTTGTATTTTCATATACTAGTTTTGAACAATCCAAAAATGAAATTAAGAAAACAGTTCTACTTAATGCCATTAAAAATGATAAAGTAGGAATAAACTTAATCAATAAAGTGCAAGACTTGTTCACTAAAAGCTATAATATTTTGCTGAAATAAATTAGACCTAAATAAATAGAAAGATAATCCGTGTTCACGGATTTGACTTAATATTGTTAAGATGTCAATGGTACCCAAAGCTATCTTCAGATTAAATGCAATATCTGACAGAGTCTCAAGATCTTTTTGCAGAAATCGAAAAGCCTGCTCTAATATTCATACGGAATTGCACGGGATCCCAAAAAGCCAAAACAGTCTTGGAAAGGAAGGACATCTTAGAGAACTGACACTTTCTGATTTTAAAACTTAGTACAAAGCTGTAGGAAGCAAAAAAAAAAGTGGCATTTGCATAAATACAGAAAAGTAGAGAGTCAAATTGAGATTGCAGAAATAAACCCATTTATCTGTGGTTAACTGCTTTTGACAAGGATGCCAAGACCATTTGTGGGGAAAGAGTAGTCTCTTCAACAAATGGTGCTGGGACATTGGATACCCACATGCATTCAAAAGAGTAAAGTTAAGACCCCTACTTCCCAGCACATACACGGGTTAATTAAAAATGGATCATAATTCTACATGTAAGAGCTAAAACTATAAAACTCTTAAAAGAAAACTTAGGGGTAAATCTTCATCACCTTGAATTTGGAAATGGTTTTTTTAGATATGACACTAAAAGCATAAGCGACATAAGAAAAAATAGAGAAATTGGACTTCATCAAAATTAAAACCTTTTGTGCATCACAGTACACTACCATAAAAGTAAAAAGACAACTTACAGAATGAGAGAAAATGTTGCAAATTATATATTACAAAAGGTGTAGTATCCAGAATGTATAAAGAACTTTTATAATTCAACAACCAGAAAAGACAAACAACCCATTTAAAAATGGGCAAAAGACTCGAGTCGACATATCTCCAAAAGACATAGAAATGGGCAGCAAACACATGAAAAAATAGATGCTTAACATACCCATTAGGATAAAGTTAAAAATAAAGTGTAAAATAACCAGTTTGGGTGAGGATGTGGAGAAACTTGAACCATTGTACTATGCTGGTGGGAATGTAAAATGGTAGAGCCACTGTGGAAAACAGTTCGGTGTTTCCTCAAAAAGTAAAACAGAATTACCATATGCTTTAGCAACTCCACTCCAAGGTATATACCCCCAAATAATTGAAAACTGATGTTAAAAAACAAACAAAAAAACCCTTGTACGTAAATGTTCATAGCAGAACTGTTCAGAACAGACAAAGGTGAAACAATCTAGTGCCCCTCAACTGATGAATGACTAAACAAAATGTAATACATCCACACCATGGAATATTATTCAGCCATAAAAAGAAATGAAATACTGCTGTATGTCACAACATGGGCAAACCTTGAAGCATTATGCTAAAAGAAGCCAGGTACAAAAGATCACATATTATATGATTTCATTTACCTGAAATATCCAGAAGAGGTAAATCCATAAAGATAGAAAGCAAATTCAAGATCGTTAGAGGGTTGGAGACGTGTAAGATAGTGTTTTGTTTGTAACATAGCTTTGTTTTGTTTTGTTTTATTCTGCTGTCTTGACTGAGGTCCTGGCTGAAGGCCTGCTGAAGCAACCCAACAGCTTAAATAATGCAAGACCTCTAGCCAATGTGCTTGAGCCTTAATACATTGCTACTTGCAAACTAAGCTCAAAGGCTCAACGTGACCTTCAAATTCTACAAGCAGCTCAGTCTCATAACACCGTGGAGCCACAATAATATTATTAACATCAACCTAGGAGAGTATCCATGTGGGAAGGTTGTACCAGTCCCACACTGAGCCCGTCCAAGAGCTTTCCTTGGAGATGAATTTGCCTCATATGATATCACCAATGCCCCCAACACTGAGACCACCACCCCAGCAATACCTACGGGACAAATTGGACACAGGACATTATTTATTGCTTTTCTTCCTTTGATAGTAGAAATTCTATTATGTTTCCTGAGCTCTTTGTTTCCCATCATCTTGGTATAATCCTGGCCCTCTGCCAAAGTCTCTACCCCTACATTCCTGTGCCTAAAGGAAAATCTTGTAGAGGTTACTAATATCTGTGCTATTCTAGAAATTAATGGGCACATAGGGACAGTTTTATGTCCTCCCCTTCCAAATCTGTATGCATTTTGCTGTATTATATTGCCTTTAGTAAGGCTAGGACCTTTGCTGGCTGAGATCTCCACTACAGTGCTGACTAGAGGGAGTAATATTTGGCATCATTGTCACATTCCCAGTTTCAAAGGGGAAGAATTAAATTTTTTTTTCTATTAAGTAAGATGTTACATGGTGCTAGACTTGATTTGCTAATTATTTGTTTAGAGTTTTAAATGTAAATTCATGAATAAGAAGGTCATATAATTATTTAATAATGTCCTTGTCAGGTTTGGGTTTTAAGGGTTTGCTAGATTTTTAAAGGTAACTTGGGGATATTTCTTCTTTTCCTATTATCTAGAAGAGTGTGAAAGACTAACATTATTAATTAGCATTTACTATTGAAGCCATCTAGCTAAAGTTTTCCAGTTTTATTTCTTGTTTGTTTTGGAAAGGTTTTTAATTACAAATTCAATTTCCTCAATAAGACTGTTCAGTTATTCTGTTTCTTCCTGTGTCCATTTCATCAAAATTTCAAATTTTTTGGAAGACTTAGTATCCTTTTATCTTTTCTATAGTCTATAGAATATGTAGTGCTTTCCTTTTTCATTCCTGATATTTACTTGTGCCTTCTCTTAAATGTTATATATTTATATGTTTATAACATGATATATCTTCTTCTGTATACACGATAACCATCCATCACCATACAGTTGACCCCCTTTACCCACTTCTTCTTCTCCTTCCCTTCTGGTAACCACTACTCTGTTCTCTGTATCTACATGTTTCTTTGGTTTGGTTTGGTTTGTTCACTTATTTTGGAGTTTTTTGTTTGTTTTTTATGTTCCACATATGAGTTAAATCACACGATATTGTCTTTCTTCATCCGACTTATTTCACTTAGCATAATACCCTCAAGGACCGTCCATGTTGTTACAAATGGCAAGATTTCTTTCCTTTTTTACAGTTAAGTAGTATCCATTTTATAGATATATATGTGTGTGTGTGTGTGTATGTATATATATACCACATCTCTTTATCTCTTCATCCATTCATCCCTTGATGGGCACTTAGGTTGTTCCATATCTTGGCTATTGTAAATAGTGATGCAGTGAACATTGGGGTGCATATATATTTTCAAATTAGTGTATTCATATTCTTTGGATTAATACCCAGAAGCAGAATAGCTGGATCATATGATAGTTTTATTCTTAATTTTTCTGAGGAATCTCCATACTGTTTTCCATAGTGGCTGCATTCCCACTAACAGTTCACAAGGGTTCCCTTTTCTCCACATCCTCTCAACACTTGTTCTTTCTCCTTTTTTGATAATAACCATTCTAATTGGCATGAGGTAAAATCTTATTGTTTTTTATTTTCATTTCCGTAATAATTAGTGATGTTGAATACCTTTTCATGTATGTGCCTGTTGGCCATCTGTATGTCTTCTTTGGAAAAAAGTCTATTGCTGTACTCCTGAAACTAACACAACATTGTAAATTAATTATACCCCAATAAAAATTTTTAAAAAAGAAACAGGATGGCAGGATCCCCCCCCAAAAAAAGTCTATTCAGCCCCTTTGCCCATTTTTTTAAATTGAAGTATAGTTGATTTACAGTGTTGTGTTAATTTCTGCTGTATGGCAAAGTGATTCAGTTATACATACATATACATTCTTTTTTATATTCTTTTCCATTACGGCTTATCACAGGATATTGAATATAGTTCCCTGTACTATACAGTAGGACCTTGTTGTTTATCCCCTTTGCCCATTTTAAAATTGAGTTGTTTGTTGTTGTTGAGTTGTATGAGTTCTTTATATATTTTGGATATTAACCCCTTATTGGTTATATGATTTGCAAATATCTTCTATTCGGTAGGTTGTCTTTTTGTTTTGTTGATGGTTTCCTTTGCTGCACAGACTATGTAATTATGTACACATAAAATCTAGACAAGTCCACAGATGAATTACAGTTGCATACAAAGGTAAAATTTTTAAATCCATACATTACTATATACCAGCAACAAATCTGAAAATAAAATTTATTTAAAAATAGCATTTGTTAGAGCATAAAATAAAACATATCTAGGAATAAATGTAACAAATGATATGCAAAGCCCCTATTCAGAGAACTATGAATATTACTGAGAGAAATTTGAAAGTGCTACATAGATAAATATGTTAATGTATTAGAAGGCTAAATTTTGTAGCATTTGCTCCAAATTGATCTGTAAATTAAATACAGTCACAAAATCTCAACAGGTTTCTTTGTGGACCTTGACAAGCTAATTCTAAAATGTATGTGGTATATGTATACAATGGAATATAATTCAGGCTTTAAAAAGAAGGAAGCCTTCCATATGTGACAACATGGAGGAACCTGGAGAACATTATTATGTTAAGTAAATAAGCAGGTCACAGATAAATACTGCATAATTCCACTTCCATGAGGTATCTATAATAGTCACACTCATAGAAGCACAGAGTAGAATGGTGGTTGGTAGGGGCTTGGGGAGGGGAAATGGTGAGTTGTTTTTCAATGGATATAAAAATTTAGTTATGCAAGATGAATAAGTTCTAGAGATCTGCTGTACAGCATAGTGCCTACAGTTTACTGTGTTGTACACTTAAAATTTTGTTAAAAGGTAGATAATCATGTTAAATGTTCTTATCACAATAAAATTAATACAATGAAATAAAATAAAAATTAATGAAAATTACTGCTTTTTTCGGGAAGCTACTGCCTCATATAGATCCACCACTCGGCCCCTGGGTAAAGGACAGCTCTCTCCTTAGTACCTTGTTCTACTCCTCTCCATCCAACTTTCCAACAGGACATCCTGAACTGCAGTTCCTTCCAACCATTACCACTACAACCACCCTTTCCCTTTAGTCTGATAGAGAAGAGAGACCTGGAGAGAGAAGGGAATATGTTTATGATATCTAATAATTAATGAAAACAATAAAAATGGAATATTTTGGACCCCTGCATTAAGATAGTAATGGTTATTCATGAATGAGAAGATTATAGGTAATTTATAAAGTTTTCTTTTTTCATCTGTGTTTTCTGATTTTTCTACAATAAAATATTTGAACAATAAAAAGTCAAAGTTTTGTAGGTAAAAAAATAATGATTTTATTTTGGTCATGTTAACTGGGATATTAAAGTCATTTTCTTCAGTAACTTTTCTACATCTCTAGTATTGATGCCTCTCAGGGTAAAAGAAACCTGAAACTACTGTGCTAAACAGTAGACTAAATATGGAAAGAAAATTGATATAAAGAACGTTTATAATCTAAATCAAAACTACTTTAGGGGCTTCCCTGGTGGCACAGTGGTTGGGAGTCCGCCTGCCGATGCAGGGGTCACGGGTTCGTGCCCCGGTCCGGGAGGGTCCCACATGCCATGGAGCGCCTGGGCCCGTGGGACATGGCCGCTGAGCCTGCGCGTCCAGAGCCTGTGCTCCACAGCGGGAGAGGCCACAGCAGTGAGAGGCCCGCGTATCGCAAAAAAAAAAAAAAAAAGCTACTTTAACTCCCTTCTCTGATCTTTCTCTTTTCTGATTATTTTAATTAGCCCCTAAGTGCATATATTAGCACACATATTTTTATTTCTAGGTAATGAAACTATACAAACAGGTTCATGGAGAATGTAAAGAAGCTGTAGAAAATCTTGAAAAAGTCAAATTCAAAGCTAAACAAAATAAAATAGACATGGAAAAGGATATTCGTGATGATGAAATAACCATAAAAGCCTACAAGTAAGTATTTTTCCCAAATGTTACTTACAGCATTTAGAAGTAAAATACTAATTAAAATGTAATGTATATTCCTGTATAAGAAATTCAGATGAAGAGAAAGGAAAGAATCTAAATTGCCACATCTATCTTGTTACCAAGTTTATGTATAAATTAAAATATGTCTTTTACATATGTAAACTAATTGTGTATAAATTCCTAAAGCAGTATTTTTCGGTGTCATTTTAAAGCTCTTGATACATGTTGCCAAATTGCCTGTGGCTATGCTATAACAATATACATCCCTGCTAACTATGTGAAAAAGTGACTCTTTGAAAAAATATTCCAGCATGGGATATTATAGAAAACAAACTATATAGCCTTATATTAATTATAAGCATAGCATCTAATTAATTTAACTCATTTTTTTTGATTTCAATAAAATGTAATATTTTAAATATATATAGATTAATTATATTTTGCATATTATTAATTGACTTTTTATTACATTTCTGATGTAGTTGTATTTTATGATATTCTTCTACTTCCTCTTGTTGGTTTTAAATTCTTCATGTTTCTGTATGATATAAAATTTTTATTTATTCAAACTGATCAGTGATTTTAGTACAGAAAAAGTAATACTCATTATGGAGCTAGAGTCAAGTAAATATAAGCAAAATGAAGAGCAAAAGTTTGTACATCATCCTGTGATCTGGATAACATGCATTTATTAAGATATTTATATTTCCTCACATCTGATGTCTATTTCAACATGTGCTTAAACATTTTTTAATTGAGATATAGTATAAGTACAATATTAGATAAGTTATAGTTATACAACATAGTGGTTCACAATTTTAAAGGTTATACTGCATTTGTAGTTATGAAATATTGGTTACGTTCCCTGTGTTGTACAATATATCCTTGTAGCTTATTTATTTTATACATAATAGTTTGTACCTTTAATACCCTAAACCCTTTCATTCCCTCCGCACTTCCCTCTCCCCACTGGTAACCACTAGTTTGTTCTCTATATCTGTAAGTCTGTTTCATTTTTGTTGTATTCATCAGTTTGTTTTAGTTTTTAGATTCCACATAAAAGTTATATCATACAGTATTTGTCTTTCTCTTTCCGGCTTATTTCACTTAGCATAATACCCTCAAAGTCCATCCATGTTGTTGCAAATGACAAGATTTTATTCTTTTTTTTTTAATTTTTGAATTTCATTTATTTTTTTATACAGCAGGTTCTTATTAGTCATCCATTTTATACACATCAGTGTATATGTATCAATCCCAATCTCCCAATTCATCACACCACCACCGCCACCCCCCACCGCTTTCCCCCCTTGGTGTCCATACGTTTGTTCTCTACATCTGTGTGTCTATTTCTGCCCTGCAAACCGGTTCATCTGTACCATTTTTCTAGGTTGCACATATATGCATTAATATATGATATTTGTTTTTCTCTTTCTGACTTACTTCACTCTGTATGACAGTCTCTAGATCCATCGACGTCTCTACAGATGACCCAATTTCATTCCTTTTTATGGCTGAGTAATATTCCATTGTATATATGTACCACATCTTCTTCATTCATTTGTCTGTCAATGGGCATTTAAGTTGCTTCCATGACCTGGCTGTGTAAATAGAGCTGCAATGAACATTGGGGTGCATGTGTCTTTTTGAATTATGGTTTTCTCTGGGTATATGTGAGTAGTGGGATTGCTGGGTCATATGGTAATTCTGTTTCTAGTTTTTTAAGGAACCTCCATAGTGTTCTCCATAGTGGCTGTATCAATTTACATTCCTACCAACAGTGCAAGAGGGTACCCTTTTCTCCACACCCTCTCCAGAATTTATTGTTTGTAGATTTTTTTATGATGGCTATTCTGACTAGTGTGAGGTGATATCTCATTGTAGATTTGATTTACATTTTTTTAATGATTCATGATGTTGAGTAGCTTTTCATGTACTTCTTGGACATCTGTATGTTTTCTTTGGAGAAATGTCTATTTAGGTCTTCTGCCCATTTTTGGATTGGGTTGTTTGTTTTTTTAATATCGAGTGGCATGAGCTGTTTATATATTTTGGAGATTAATCCTTTGTCCGCTGATTCATTTACAAATATTTTCTCCCATTCTGAGGGTTGTCTTTTCATCTTGTTTATGGTTTCCTTTGTCGTGCAAAAGCTTTTAAGTTTCGTTAGATCCCATTTGTTTATTTTTGTTTTTATTTCCATTACTCTAGGAAGTGGATCAAAAAAGATCTTGCTGTGATTTATGTCAGAGTGTTCTTCCTATATTTTCCTCTAAGAGTTTTATAGTGTCCAGTCTTACATTTAGGTCTCTAATCCATTTTGAGTTTATTTTTGTGTATGGTGTTAGGGAGTGTTCTAATTTCATTCTTTTACATATTGCTGTCCAGTTTTCCCAGCACTACTTACTGAAGAGACTGTCTTTCTCCATTGTATATCCTTGCCTCCTTTGTCATAGATTAGTTGACCTTAGGTGTGTGGGTTTATCTCTGGGCTTTCTATCTTGTTCCATTGATCTATATTTCTGGTTTTTTGCCAGTACCATATTATCTTGATTACTGTAGTTTGTAGTATAGTCTGAAATCAGGGAGTCTGATTCCTCCAGCTCCGTTTATTTTTTACCTCAAGACTTCTTTGGCTCTTCGGGGTCTTTTGTGTCTCCATACAAATTTTAGGATTTTTTGTTCTTGTTCCATAAAAAATACCAATGGTAATTTGATAGGGATTGCATTAAATCTGTAGGTTGCTCTGGGTAGTATAGTCATTTTCACAATGTTGATTCTTCCAAGCCAAGAATATGGTATATCTCTCCATCTGTTGGTATCATCTTCTTTCATCAGTCTCTTATAGTTTTCTGCATACAGGTCTTTTGTCTCCCTAGGTAGGCTTATTCCTAGGTATTTTATTCTTTTTGTTACAATGGTAAATGGGAGTGTTTCCTTAATTTCTCTTTCAGATTTTTCATCATTAGTGTATAGGAATGCAAGAGCCTTCTGTACGTTAATTTTGTATCCTGCAACTTTACCAAATTCATTGACTAGCTCTAGTAGTTTTCTGTTGGCATCTTTAGGATTCACTGTATATGGTATCGTGTCATCTGCAAACAGTGACAGTTTTACTTCATCTTTTCCAGTGTGTATTCCTTTTATTTCTTTTTATTCTCTGATTGCTGTGGCTAGGACTTCCAGAATTATGTTAAATAATAGTGGTAAGAGTGGACTTCCTTGTCTTGTTCCTGATGTTAGAGGAAGTGCTTTCAGTTTTTCACCATTGAGAATGATGTTTGCTGTGGGTTTGTCATATATGGCCTTTATTATGTTGAGGTAGTTTCCCTCTATGCCCACTTTGTGGAGAGTTTTTATCATAAATCGGTGTTGAATTTTGTCAAAAGCTTTTTCTGCATCTATTGAGATGATCATATGGTTTTTCTTCTTCAATTTGTTAATACGGTATATCACTATGATCAATTTCCATTCATTGAAGAATCCTCACATCCCTGAGATAAATCCCACTTGATCATGGTATATGATCCTTTTAACGTGTTGTTGGATTCTGTTTGCTAGTATTTTGTTGAGGATTTTTGCTTCTATATTCATCAGTGATATTGGTCTGTAATTTTTTTTTTTTGTAGTATCTTTGTCTGGTTTTGGTACAAGGGTGATGGTGGCCTCATAGAATGAGTTTGGGACTGTTCCTTCCTCTGCAATTTTTTGAAAGAGTTTGAGAATGATTGGTGTTAGCTCTTCTCTAAATGTTTGATAGAATTCACCTGTGAAGCCATCGGGTCATGGACTTTTGTTTGTTGGAAGATTTTTAGTCATAGTTTCAATTTCATTACTTGTGATTGTTGTGTTCATATTTTCTATTTCTTCCTGGTTCAGTCTTGGAACATTAGACCTTTCTATGAATTTGTCCATTTCTTCCAGGTTGTCCATTTTATTGGCATATAGTTGCTTGTAGTAGTCTCTTAGGATGCTTTGTGTTTCTGTGGTGTCTGTTGTAACTTCTCCTTTTTCATTTCTAATTTTATTGATTTGAGTCCTCTCCCTCTTTTTCTTGATGAGTCTGGCTAATGGTTTATCAATTTTGTTTATCTTCTCAAAGAACCAGCTTTTAGTTTTATTGATCTTTGCTATTTTCTTTGTTTCGATTTCATTTATTTCTGCTCTGATCTTTATGATTTCTTTCCTTCTGCTAACTTTGGGTTTTGTTGGTTTATCTTTCTCTAGTTCTTCAGGTGTAAGGTTAGATTGTTTATTTCAGATTTTTCTTTTTTCTTGAGGTAGGCTTTTATAGCTATAAACTTCCCTCTTAGAACTGCTTTTGCCACATCCCATAGGTTTTGGATCATCGTGTTTTCATTGTCATTTGTCTCTAGGTATTTTTTGATTTCCTCTTTGATTTCTTCAGTGATCTCTTGGTTTTTTAGTAATGTATTGTCTAGCCTCCATTGTTTGTGTTTTCTACATTTTTTTTGCCTGTAATTGATTTCTAATCTCATAGCATTGTGGTCAGAAAAGATGCTTGATATGATTTCAATTTCCTTAAATTTACTGAGTCTTGATTTGTGACCTAAGATGTGATCTATCCTGGAGAATGTTCCATGCACACTTGAGAAGAAATTGTAATCTGCTGTTTTTGGATGGAATGTCATATAAATATCAATTAAATGTATCTGATCTATTGTGTCATTTAACACTTGTGTTTCCTTATTAATTTTCATTTTGGATGATCTGTCCATTGGTGTAAGTGAGGTGTTAAAGTCCCCCAGTATTATTGTGTTACTGTTGATTTCCTCTTTTATAGCTGTTACAGTTGCCTTATGTATTGAGGTACTCCTATGTTGGGTGCATATATATTTATAGTTGTTATATCTTCTTCTTGGATTGATCCCTTGATCATTATGTAGTGTCCTTCCTCATCTCTTGTAACATTGTTTAATTTAAAGTCTATTTTATCGAATATGAGTATTGCTACTCCAGCTTTCTTTTGATTTCCATTTGCATGGAATATCTTTTTCCATCCCCTCACTTTCAGTCTGTATGTGTCCCTAGGTCTGAAGTGGGTGTCTTGTCGACAGCATATATATGGGTCTTGTTTTTGTATCCATTCATCAAGCCTGTGTCTTTTGGTTGGAGCATTTAATCCATTCACGTTTAAGGTAATTATCAATGTGTATGTTCCTGTGACCATTTTCTTAATTGTTTTGGGTTTGTTTTTGTAGGTCCTTTTCTTCTCTTGTTTTTCCCACTTAGAGAAGTTCCTTTAGCATTTGTTGTAGAGCTGGTTTGGTGGTGCTGAATTCTCTTAGCTTTTGCTTGTCTGTAAAGCTTTTGATTTCTCCATCAAATCTGAATGAGATCCTTGCTGGGTAGAGTACTCTTGGTTGTAGGTTCTTCCCTTTCATCACTTTAAGTATATCATGCCACTCCCTTCTGGCTTGTAGAGTTTCTGCTGAGAAATCAGCTGTTAACCTTATGGGAGTTCCCTTGTATGTTATTTGTCATTTTTCCCTTGCTGCTTTCAATAATTTTTCTTTGTCTTTAATTTTTGCCAATTTGATTACTATGTGTCTCAGCCTGTTTCTCCTTGGGTTTATCCTGTATGGAACTCTCTGGGCTTCATGGACCTGGGTCGCTATTTCCTTTCCCATGTTAGGGAAGTTTTCGAGTATACTCTCTTCAGATATTTTCTCTGGTCCTTTCTTCTCCTTCTGGGACCCGTATAATGCGAATGTTCTGGCGTTTAATGTTGTCCCAGAGGTGTCTTAGGCTGTTTTCATTCTTTTTTCTTTATTCTTCTCCACAGCAGTAAATTCCACCATTCTGTCATCCAGGTTACTTATCCGTTCTTCTGCCTCAGTTATTCTGCTATTGATTCTTTCTAGTGTATTTTTCATTTTAGTTATTGTATTGTTAATCTCTGCTTGTTTGTTCTTTAATTCTTCTAGATCTTTGTTAAACGCTTCTTGGATCTTCTTGATCTTTGCCTCCATTCTTCTTCCGAGGTCCTGGATCATCTTTACTATCATTATTCAGAATTCTTTTTCTGGAAGGCTGCCTATCTCCACTTCATTTAGTTGTTTTTCTGGGGTTTTATCTTGTTCCTTCATCTGGTATATAGCCCTCTGCCTTTTCATCTTGTCTATCTTTATGTAAATGTGATTTTTGTTCCACAGGCAGCCAGATTGTCATTCTTCTTGCTTCTGCTCAAAATTTTATTCTTTTTTATGGCTGGGTAATATTCCATTTTACATATATATATATGTATATATATATATATATATATATATATATGCAAGCCATATTTTCTTTATCCATTCATTCTACTGATGGAACTTAGGTTGCTTCCATATCTTGGCAATTATAAATAATGCTGCTATGTATATTGGGGTGCATGTATATTTTCCAATTAGAGTTTTTGTATTTTTCAGATATATACCCAGGAGTAGAATTGCTGGGTCATATGGTAATTCTATTTTTAGTTTTCTGTGAAACTGCCATAATGTTTTTCACAGTGGCTGCACCAATTTACATTCCTTCCAACAGTGTAGGAGGGATCCCTTTTCTCCACATCCTTTCCAAAATTTGTTTTTCTTGTGTTCTTTTTGATGATAGCCATTCTGACAGGTGTAACGTGATAGCTCATTGTGGTTTTAATTTACATTTATCTGATGATTAATGATGTTGAGAATTTTTTAATGTGCCTGTTGACCTTTTGTACATCTTCTTTGGAAAAATGTCTATTCAGGTCTTCTGCCCATTTTATGATTGTGTTACTTGTTTTTTGATGTTGAGTTGTAAGAGCTGTTTATGTATTTTGGATATTAACCCCTTATCAATCATGTAATTAACAAATATTTTCTCCCATTCAGTAGGTTGTGTTTTTGTTTTGTTGATGGTTTCCTTTTCTGTGCAAAATTTAAGTTCCATTTGTTTGTTTTTGATTTTATTTCCTTTGCTTTAGGAGACAGATCCAAAAAAATATTGCTATGATTTATGTCACAGAGTGTTCTGCCTATGTTTTCTCCTAGGAGTTTTATGGTTTCCGGTCTTACATTTATGTCTTTAAACCATTTTGAATTTATTTTTGTATATGGTTTGAGAAAATATTCTAATATCATTCTTTTACATGTAACTCTCTAGTTTTCCCAGCACCACTTTTTGAAGAGACTGTCTTTTCTCCATTGTACATCTTGCCTCCTTTGTCGTAGATTAATTGACCATAAGTATGTGAGTTTATATCTGGGCTCTTTGTTGTTTCATTGATCTATGTGTCAGTTTTTGTGCCAGTACCATACTGTTTTGATACTGTAGCTTTGCTGTATAGTCTGAAATGAAGGAGCGTGATTCCTCCAGCTTTGTTCTTCTTTCTCAAGATTGTTTTAATTATTTGCACTCTTTTGTGTTTCCCTAAAAATTATAAAATTATTTGTTCTATTTCTGTGAAAAAAGCCATTGGTCTTTTGATAGGGATTTCGTTGAATCTGTAGATTGCTTTTGGTAGTATGGTCATTTTTACAGTATTAATTTTTCCAATCCAAGAACACAGTATATCTTTCCATCTATTTGTGTAGTCTTCAATTTCTTTCATCAGCATCTTATAGTTTTCTGAGTACCTGTCTTTTACCTCCTTAGGTAGGTTTATTCCTAGGTATTTTATTCTTTTTGATGAAATAGCAAATGGGACTGTTTCCTTAATTTTATTTTCTGATAGTTTGTTAGTGTAGAGAAATGCAACAGATTGCTGGATATTAATTTTGTATCCTGCAACTTTACTGAATTCACTGATGAGCTCTAGTAGCTTTCTGGTGGTGTCTTTAGGATTTTCTATGATTATTATCATGTTACCTACAAACAGCAACAATATTACTTCTTCCTTTCCAACTTGGATTTTTTTTTTTTTTTTTTTTTTTTTGCGGTATGCGGGCCTCTCACTGTTGTGGCCTCTCCCATTGCGGAGCACAGGCTCCAGACGCACAGGCTCAACGGCCATGGCTCACAGGCCCAGCCACTCCATGGCATGTGGTATCTTCCCAGACTGGGGCACGAACCCGTGTCCCCTGCATCGGCAGGTGGACTCTCAACCACTGTGCCACCAGGGAAGCCCTCCAATTTGGGTTTTTAAAAATTTCTTTTTCTTGTCTGATGCTATGGTTAGGACTTCCAGGACTATGATGAATAAAAGTGACCGGAGTGGGCAACCTTGCTTTGTTCCTATCTTAGAGGAAGTGTTTTCAGCTTTTCACCAATCGGTATGATGTTATCTATGGGTTTGTCATATATGGCCTTTATTATGGCCTTTATTATATTCCCTCTATTCCCACTTTAAGAGTTTTTATCAAAAATGGATGTTGAATTTTGTCAAAAGCTTTTTCTGCATCTACTGAGATGATCCTATGCTTTTTATTCACATTAACTAATTTGTGGATATTGAAAAATCCTTGTTTCCCTGGGATAAATTCCACTTGATCATAGTGTATGATACTTTTAATGTATTTTTGTTTCCATTTGCTAATGTTTTTTTGAGGATTTTTGGATCTGTGTCCATCAGTTATATTGACCTGTAATTTTCTTTTTTTGCGATATTTCAGTCTGGTTTTGGTAACGGGGTGTTGCTGGCCTTGTGGAATGAGTTCAGAAATGTTCCTTCCTCTGCAGTTTTTTGGAATAGTTTGAGGATAGGTGTTAACTCTTCTCTAAATATTTGATAGAATTCACCTGTGAAGCCACCTGGTCCTGGACTTTTGTTCCCTGGGAGTTTTTAAATTACTGATTCAATTTCATTACTGGTAATTGGTCTGTTCATATTTTTTATTTCTTCCTGGTTCAGTCTTGTGTGATTGTACATTTCTAAGAATTTGTCCATTTCTTCTAGGTTGTCCATTTTATTGGAATATAGTTGTTCATAGTAGTCTCTTATGATCTTTTGTATTTCTGTGGTGTCAGTTGTAACTTCTCGTTGACCATTTCTTTTTTTGGTGCGGGGAAGGGGGCCCTCTCTCTTTTTCTTGATGACAGAAGAGAATTTTTTCATTAATCTATTTGGCACAAACACATGTTAGTCCATATTAATTACAAATACAACATTATCCATCTTGTACCATTTTCTGAAATTTTTCCTTCTCAATTTTGAATATAAGAATTAGCTGCTGATTTTTATAATTAATATTTAGATAGACCCAAAGGCATATTATTATTACTTCCTTTACTCATTATTATTTGTTATACCATATAACTTACTCGTTAATTTTCTTCTCATTTAAGTATATTTTCCAGAAGTTCTTTTATAAGCATCAGTGGAGTCATAAATGCTTTATTAAATAAAATTTTAAAGATATGTTTAATTTTCCTGCACCAGTTTTTTTAGAATTAACATATAGAAACATGATTATGTGTGCTATCAAATGTATAGATTTATGATTTTTTCTGTATATGTATATGCACTCATGTCACCATGCCCCAGGTTAAGATATAAAAAGTTTCCATCATACTAGAAGTTTTTTCTTGTTCTCCTTCTCAGTCCATACCATTCTCCTAAAAAGGTCATCTCCATTCTGACTTCTATCACCATGGTTAGTTTGGTCTGTTCTTGAATTCCATATAAATGGAAACACACAGCATATATTCTTTGGTGTCTTGATTGCTCTACTTTATAGTAATTCTTAACAGGTAAAATGATACTTCCCATTTTATTCTTCTAAATTTATTCTGATTTAGCAGATACAAGAATGATGAAATCTAAAGTACCAGTGGGGGCAAACCTAGTGACAAACTTTTACACTGAAAAATTCTTAGAAGGCTGAGGAATTGGTGGCAGCAGTTGATGCTTCAGGAAATAAGGATGAGGAGTAACTAAAGTAATACTTAGCTCCTGCATTCCATGACACTGGGCAATTGCTCACTTCTTAGTCAAAATCTAGTTTATTATCTGGACTGGGGAAATGGATACCACTGAGAGAAGAAAAATTAACTTCATAAGAAGGAAATTTAACCAAACATGTACATTTTAAATGCGCAGGCTCCCAACCTCTCATTATTGATCTGGCTTCTAGAATTCTGATAGGAAGCCTGTACTCTTCAGGTATGGAAGGGTAAAGGAGAAGCTTCTTGCCTATTTGTTGCTTTAATTTTCATTTATATTGTGAGATTATATCTTTCAGTTCCATTTGACTCTACTCCTAAAATCAGGCTTATGCATGATAGCATAGCCTGGGCAAATTCAATAAACACATCATATACTTATTGGCCATTGGCATTTATTTTCTTGTGAATTCTTGTTTATCTTCTCTGCTCATTTGTCTCTTGGGTAAGTTTTCCATTCCATATTGCATTGTAGGATTTTATTACACACAAATGATTTAATCTTTGATCTCTTATATGGGTTTCAGATAAATCTCCCACTCTAGTATTTTGTTTATGGTGCCTTAAAAAATTGGGCTTATCTGTATTACTTGCTAATATTTTATGCAAATTATAATTTTGTCATTTTCTCACTGTACTTTTTTCATATATTAAACTCTAAGACCATACTTTAAAGTGACTTTTATATTTGGAACGTGTTTTCTACCTACCAGATAAGATAAAGGATTATGTAGCTTTACAGATTAGCATTGGTCTTTTCTGTGACATGTCACATAGGAAAAAGCTCTCCTTGGCAACTTGTTCTCTTAAATAGGCCCCTTGTTTTCCTAAGCTGTAGTTTACCGCTTTTTAGCTCTGTAACTGTGAGGGAGATAAGACAGTACACCAGAGCTTTAGTAATGTGTGATCTTTCCATTTTTACAGCTTCTTCTCTTCTCTTATTTTTTTCCTCTTTCTTTTTTTCTTTCCTTTCCATCCCTGTACTACCCAACCTCTGAATCAAAGGTGCTTAGGTCTCTCACCTGGAATCAAATCAAAAGGTGGTTTATTTTAAACAATTTGCAAATCACTTTTCTTTCAGTTCCTTTCCATCAGAAACAAATTGAAGTTTTTTTTCACTACTTACTTTTTATATCTAAGTAGTACTTTTCAGGAGTTTCTTTGGAATGGGAAAAATTTTATGAATAGATAAATTGCATTGATCTACATGGTTAAGTCAGAAGCTAATTCAACTGTAAGTTAAAATATAATTTCCCCTTCAGTGCGGATAAAATCAACTGTTTTTTCTCTTAGGAAAGAGATAGATAAACTTAACAGTCTATTTAATTTCTACTGTACATCAATACAAGATGTTAATATTAATATTGAGGAGAATGAAGAGGCAGTAACTGAAGTATTGAAGGAAACAAGGTCATTAAGAAATGAATTAGCTGCTTTATCAAAAACGGTGAGTTTTCATAATTAAAATTAAAAAAATATTGACATTAGCTTTGTGCCATGGCTATTTGTACTTATTCTCTGTTAATAATTAAATGACAGTTAGCCAGTTTCTTTCTATATTGGTTTTCTATTGCCTATTACCAGAATTTTAGCAGCTTAAAACAGTACCCAGTTATCATAAAGTTTCCCCGGGTCATAGCTCAGCTAGTTCCTCTGCTCCAGATCGTTCCTGATTGAAATCAAGGTGTCATCAGCCCTGCATTTCTTTCTAAAGACTCCAGGATAAATCTGCTTTCAGGCTCATTCAGTTTTGGCAAAATTCACTTCCTGTGGTTTTAGAACTGAGGTCCTTGTTTCCTTGGTGGCTGTCAGCCTGGGATCATTCTCAGCTTTTAGAAGCTACCTGCATCCCCTGGCTTGTGGTTCCCTTCAGGAATGGTGAGCTGAGTCCTCTCACACTTGGTGTCTCACTGATCTTCCTTTATGACTCATCTTTTCTGCCTTCCTCTCCTGTTGCATCTCATTCACTTTAGTAAAAGGAAACACTAGTAAAAGGAAATAATAAAGTGGTGAAAAGAAATAATAGTTCAGTAAAAGGCAATAATATGCACATTCCTGTACCAATTTGCATTCCTACCTAGAGTTAAGAATGGATTTTTTGCCAGTTTCTATTATAAGGCTCTTGAATTGTTTTCATTATGGCTTTTTAAATTAATCTATAATTAAGAGTGAGACTGAGCATATATTTAATGGCTTTTTGGGGGGAGGGTCATTTGTATTTCCTTTTCTGTGAAAAACCTGCTCATAGTTTTTACCCTATACATTGAGCGATGTTTTTTTTTAAATTGATTTGTAAGAATTTGTTTTATGTTACAGATTCTAAATATTTTAAAGTTACATGTTAAAAATATTTTCACCCAATCTTCTTTCATTTCTTTATGGTAACTTCTGATGGAGAGAAACTTCAGTTTTAATGTAGTAAGATTTATAAATATTTTCCTTTGAGCTATATTTTTCTGAACTTTTAAAATGAATTTTTTATACCTTTGAGTCAAAAAATATTCTTTGGTATATTATTCTAAATGGCTTGAAATTTTGCTTTTCATGTTTACATAATGCTTTTAGATTAAATATGTTTAGAATATTCAAAATTGAGTTTTTTCTCATTCTATCTTTTATTTACAAGTTTAGAAGAAATAAACTATCTGCAGGATTTTAGGAATGCATATTTTATTTTATTTTATTTATTTTATTTATTTATTTATTTATTTTTTGCGGTACGCGGGCCTCTCACTGTTGTGGCTTCTCCCGTTGCGGAGCACAGGCTCCAGACGCGCAGGCTCAGCGGCCATGGCTCACAGGCCTAGCCGCTCCAAGGCATGTGGGATCTTCCCAGACCGGAGCACGAACCCGTGTCCCCTGCATCAGCAGGCGGACTCGCAACCACTGCGCCACCAGAGAAGCCCCAGGAATGCATATTTTACTTGCCAGATATGAAGCATAATCAATTTGAAATTCATATATTGGTATGGTGTGAAGTGAGGTTCCAATTACATTTTTTCTTATATAGAAAACAAATAGTTATAACTTACTGTATTTACTTATATATTAATATTTAGAATCATCTCTCACATATGGGGCTTCCTTATTTGTTTTGTGTGGATCTCTTTTTCCATTCTCTTTTTAATTTGTTTGGTCTGCTTAACATGTTTATCTCCATACTTAATGTCTACATTAATTAACTTCTGTTGTGAGCTTTGATTATCTATGATGATGAATTCCCCCAGTCTTACATTTCCTTATGAGTTTTAGGCTATTCTTGACCTATGTGCTTCCATTAAATTTCAGCATTTTCTTGTTCATTTCCTTCAGAAATTTTATTGGAATTACGATTGGAATCTCATTCATTTATGTATTATATGATGAAGAAATGAAATCTTTATGATGGGGTCCTTAAACATAAACATGATCTATCTCTCCATTTATTTGGGTAGTTTTACTAAATTGGACCTTAACCAATTTCTTGGAACTTCGTCAAAGGCAGACTCTCTCTGCAAAGTCAGCCTGTGATCAGTCAGACAGATTAACCCTTCTAACTGCACTAAATGTTAAAGTTATTTATTTTGAATTGATTTTTAATGTAATTCTGATTTGTTCATAAAGGTAGTATATATGGTAGATATTATTTATATTTTGTTAAGGCTTAATTTATTTCATACTATATAGGTAAATTGTATAAATTTTTGATTTTGGAAAAATGCTTTCTCTGATAATGGAATGCAGTTCTACATAGGTTCATTTTGTGAACTATTGATAATTGGGTTATTTAACTCTTTTATATTTCTGGTTTATTTTCTGACTGATGCATCAATTGCTATGAAAGTTGTACTAAAATATATCTCATTATGATAGTGTATTTCTTTATTTTCATTTTTTTCTATCCACATTTTTGCTTTACATAATTTGAAGCCATATTTTAGATGAAACTAAGTTTAGAATGTTTCTAATTGATTTTTTTCTTAAGATGTGTTTTATTTATATGTTTTGGGGCTATAAATTTTTAGAATTTTTGGAATGCACATTTCACTTACAGATGTGAAGCATAGTCGACATCATTAAATTCTTTTTGAACAGTTTAAGGACCATATGTTCCTTTCCTGACATATATTCTATTTTCCATCATGTTATGCCTATCTTATTTAGTAATTCCTGTATTAGAATAATTTCTTATTAATTTACACAATAAATGTTTGATAATATTCATTCCCAGTTTAACACACGGCTCTTTCTTTTTATCAGACATTTCTAATTGGCATTGTTTTTTTTCTTGTTACTAAAGTGTATCTTTTACAAGCTTCTTTAGTGAGCTAGATTGGAATTTCTCAAAATTTTCTTTCCCGGAAAATTTTTGTATTTTGTTTTTATTTATGCAATGTAGGGGATATGCACCTGAGTTAAGATGGGAGTGACTTACACCACTGCATAGGCAACGTAGAAGAATCCAGAAGTAGGCAAGGCTGAAAAACACTAAACTAAAACACACTGGGCTGAAGTGTCAGAGGGGATGAGTTGGGATGAGTAAGTTGGAAGAAACTGATCTTAAATAGGTAGTAATACAAGTCTCTTTGGAATCTCCCCTTGTTTTCAACCTCCAACTTCTCTCTTGCTGCCTCTTACCCTCTAACTATTCTCTAGCTACTGGACAAACTGCAAGACACCAGAATGTGCCATGGGTTTCCTTCTTCCAGCTTTTCATAAATACTGTTCCCTCTGATTATGATGTCAGTGTTTAACTCAGCTCATCTTCTCAATCCTACTGTTGTCTGGCTGAATACTCTCATTTTAAACTTCGACTTGGAAAATTGAAGGAAAATTCTTGGAGAAACCATTTCTTCACTTTGTTCTGTCTGCTTTGAACTCTCATTGTACTCTGTGTTTACCGCCATACTTGTACTGGTACTGGCACCAACAGTCTGTTGAAATCAATGATTACTTGTATACTTCTTTTTAGATTATAAGTTTTTTAAAGACAGGAGATGCATTGTGATTTTTGTTTTCTCTGTGTAACTTGCACAGTGCCTGTCCCATATTAGGCACTCAATAAAGTGTCATAATAGACATTCAAAAAAAGCCATATTAGGTTTGTGGAATGAGTGAATTAACTAATGAATAAAGGAAGGAAGGGAGGGAGGGAGGCAGGCAGGGAGGGAGGAAGGAAAGAAGGAAGGAAGGGCAATGGGGGAAAATAACTTCGCCTTGTGAGTCTGGAAAACACTTGATGAGGTGGAATGTAGACTGTAGACATTGAAATAAAATATAATATAATGTTAAATAGTTATGACCTGAATTTTCTAATCATGTTGAAATTTATCATTTATAAAAATAACACTGGTAATAAAATATTTTCAAAGAGGGAAAATTCATTCACTAAACCTAAAATAACTTTTTAATTTTTTTGATCATTTCTAAAATGGCAAGTCTGGCCCTCCGTAACAAAATGTTATTTTTGATGAGATACTGTGAATGTATTTATGAAGTTAGTAATATTCTTCAATTATGGAAATCATTTGTGGGCTATCATACTTTATAGAGAAGATGAGAACATGATGAAGTTTAGATATACTTTTTTTCTGTATCTTCCTCATTATAAAAACCTTTAAGCTAGATTTGCAAAGTGGGCATATTAAGCACTCAATTAAAAGCAATAATGTGCATCATTTCCGTGCATTATTTTTTGGTATGCAATCGGCACCTCTAGTTCAAGAGAAAAATAAAAGATTTGTGCTGCCTAATTGCACACACAACCTAACTGATCTTTCAAAATTTCAAGGCATATCGTGCTTTCAATTTAGAGTCTTTACCTCATTAATGTACACTTTTCTCTAACTGGTGTTGTCATTGTATCTATGAAAATACATTTTTCCTGTCTCATTTCTGCAAACAATGGATTTTGTAACCTAGAAAACATCTTGAAATTGGTTAAGTACTTTAAAAATATTGTCAAGATCAAATTTGTTTTAAATGTAGAAATAAAGCTGCTTTTCTATAATTTTTCCCCATGTTTTCTTTGAAGTCTACTTCTCCCATAGTTCAGGAATTTTTTTTAGAATATAATTTCATCATCTGCAACTCTTTGTTTCTTGTGATATTAAAGAAACAGCCATCTACGTTTCATTTTATCCAGTCATTTGATAAAATAATACAAATATGATGTTTAAAGATATAAAAATCCTTTGTGATTTTCATATTTTATTAAACAATGACAGGCATACAAAATATTTTTCATAATTTAGTTTACAAATAAAGTTTGTAAATAAGCGAATTCCTCTTACATATATAATATTTTCGTATTTTTGGATGTTGTCTTTTTTACAAGACATTTAATATTTATTGCTACCTTATTGCTCCAGGCACTGTAAGTATAAATCCAAACACCACAAAACATCTATTAAACTATACCTTTTGATTAATATTTTTATTTCAAAATCTTTCAAATTAAGCAGTTTATTTATTAAAAATAAATAAGCTAATAATTATTAATACTATTAATGTATCAAATAGGAAACCAGTCTAAAGAAGCAGAGTGATTTATCTCATGGACACAAAGTTATGAAGTGATACAACCAAACTGCAATGCAATTTTTGTTATTGTTTTATTATACAATATTTATGTGTCATATGGATAAAATGTGGTAACATATATAAAATTACACATTGCTAATTTTTTTCACCATAAGGTTTTAATCTCTTACTATGTCTATATTTTATTGTGTGACATATGTATAAAATATTAAATAACATCTATGAAATTGGCTTTATTTCAATTTTTATTTTAAAAAGTTATTAATGTTATCTAAATATTGATTTCAAACATATGCTCATTATCATTTTAAAGATTTTAAAAGTATACTCAGGTTATAAAAACTATCAGGAATAGATGATTACTTTCACAGAATGTAAGCATCTGCAAAGATGATTTTAAATGGTTTCTCATTTGACCTATTGAAATGATGTGTTATATTAAAATTAAATCATTTTTAAATTCCTAGGGTGAACTCTGCTTGGTTATGGTTTATTCTTTTAATTTACTGCTGAGTTTGATTTGCAATTATTTTATTTAAGATTTTGCATCCATATTCATAAGTTAGTCTATATTTCAGTGTTCTTAATTTGTGCTATATTTGATAGATTTTCTTATCAGGATTATGCTGGTTTTGTAAATGAATTGTGAAGCTTTTCTCCCTTTCTGTTACCTGGAGAATTAAGATAGATTTAAATAACTTTTTCTTAAAATGTTCATAAAACATCTTGGTGAAAATATGACTGTTGCTTTTAATTTTTTTAGATTGTTTGAAATATTGTTTTATTTTTCATGGACAGTTGTTTTATTTTATGATGATTAGTCTTATCAGGCTATATATTTATCCTTGATATTCATTTGTCATTTTTAATAGTCCTAGAAATAATCCAAATGGATTAAAAATTTCAAATGTAATAGAATACAATATATAATTCTCTTTTATACTTTTGCTTATCTCTTATTTCTAATCGTATATGTATTTTTCACTTTTTAAATGAGATTTTTCAAATTTTTAAAAATTGAATTAAAAAATAGAGATGGCTCTTGGACTTAGTAATTCTACAATTTTCCAGCTTCTGAAATGTTAATGTATGTTTCTATAGTTATAATTTTCTTTTTGTTTCTTTAGGTTTATTCTCTTTCCTTTTACTTTCCACTTCCCTGTTTTGAATGCTTCATGTTTTTGGTTTTAAATCTTTCCCTAAGATAAATTGCATTTCTTGTTATACTTTGCATCAAAACCCCTTGAAAGGATTTTCTGTGTTCATTATTTCTATTTCTCTCCTTGCAATCCCACTTCAGATGATTTCCAGTCAGGCTTTCACCACTATACTACACTGCAGTTGCTACTAATGGATCCTATTGTCTTCCTTATGATCCTTATAAAATTGGTGGGATTAACTACACAAACTGTTATCTAAAATTATTTTAGACACTTTTTGAATGGCACAAATACTTAATTTTTCCCCTCAAAGTTTAGAATACACTCATGTGAGTAGAAGAAATTACTGATCTATGATCTCACTATTTAAATATAGTCACTTAATATTTATTTTATATAGACAGGCTTTTAGTATATTTTAAAAGGATATTATATGCATACAGTAATTCTGTTACTGATTTCTAATTTCATTCCTGTGTGGTTAGAGAAGATACTTTACATCATTTTAATCTTTTAAAATCTAATATGACTTGTTTTATAGCCTAATGGTTAGTTTACCATTTGTCCCAATCATTGTCTACTGTCTCAGGTGGCCACAAAGTAAATCAATTGCCTGTGCTACTTAAAATTTTGACAATCATGGCTTGGGAGAAAATTTTCTGGTGAGATGTTTTGTACTGGGAGAGCTCTGTATCAAGAAAATACAGATGTCCTCGCAGATGGAGTCATGCAAAAAACCACCAGACAGGTCAAATAATGACAGTTCTGTGAGAATGAGACTTTGAAAGCATTCCATATCAGTTCTACTCCCTCTGGTGGCTGCCCAACTGATGGGTTTCTCCACAAATGTGTGCTGTTCAAGGCTATCATGGACCCGGAGGGAAGGATAAGGACAAGTTAAAACACCACAAAGCTCATACCTCTTACTCAGATTAGACTGATTATCTTGAATAGGTGCTCCCTATTTGCTGGAAACCCTCACTTAATTTCCAAAGTTCTGAAAAAAGCTAATTTTGACTCTTTTTTTTGGCCATTTTTCTCATTACCTTTATGGAGAAGAGTTTTCAGATATTCTTAATGCACCGTGTCCACTGATACCCTTCATAAGGACTATATCTCAGAAAATTGGGCTTTTATTTTACATTTTTCTCAGTCTTATTTTTCCTTCAGTCTTGTTTATGGTATGTTTTTCCACACAACTTTTGTAAAATATGCCATCAGACATGTCAACAAATCTTGGTTTACTTGACAAGGTGACATTATCCTTCAGCCCAAGATTATACAAATAAACTCATATTGATTACTCTAATAATTTGTACTGTTTTGTATTTGCATTTAGGTTTTTATTAATCTAACATTTGTTTTTGTTATAATGTGAATTAGATGTGAAGTAGAAAGATAACTTTGTTTTTCTTTTTTAAACAGAGGTTCTACATTCTTACAGTCCATTAATTAAAATAAATGATTTCTCTCTCACTGAATTCAAATACCATTAGATCTATCTTTGGGCTCTAGTTTTTCCTTCTGTTCTTTATTGCAATGCCAAAAATAAATACTCCTTAATTTAGTGGTATTATAAGATGTTTTAATATCTGGTAGCATGTTTACAACATTATTTTTATTTTTCACATACCTCTTGGCTAGTCTCACATACCTTTTCTTCCATATAAATTTCATTTCATGAAGTTTCAAAGATAATACTCCTTTTTATCATGTCTTATATTAATTTTGTGGTAACTGACAGTATATCCTATTAAACCTTTCTATGAAATATCATTTTTTCTTGATTTAAGCTTTTAAATAAGAATTTTTGTTTGCTGTATTATAGCTCCTCCCTTTTGTGTTGAATTTATTTCCAAATACTTTATACTTTTGACAAAAGTTTTAAAATATTGTCACAATATATTTAACAGATTATTACTCTTATAGATAAAAGCTATTAATTTCCTTATGACTTTTTTCCAAAAATCATTTATTGTAGTTTTAAATAGAATCTTCTGTCTTCCTGGATATTCAATCATATCATCTAAAATTGAAGACATTATATTTTCATATTCAATATTATACTAGTAAAATTTAGTTTCATTATCTACTTGCATTTAGCTAAATTTCACAAAACAGGATTCATGACAATGGTGATGAATCAGGTTTCGATTTTTGAGTTCAGTGGGCATGGGTTCAGTAGTTTATGATTTATTTTGATATTTTATGTTCATTATATTATATTTGGGTGTGTTTTCCTTGTGCTAGTATAAAAATTATGGAAACTAGATAGTGAATTTATCAAATGAATTTTTGGGGAATGTTGGCCATATTTATGTTATTTTCTTTTTTAATTTGCTGGTGAGAGCAAAGATTTAAATTTTCTAATTTTTATCAATTCTTATAACTAAAATACATTCTATTTTATCATGATTATACATTTGTATACTGTTAGACTTGATTTTTGCTACATTTTATTCAGACTCTTGCATTAATTGTCATAAGTGAAAACAGCCTGTGGTGTTATTTTATACTATTTTAATCAATATTATGTTATAGTTGCATAATTTGAAAGATAATTTTTTACTTTACAGAAGAATGGAAAGCTCCACAGTTTATTGTGTGTGTGTGTGTATGTATTTTTTCCTTAGCTAGAAGATTTGAAAAGAGTTTATGATCAACTAGTCTGGAAGAAAACAATTTATGAAAATGAATATTTGGAAGCACTTAATAATTTTTATGCCACAGTAAGTTGATGTTTCCCTATTTCCCACTAGAGCTCCATTCTCTATTCCCAAGTATTAACTCATACAACTAAAAGTAATTTCATTATTACACATTTTTTTCTTTTTCTTTTTCACTCAAAAAGAAAAAACAATGTGTAATAATGAAATTACTCTTAGTAATTTTTATTTTAAATCATTTTTACTTAAACATGTATAAATGATTCTTTTATTCTTTTTTTTTTAAAGAAAAGAACATGGGATATTGAGCTTTCTAATATCACAAAAGATTCTTCAGATGTCTCAATAGCATATTCTCAATTGATGGAAGAAAATAGAAGACTTGAGCTCGATATTGAAACTATACTAGGTTGTATCAGTGACAGGTAATATTGCAAATATGATTTTCATTCTTATATAGCATATCTAATATGTTAAATATAATAAATCACTTCATTTTGTGTTCCTGGGGTGGTATGATGGTGTTTGTGTGTGTCTTTATCATTAGCTTAAGTTTTATTTCTATCCCAAATGTTGCTCTTTTATCATTCTGAATCCATTTAGAAAAATCAAAATAATAAAAAGTGATTCATATCACTTCCTTTGAACATATTCTCTTATACTCAAAGATACTTTAAAATGTGTCTAATCAAGCTCGTGATCTCCTTCAGTCAGTACTCAATTCTTCCCTGAAACTACTAAACTAGATTTCTTAGCTCATAAACTTATGAGTTTTCTTGATTCCCCTTTCTGTTTTAACCCTCATATTCAACATGTTAACAAGAAATGTTCCACATACTAAATAATTTTTTAATCTATCTGTTTCAATACTGCACGAGCACTCTGATACAAGCTGTCATCATGTTTTGCATGAACTTGTGAACTGGTGATTTCCAAAGCTGATTTTGTGCAGCGTTGGTGGTATAGTGGTGAGCATAGCTGCCTTCCAAAGCTGGTTTACCTGCAATAACTGTGCTCCCTTTCTAATCCATTATCTACATTGTGGTAGGTGCGTTCTTTTCTCTTTTACTTTTTTTAACGCAAGTATGATCCGTTTCCCTCCATACTTGCATTAATTTTAGCAGGGGTGAGGGAACAAAAGCCCCTCTTTAACGAACCCCACAAGGTTCCTGAGTAGGCAGGAATGCCTGGCTCTGCAGTCTCCTGTCACACCTGGTTCAGCCTTATTATTTGGTTCAAATACAATGGCCTTACTTCAATTTCTCCTATTTGTCACATTTTTTTTCCAGCCCTTAAGGTGTTCTTATGCTAATTCCTTTTCAATAAATGTTTTTCCTCCACCTTCTACCTAGTTAATTACTACTTATCTTTAAGATTACAGCTGAGAAGTCAGTTCTGAGTAGCTTTCATTGACTGTCTAGTTATATCCAATTCCTCTATTATGTATGTATATGGCATACATTTTTTCCTTCATATCGCTTGTCATATTTGCAGCTTTGTGTGTGTAAATATTTGACTGGTGTCCATCTTCCTCAACAAATGGGAAGATCCATGAGGGCAGACATAAGCCATGACCATATTTTCTTCATCATTGAATTCTCATCATCAAGCATAGTTCCTGACAGGTACTATGCTATCCATCATTAATTATTGAAAGGAGGGAAAGAGGAAGGAATGGAGAGAGGTGATGATGATACTGGACAATTGTGTAGGAAGTTTGATAAGATTTCTTAGTGCTTATTTTATCTTTGGATGATAGAATGAAACCATTTGTAAAATTTATCTGTATGTTAAATATACTTTTTTAAAGAAAGCAAAAGGAACATTATTTTCTAAAGGATAACCTAAAATTGTATTTGTAAACTTTATTTTATTTTATTAAGAAAGAGAACCAGAGGCGAAGAAAAATCTGAAGAGTGGGTAAGCTAATGACGAAACAGCTCTGGAGAAAAGAAAGAGTGAGAGTTACATTTTATTACATTATCCAGCACCAATGAGTACCCGCCAAGTCTTAGTGGTATTCAAGTATAAAGGTTTATTTCTCACTTGTACTGCAGCTTAGCTGTGTCTGCTGTGTGTGATTCATGTAATTTCTACTTCTCAGATGCAGGGTGAAGGATGGGATCCTTCTAGGGCATGTTGCTCTGGTAGCACAAGTGCATTAGTGAGATAACTCAGTGGCTCTGCAGCTTCCACAGGATGATAAATGTTACTCCTGCTCACACTCCATTGAACAAAGCAAGTCATATGGCCAGGCCCAATGTCAACTGGGTGGGAAGTCTAATCCTGTTAAAAAGAGAGATAATGAACAATTGGGAACACTAGTACAGTCTATCACACGCAGTGGGAATGTAGCAGCCCTGGATATAGAGGATTTCCATAGTATGCATTATGCTTGTTCAGATAAAATCTTAAGATGTCACTTATTTTTTTCCTCAAATTTGTACTTGAAACTAAAAATTAAATGGATGATTTTAGCAGCAGATTACACAGTGCTGAACAGAGAATTAGTGAAAAGTTTGTAACATGAAGGAGAGATTAAGAGATGTGCAGGCAAGAGTCACATCGGCCACATACCTACGTGATGTTCCAAAGGAAGAGAAAACAAAGGACAGAGGCAATATGTGAGCACATAATCAGCCGTTCATCTTGTTTTTTCAAGTCTCTTACTAGGATGGATGGATAGATAGATAGATAGAAAATAGATAGATAGATGCAAAAATAATTACTCATTTCCAAATTTCATTTGCTTTTCTTCCAAATCTTCTAAGTCATTTTATGATTCCCTGTTTGATGCAAATACTTAAAGCTTATCTTTTACTTCTTAAACATAGTATGAATCATTATTTTATAATCTGCATCCAATAATGTAAATACCTGTAGTCTTTGTAATCTACTTCTGTATCTAATTCTTATAGCTGATGCTTTTGCTGTCTCTTTTCCCTGTGCTCTTGACTATCTTTACTGTATGTTGTCCATTTTCTTCTGGAAACCATTTGTGGAAAAGCTTTGAGTCCTAGGATAAAGTTGAGTTAATCATTTGCATCCTTATATTTTTGAAAGTGGTTCTATTTTGCAATTTGTGTCCTTGGATATCCCCAGACTTTTTTTTTCGTTTCCCAAACCATGATATTCGAAGCTCCATTTTATCAAATTTCCAGGGCATTCAGAGCAAAAGTATCTTGTATGATCTTTTTATCCCTTTGATTATAATGCATATTTAGTGTAGAAAAGAAAGTGTAAAATGTTCAAAAACAGATTGAAAACCTAAAATCATGTCAATAGATAGAGGTGACACTATTAATATATTACTGATTTTTTCATTCTTGATGAACCTGTGTTCTGATTTTATTCCCATAATTGAATTTTTTGTCACATTGTTATACAGATTTCAAATACATCATTTAAATATCTGTACAAAAGTCTGTTATATTAGTGAACCTTGATTTTTGCCAGGATTACTCTAATTTTTATATTTAGGTTTTTATTTTTATGACTTACTGTAAGTACATATATTATGTTCAGAAATCTTAGCATCATTGCTGTTTAAAAATTTTAAGTAGATTTATAGAATTAGATTGGCTATAATATTTTAAAATTTCTAACCCCTCTCTAAATCTGCTTTCCAGAAATATACCACTTATTGAAGTTGAGCAGTTCATGAGCTTGTTCTGCTATGCACTTATACTAACATTAAGTACTACTATTGTTTTAAAAAAATTATTGCAATACAGTAAATGAAAAAATATATTCTCAATATTGTTTCAAACTCCATTTCTCTGATCACGAAGGAGGTGGAATATTTATACATCCTCTCTTGAATTCTACTTTTTCTAAACAATTATTATGTGCTTCCAAGGAAGAAATAAAGAATTTAGGATTCAGAGAGGCAAAATAGCTAACCTAATTCCCACAGCTAGCACAGCTGGCATTTGAAACCTGATTTTTTATATTTTGATTCAGGATTTTTCTTATGTCATCTTTTGCAATTTAATTTGACTTCAATTTAAATGGCCTTTAGTGAATACTCAAATATGCTTATTAACATGTTAGTCCAATAATAATAATACCAAATAGTAGATCTAACATTAAAATTGAAATTCTCTTAGGGCACAGGTAAGAGTGTGGTGAGTTCACAGAACCATACTTTTGACTGTGTAGCTGGAGCTCAGAGCAAGTGCTTTACCTAACTTGTGTTTGTGTATATGTGTGTGTGTGTGTGTGCACACGCCCATGTGCATATATTCGTACGCATGTGTTTTTGAGTGGCAGGCAGGCAGGGACAAATATTGAAGGCAGGGAACTAAATGTCAGGTAATGAATCATTTTAAGGGGTTTGGAATCTGCTGAAGAGTATGGAAATCCACTAAAAATCTCGTATGGTCAGATTTCTCTTTTAAAGACATCATTTTAGTGGTAGTTGGATGAGGTAAGGTTTGGGACCTCCCTTCCTAAGGGAGGATATTTTTTAGTCTTGTTGCATGGCTTTTTTTTTCTTTATGTGACCCAAGCATTTGTGGCTATCTCTTTTTGAGGTTCAAAATCCCACACTCTTGATTCTTCCTTTAACTTTCTGAAGCTGTTCTTTCTAGGAATCCTCGTTTATCTCTGCTGGTCCCCTGATAGATTAGCTCAGAATTCTAAACACAGCCCATTTGCATTCTTGATCTACTCCCTATCACAGGAATTTTATCTACTCTCATTATTTTAATATGTATCATATTTTTACTTTACTTTTTAATTTCTAGCCACATCCTTTATTTCTCCTGATAGTATCATTTTGAATATCTACTCTCTCCCCCAACATCACATTTTGATACCATTATCTATCAAGTAGGTTGTTTCAGGCATCATCCTATTATCCCTCTCTACCATCTTACAGCCAACATCTTACCAACTTCTGTTAAGTCTGTCTTTTAGATGTCGGTCTCCAATAGGTGCTTTCCTTTCTGTCTGTTTCAATTACCAATGAAATGAACCAGGTCCTAATTGTATCTTAATTGGAATATTAAATAGGCTTCCAACTGGTCTACCTCGTTCCAATATGAGCCCTCAGATTCAGCATATAGAGCATCACTGGTACAATTTATCTACAAAGGATGAATGATTATTTACTTTCAAAAGGTCTAAACATTTTCAGAGGCTCCCTACCAGCTATAGGATAAAGCTTCCAGACTGATAAATTAGAAACAGTAATCTGTCACCTTCACAGCTCCAGACATCTCTTACTACTCCCTTCCATGATTTTGTAATGTTCTAGCCTATTAAAATGGTTACATATTCAAACTCATATTGTTTTAAGCTTCAGTCTTTGCAGCCTTTGTCTCTGGTATTCCTCTGCTTCCCTTCTTTTCCTTCCCCCACCCCCTCCTTCTCCTCCTCCTCCTCTTCTTTGTTTTTGGCTTGGTTTTTTAAATATGGTTAATTGAACATTCATACAATAGCTCAGACATTGACTCTTCCCAGATGCTTCTCCTCATGGTAACTTATTTTCCCCTCTCTACAAACCAAGGTGGTATTAACTGCTTTTTCTGCTTCTTCCATTATTGTACTTAGGATTGCAGAGGAATATCTTTTTAATGTCTCTTTTTTTTCCTTCATGAGAATATAAACTGGCAACCTTTGTTTTAATTCATCTTTGTACCCCAATCACTTAGGGTAGCACTTGACATGTATTCAGTGCTCAACAAGTATCCATTAAGTAACTCTCCCTGGTTAACTCTTTCCTAGCACTTATCACACTATGTACAGTTACTGTTGGCTTGCTTATTTGTTGTCTCCTCTCAGCTGAACTCCTTGCTGGCAGGCATTGTGTGTGTCTGCATGTGCATGGGTGTCTGTGTCTTTCTCAGTAGGTGTTAAATAAATATCTTAATGAACAAATGAGAGCTAAATATAAACATTTGTTATCCTTGTTTCTTTTTTTGCTTCAGTGTCTGTGCTTCTATTCTCTCTGCTATATGTTCTGATACCACATCTATCTGTGCTTTTCCTGCTCCACAGCAATATTAATGGTTATTTACCTTTTTTTATATTTGTATTTTTTTCTCTCATTGTCTTTCGTCTCATTTAACCAGATAGCACTGTAATGAAGATCCATACTGTTAAACACTTTTTAATTTTAAAAAAACACTATTAAATCACTGGTTTTTTAAATCATCCATACAATAACTCAGACATTAACTCTTCCCAGGTGCTTCTCGTCATGGTAACTTATTTTCCCCTCTCTACAAACAAGGGTGGTATTGATTATTACTACCTTATTCAATATGTGCAAGCACAGTGTATATTATCCTCAATTTATTTTAATTTAATCTTTATAACACCTTGATGGTAGGTATTATTATGCAAATTTTACATGAGGAAATTGTGTGTGGAACTATCCCCCTAATTACATAAGGAGCAATCAGGATTTGAATGTAGGTCTATCTGACTCCAAAATGTATGTTCTTTCTTCTTAGTAACATTGCCTCTCCTCTTCCACTGGTAAGTCTTGGTTCCCATTTCTGACGTGTTACAGCAGGCTCTGGACACATTTACTAACTACTTCAAAAAAAAGTCAAGCTTACTGCTTTATTCAATTCTCCATCTCTTTATTTGGCTATAGTCATTGCTTTTCTCAAAAGAGCTCTGTTGTTTTTACACTCTTCTTTGATTTTTCTTTTTTATTCGACCATTTATGTGAATCACCTTCCCCTTAGTCCCAGCTTCTTTTTATTTCCTTAAGTCCAAAAATAGTAGTAAGAAAGTTCTTAATGCAAATCATTGGCACTCATACATCTAGTGAATACCCCCATGAAACTTCCCCCAGTTTGTACTGTTATATCCACCATCTCACCGTTTGATGCCATTCCCAACTGTTATACTATTTGAATAAATTACATAATTAATTCAGTGTATGATCTATTGTTCATATATAGTTCATTTAAAAAATGGCAATGTTAAAAAAAATATACCATACTTAACAAAATTTGTTCAGTACTATGCATAACAAATATTTGCAGGACCTTTGGGTGATGGTGATGATATAAGATTACTTACCCTGCAGTAGCAGTGTATAATTTAATAATTTTGTCTTTTAAATAAGCCAGCATCCATTTGCAATGGACCTTTTACATTTGGGACATTTGACTTGAGCAAATAATTTCACTTGATTGCTTATTCACATGATAGGCAGGCTTAAGCAACCTAAGTCAAGGAAAATGAACTTGTTTAAGATGATTTGAAATTGATTAGTTTGAATTTAGTTTGCTGAAGTTAACTGTGTGGTATGAATTTCTATATAGCCATTTTCTTACATTTAAGCTCTGTAAAATATTCTGAGTATCTACTTCTAATGCTCTGCTGTACCTCAAGCAAGACCATGCCATTGTAACTGCAGTGATCCAAAGATGGGGTTGATAATCGAGGAAAATGAGCAAAAAACCTATTGAACACCATAAAGACATACTGGTATATTTTATGAAATGTGTTTATCAAGAGTTAACAGGATGGTGATTTATTGTAGAGATGGCAGTTAGAATATTATTGAAATTGTTAAATAGCCTGGAATACTTAGACTGAATCCAGACTTTTCTTAAAAAGGAATTAAAATCTTGCAAATAAATCTCCCTTCCTGTTTCTATTCTCTCCCTCTTCAGAAGCGATCAAAACCTGAATTTATTTTATTTAAGCTTCATTAGCATTGGAATACATTTGCCCCTGAGTAGAACTTAAATTTTATGGCTATAAGTCTCAAGTGACATTCAGCACTTCCAAGAAATGTCTAGACAGTTCAGTTTTTCTGACAACTGTTTCATATCTTCTTACTCTCTTCAATCCTAATGCCCACATCACCCTCACTTTAAACTAATAATCTTCCCATATAATTCATAGAGAACACAGATGCAATAAATGAGAATTACCTTTTTCTCTTACCAGTCTATTTGCATCTGTCTTCACACATTCTGATATAATAATGGAAGGCCCTTCTGCTCATTACCCATTCACTTCCAAAGTAGATGCTGTCGTCTCTTACACAGGGGCTTTGCACCTACAATTTTCTCCTCTTTCCCGTGAATCATTATTATTTCTCTCTTTCAATAGCATATGAACATTGCCTAATATTGCTCAGCTTGGAAAGAAGTAAACACAAGATAAAACAGAGACCTGCATCCCAACTCTGTCCTTCTGTTCTTTATAACAAATCTTATGCAAATAAGCACTCCTGTTTCCCTGAACTCACACTTCATTTTCTATTCAACCCATTCAAACAAGGATTTTCTCGAAGTATCATATTCTAGATCCAAAGTCATTTTTTCTCATTAATTTGAAGATATTTTTCAGTTTTTCTTTCATTTAGTTTTTAAACTATTGTACATACTTAAGGTGTACATCTTGATGATTTGAATACTCATAGTGAAATGATTACTTCAATCAAGCTAATTAACATCTCACGCAGTTACCTTTTATGTGGGTGTGTGATGAGAGCACCTGAAATATACTATCTTAGCAAATTTCCAGTATTTACTACAATATCATTAATTACTATTATTAATTATAGTCATGTTGTACATTAAATCTCTAAATCTCCATATTTCATTTAGTTTTGCTTGATAAGACATCTGATGGCATTTGGATATCATTTCTTTGTTGGTAATCTATTTTTTCTCTCTGGGAACTTTAAAATTTTCTCTTCCTATTTCAGAGTTCTGAAATTTCACAGTTCCATGTCTAGGGGTGTGTGTGTTTCTGAGTGTGTAATATTCCAGTTTACCACTAAGTGAGACTTTTCAATTTAATGATCCATGTTGGTTTTCAGTACTGGAAATTTTTCAGGTATAATTTTGTTACATACACCCCCATCTGTTATTTTCTTCAAAAATTTTTCAGTTTTATTGAGGTATAATTGTCAAAATTGTATATATTAAAAATGTGAAATGTAGGGCTTCCCTGGTGGCACAGTGGTTGAGAGTTCGCCTGCTGATGCAGGAGACATGGGTTCGTGCCCTGGTCCGGGAAGATCCCACATGCCACGGAGTGGCTGGGCCCGTGAGCCATGACTGCTGAGCCTGAGCGTTCGGAGCTTGTGCTCCGCAACGGGAGAGGCCACAACAGTGAGAGGCCTGCGTACCGCAAAAAAAAAAAAAAAGTGAAATGTAATGATTTGACAAACTTTGTGAAATAATTACCACACATCAGTAACCTCACATCGTTACTTTTTTTTTTTTAATTTTGTGGTGAGGTCTTAAGGTCTACACTCTGGGAAAATTTCTAGTAAGCAATACAGTATTATTAACTACAGTCATCATACTGTACATTAGATCCTCAGAGCTTATTCATCTTATAACTGAAGGCTTGTACCTTTGACCCTATCTCCCCCATTTTCACCTCCTGTCAGCCCTTGGTAACCACCATTCTGCTCTGTATTTCTATGACTTCTATTTTTTTCTTCTTTAGATTTCTCATATAAATGAAATCATAACAGCATTTGCCTTTTCTTTTTCTGGCTTATTTCACTTGGCATAATGCCCTCTAGATTCATCCATTTTATTGCAAATGGCAGGATTCCCTTCTTTCTCATGCTTGAATAATATTTCACTATATATCAACATGTATAGTGATCTCACAACTTCTTTGTTCATTCATCCATTGACAGACACTTAAGTAGTTTCCATATCTTACTATTGTGAATGATGCTGCAGTGAACATGGGACAGACGCTGCAGACATCTCTTTGAGAAACTGATTTTGTTTCCTCGTATATATAACCAGAAGTAGGATTGCTGGATCATATGGTAGTTGTGGTTTTTTTTTTTTTTTTTTTTTTTTTTTGAGGAACCTTTATACTGTGCTTCATAATGGCTGTACCAATTTACATTCCCATGAACAATATACAAGGATTCCCTTTTCTCCACTTCCTTTGTGAGCATTTTCTGTCTCTTATTGATAAAAGCCATCTTAACTGGTGAGAAGTGATACCTCACTATGTCACTGATTTGCATTTCCTTGGTGATTACTAATGTTGAGCACCTTTTCATGTACTTGTTAGCCATTTTTATGTCTTCTTTGGAAAAACGTCTACTCAGGTCATTTCCCCATTTTTATAATTGGTTTATTTTGTTTTTACCTATTGAGTTATATAAATTCCTTACACATTTTGTACATTAACCTCTTATTACGTAAATGGTTTGCAAATATTTTCTCTCATTCTGTAGGTTGCCTTTTCAATTTATTAATTATTTCTTTTGCTGTGCAGAAGATTTTTAGTTTGATATAGTTCTACTTGTTGATTTTTGCATTTGTTTCCTGTGCTTTTGGTGTCATATGCCAAATATAATTGCCAAAACCAATGCCAAGGAGATTTTTCTCTGTGTTTCCTTCTAGGAGTTTTACAGTTTTAATTCTTGCATTTTAGTCTTTAATCCATTTCAAATTAATTTTTGTGAGTGATGCAAGATCGGATTACAGTTTTTGTTTTTGCATGTGACTATCCAGTTTTCCCTAGATATTTATGTATTGACGAGATGATCTTTCCCCACTGTGTGTTGTTGGCACCCTTGTCAAAGATTAGTTGACTCTATATACTTGGGTTTATTTCTGGGCCGTTGATTCTGTTGCATTGGCCTAAGTGTTTGTTTTTATGCCAGTACCATACTGTTTTGATTACTAAGCTTTGTAATATAGTTTGAAATAAGAAGTGTTATACCTCTAATTTTGTCCTTCTTTCTCAAGATTACTTTAGCTACTTTGGACCCTTTTTGGTTCCATATGAATTAGGATTTTTTTTCCTGTATCTGTGAAAAATGTGATTAGAATTTTGATAGCGATTTCATTGAATCTCTAGATTACTTTGTGTAGTATGACCTTTTTAACATTATTAATTATTCTAATCCATGAACACACGATATCTTACCATTTATTTTTCTTCCTTAATTTCTTTCAACAATGTCTTATAGTTGTCAATATACAGAATTTTCACCTCCTTGGTTAAATTTATTCTTGCGTACTTTATTATTTTTGATGCTATTATATATTGGATTGTTTTCTTTATGTCTTTTTCAGGTAGTTCATTGTTAGTTTATAGAAATACAACAGATTTTTATGCATTGATTTTGTATCTTGCAAGTTTACTGAATTCATTTAATTATTCATTTTTTGGTGGAGTTTTAAGGCTTTTCTATATAAGACCATGTCATCTGCCAGCAGAAAATTTTAATTATTACTTTCTTATTTGCATACTTCTTTTTCTTACCTAAATTCTCTGGCTAAAACTTCCAGTACTATGTTGAATAGAAGTGGTAAGAGTTGGCACACTTGTCTTGTTGCTGATCTTAGAGAAAAAGCCTTCAGGTTTCACCACTGAGTATGATAATAGCTGTGAGCTCATCATATATGGCCTTGATTATGTTGAGGTAGATTCCCTCTGTATTCACCTTGTGGAGAGTTTTGATCATAAATGGATGTTGAATTTTGTCAGATGCTTTTTCTGCACCTATTGAGATGATCATATGGTTTTTATCCTTAATTCTATTAAAGTGGTGTATTGCATTTATTTATTTACATATGTGAACCATCTTAGCATCCCAGGAATGAATCCCACTTGATCATGGTATATGATCTTTTTAATGTGCTGTTGAATTCTGATTGAAGATTTTTGCATCTGTGTTAATCAGAGATATTGGCCTATAATTTTCTTTGCTTGTAGTTTGTTTTTCTGGCTTCAGTGTCAAGGTAATGCTGGCCTCATTAAATAAGTTTGTAAGCGTTCTCTCCTCTACAATTTGTGGAAAGAGTTTGAAAAGGTTTGTGTTAATTCTTCTTCAAATGTTTGGTAGAATTCACCAGTAAAGCCATCAGGTCATAGCTTTTTTTTATTGGAAGTTTTAAATTACTGATTCAATTTTCTTATTATTGGTCTGTTCATATTTTCTATTTCTTCATGATTCAGCAGGTTATACGTTTCTAGGAATGTATACATTTCTTCTAGGTTACCCAAATTTTGGCATACAATTGTTCATAAGTCTCTTAGATTCCTTCTGTATTTATGGTATAGGTTGTAATGTGATCCCTTTCATTTCTGATTTTGTTTGAGTTCTCTATTTCTTAGTGTAGCTAAAGATTTACCAATTTTTATATATTTTAAAAAACACACCTCTTTCTGTTGATGATCTCTTCTGTTGTTTTTGACTTATTTCACTTGTTTTGCTCTGTTGTTTTTTTCTTTTCTTCTCCTAACATTAGGCTTAGTTTCTTCTTATTTTTCTAGTTCTTGAGGTAAAAAGTTAGGTGGTTTATTTGAGATCTTTATTTCTTAATGTAAGCATTTATCATTGTAAACTTCTATCTTAAAACTCTTTTTGCTGTATCCTGTAAGTTTTAGTATTTTGTGTTTTCATTTTTATTTGTTTCAAGATATTTTTTGATTTCCCTTCTGATTCCTTCTTTACCCATTGGTTGAGTTCTTGATCTTTGGGTCTTCTCTCCCAATGCCCTAGCTCTGTATGAACTTATAGCCTCCGTCAGTGAGTTGGTTCTTTCACAAACGAGTGCAACTCACACAAACCCCTGCTGTGATGCAGTGAACCTTGACCTGGTAACCCATCTGGTGGAATACCTTCAGCTAGTTTCTTCCTGCTTCTCCTCAACTCCTGCTTTGCTTTTCCAGTTCCATTTCTATTCTACAGGCATGGTTACCTCATTTGTGACTGTAGCTATGTCTTTTTAGTATTTTATTCTTATATCGTATGCCTCAATCTGTATTTGGAACAAAGGTGTTATCCAATCTGGACAAGAAACAACTAATTTGCCATAGAGCTTAGTAAATATTTCTCGGTGTTTTTGAAAATTTTATAATGATAATAATGCCTTACTGTTTTCCCTCTATTAACTCTTTTCCCTTAGCTATTGTTTCTCTTTTTGAGAGTTTTGTTTTAGTTATTAGTTTTCCTTTGTTGAGTTTTGTTTCTCTTTTTCATGGGCTGTTTCTTATATTTTATTTTATATATATATAAATATATATAAAATACATAAAAATATTTGTTTTCTTATATTTTATTATTCTTAGTAGCAATGTTATATAAGATTAGAAAGGATGGATTGCTGTAGAAGTAAATGAGTGCTCCAAAATTTGAGCCTCTTGGCTCCCCAGGCCTTTCTTATTAATATGCTTATTCTCCTAAGATTGAGCATAGCCTAATGATTAGAGGTAGCCATCATGAGAAGAAGAAAAATAAATGGAATTTTGGTTTATATTTTCTCTATGCAAGTTTTGATTAAGTATCTGGTTATTTTGCATTTTTGGTAACATAAAAAATGACCTTCTTTTTTACTATTATTAAATGTATACTGTTTTGGAATAATCATATCAGTGTTTTTGCTTTATTTTTTTAACAGTATAAGGAAAAAATCAGAGCTCGAGTCTGAAATCCAATCTTTGTTGCAACTGAGGTCAGAAAATGAAGATTTTCTTAAACAACTATACAAGGAAGCTTATAACATTGGTGCCATTTTCCACCTAACCAGATTTAAAACAGAGGAATTAGAACAGAAAATAGCAGAAGTGAGAAGGAGATTCAAGGTTTGTATCTCTGTGTTCTTCTTAGTTATGAAAAGGGTAATGAGCCTGAATTTTATTGATTTAATATTGATAGAGTTTAATTTAAGTTATATTAGTCTTTTCAAAAAAGTCACTCCTTCTGATAAATCAGAAGAAAATCAGTTTTCTTCAGAGGTCCAGCCTGAATAGAAGAGAAATGGGGCTCAATGTAGCTAATTAACACTCGTGTCTACTTTTTTCTATCACCAACCTTGAACTACCTGGATCACCAGAAGAGAGCGGTGCTTGGTTCAGTCTCATCCTACATATCTAACGTATAATAGTTCTGTCTCTGGTAGGAAGCAGGGATGCTGGGAAGTGCCCTTGCACACTTACCAATGTAAGAAAAGGGAGTACCTACATTAGGCCTGCAAGTTATTAGATTCCAGGGTACCAAGCAATTAGTAGACCACAGTGCTGCAAAAACAACTGCTCATATGCGTCTAATCCATTCCTACGTGAGAGAGATGACAAATAGCCATTCCCTGCCACTTGGCATAGAGACTATCAAAGTCAACTCCGTTTTACCCCACCCCAGGGGACCACTTTAACAGGCTACTTCTGTCCATCACACATCACATCCGCACCTCTTCCATCTTTGGCGTTTTTTTTTTATTAAAGACTTTTGGTCATACAGGTACTGTAAAATACAGAGTCTGTATTCTCTGTCCAAGCCCTGTAGTAACACTGTCTTCACTGAAGACTTTGTCTTGTGCTATTTAAATTTAGGACATGTAGATTGTCTGCCAGTAAATGTTTCTGTACTGAGACACCAGGATTTTCTTCCCATACTGAGTCCAGCTCTCCGACTGACTTGGTATATTGTGCCTGTGTCCCTTCCCATGGGTTATTCAATGGGATGTTCATATCATATATGTTTCAAAATCAGTATAATAAAAGTTATGTATAGTAAAAATAACCTCAAACTCATTTTAGAAATATAAGGAATGTGATTATATACGTGGTTTAGCATATATAGCAATATTATAGATGTCATTTATAATTTGCTTTAATTTTTCGTTAACATGTGTTTCTCTATGGCCATCAATTAATATTTTTTCATTGAGACTATCAGTGAAGATATCATACACAGATGTGGCCACTTAATGTTTTTATTTATTCAGTTGACAGGAAACCCATGGTATCATTCATGTATTTGCCCCATAACTGTCACAACCTACTTTAATTCTTCAGACGTACTGCTTCACTAACCTGAGGCACTAATTTATTAAGAAGGATATTGCATTGAACTGTTTATTCTAAAATTTCCTGATGCCACAAACTACAATATGTAGGTTAAGTGCAAATTTAATGTGACTCCACTATACTTGCTTTGCCAACCCAAATTGCCAACCCAAAGCAAAGTGTCTTTCTGGCTAGATCAAGCCGAATTGAAGAAATTGTTCATCAGGTCCTTTAACTACTGTATGGCTGAGAGATAACTAGAAGGAAGCAACAGAAAGAAATTACTCCATCTAGGAAATGTTCCCCTTTGCTAAACACGTCTGCTAATCTCTGAGTTGAATATATAGGGCATTAAATTTCTAGATGTATACATGTGTATCTGTGTCAGAGTGGTAATGAATTAAAAATAAATTTCTAGATAGTCCTTAAATAATTCAGGTTTGTAGTAGTTCCTGTTTGTAGTTTCTGCCTTTGCAATGACCCACTCACTGTCTTTCATTGTCTAATTAATGAAAATCTATATAATTTTCTCAGTCAGGGCATCATGTTTTTCTTGCAGAAAATTTTGTGTATTTGTTGATCCTGGCCTGAAATTAGTCCTTGATACATGTCTTCCAGAAATTAATTAGAGCCATACCACATACGAGCTAGTTCTGAAAAATAACCTTTTATAGCCTTAGAAGTAGACTTTCAGAATTATGTTTTTTTCAAATGCATCTGTAAAATGCCCAATAAGTTTTAGGCAGTCTTAAACTAGAAGCAACCCTGAACAATCAAAATATCTAGCACTTTCTGGGATATTCCAGCTATTAAAGATTATTTGCCCCAATATTTCCATAACTTCAATCCCAATAACTGTTCTATTCAGAAAAGACATGATTAGCCAAGTCTTAGGATAAAATTAGCTGAGAGTGATGGGAGATAAATCAATAAAAGCATAATATGTGTTCAATTATGGTGTGAACAGAAAATCATCCAGTATTGTCTGGAGAATGTGATATTGTAACAAAAAAAGAATCTTGAAAGCTTTCATCAGATGTTAAGTACTTCTTAACATTCAGTAGAAGATTTCTGTTCAAGCTGCAAGAATTTGGAGGATTTTTGCTTGAACATATTGGAATTTTGCTAGAAAAGTAAAATATCAAGCCACTCTGGTTCCAGGTTAAAATGATGGTATTAGAACTAAGTGGAAACTTAGTAGAAAAGAAGGAAGGCAGTAGAAAGGAAAACAGAGTTTTCTGCAAGCCTACTATACGCTGGACTCTATACATGTTAATTAATTTAGTGTTCATGATTCTGTGTGGTTGTTATTAATACACTCATTTTGGGGTGAAGTGATTTGCCCAATGTAGCCTAGCTTTTAAATAGCTGTGTAGACTTTGGGGACAAAGTCTTCTGATGCTGGTCTTGGAATAAATTAGTCAGTCGGATACTAACTGCACATATACTCTGACCAACAAAGATTGAGTCAGGTTCAAAAATTCAAAATAACCATATTAGGGATGATTTTTAAGACTTTGTTTTTTTAGGGCAGTATTAGGGTCACAGCAAAATTGAGTTGAAGGAAGGACAGAGATTTCCCATATCCCCATGCTTCCACACATGCATAGCCTCACCCATTATCAACATACCCCAGCAGAGTGGTACATTTGGCACAATCAATAAACATACATTGCCACATCATAATCACTCAAGGTCTATAGTTTACATTATGGTTCACTCTTGATGTTGTGTCATGCCTTTATTTTGAACAAATGTATAATGGCATATGTCCATCATTATGGTATCATACAGAGTATTTTAACTTCCCTAAAAATCGTCTATACTCTGCCTATTCATTCCTCTCCCCACTCCCCAAACCATGGCAACCACTGATCTTTTACTCCATAGTTTTGCCTTTTACAGAATGTCATATAGTTGGAATCATACAATATGTAGCCTTTTCAGATTGGTTTTTCTCACTTACTAATATACATTTAAGATTCCTCCATGTGTTTTCATGACGTGATAGCTCAATTCTTTTTAGCACTGAAAAATATTCTATTGTCTAGATGTACCACATTTTATCCACTCACGTACTGATAAGTATCTAGATTGCTTCCAAGTATTGGCAAACCCTCCAGAAAGTAGGCATAGAGAGAAGTTACCTCCATATAATAAAGGCCATATATGACAAACCTACAGCCAACATCATTCTCAATGGTGAAAAACTGAAACCGTTTCCACTAAGATCAGGAAGAACACAAGGTTGTCCACCCTCACCACTATTATTCAACATAGTTTTGGAAGTTTTAGCCACAGCAATCAGAGAAGAAAAAGAAATAAAAGGAATCCAAATTGGAAAAGAAGAAGTAAAGCTTTCACTGTTTACAGATGACATGATACTATGCATAGAGAATCCTAAAGACTCTACCAGAAAACTGCTAGAGCTAATCAATGAATTTGGTAAAGTTGCAGGATACAAAATTAATGCACAGAAATCTCTTGCATTCCTATACACTAATGATGAAAAATCTGAAACAGAAATTAAGGAAACACTCCCATTTACCATTGTAACAAAAAGAATAAAATACCTAGGAATAAACCTACCTAAGGAGACAAATGACCTGTATGCAGAAAATTATAAGACACTGATAAAAGAAATTAAAGATGATACCAACAGATGGAGAGATATACCATGCTCTTGGATTGGAAGAATCAACATTGTGAAAATGACTATACTACCCAAAGCAATCTACAGACTCATTGCAATCCCTATCAAACTGCCAATGGCATTTTTCACAGAACTAGAACAAAAAATTTCACAACTTGTATGGAAACATACAAGATCCCAAATAGCCAAAGCAATCTTGAAAACGAAAAATGGAGCTGGATGAACCAGGCTCCCTGACTTCAGACTATAATACAAAGCTGCAGTAATCAAGACAGTGTGGTACTGGCAGAAAAACAGAAATGTAGATCAGTGGAACAGGGTAGAAAGCCCAGAGATAAACCCATGCACATATGGTCACCTTATTTTTGATAAAGGAGGCAAGAATATACAATGGAGAAAAGACAGCCTCTTCAGTAAGTGGTCCTGGGAAAACTGGACAGCTACATGTAAAAGAATAAAATTAGAACACTCTGTAACATTATACACAAAAATAAACTCAAAATGGATTAAAGACCTAAATGTAAAGCCAGACAGTACAAAACTCTTAGAGGAAAACATAGGTAGAACACTCTATGACATAAATCACAGCAAGATTTTTTTGACCCACCTCTTAGAGAAATGGAAATAAAAAATAAACAAATGGGACCTAATGAAACTTAAAAGCTTTTGCAGAGTAAAGGAAACCATAAACAAGACAAAAAGACAGCCCTCAGAATGGGAGAAAATATGTGCAAATGAAGCAACTGACAAAGGATTAATCTCCAAAATTTACAAGCAGCTCATGCAGCTCAATATCAAAAAACAAACAACCCAATACAAAAATGGGCAGAAGACCTAAATAGACATTTCTCCAAAGAGTATATACAGATTGCCAACAGACCCATGAAAGAATGCTCAACATCACTAATCAGAGAGATGCAGATCAAAACCCAATGAGGTATTACCTCACACCAGTCAGAATGGCCATCATGAAAAAATCTACAAACAATAAATGCTGGAGAGGGTGTGGAGAAAAGGGAACCCTCTTGCACTGTTGGTGGGAATGTATATTGATGCAACCACTATGGAGAACAGTATGGAGGTTCCTTAAAAAGCTAAAAATATGGGCTTACCTGGTGGTGCAGTGGTTGAGAGTCCGCCTGCCGATGCAGAGGACACGGGTTTGTGCCCCAGTCCAGGAAGATCCCACATGCCGCGGAGCAGCTGGGCCCGTGAGCCATGGCCGCTGGGCCTGCGTGTCCGGAGCCTGTGCTCCGCAACGGGAGAGACCACAACAGTGAGAGGCCCGTGTACTGCAAAAAAAAAAAAAAAAAAAAGCTAAAAATAGAACTGCCAGATGACATAGCAATCCCACTACTGGGTATATACCCTGAGAAGACCATCATTTACAAAGAGTCATGGACCACAATGTCATCACAGCTTAATTTACAATAACCAGGACATGGAAGCAACCTAAGTGTCTGTTGATAAATGAATGGATAAAGAAGGTGTGACACATATATACAATGGAATATTACTCAGCCATAAAAAGAAACAAAACTGAGTTATTTGTAGTGAGGTGGATGGACCTAGAGTCTGTCGTACAGAGTGAAGTAAGTCAGAAGGAGAAAAACAAATACTGTATGCTAACATATATATATATATATGGAATCTAAAAACAAAAAAATGGGTCATGAAGAACCTAGGGGCAAGACAGGAATAAAGATGCAGACCTACTAGAGAATGGACTTGAGGATATGGGGAGGGGGAAGGGTAAGCTGGGATGAAGTGAGAGAGTGTAATGGACTTATGTATACTACCAAATGTAAAATAGATAGCTAGTGGGAAGCAGCCACATAGCACAGGGAGATCAGCTTGGAGCTTTGTGACCTCCTAGAGGGGTGGGATAGGGAGGATGAGAGGGATATGCAAGAGGGAGGAGACAGGAGGATATATGTATATGTATAGCTGATTCACTTTGTTATAAAGCAGAAACTAACACACCATTGTAAAGCAATTATACTCCAAAAAAGATGTAAAAAATAAATAAATAAAAATAAAATAAAGCCACTATAAACATCCATGTGCAGGTTTTTGTGTGGATATAAGTTTTCAACTCCTTTGGGTAAATACCAAGGACTTTGATTGCTGGATCTTCCAATAAGAATATATTTAATTTTGTAAGAAACTACCAAACTGGATTCCAGAGTGGCTGTACTGTTTTGCATTCCCACCAGCAATGCATGAGAGTTCCTGTTACTTCACATCCTCGCAAATAGTTGTTGTTGTCAGTGGTCATGCTTTTGGCCATTGTAATAGTTTTGTAGAACTAGCTCACTGTTGTTTTAATTTACATTTCTCTCATGACAGGTGATGAGGAGCATCTTTCATATGCTTATTTGCCATTGTATATCTTCTTTGGTGAGATGTCCATTAAGGTCTGTGATATATTTTAAATCAGGTTTATTTTCTTACTATTGAGTTTTCAGGTTTTTTCAGTAGTATTTTGGATAACAGCCCTTTATCATGTGTGTCTTTTGCAAAACCTTCTACTGGTCTGTGTCTTGTCTTCTCACTTTTGACATTGTCTTTCACAGAGCAGAAGTTTTAATTTTAATGAAGTCCAGCTTATCAATTCTTTCTTTCATGGATCATGCCTTTGGTGTTATATCTAAAAAGTCATTGCCATACCCAAGGTCATCTAGGTTTTCTCCTATATGTTATTATCTTCTGGGAGTTTTGTAGTTTTGCGTTTTACAATTAGGTCTGTGATTCTTTTTGAATTAATTTTTGGGAAAGGTGTAAAGTCTGTGTCTAGCTTCAGGTTTTTTGCATGTAGATGTCTAGTTGTTCAAGCCTCATTTGTTGAAAAGACTGTCTCTGCTCCATTATGTACTCATTGTTCCTTTGTCAAAGATCAGTTGACTGTATTTCTGTGGGTCTATTTCTGGACTCTTTGTTTTGTTCCATTGATCTATTTGTCTGTTCTTTTGCCAGTACCACACTGTTTTAAATACTGTAGCATAGTAGTATGTCTTGTTGTTGAGTGTTGTCAGCTCTCCATCTTTGTTTTTCTTCAATATGGTGTTGCCTCTTCTGGGTGTTTTGCCTTTCCTTTGGAATTACTTTGTCAGTATCCCCAAAATAACTTGCTGGGATATTGATAGGGGATAAATTGAACTTACAGATAAAGTTAGGGTAAACTGACTTCTTAACATTGTTGAGTCTGCCTATGCATTAACATGGAATATCTCTACATTTATTTAGTTTTTTAATTTTATCAGAGTTTTTTAGTTTTTTTATATGGCTCTTGTACATATTTTGTTAGGTTTATATCTAAGTATTTCATTATGGGGAGTACTAATTTAAATGATGTGTTTTTAATTTACAATTGCACTTGTTTATTTTTATTATATAGGAAAACAATTGATATTTGTGTATTAACTTTGTGTTAATTGCTATAATTGCTTATTTAGTTCCAGAAGTATTTTTGATAATTCTTTCAAATTTTTACATAGACAGTCGTGTCATTCACAAACAAAGACAGTTTTATTTCTTCCTTCCCAATCTGTATATCTTTAATTTGCTTTGCTTGTCAATGCATTTTCAAGGATTTCCATTACAATACTGAAAAGGATTGTTGAGGTGGGACATCTTTGCTTGTTTGTACCTGACCCTAGTGGTAAATTTTGAGTTTTTCACCATTGACTATAATGGTAGCTGTAGATTTTTTGTAGATATTCTTTATCAAGTAGAGGAAGTTCCTCTTTATTTTAACTTATTGAGAGTTTTTACCACGAATGAATGTTGGATATTGTCAAATGCTTTTTCTGTATCTATTGTTACGAACATGTGATTTTTTCCTCATTAGCCTGTTGATATAATTGATTACATCAATTGATTTTCAAATGTTGTACTAGCCTTGCATACCTGGGATAATTCCTGCATAGTCATGGTGTATAATTCTTTTTACACATTGTTGCATTTGATTTGCTAATATTTTGTTGAGGATTTTTTCATCTATTTTCATGAGAGATATTGATCTGTAGTTTTCTCTTGTAATGTCTTTGTCAGGTTTTGGTATTACAGTAATGCTGCCTTCGTAGAGTGAGTTAGGAAGTAGTCCCTCTGCTTCTATCCTCCAAAGGAAATTGTAGAGAATTAGTATAATTTTTTCCTAAATGTTTGGTAGAATTCACTAATAATCCCCTCTGGGCTTGATGCCTTTGTTTTGGAAGGTTATTAAGTATTGATCCCATTTCTTTAACAGGCCTATTTAGATCATCTGTTTCTTCTTGTATGAGTTTTGGCAGATTGTGTCTTTCAAGGAATTGGTCCATTTCATCTCAGTTATCTAATTTTTCAGCAAAGAGTTTTTCACAGTGTCCTTTCTTATCCTTACAATATCCATGGGACCTGTAATTATGTCTCCTCTTCTTTTCCTCTGCTGACTTTGATTTTAATTTGCTCTTCTTCTTATAGTTTCCTAAGGTGGAAACTTAGATTTTTGATGTTAAATCTTTCTTCTTTTCTAATATATGCATTCAATGCTATGAATTTCCTTCTAAGCTCTGCTTTTGCTGCATATCACAATTTTGATAAATTACATCCCCATTTTTATTTAGTCAAAAATATTTTAAAATTCTCTTGAGATTGATTCCTTGACCATGTATTATTTAAAAGTATGATTTTTAGTCTTTACATATTTAGGGATTTTCCAGTTATCTTTCTGTTATGGATTTCTAGTTTAATTCCCTTGTTGTCTGATCACAGACATTGTATGATTCCTTTTTTCAAACTTTTTATTTTATATTGGAGTATAGTTGATTAACAATGCTGTGTTAGTTTCAGGTGTACAGCAAAGTGATTCAGTTATACATATATGTGTATGATTCCTTTTTTAAAATTTGTTTAGATGTTTAATGGTCACTTTTTTTCTTTTTTTAAATTGAAGTATAGTTGATTTACAATGTTGTACTAGTTTCTTGTACAGAAACGTAGTTCATTTATACATAAATATATTTGTATTTTTTCATATTCTTTTCCATGGTTTATTACAGGATATTGACTGTATCAACAGTTCCCTGTGCTATATAGTAGGACCTTGAGGTTTATCTACTTTATATAGAGTTGTCTGTATCTGCTAATCCCAAACTCCTAATTTATCCCTCCCCACCTCCTTTCCCCTTTGGTAACCATAAATTTGTTTTCTATGTCTGTGAGTCTGTTTCTGTTTCATAAATAATTTCATTTGTGTCATGGTTTAGATTCCACATATAAGTGATGTCATATGATATTTGCCTTTCTCTGTCTGACTTACTTCACTTAGTATGATAATCTCTAAGTCCATCTGTGTTGCTGCAAATGGAATTATTTCATTCTTTTTTATGGCTGAGTAGTATTTTTAATGCTAGGAAAAGACAATGTGTTATGTCCTTAGAATGTTCTTGGCCACGGTAATATGGTCTATAACTTTACAGTTTAGAAGTTTGTAACTTCGCTTAAGTTCTTTTTCAAATATTTCAACCAACACTTAACTCATTTTTAGAGAAAAATCTTGGTCCTGCCTTCAAATACTATTTGTTCGTCTCTGAATCAAAATTTATAGGGCCTTTATTTGAGCAAAGTAAAAATCAAAACCTTCTTAAAAGCTTTCTTGAAGAGCCTAATTTCTGCCACTCCAGGCCTCTTTAGAGCAAGTCCATTTTATTCAATGGACAGAACAAAACAACTTTAATAAGGCAAAATTTGATTTGTGCACTATGTAACTTCTGTCACAATTCCAGATGAAACTGGTGGTATTTTTTAAATGGTTATAAAATGGACATTCTGATAATTTATTCATTTTGATTCTTGAGAATTTATGCTTCCTAGTAAAGTCTAGAGGATATTACTTTTGACCCATGTGCAATAGCCTTTATTGAGTTATGAGCTGATATTACATCCTTGGCTTTTAACAAAGGTTGGTAAAAGTAATGGTCAAAATTGACCATTGCTGCTTGTTTTTTCATACTAATGAGAATGGTCTTACTGTTCAAGATGGTCAAAAATCTATGCACCTAGTTTACTTTAGATTTCAGAACTAAGAGAAAACTTTTCTTGATAAAATTGTATTCCTTCTCTTATTAATAATTAGGCATTCTCTAAAGTTTCATGTTTCCCTCTGGTTTAAACAGCCTAGAAGCTCAGAGTCATTTATGCTTTTAATTGCTAGCATAATCACTCTTCTTTAGCCCTTTCTATGAAACATATTTACAACTTAGATCTTGTACTCTTTTACATTTGTTCCATTTGATTTTAGTTTACTAAGATTCTTCCCTACTACATTCAGAGGCAGAATACTTTGTCAAAGTTGAGTGAAAGGAAGCCATTAACTGTAATATTGGGAACATCCAATTAGTGGTACATGTTGCCTGGGAAAAAGTGTCAAGGCACAGATAAAACAGAAGTAGTGTGAAGGTATATTAAGATGTAAGTCCTTCAAATGGCAGCCGGGTATCCCCTTAGTTAAGTATCAGGAAAGTTTATTTTCCTGACACATGTATGAGGGAGTAAATAAACCTGAAAAATATGATAGAAATAAAGCATGTTGATGGTGCAAACATTTGAGGACAGAAAAAAACTTTATTTGACTTGGTGCAAAAACTACATGAAAACATAACTTCCATTTCCATTATACTGGATTACAGATTTGTTTGCCAGAAAATAGGTGATGGATTAGCTCTTCAGCATTTCCATTTCAATCTGTGAATTTTGTTTCTATTTTTTTTCTCCCTTTTCAAAGAGAAATGTGATTTTGTTGAAAGAGTATAGGTTTTGGAGTCAAATGTTTCGTTAATTTAAATCCTGGTTCTGCTAATTATTTATTTTGAGAATATTACTTAACCATATTGAGCCTAGGTTTCTCGTCTCTTAAATGAGTGTAACAATACTTCTGTTGTACCTTTGTGTGATAAATAAATAATATTGTATATAAAACATTTAACTTGGAGCCTGACAGATAATATATTTTCAAAAGTATTAGGGATAAACAACATAAAGAACACTTCATAGAAGGAGGCTACCTTAACTTTTTTGGACAGTCTTTAATAACTGACACATTTAACTCATGTCTCCTGATAAATGTGTAGATTCTGAAAAACACACTGAAAGTAATAGTTGTTTGTTGAATGCCTAATACGAATACTGCCTTGGGTCAACTCCTTTGTATGCGTTATCTTCAACTCTCACAGTAATTTTGTAGAAAAGAGTATGTTATCCCAATTTTACATCTATGAAAACTAGTATTTGATAAAGACAAAGACATATTGATATAGCAACTCTCATAAGCTGCTGTAGTTTCCAACTCACTGTAAATTAGTATTGATAGAACCTTTCTGGAAAGTAATTTATCAGTGTAAGTAAAGAATTTTAAACACATTCATAATCTATAATTCATTAACATTATTTCTAAAAATACGACTTAAAGTCACCAGATAACAAAGATGGACAAAAACTGTAAAGATGCATATTTAAAGGTTTATAATTAATTACATAATAACTGCCAGAAAGTATGCTACAGGAGGACAAGAATTATTGTCTGTTTTGTACACTGCTGCATCGCTAGGCCTAACAGTGCTTAGAACAAAGTAGGTACTCAATAAATGTTTATGGAAAGCATGACTACATAGTTAACATATAGTGGGAAAATTTAAATACACAGATTTCTAGGTAATAGAGTAGTAGTTAAATATATGAGTACAAGGATAAATTGCAAATTCATTTAATTTAGAATTTAAAAAATTAATGGAAGTTCTGTTTTTTTAGTGGCTGAAAAAGACCTTACTAGGCTGACTCTACCAAAGATAATATTTAATCCGTGGACCTAAACAGGAATACACCAAAAAGTCAAAATGTGTATCTCTGGGTTTAGGGGTTCACTTTATTTTAATTTTTTTTAATTTAAAAATATTTCTACAAAAAAAGACATATATACCTTCATTTAAAAAAAAAAAAAGGGGGCTTCCCTGGTGGTGCAGTGGTTGAGAGTCCGCCTGCCGATGCAGGGGACGCGGGTTCGTGCCCCAGTCCGGGAGGACCCCACATGCCGCGGAGTGGCTGGGCCCGTGGGCCATGGCCGCTGAGCCTGCGCGTCCGGAGCCTGTGCTCTGCAATGGGAGAGGCCACAACAGTGAGAGGCCCGCATACCGCAAAAAAAAAAAAAAGAAAAAGAAAGATAAAATAGCACCGTTGTGTTTATTTTTGGATAGAACCAAGTTGGGCTGCCACCTGGATTGTCTATTAGGGTCCTGACCACCAAAAACTGCCCTGGCAGTGCCCAGCCAGAGCCGCCCTGCCCCACTAATTCAGCCCAGCACAGTTATTTGCACAAATCCCAAATTTTCCTTTATGATTTTAATTCTTAATTTTAAAGTCTGTTTCTCTCTGTTCGTGGTCTCATCCCTTATGTAATGAATTCTACAACTTTTTTCTTAGTGCCCCTTCTGTCACTGGAAATCAAACTGATGATACATCCGTGATTCTGAGCTTAGATCTATTTATGTTTAGTGTCTCCTCCCATTTTCTCTTTAAACGTGGGTCTCTGGACACAATAGCATTGACTGTTCCATGCTTTGCTCTTCAGCTGTCCTTTCTTGTAGCACAGGAGTCTCTTCCACTAGAATAGCTCTCTGCTGCCACCTTCTGGTTTCTGGCTGCTAAAGCGAAGCAGCAGGTCAAAGGTGACTTTCAGTGTGGGCTCTTCCCAACCTCTTGAGATGCTGTCACCCCCTTTCCCTCGGCTTCTTTCAAACTCTTCAAAGTGATCTTTTTATACATTTTTATTCCTTTTCTCCAAAACCAGAATTGAGTAGTTGAAACAGAGACCTTACAGCCCCAAAGTCTAAATTATTTACTATCTAGCCCTTTACAGGGAAAGCTTGCAGACCCCTGCTCTAAAGAATGTAGGAATAGCAGACGTAGGGAGCAGCCACAGCCTTTAGGGATGCGGGAAAGTATCCACATAAGGATCAATTGTGGAAGAAGCTGCCTCCTGCAAAGCAGAATAAGGCCTTATAGGAGAGGGTGTTCAGTGTTCAGTGGATGGTCCATAAGCAGAGAAACTTGGCGAAGGTTGACTGGAGTTTGAATGGAATTTCTGGGTAGAGCACCTGGCTGGAAGGCGAGCACTATTGGTTCCTCACGACCACCTGACAGCAGTTCTGCAAGAGGAAGGAGAAATCAATCGAAACCAAAACAAGGCTGGGAAGCCCCTTGCTGCTGCCTCCTAAGTCCCTCCACGCCCTCTACTGATAAAGCCTCATTTACTCTAGCTGGCAAAAGAAAACTGTTTACATACTAGATCCAGCTCCAGTATCTCAAATTAGAGTTAAAAATTTGAGGTAAGGATTTAGAGCTGAGGCAATAATTAGGTAACTGGCACAAATATATAGTCCACATGCAAACTTCTCTGATTCAGTTAGGTGCTACATATAGTCGAGCACCGTGTATTGCATTTATCTGTTATAACTTTGAGTCCCCTTTAATCTTACAGTGTCCCCTACATTTCTGTTAAATTTGTCTTTCATTACATAGACATTTTTTAAAGAGTCTAGGCCAGCTACTTTGCAGAATTTCTCTCAGTGTGGACTTATCTTTCTGTTTACTCATGATTACATTCAGGTAAAACACTTTTGGCAGGAATGTTACGTAAGTTATAATATTGTATCAGTGAGACATATCACAAAACACACTGTATAAGTTTTTTCTCATAACTAGTGATAGTAAGTTTGATCATTTGGTTAAAGTTGTGGTCAACAGATTTATCCATCTCCCTATTATGATTAATAAGTACTCAACTGAGTGATACTGCAAGAATATGCAACTACCTTTGTTTCCAAGAAATCTTCATCCAGTGGACTTAGCACTCATTGGTAATTCTTGGTTGAATCCATTATTGTAACAGGTGTGAAATGGTGATGTTTCTGGGCTTTCATCCCCTTTACCATGCATTGGCAATTTGAAAAACTGAAAAACCTGGCACTGGTTGGGCTGCAGGCCGTGTTCCTGAAAAAGGCACTCTTCTTGCAGTTCTTATTCAGTTACTTATCTCCCTGCCTTTCCTACCACCTTAACTATTTCCTCAGGTCTCAGGGAAAACATCCTGTAGGCCTTGTTTTACTCTCCTCAAGATGCTATTCATGAATGAGAATATGATTATGATATTTTAATGAATCGCAAGTTTCTCATATAAAAAGATATTTTTAAAAACATATTTTTGAATTTGAAAAACCCTGAAATTTTAGCAATTTTTTGCTATTTGTTAATGCATTTGTTCAATAAATTGTTCATTCAACAAATATTGTGTACCAGACAGAGTACTGGAAACTGAGGGTAGAGGAGGGGGCTTACTTCAAAGTGCTACAGAGTGTGCCCAAGCTGTAGTATCAGCAGTCTTGAGTATTGATACTTGTTGAATGTTAGTCATGGGGCAAGTGCCATGACATCTATGATCTTAGTTTTCTCATCTTTGAATGTGGACAACTGTAGCTAGGTCACTAAATAGATATGATGATTCACTTACATACAGATGCATGTATGCGCAAGCACACACAAATACACATACACACAGGCAGCCCTCACTTTGCACAGCATCAAGTTAGCTGAAACTTGTACATATCTGAGCCATGTTCCTATTTTGCACTGTCCCCACATGCACAAGTTTCAGTAAGCATGGCATCCTACAAGACGAGTGCTGCCTGTATATATAAAACATTCCAGGAAATTGCTTGGGATACAGCAAATTCTCAAAAGTGGTACTTATATGATTAATTCCAGAAATCTTTTTACAACTACTGTAGCTCTTTGTCATTGTCCAGCCTCTCTTTTTGAACGTTTTCAGTGATAGTGCAATCAGTGTTTTACTAAGAAGACCACACTTTTTTTTTTTAGCATCTTTATCGGAGTATAATTGTTTTACAATGGTGTATTAGTTTCTGCTTTATAACAAAGTGAATCAGCTATACATATACATATGTTCCCATATCTCTTCCCTCTTGCGTCTCCCTCCCACCCTCCATATTCCACCCCTCTAGGTGGTCACAAAGCACCAAGCTGATCTCCCTGTGCTATGTGGCTGCTTCCCACTAGCTATCTATTTTACATTTGGTAGTGTATATATGTCCATGCCACTCTCTCACTTCGTCCCAGCTTACCCTTCCCCCTCTCCGTGTCATCTACGTCTGCGTCTTTATTCCTGTCCTGCCCCTAGGTTCTTCATAACCATTTTTTTTCTTAGATTCCATATATATGTGTTAGCATACAGTATTTGTTTTTCTCTTTCTGACTTACTTCACTCTCTATGACAGACGCTAGGTCCATCCACCTCACTACAAATAACTCAGTTTCGTTTCTTTTTATGGCTGAGTAATATTCCATTGTATATATGTGCAACATCTTCTTTATCCATTCATCTGTCAGTGGACACTTAGGTTGCTTCCATGTCCTGGCTATTGTAAATAGAGCTGCGATGAACATTTTGGTGCATGACTCTTTTTGAATTATGGTTTTCTCAGGGTATATGCCCAGTAGTGGGATTGCTGGGTCGTATGGTAGTTCTATTTTTAGTTTTTTAAGGAACCTCCATACTGTTCTCCATAGTGGCTGCACCAATTCACATTCCCACCAGCAGTGCAAGAGTGTTCCCTTTTCTCCACACATTCTCCAGCATTTATTGTTTCTAGATTTTTTTGATGATGGCCATTCTGACTGGTGTGAGATGATATCTCATTGTAGTTTTGATTTGCATTTCTCTAATGTTTAATGATGTTGAGCATTCTTTCATGTGTTTGTGGCAATCTGTATATCTTTAGAGAAATGTCTATTTAGGTCTTCTGCCCACTTTTGGTTTGGGTCGTTTTTTTTTTTGTTACTGAGCTGCATGAGCTGCTTGTAAATTTTGGAGATTAACCTTTGTCTGTTGTTTCACTTGCAAATATTTTCTCCCATTCTGAGGGTTCTCTTTTCATCTTGTTTATGGTTTCCTTTGCTGTGCAAAAGCTTTTAAGTTTCATTAGATCCCATTTCTTTATTTTTGTTTTTATTTCCATTTCTCTAGGATATGGTTTGAAAAGAATCTTGCTGTGATTTATGCCATAGAGTTGCAAAATTAAAAAAGCAGCATATCCCCACTGTTCATAACCTTCTTAGCAGATTCTGTTTGAGAACCAGCTATGGTATCACTGGCAGATTGACACCTCTTGAACACAAAGTCTCGGTTCCATTCCTCTATCTGTGCAATAGGTGGCTGAGTTACAGAATCTAACAATCCTATTGTCTGGAAAGTCTCATGGAAAGGCAGGCTTTGCAAGGACATGAGAGTCAGAAGGCTCCACACTAAATATTCCACTCACGTTGAAGGGTCCTAGGTATCCAGGTGTCACTGAGATCCTAAGTCAATGAGATAAAGTCCCTGGGCTCTGAGTGTGGATTAGCATCCTGCTTCCAATGTGTGCTAGCTTTTTGCTTTTTGACAATTTATATAATCTGTCCCAGTTTTCCCATTTGCAAAAGGGGACAATAATAGCGATTTCATGGATTTCATTATGAAGTTGAAACAAGGTAACTCTACATAGTAGGCGGGTAACACTAATTTAGTCATAAGCCTTAGTAGCACTAATAGTAGTTTTATCAAGGGGATTCATGACGTAAAATGTATTGTTTAGTGGACATAACTGCCCAGATTCTACTTCAGGAATCAGTTAAGTCACTTTGCTTAAGGTCATTCCCCTTCCTGGGACAGCTCATATCCAACGACTGGTAAATAGAAGAGTAGCCTTGCCACCTTGGTCTGACTTGGGGCAAAGCTGAAGGCCCCTTCTTGCTCCAGGACTCCCCATGGAGCTGACTGAGGTTGTTGTTGGGCTGCTTTGCAGCTCAGCCTATGTTTCTGCCCAGTCCTTGATCTTCTCCCTGTCTTCCCACTGGTCCCCGCTCCAGTCCAACAAGAGTTGATTCCAGGTGCACTCCTTAATAAGAATCCTGCATACCAAACCCCACCTCAGAGTCAGCTTTACAGAGAACGCTGCCTTTGACAACAGGACGGGAAGACAAATAAGTCACCTCGCTCAGATATTTCACTGTGTGGCCTGAGACCTGTGACGATCAGAGATCACCTTATATCACTGTGGCATGTTCTAGGATGTTTTGAAGGTCATGGTAAGTCAGTAGTTCTCCTAGGAACTGGTAAACTTCCCAGCATTTTGCCAGTGCCCTGGTGCACCAATCAAACTTCCAGGAAGGCGATAGTACTGAGGGAAGACCTTGAGCATCTGGCTGGAAACACTCCCTGTGGCTGGTGGAAGTTGAAATTGGCAGCCCAAGCAATAAGTAACAGCTATTTTCCGTTTTGGTGACCAGTCATTTGACCTTGCTCTCTGAGTCACAGAGGTTTGGGGCATGGCAGAAAACAGAGCTTGAAAGAGTTCCCTGAGAGGAAAGAATGAAACTCCAGATGTTTTTCTGATGGAGAGTGCAGATTTGTCTACTGGTAATAGGTTGAGTTGGTTTTGTATAGAAATACAGGTTTCAAAATTTCAAGGGACTCTTTCCCTTCTTTTCAAAGAAATGCAATTGTTTTACTCTTGCACCTTCAGACTTCTGGTCTATTTTATTATGTCTCATATACTGCCTACAGTTTTTATTGGCCTTATATTCACAAGTTCTTCTTGAACGATGTTAATTTATATAACTTCAAGGACTTGAATTCACTTAAACAATAGATTTCTCTCTTACTGACAATTAAAAAAAAAACTTTAAAGGATGAATGAATGAATTTTAAGGAAACACAAACTAATCCCCATTGCAACCAGAGTGAGCTTTTTGCAACAGACACCTTGCTTAACATTCTTCACTAATTTTCTTACTATGCCTTTAAAGATTATATATAAGCTGATAGTTTATCATTTCAGCTTCATGCCTTACTATTTCCCAACTCATCTCCTTGATACACACACACACACACACACACACACACATTTTTCAGTTACTTTCAGACAAAGTTCAAACGTAACACTCTGTTTTGGAATACAGTATATTTTTTTCCAGTCTGTAGAGGCATTTTTAATTTGGCTCCATTATTACATGTTTATTTGATAAAACCGCTGTATCTATTGTCAAGTTAGAAGAGGGAACTACCAAAGCAATCTACAGATTCAGTGCAGTCCCTATTCATCTACCAGTGGCATTCATCACAGAATTAGAACAAAAAATTTTACAATTCATATGGAAACACAAAAGACCCTGAATAGCCAAAGCAATCTTGAGAAAGAACAATGGAGCTGGAGGAATCAGGCTCCTGGACTTCAAACTACACTACAAAGCTACAGTAATCAACACAGTGTGGTACTGGCACAAAAACAGAAATATAGATCAATGGAACAGGATAGAAAGCCCAGAGATAAACCCACGCACATATGGTCACCTAATTTATGACAAAGGAGGCAAGAACATACAATGGAGAAAAGACAGCCTCTTCAATAAGTAGTGCTTGGAAAACTGGACAGCTACTTATAAAAGAATGAAATTAGAACACTACCTAACACCATACACAGAAATAAACTCAAAGTGGATTAAAGACCTAAATGTAAGTCCAGACACTATAAAACTCTTAGAGGGAAACATAGGAAAAACACTCTGACATAAACCACAGCAAGATCTTTTTTGACCCGCCTCCTAGAGTAATGGAAATAAAAACAAAAATAAACAAATGGGACCTAATGAAACTTCAAAGCTTTTGCACAGCAAAGGAAACCATAAACAAGATGAAAAGACAACCCTCAGAATGGGAGAAAATATTTGCAAATGAAGCAACAAAGGATTAATCTCCAAAATATGCAAACAGCTCGTGCAGCTCAATATCCAAAAAACAAACAACCCAATTAAAAAATGGGCAGAAGACCTAAATAGACATTTCACCAAAGAAGAAATACAGATGGACAAGAGGCACATGAAAAGCTGCTCAACATCACTAATTATTAGAGAAATACAAATGAAACCTGCAATGAGGTATCACCTCACACCAGTAAGAATGAGCATTATCAAAAAATCTAGAAACAATAAATGCTGGAGAGGGTGTGGAGAACAGGAAACCCTCTTGCACTTTTGGTGGGAATGTAAATTGATACAACCACTATGGAGAACAGTATGCAGGTTCCTTAAAAAACTAAAAATAGAACTACCATATGAACCAGCAATGCTACTACTGGGCATATACCCTGAGAAAACCAGAATTCAAAAAGAGACATGTACCCCAATATTCATTGCAGCACTGTTTACAATAGCCAGGACACCTAAATGACACCTAAATGGAAGCAACCTAAATGACCACTGACAGATGAATGGATAAAGAAGGTGTGGCACATATATGCAGCAAAATTGAGTTATTTATAGTAAGGTGGATGGACCTAGAGTCTGTCATACAGAATGAAGTAAGTCAGAAAGAGAAAAACAAATACCATATTCTAACACATATATATGGAATCTAAAAAAAAAAAAAAAAAAATTGGTACTGATGAACCTAGTGCCAGGGCAGGAATAAAGACATAGACCTAGAGAATGGACTTGAGGACATGGGATGGGAGGGGGAAGCTGGTGTGAAGTTAGAGTAGCATCAACATATATACACTACCGAATGTAAAATAGTTATCTAGTGGGAAGCAGCAGCATAGCACAGGGAGATTAGCTCGGTGCTTTGTGACCACCTAGAGGGATGGGATAGGGAAGGTGGGAGGGAGGCTTGAGAGGGAGGGGACATGGGGATATATGTATGCATATGGCTGATTCACTTTTTTGTACAGTGAAAATTAACAGTATTGTGAAGCAATTATACTCCTTTAAAGATCTATTATTTTTAAAAAGACAACTAATTTCTTTTAAATTATCAAAATACATCATTTTATAAATTGGTTTTATGTATAGGTATGTCCTTAGGTGAAGTAATATTTAAAGATAATACTTTCTTTATCTCCTCTTTCCTTCTTTGGAGTTACTTTTTTTACTTTAGGAGAGTGTAACTTTTTTTTACTTCAGGAGAGTGTAATTTTGATGGGTTGCTATACTAAGAAAAGGAAGGGTTGTAGGAGAGACTTACTGACTTGTTTCTTTATAATGTCTGTGTAGACTCTGTGATATGATGAGGGGTTCAGTAATGAAGTAGGAATTTTAGAGACATTACTCAACCTCCACCATTCTTCTTTACAAAGCTATACATCTCTTTTGAATATGGAGGACAGCTTAAATCCAAGACAGTTCCTCCCTCAATAAGAGGTTCCAAGATGTAATTCTAAAAGCAGAAGGAAATTTTTGAGTTATTTCCAAATCTGGTTGTGTGATAATATAAAGTACAACTATGAAGAATTTAAGACTCTCTATCCAAGTAGCAAAAGAGAAGATTTTTCCACATATTTTTTGCCCACTAACTTTCAAGAAATGATTCTTTAAAAATAAGAAAGGAAAAAAAAAAAGAAATTTTTCTAGCCAAATGGAGAATCTGATCATATTTTGCAAACTTTAAACTTGAATTTACCTTGCCTTCAAAATTGAATGTGTTCATTCTGCAAAATAGTATTAAAAACAAACAGATAGTTTTTAAAAAGAGGGATTGAAGACTATCTAGTTTTTCCTTTTTTTTTTTTCTTTTTAAAACAGGCTGCTTTTTTTTTTTAATTTATTTATTTATTTTGGGCTGTGTTGGGTCTTCGTTTCTGTGTGAGGGCCCTCTCCAGTTGCGGCAAGCGGGGACCACTCTTCATCGCGACGCGCAGGCCTCTCACTGTCGTGGCCTCTCTTGTTGCGGAGCACAGGCTCCAGACGCGCAGGCTCAGTAGTTTTGGCTCACGGACCCAGTCGCTCCGCGGCATGCGGGATCCTCCCAGACCAGGGCTCGAACCCGTGTCCCCTGCATTAGCAGGCAGACTCTCAACCACTGCGCCACCAGGGAAGCCCCTAGTTTTTCCTTTTTGATTTTCCTACTTCGGTATTTTAGTTCAGGATTATAAAATACAAACTAAATTGAATGGAAATTCTGTATTCTATTTCCTGGTCTTGTAGCACTTACTAATTTTGCCTCAGATAACGTCAGGTTTATTTATAAAAAAAATTATGACACTCAATTTGTAATGAGCAGTTTACTCTTCGTTTTAACCTAAGTAAAATGCATTTTATGTTAGCAGTTGTCTTAAAATGTTTTTTGATATTCTATAAATAAAACCTCCTTTTTAAAAAATTTGATAATATATAGGGCAGAGAAGAATTCTTGAAAAAACTCACTCGAGGTGAAGTGGCTAATGGAATGCTGATTCAGGTAATCCGAATTTGCTTTCAATATTTTATTCTTCCTTTAATTTACATTTTACATAGCATTTTAAATTTGCCTGTAATGAGGCATCTTTTCACTACTTGGTTTGCAAGCCAGCAGTTTTCTCTCCTTAGTTGATGACAGTTGCCCTCTGTGTACGACTAGCAGTGTCTGATCATGCATAAAGAAACTGACCTCTCATATACATATCTCATTTTGTGGTTTAATGGGAATTTCTGCCAGCCTAGTAAAAGGGCAGTGGGATCTTATTCCCAAGTGTCTCTTTAGTTTGCTTTGTGATGATGTTATGTTTTCTTTACTTTTAATGTCTTTCAATTGGACTCTTTTATTTAAGACTGAAAAGAAAACATGCTATGATATTTCTATATAAAGATTTTGAAACTAAAGCATTATAACTACCAAAATCAATTTTACTTTTTTAAAAATCTTTATCTACCACCTGCATATCCTTTGGGACCTAGATTGGATGTTCTGAACACTGGCATGTTTGTAGACTGCCTCCCCTTCAGAAATACATAAATATTTGAAACCATTACTATAAAAAGAATAAAATCAAGAGGCAAAACAGTCTAAGACAGTGTTAATTTTAAAAATTATTTGAGATTATCTGCACCTCTGTTCCTCTTTGAAGCAAACACAAATTTTGTGATTTTTTTCTATTGGGAAATTCGATATTTTAAAACATATAAAAGCAGTGTCTCTCTAATTCTATATGCTTGAAAATGCCAAATTCCCTAATTTATTTCTCTCTGTAGATAAGCCCAATAATTCCATAATCTTCCAATCCTTTTTGCTTAATAGTTTGTTATTAACTTCATGTTTATTAGTTTTATTTGGTCTTAGAATGCAGAAATTACATATATTTCACTATTTGTCATTAACGTGCCATCTAACCTTATTATCCTCCAGTACTTAAGGATATTTGATTTTTATTGTCTATTAAATTTTTTCCTCATTTTTTGTAATATTATCTCAGTTCTTTTTAAATATGCTATATTCGTACCTATTGCTTTTTTATGGTGACATTTATTGTTTTGATTTTTAGACATTACTGACCAGCACAGGATAGAGTCTCAATAAATGTTTAGGTAATTAATAACAATGAATCATTTAAAAAATCTTTGCTGGCAGAAAAGACTGTTTTCCCTTCAAGAAGAACAGGCACTTGAGAAGCAGGAACTTATGAGAAAGAAAGCAATATATGCCTTAGCACTGGCAGAAATGGAGATACCACTGCTTAAACTAGAAGAAGAAGCTGTAAAACTCAGAACTTGCCACAAAGAACATTCTGATGTAAGCATTTATAATTAATCCAGAAACTAATTTGCAGGAATATTCAGGTCAATAAATCATCTATGCGATTTTACATTATCATTTGGAAAATTATGATTTCACATAGGAAGACATAAAAGCATGGACAAAATAAGTAACTATTTTATGACCATACAACTGATCTACAGTGGTATTATATAGCAAGACTATTAACGCTATTACCTGGAATCCCACACTTTATCTTAGAGAGTACTTAGGAAAAGCAGTTTTCAAATGGGTGAGTAGTGATTTATCTGGTATAATTACCCACTGTAGTAAAGTTAATTCAAAGTCTTCACTGCTTGTTAATAAAATTCCAAAGCTACGTTTGCTCAAATATAGAATATAATGCATCTTGACATTTTCGTGGTAAATTTTTGATGTATGTAAATGAAGGTAAGACAGCTGGGATGGAAAATAAAGCAAATGTTGATAAAATATTTTCAAAACAACAAGTTTATGGCAGTAACTGATATTACTAGCCCTTCCCAAAGAAAAATTTAGTAGAAAAATATGCATACATCATATCATTAGTCTTTTGGAGAATTAGAAGGTGTGGTAGGAATTATACATTCTTGTCCTTGGCTGCAGGGAGGACGTACGTATATTCATTTAGGCCATTTTGGCAACAGCGTTTTTTCTTTCTTTGCAAATGATGATGTAACTTTATATTCTTAGTCTTTAATAATTTTCAAAATTTCATTATTTTAAAAACTTAGTGATTTTCAAAGTTCTCCTATTACGAATGTTTATTTTTGTCTTCAAAGCATCTCTCTGAAGTAGGCAAGAGAGAGTTTATCTGTAATATAGACATGAGAAAACTTGGGCCTACTTGCATGAAGCCACTTGTACAATGCCATAAACCATGGAAACAGCAAATTCTGAGTGTACTTCTCGGGGCTTCTAAACGCTTATCCTAGAGCTCATGTAATGAATATATAACCAGTTCTAACACCTAGTGAGATAAATGATTTTAATAATGGCTCCTCCTTACATTAATGATAGGAGTTTATTAATTGCCTCAAAGCCTTGGTGTAATCATCTGAGTATGATAATGAATTCCAGAAAAGATTAATGACTTTTTTCTTATTTTATAATAGCCATTGTTTTATACCTTCTTGTAGTTCAGTAATCATTTTTGTTTTATTATTCTTTAATAGTGTATAAATCATAAGAACTATTAATTTAGCATAAACTCCTTTAAAGAGTAAGTTTTCATACACTTTCTATAATGATTGCTGAAAATTTGGAGTTTTAATTTTGGTTAAAATATTTTAAATATTGTGAGGAAAATTTATTATTTCTATGTGAGTTTATTAGTTTTTGTTACTTAGCTAAAATTGATTAGACTTTTATTTTCTTGGGTAATTCAAATTGAATATTGGGATTATGGATATCCTAGTATGTTTTTGTAATTCATGTGTGGTGAATTCCTTTCCTTTTATACCAAAATATATGTTGTTGTTATTAAAATAGTTGCTTGGGAACTACCTGGTCTAAACCAAGATAATTGGATTGTAAATGTTGCACATCTTAATTTCTAAATGTCCTATAGTTACTAGGTGAAATAATTGAGAGGAAAGAATATGTTAAAAGACATGTAGAGAAAACAGAGAAAAAATTACGAAGAAAGGTGAAGAAAACCCAGGATGCATTAAAGAAAACTGCGGTAAGAAATTTAATGTCAAAAAATAATTTTGAATTTACAGTCTTTTAATCTCAATGAAAACTATGCCAGCAAATTTAATTTTAGGTGGATGTCTCTCATTTCTAATTGGTTGCACTAAATTGATTCTGCATGCATGCATGCACATGGGCGCACGAACACACACACACACACACACACACACAGTCTCTGTGTCTTCATTTTCTCTCTTATAGTGTCTTTCCCACTGGTCTAATGTATCCTCCTGTTACCTTTCCTTCAAAGTAGAGATAGGGATTTGTAGTGTCTAAGATAGTACCATGTTTCTGAAGATGAGACCAATGTACAGATTGAAACATTTGTTAATATCTGACGTCTAAATGTTACCCTCAAGCTGGTACGTAGGCAGCATGAACAAATGGCTATATATCAAAGGACTTCAGGGCTTTTTCCAACTCAGAAATATTTACTCCCTTAAAATCCTCACATCTAACATTCTAACTTTAGAGAATCATTGGATATGGGAAAGTAGAGATAGTCCATTGTCTTTAACTTGCTATCCTCTGGATATATTTTAAAGGTAGCACCAATATGATTTGTTAGTGGACAGCTTGTGGGACATGGGATGGAGGTGTAATCATATCCTTTAAATAAAGTTAACCCTGTACAGGGCCACAAAAGAAATATTTTTTTTAATTGCCAAGGAAAATAATATGTATAATAATAATATTAATATTTTGCATGTTTTTTATATGTCAGTCATTGTTCTAAGTGCTCAGACCTATTAACTAATTTCATCTTCATGATAACCCTATGAAGAGTGTACTATTATTATCTCCATTCTACAGTTGAAGAATCTGATGCATTGTTTCTTAATTAACTTGTTCAGTTTCACCCAGCTTGTTAATTCAATGTATCTGGCACTAGAAGCTCTGCTCCTGACCATTACATTATACTGGTCAAATCATACAGGTTACTTTTATTGACCCCAGTGAAGTAAAATCAGAACTCAATAATAAAAAATATAGCAGAAAGAAAACATATGTAGACCACTGGAAATGTTTTTTAAATCACATTTTCTTTATTTACTTCTGTGGTAAGGAATATTTAGAATTACAAATTACCATTTATTACAAGTGACTGATGATAAACTATAAAGCAAAATTTATGGAATGGGCCAACATTTTAATTTGGTATTACCAATAAATTATTTTGGTAAGAAGAACTAAAAATACTTGGCATATCTATGAAAGGCAAAAAGAACGTGCCATGAGAAAAATTAAAAGAGACATAATTATATACGAAATTGCATAGCAATTTGTTTTAAAATCTTGATGAATTATATAATTTTTTTTTGAAATACAAATGATGAAAACTGGGTGAAGAGAAAAAAATAACAAAAATGGATCAATAACAATAAAATTGGTCTAAACTCTACCAGTAAAGGCAAGAACAAGCACAGATGCTTTATAGGCCTCCCCACAAAACCAGGTAGAGAGCATAAGAAAGCATGGAAAGCTTCTAAATTTATTCTATAAAAATATAACCCTGAAACCATAACTGAAAAGTATTAGCATAAGTAAGAAATCTGTAGGTGATCTCACTTATGAACATAGATGACAAAATCTTAAATATATCAGTGAATTGAATTTTACAGTGTGCTAAAAATAATATACTTTACAAAATAAGATTCCTTTGAAGAATGTGAAGATGACTGAGCATAAACAAGTGTACTAATATAATTCACTGCATTTACACAAGTGAAAGACAGCCTAAAATATTTGATAAAATTTGAAAGCCACTGATTTATTTAAAAAAACCTCTTAACTGTCTAGATATATAATGAAAACATCCATACCTTAATAACATGTGTTATACTGTCTACCAGTATTTTCCAGCAAACATGATACTTAATTATGAAACATTAAAAATAAGTCCATTAAAATCAGGAACAAAACTTCAGGCCAGCTCTTACAACCCAGCACACTGCTGTTATTGATGACAAATTACTTGTAACGTGTCACAAAAGATAAAACATATGTGTTCAAGACTGCAGTGGAATGCCACCACGGTTCTTATATCCACATCTGAATATTTGCTAAAATATTAACTAAAAATTGCCAAAGGTTAACAAATATAAATAAATTCCAATGAAAAACATGGCTGAATACTTTGTGTGTATGCTCAGTATTATAGAAGTTACTAAGAGTTTGAGGGTTAGAGAAGAAGGGTTCATTTTCTTTTGTTTGTCCTTCAAATTGATTTGTCTTTCCAATTACTACTGAGTACTTAAAATGTCTTAAACATTGTTGGAACTTCCTGGAGTTGGAGAAGTAAAAGAAGAAGTTGGTTCACTCAAGAAACACATCATCTTGCTGGGGATCAGACAAGGAAACAGACAGCCTTAATGCATTGTGAGCAGAGCCACGACAATGGTGTAATGGTGTGGGAAGAGTCAAGAAGGAGGAAACGCAGCTGAATCAAGGGCATCCAGGAAGATTTTTCAGGGGAGGTGATGCCTAAGAATGATAATTACTAATGGAGAAATTGAAGGTTGAATATTTGCCTTGCCGTGATGTTTAGAGAACAGAGATGATATACACAAAAAGACTAAAAGATTAATTGCCACTGGAAGCCTTCAACAAATGGTTTCCATTATTATTGTTAGCATTATTATTATTATTATAAATTTTAACTTGAAGAAATGAAGTAAGGGCTTTTTAGAAACAGATCTTGTGTTTGCAAAGCAAGGAGATCATGTGAGACTGCTATGTGTTTGTGGAATTGCAAGCACTTCGGTATGACCAGAGTTATAAGAGTTATAAGAGTGCAAATATATGAAGCTAGTGAGACGGGCAATGCCTAGATGAAGAAATGCCTTGTGTGTCATTCTATGGAACCCCATCCTGAAGAAACTTGCAAACATCATTAATAGCATTTATTAAGTCCTCATTATGTTGACTGGTATATAAACAACACTACAGCAGCATTTCTACCTTCTAAGAACCTAAGTTAGACAAATAATTTTATCTTTTACTGTGTCTAAGCATTTCAGTCATGGGCCAAGCTAAACAGTATTACTGAATTTTATGTTTAACCTCAAGTTAAATCTTAAGTGTGGAATCTGGACATATTGTACTTAGATAACATAATAGTATTTATTGAATATTAAATAAATATTTAAAATATCTGAAATTAATAATTTAGAATCTGAATATAATTTTTATTATCTTTTTTTTGTGTGTGTGGTACACGGGCCTCTCACTGTTGTGGCCTCTCCCGTTGCAGAGCACAGGCTCCGGACGCGCAGGTCCAGTGGCCATGGCTCACGGGCCCAGCTGCTCCGCAGCATGTGGGATCTTCCCGGACCAGGGCACGAACCCATGTCCCCTGCATCGGCAGGCGGACTCTCAACCACTGTGCCACCAGGGAAGCCCCTATCTAATATTTTTTAAATATGTGGTTTTCAAATTTTTGAGATAAGGAGATAATGAAAAATCTTGTATGATAAAACATTAATTAACTTCATTTTAGATTTCTAGACCCTTCTGGGTCTGGACATGAAACTGTCTTTGGGTGGAAAGCCTCAAAGTTGCTGAAACCTGTGTCACCAGGCTAGAGAAAAAAATAAGCCAAAGAATTATAAATGTACTGTTCATATGCCTCGATTCCCATTTGATCTAGTGACACTTCAGCATTCATCAAGACTCACAAATGGTTCTTAGAGTCCCCAAGCTTTTGCTCACTCAAGATATGCAGATGTTGATATATACTCTTTGTTTTTGTTTTTTTGTTTTTTGGTGTTTTTTTTTGCGGTACGCGGGCCTCTCACTGTTGTGGCCTCTCCCGTTGCGGAGCACAGGCTCCGGAAGCGCAGGCTCAGCGGCCATGGCTCGGGCCCAGCCACTCCGCGGCATGTGGGATCTTCCCGGACCGGGGCACGAACCCGCGTCCCCTGCATCAGCAGGCGGACTCTCAACCACTGCACCACCAGGGAAGCCCGATATATACTCTTGATCGACATGTGGCATCTAACAATTTCTTTTCACACTGTGGGGACATCTTTAATATTTTTGATGCCATGGAAGGGGATATGGTGCTCACATTTACCAAAGACTCACTGATGGTACCCATGAAAGGTGTCAAAATACACTTTTTGCTTTTCACTGCTGTCTGCAGGAATTGCACTCTTTCTTTCCTTTAGTGTAAAATCCTCTGGCACCACCTTCAGCATCGCTGAATTGGCTGGTATGGTCTAAGTTGTTGACCCCATTGCTTCTGAAATCTCAGTTTCCAATGAAAATCATTATTGAAGATTGCGGCATGCGTTATGGAATCTGAACGAAAAGTCAGGTTTAGTGATAGCATGCTGTACCCGCAATTGCCCAGCCTCTCTAACTTGTTCCTACTTATTTTTACCCATACTTGTGCCTCCTCACACTTTTTGTTTGGTTGAATTTTCTCCCAGAAATAACATAATATTCTAGTAGGCCCACTGAAGAATCCTTGTCAGCCATCTCAACTACCTTCTGGTACCAAACAAACAAACAAACCAAAAAACAAACAAACAAAAAAAAAACCCATTTATTAGTAGAAGAGTTCCAGAAGTTCCAGAAAAAAAAAAAAGAAAAGAAGGGATTATATGAAAATTCGAATACAGTACTCAATTTTCCAAATCTTGGACAAACAGAAGAGTTTTATAGGAAAATAAGTATAAAAGATTAGCAATTCATTCTTGAAATCTGTAAGAATAGAGAAAGAATTAGAAAGCACATGGGGAAAACTGGAGGAAAACAGGAGCAACGGGAGCAGCTGAGACTGAGAAATCCACTAGGAGAGCAGCACCAGCTAGAAGCAGTGCGAGACGTGGGGAAAAACAACCTTCAGTGAGTCAGTCACCCAGTCAGTGAATCAGTCCGTCAACATAAACACCAACAGTTATGAAGGGATCATGGAAAAATCGATACAAAATCAAATCTCCAACCTGGAATGGGACTGGCCAGCCTTTTGGGGAATTGTGCTTGTATTAAACATTGACTCCTTTTTCTTAAACATCAGAACAATATATATTCTTGCCTGCCTTTAGTGTACATGTTTGATAACCCGTGACCACATGCTGGCATCTTAAGAGACATGCCTTTCAGTTGTGCATGTATGTGTGTGGGAAGAGAGACAAGTTAGTGCAGGGTAGAGAGGGAGGGAGAGGAAGGGCGTAGAGAGAGAATAGATAGTTATAACCCATCTTTTAGAAAACCTTATCAGATGTAAGAGAAGAGAACATGAACCTAAGTTGTTACTTATATTGATAAGAGATTACTATTTGCTTTTAATTGTTCACATGGCCAAAAGTATTTGTGTTTCTAAATTGCAAGGATTTGAAAATCCTAGTACTTAAAATATTCCTGAATTTTTTTTCAGGATAAACGCTCAATAACTTTTAAAGAAATAGAGACCACTAAAAGTAAAATAATTATTTATCATGCAAAAATAAATCAATTGAATAAAGACTTAGAAGAAAAACAAAAGGAAAAGAATGTTTTTGACCACACACTTGACTGTTTAAAGTAAGTAAAATTTATCAAAATATTAAATGCTTAATATGTGATTTATAAAAGAGATGGGATCAAATTTCCATGTTTAAAATTTATTCTTCAAATGATCCATATTTTCTGTCATGATTTGATGTGAAATATATATGTGATATTTGATAATTTTGGTTTAAAAACAATCATAAATTGCTGTCATTTTTCATTGCTCCTCTGGGTTTATTCTTATTGTAATAACTACTAATGTTTCTCCTTTGTCAAGCATAAGAACTTTTATTCATTATGAAATTCATAACCTCTCCCACTAATTTCAGCATTTTTCACTTATATGACTTGGTTAATGATATATATTTTTTCACCCAACCTTTTTTGATAACAGTTTTGAGGTAAGAGTTTAGAGATTCTATAAAACCTCATGTAATTTATTCACATTAATTGTCCTCAAAAGCCTCTTATACAGTCCCCTCATTAGTCTCGGGCATACCTGACAAAGGCATTTCACTTTGAGAATGTTCATGCTTTAAGACTCTTACTGTATCCATAGACCCCCACTTAGAATTTACATACTCTTCCTTTACTCTTCTTGGTTCGTATTGAGTATTTCCTATTTTATAATACATTGAGGACAGGATTTGGAGGACTACTGGAGGAATATGCATTGGTCACATTTAGGAATGCTGGTCTGATTTAAATATAGAAGGCTAATACAGCATTAGCAAAATCATAAATCATAACACTTGAGGGATAAAGTGTCAGAAAAATAGTTATGCACAATCTAATACCATGTATCTTAATGGAGTTAAGTCAATGAACTCAACAAGGATTTGTTTAGCTATTACAACAGGATTTTATTTTTTATTTAAGTTTATTACAAAACTTACTTTCAAAATGATCATACAGCTTTACCTGAAAATTACTAAATCATATACAGAATATCAGGTAAGATATTACCTGATATTACTTTGAAAGATATGTATCCACATTGTTTAATATCTATAAGAATATTTGGGGACTCAAAGGGATAAGTGTGAAATTATATAATTTACACTAAACTTATATTTTGTTCAGGAGCTGATGATTTTTTTTCCAGGATTCTTACCATTTCAATTCTTAAATTTTCTTCCATCCTGTGCCTAGATTATATTGCTTTTCAGGCAAGAACAGTCACCGTATACCAGTGAATCAATTCCATCCCTAAACTTGACCAAACTCTGCCTTTGCCCTGGAAGAGGAGAAAATGAATAACTGACACTGTGTATCATTTACAAATCTATTAATTAACAGTGATGATGGACAGTGTCAAGTAAGATTTAAAGCTAAGATTGATTGACTTCCTAGTGTGCCAGGCGTTTTGTGGGCAATCTAAGCACCTATCTCATCCAGTTCTCACAGTGAATTCTTAAATCCTGTCATAACATTCCCACATGAATGCCAGAGAAACAGAGACTCAGGGAAATTAAATAATTAAGATTGCACTGCTAATTAGTGGTAGAGCTACTCCAGCTTAGGTTTGTCCTGTTCCAAAGTGTGTGCTCTTTGTTTTTTTTGTTTGTTTGTTTGTTTGTTTTTTACATCTTTATTGGAGTATAATTGCTTTACAATGGTGTGGTAGTTTCTGCTTTATAACAAAGTGAATCAGTTATACATATACATATGTTCCCATATCTCTTCCCTCTTGCGTCTCGCTCCCTCCCACCCTCCATCCCTATCCCACCCCTCTAGGTGGTTACAAAGCACGGAGCTGATCTCCCTGTGCTATGCTGCGGCTTCCCACTAGCTATCTATTTTACATTTGGTAGTGTATATATGTCCATGCCACTCTCTCACTTTGTCACAGCTTACCCTTCCCCCTCCCCATATCCTCAAGTCCATTCTCTAGTAGGTCTGTGTCTTTATTCCCATCTTACCCCTAGGTTCTTCATGACATTTTTTTTCCTTAGATTCCATATATATGTGTTAGCATACGGTATTTGTCTTTCTCTTTCTGACTTACTTCACTCTGTACGACAGACTCTAGGTCCATCCAGCTCACTACAAATAACTCAATTTTGTTTCTTTTTATGGCTAATATTCCATTGTATATATGTGCCACATCTTCTTTATCCATTCATCCGATGATGGACACATAGGTTGCTTCCATCTCCTGGCTATTGTAAATAGAGCTGCAATGAACATTTTTGTACATGACTCTTTTTGAATTATGGTTTTCTCAGGGTATATGCCCAGTAGTGGGATTGCTGGGTCATATGGTAGTTCTATTTGTAGTTTTTTAAGGAACCTCCATACTGTTCTCCATAGTGGCTGCACCAATTCACATTCCCACCAGCAGTGCAAGAGTGTTCCCTTTTCTCCACACCTTCTCCAGCATTTACTGTTTCTAGATTTTTTTGATGATGGTCATTCTGACCGGTGTGAGATGATATCTCATTGTAGTTTTGATTTGCATTTCTCTAATGATTAATGATGTTGAGCATCCTTTCATGTGTTTGTTGGCAATCTGTATATCTTCTTTGGAGAAATGTCTCTTTAGGTCTTCTGCCCTTTTTTGGATTGGGTTGTTTCTTTTTTTGTTATTGAGCTGCATGAGCTGCTTGTAAATCTTGGAGATTAATTGACTCCCTAAACTAGGACTGGAACGGAAGATTACTGAAGATTAACTGTACTAGGAATAATCTACTGATACTTTCACTTAGTGTCAATGTTGATATTAGTGAATGCTTACATAGGACATCTCGTAAGAATTATGGATGTTGTTAGTATGAGTGATGAAGTGGAAAAAACAGAGGCAAGACAGATGAAAGGGAAGGACTTTATTCCATTTTAAAGGAGAGACACCCATCTAAAAAATATGACTAGAGTCATGTTTTCAAATTTCCTGATAACAACCATAGTAGAGAGAGAGGAAAAAATGAGTACTTTGTGTTGAGCTGCTGAATCAAATAGAGGTAGTCGGAACTGGATTTGAATTCTGGTTCTGTCATTTACTAATTAGCTTATGCAAGCTAATAATACCAAAGTTTAGCTTTTTCATCTGTTAGATTGCTGAAATAATTATTCTTTCATATGGTGGCGGTTGTATTAAATGAGATATTATATTCAAAGCACATTAACATTTTAGCCCCCCCAAAATTTTAGTCCTGCTGCCTTTATAACTAACTGTGCAAATGATTCAATTTTCCATACCAGTAGAGATGAAAACGAATGTGGGTAACATAAGACTGTGCTGAGCTTTTGCAGCTCTGCTTATTCTAGATTCTGGGTTACTGATCAAGTCTGGCAGTTATTTCTAAAGCATATTTATTTTTGCAGTATTGTTTTAACCACTCTTTGATGCTTTTTCTACTAGTATAGTCCCTAATATAACTACTGATTTCATCATAAAAATAATCATACCTCTGTGTCAGGATGTACTTAGTTGCAAATGACAGAATACACAAGGGCACATATACACACGCGAGGGCACACACATACACACACACATTCAAACACCAGCTTAAACAATAGTGAAACGTGTTATCTTATGTAGCAGGAGGCCTCTAGGTAGGGTAGGCTGCAGGGTTTGTTGATTCAGCAGCTCAGCACATGGTACTCATTTTTGTTTCTTTCTCTGCACTATGGCTGTTGTGAGCAAATTTGAAAACAGGACTCCTTGTTCACATTTAGTGAATTGAGCCCCTTCTACATGGAATTTGGCTCTTGCCTTTCATCTTATTGCACTGTCTTAATATATATGTTTAGTGGTGAATAATAAGCCTCTTGCTGGTTGGCTTAATCTAATCAGAATATACCCTTGGATTTATATGCTGCATGGAGGGGGAGTTCTTCTGGAATGACAACAAAACAGAGGCACACTGGGTAGGCAGCCAAGAGAATCCACTAAATCTCCAGAGATTGTCTTCCACCTGGATCATTTAGATGTAGCTCATGGAGACAGGCCTATGAAAAGGACTAGGGAATTTTTGCATAGCCATTCAGTTCTAAGATTTTTCAATATTGGGTATTTTAAAATGTATCATAAATGCACATTGGAAAATTAAATGTGAATTGATTAATGGCAAATGCAATTCTTTCTTTTGTCATAGGGACCAGTTTATAGCCATGAGAGAGAAAAAGGAACATGCACAAGCTGTGTTTGATCATCTCATAAATGAGAAAAAAGCCTGTGAAGAGAGAATCTATGAGGAAGAACAGAGACACAGAACACTCTTTACCATGAGGCAAAGAACTCTATCAAATGTTAAGGTGAGTATTATTTTTGGACTGTTTTAGAATGAAGGAAATATAGTGATAGTCAAATTAACAGCTAGTTTGAGGCACTCATTTTTCATACTGAAGTAGCAAAGATGTTTAGATTTTTTAAATAAATATGTTAGCGTAATAAACATGCAACGTTTTCTTTTTTTTTAATTTCCTATAAGTAATTATATTCATACAGCATATGAATGCTGTATGCATTCTTTTCAGTGCATTTTATGTGCACTCTCACTTTTCACTGTACTTTTATTTCAAAGTCTACTGATGGCAGGTTATTCAGAGCCATTTTTATATTTTTAACAGGAAATGTGAAAATAGTTTTGTTTCTGAATAAACATTATTTGAATGTTTACCAGCCACTTCTTTTTAAAAAATGAGGATATTTTATACTTGCATATGTTTTAATTGAACAGTAACTAGTCAGAAACAAGGAGATCATATGGTAAAGTGTGTCTTTTTAGATCTGAAGTTTTATTAAGTTTTATAAAGCTATACATATTAAATTTTTGATATATGACTAAATCATATACATTTAGCTAAGTGATTCACATCCCATTTTACATTTCATAAGAGTTTTTGTTACATTTAATTGACATAATAAATACCATGGTTTTTGAAAATATATTTTTAAATATTACTATTACTTGAGATGCAACAGAAATTACTTCTCAAAAATAAGCAACCCCTAGGAATGATGGAAACAAATTAGCAAGAAAGTTACAGAAAGTATAAAATTAATTCAAAATACTTCAGAATGTTGTTTTGATATGAAATTTAAAATTCTAAAGAGTATGGCATAGAAAACAAACTTGGTTACCAAAGGGGAAAGGGGGGGGAGATAAATTAGGAGTTTGAGATTAACATATACACACTACTATTAACATAGATAACCAACAAGGACCTACTGTATAGCACAGGGAACTATACCCAATATTTTGTAATAACCTGTAAGGAAAAAGAATCTGAAAAAATATATATACATACATAGATATATATACATATATCTGAATCACTTTGCTATACACCTGAAACTAACAACATTGTAGATCAGCTATACTTCAATTAAAAAATTAAAATAAAGTAAAAATAATAAAAAAATAAACAACTCTACTGCATTTTATTAAAACTATTTCCTGCAAAACTTTAAAAATTATATGTATTATCATAATATACTTTTATCAGATATTTTTGATCCTGATATTTATATATTCAGTTATGATATGTATTCAATAAATTCAATTCCCTTTTTTCCCTTTAACATTTCAAAGACATTGATAATACATTTTCAAAAAGATTATTTGGAACAAATATACATCAAATAGACATGTATGTGAGTGAATGATCATACCATCTATAATGCTATTGCTGTGATCCCTCCTATAAGAAAATTATTAATAAAAGAACAATACTTTTATTAATAATAGTGCCAAGTAACATTTTTCCCTGTTAAATGTGGCTTTTACATAGAAAAATGTATGTTGGGTTTTTGTGGTTTTTGTCTTAAAAATATGAAATTAACTGGTGCCATCTAGTGGCAACAAATGTTGCCTCCTCTTGGAGGAGTTCCTGGAGGTTTGATGGACTGGGGAAGCTTAAAGTCAAATGCAGCTCTCAAAACAAGAAGCTTTAAGTTACTTACTGAGTTAAGCATCATTCCCCACCTCACATTTTATCACAGCAGTGGAATTATTTGTTTGAACTCTACCACATTTTCCAATTGTACTGGTGCTGAGGACACAGTGGGATTTCAGGAATCATTTACTGAGTGGCATTTCAACACTTTAATGGAACCATAATAATTAGTGAAATGACAAAATATGGTCATCAGGAGAGAGATGAAGGGAAAAAATCCTGTATAACTAGCCTCTCAGTAATTGAGAGCTGTATTTCTTTTCATCCCGAAGCTGTCTCTGCTTTCCCACCCCAAAGTGTACCTACACCCAGCCATTCGAACACATCACATAGTCTCGGGTTTTTTTCTTAGCACCAATCTCTATCTGAACTTGCTTTGTTCATTCGTTTTTACTTCTTTGCTGTCTGACTAATCCTGCTGTAATAATGTAATCTTTATGAGGACAGGAAATTTTCTGCCACATTCCTCTCGGTATCCTAAAAGCTCAGAACTGTGCCTGGCACAGGGAGGGTCTCAATAAAAATTCATTCAATGACTGAATGAATGATTAAATGGATGAATGTATGCTTTTTTGGGTGTAATTTTTCTGTCCACATGCATGATAGTGGCTAAAAGCAGTAGCATTTCAGAGATTCTTTCCATACTGCATCAGACTGATACTTTAGCAAATATTCGTGCTGTACGCAAAAGCTGAATCTCTCTCTCTCTCTCTCATCCTCTGTCCTTGATAATAACATAAGAAATTTGCCATCTATTCTCTTCTGTCTAGGTGAAAATGGGTACATTGTCTGTTGCTTTCCTACAATTAAGGATTCTGCTAAATATCTCAATAATGCTTTTGAAATAACCTTTTAATTTATATGAAATTGTCTTGGATAGGTCTTTGTTGTGCATTCACCTTATATGATCAGCAGAGTAGAGATAGAACATGAAAAGTTTAGAGATTGATATAGCTCATCATTAGTGACACTGTCTATGATTATGATCAGTTCTTGATGTGAAAGAGTGGAAAGACAATGAAATTCATCATGGAAAACCTATTCTCATCCCTGTTTAGAAATTGGATGAGATAAAAAATTGTAAGTATGTATATAATGTAAAGCATCCCCAGAAAGAAACAAGGATTATTAGGCATCATTATAAATGTGGTGTTATTAATCTGGGTTGTCCCTGCTGGACAAAAGAATTGATCACAATTATGGATCATCTAAAGAAATTGCTTATTAAAAAACTTTATAAAAGCCACAATGGAATTAATTGAGGATGCGAGAAAACACACCATAGAATTAGAAATACGAACAGCTAATAAAATACTTTAAGAAAAATATACATAAACGTCAGAGAGTAGACAGTGTGGTGCTAGAGTTAAATTCAGTCTTTTTCAATAAGCAGTTCCATATGAGATATCTTTAAATGATAGATTTCTTGAATGTCATTCAGTTTTTTCTAATTGCCTATAATTTGCAAATGCAAATTGCTTAAGATTAAAATTTCTGTATTGCATGTTCATTAGAGTACTATGACTCTAGCTACTAATCTCCCTCTTTGCTTCTGGGAAGGTCCAAACAAAACTGAAGTTTAAAGCATTTTAATCTATCATGAGCCATCCTCAGAAGTCCCACTTGCCTTTTCTACATCAGTGCCTTTCTCTAGTGTTCTTTCTGTAGTCTTGCTCTCCTCCCTATAACTTAGGGTATGATATGAGAGGGGTACAGTGAACTACTGATACAGTGAATCTGTGGCAGACACAAGCAATTTCCAGATTGAGATCTAGCAGAGACAGTCTCCCAGTACTTTGTATTGTTTATTAGTTTTTATTTTGCTTCATATTTCCCACTCTCAGGAATTACCTCTTCCCTTGTCTATTGCTATTTCAAGTTTGGCTATTGAATCATTTCTTGACTCTTTCATGTGATAAATTCTTAGCTTAATATAGAGGCAGTGATTCACTAATTTATTGGACAGCCAGATACAGACATAGTAAAAATCAGAAACATTTAATCTGAGATCATTTTAAAGATTACACAATTTAAAAACTTATTCTCCTATTGGCCACTCATCATTTCTTCATTCACGTGACTAGTTTATAAGTACTGCTGTTTTGGGGGCACTTAATATTGGATGACCAAAACCCTAGCCTCAATTTAAAAATGTAATCAGCATGAAAATGGAAGATGTGAAAAACAGACTTGAATATAGTGACAACATTCAAATTACAAGCAATAAATTGTGTTCCTGGCTCACTGACTTGCTATATTAGGTATTATTATAAATAAAAAACATGTATTCTTTGTTCTTAATAGTGGGAAATGAATGCATTTTCATTGGAAACATTTAGAAGACTGACCAATGAATCTCCTAGGCAAGAATAGTTTGCCTTGATGATTTTCTTACCACCAGAAGATTTTCATATAGCATGAAATTTTTAAAACTTAAGAATGTATTTTGCATAATTAATAACTCTTTTAAAAATAATTCTGATAGGATTAAACATTAATTATTCACATGCAGTAACGTTCATTAGGTTCATCGTATTGCTTTTTTAAAGCAACTTGTTCAAATCTACAGCTCTTTGAGGAATGAACATTTTGATTTGAGGACTGGTAGCAAAACAGTACTAATTTTGTCTCTGGGACCCTTCAGGTTTTTGCACAAACCCACCCAGTCCTGCAATGATCATAAGGAGTTAGAAATCAAGAGAGGGTAACACTAGAATATAAAGAAAAATGTAGCATGGATATGAGTCATTCCCAAATAAAAATTTAATATATTTTGAATGTTTGCTTAGAGCATGATTCATTAAACAAGGAAGAAACTTCCCTTCTTTCTACATCTCTCTCTAACATCATGTTACGTCTTACAGATATTTTCATGAATTACTGCTAATACTATGGGTTAAAGCACTATATATAAAGTTTAAATAGAATTTTTATTGTTTGAACTGGCAATCAACTATGTTTTCAGCTTTTTTTCCCCAACTATCTAGAGGCATCTATTACAACTACTTGGTTATAGTCCATTTCAGTTTTTCTGTATATTGGTATTTTTTTCTACATAATTGTGATAATACTCTATGATCACACTTTGGAATTATGATTTTTCCAAGTAACATTAATTTCCTAGTGTGTCTGCCACTTTTGAAATACCTTCTCCTACTGCAGTGTAATATCATAAATATGTGATTTTCTCTTTTGATCAATTAAAGTAAGTATGTTTCCAAATATCAAATTTCATTGTTAAGTATACCTTACTTGATAATGCTTTATTAAAACTGTAATGCATTACTGGATTCAATTTCCAGTCATTTAATGGTGAACATCTATTGGTCTACAGTTCTTCTGTTTTGTACTTCATTCAAGATATTGGTATCAGAAATTTCTTGGAGTTTTAAAAATGAAATAATAAGCTTTTGTTCTTTTTTTCTATGCTAAAGAGCATGAGGCATTTCAGTTCGTTGAAAGTTTGAGAAATTCTCCCATGGTACTATTAAGATATGTGAAAAGTCAGAGATTTTACCTTACTTACAAGCTAACAAGTTAGCTGCCACTGCTTTACAAGAGCGGACAGAAGACTTGAAACTCCTGAGTGAGAGACAGAGGACTATTACTCAGTACACATGGCTGTGTGAGCTTCATGTTTGTAGGTTCCCCTTGGCTCCAAGTGTCATGGGAGTAACGTGAACGTGGTCCAGGCAGATGCTCCATACACAGGGGGTTTTTATCACAGCTAAAGAACCTGGAATGTAGAAAAACCCCAATTTTATAAGTTATCTAGCAAACTTGCCCAGCCTTTGCCCCAGAGGAAGGCATTACATTGTCTATGCAGTAAATTTTGAAAAGATAGTTCCAGATAAAAGCTGTCACAGAAATGTATAAACATCATAGTGAATTGCCTCCCAAAAGATGTTATCTGAGCTTGGTTCTTTTGTGAAGAAAAACATTTCAAAACTTATTCTATATCTTCTTTGGTTTTTACATAATTAATATTTTCTAGTTTTTGTGTCAGTATTTTAAATTTATTTTTTCTAGAAAAGGTCATTTTAATGAGATTTTCAAATTTATCATTAAGTTGTATGAAATAGCAATAGTTTCATCTTTTCTGCTTCTCTAGTTATAATTTTCTCATGTATTAGCCTCTTATTTTTCCTTTTCCTTGATTAGTCTTAATTTTTTGCCTTCTGGTTGTTTTTTCCACAAACTCCAAATTTTCATTTATTTATAAAGATACATTATTTTTGTTTTTAATTCATTAATTTCAGCTTTTTTCTTTATCATTCCATTTGATTGATTTTCATAATTTTATTTTCTATTTCTGTTTCTATTTTTTAGCAACTTGAGTTGAATACTTTTTTGTTTTTCACTCATAATATTCATGTATTCTCTGAATACAACTTTAATATGTAGCATTCTCATTTAATGTTTTTACTTGCACATTGACTTAGTCACAAAGTAGGAAATTTAACTTCCTTGAGACTTTTTGAGGGGGGAAAAAAAGGCAATAAATAAATAAAATAATTATTTATAAGATTTTTTTATTTCCACAGGTTGGGAGCAGAGGGTAGTGGGTATTGTTTAAATTTATGTTAAGGAGGGATGCCAGCAAGATAGTGTAATAGGAATTTTCTACTGTCTTTCCCCAAAGAAACCAATTTTGACAGTCACTAATGGGCAAGAGTACCTTTGTAGAAGTCCAGAGTCCAGGGGAGCATTTCTGGCACAACATCGAGCAAAAAATTCTGAGATAGGGTGAATTGGACAGGGTAAAGGACGAGTTTCATTTTGCATATGTCACCTCTCCCCCAAGGTGGCATAGCTCAGTCAGTGCCGAAGGAGACCCCTTTAGCCTGCAACTTCTGAGATTGCTCTCACTGGGGGAAAGTGAGGGCATATTAGTGAGTGCTTAGCTTCCCCAATGTGCTTAACTTCTTGGCTGTAGGATGCAGCCAAGAGGCCCACTTCTTTCTCACCCCGTCCAGAATACTGATGTGAGCAGCATGACTGAGGTGCAGGGAGAGACAGGTACACAACAGGCAATGCTTGTAACACATCGCAGGGACATGTATCCAACTATATAGATTCCATCATGGATCCTGCCCATTAGACCTGGGGATACTTTACCAGTGGACACTTCCTACTGGTCCATGGGCATCCCTAATGCTGTGAGCACCTCACTCACAGACACTTCCCCCATGGGCAGTAAATGTGAACCTTTGCAGATGGCTATTGAGCATGCACAGAAAGCCAGCCCAACTCCGTGGGATTGAGAGAAAGCACACAAACTTGAGTATTTAGCATTGCCTAGGAAAAGCAAATAGGAAGCTGTCAGCACTCAGCTGGCTTTGCAGACTTAAAAGAAGGCATACAATCTTAAGAATTCCAGTACTCACTGCATACACATGAAGTGGGCTCAGGGCTGAACATGCAAACAGGAGACCCCAATCCATGCCTTTCAGATGCACTCAAAGAAGATAAAAGAATTCCACTCCAAGAGGAAACAAGAAGTGTGGAGCAGATATATCCATAGAAAAGGTCTGAGAAAGTCACGGCATCCTTTGCTGGGCTAACAAATGAAGTTATCTCTCTCCCTAAGCAAGTCAGTAAAGACTAGAAGAGGTGACTATTTTTTCAAATGTAAACAGAGCAACAAAAGCCTTCAAGGAACATTAAAAATTAAGGAAATATGACACTAGTAAAGGAACACAATAATTTTCCAGTAACCTACCCCAAAGAAATGGAGATTTACAATTTGCCTGAAACAGAATTTAATACAGTTGTTTTGAATAGGATCAGTGAGCTACAAGAAAGCACAGAAGGACAGTCCAATGAAATCAGGCAAATAATGCACAAATGAAATGAGAAGTTTAACAGAGATATCAATTGTAAGAAAAAAAGATAGATAATCTGAAACTGAAGAATACAGTGAGTGAAAAAAAAGCAACAGAGCATCAGCAGCAGACTTGATTAAGCAAAAGAAAGAATCTGTGAAGTAGAAGACAGGTCATTTGAAATTATTCAGTCAGAAAGGAGCAAAGAAAAAGAATGACAGAGAATAAAGAAAGCTTAAGAAGCTTGAAAGAAGCTTGAAATATGAGGTACCATCAAGAGAAACAATCTATGCATTATTGGAGTCCGGCAGGAAAGGGAGAAAGGGGCAGAAAGTTTATTAAAAGAAAGGATAAAGAACAAGACCCAATTATATGCTGTCTACAAGAGATTCATTTCACATTTGAACACACACAGACTGAATGGGAAGAGAATTTAAAAAAAAATATTCCATACAAATGTAAACCAAAGAGCAGGGGTAGCTCTACTTGTATAAGACCAAGTAGACTTTAAGTAAAAATGTAACAAGAGTTTTACTTACCTGTAAACAGGTCATTACATAATAATAAAGGGGGCAATTCATCAAAGGGATATAACAATTGTAAATATATATATGCATCTAATATCAAAGCACCTAAATATATTGAGCAAATATACTAACAGACATAAAGGGAGAAATAGACAACAATACAGTGATACTAGGGGACTTTAATACCTCACTTTCAACAGTGGATAAATTATTTAGACAAAAAAATCAATAATGAAACATTAGACTTGAACTACACTTTAGGCCAAAACAGACATGTATAGAACATTACATCAAACAGCAACAGATGACACAGTCTTCTTAAGCAAACACAGCACATACTCTGGAATAGATCATAAATTAGGTCATAAAACAAGTCATAACACATTTTAAAAGGCTGAAATTATACCAAGTATCTTTTCCAAACACAGTTGTATGAAGCTGGAAATTAACAAGAGGAAACTAGAAAATTCACAAATATGTAGAACTTAACATACTCCAAACCAAAGTCAAAGAATAAATCAAATGGGAAATAAAAAATATCTTGAAACAAAAATGGAAACATAATATACCAAATTTATGGGATGCAGTAAAAGCAGTCTTAAGTGGGAAGTTTATAGTAGTAAATGTCTACAAGGTAAAAGAAAGATCTTTCAACCAGCCTAACTCCATACTTCAAGGGACCAGAAAAAGAAGAACAAACTGAACCCAAAATTAGCAGAAGGAAGAAAATAACAGACATAATAGCAGAAGTAAATGAAATAGAGGCTAGAAAACAATAGAAAACATCAATGACACTAAAAACTTTTTTTTTAAAAGATAAACAAGAGTTTAGTTAGACTAAGAAAAAATAAAAAATAAAAGGAACGATTACAACTGATACCACAGAAATACAAAGAATTATAAGAGATTACTGTGAAATATTATGTGTCAACAAATTGGATAACCTTGAAGAATGAATACATTTCTAGAAATATATAACCTACCAAGACTGAACTGTGAAGAAATAGGAAATCTGAACAGATCGATTACTAGTAAGGAGATTGAAGTAATAATCAAAACCTCCCCAACAAAGAAAACCCCAGGATCTTTACTGGTGAGTCCAACCAAACATTTCAGAATTAATACCAATGCTTCTCAAACTTTTCAAAAAAAATTGAAGAAGAGGGAACACTTCCAAACTCATTTCATGAAGCCAGCATTACCCTGATACCAAAGCCAGACAAGGACACTACAAGAAAAAAACCTACAGGCCAATATCCTTAGTAAACACGTGTGCAAAAATCCTCAACAAAATGCTAGCAAACCCAATTTAACAGCACATTAAAAGGACCAAACACATAACCAAGTCATATTTATCCCTGGGATGCAAGGCTAGTTCAACATACACAGATCAATAAATGAATAAATGCAATACAACACATTAACAGAATGAAGGGTAAATATTATATAATAATCTCAACAGATGTAGAAAAAGCATTTGACAAAATTCAACATCCATTCATAATTTTTAAAAACCAGTTAAGTGTAGAAGGAATGTACCTCAACATAGTAAAAGCTGACAGGCCCACAGCTAACATCATTCTTCATCATCTAAAGCTTTCAGCTTTTCCTCTAAGGTCAAGAAGAAGGCAAGGATGTTCACATCACTTCTGTTCAACACAGTACTGGAAGCCCTAGCCAGAGCAATTATGAAGGGAAAAGAAAAATCATCCAACCAGGAAAGGAAGAAATAAAATAGTCTCTGATAGCCACATAGAAAAGAATGAAACTGGACCCCTATTTTACACCACTCAAAAAAATTAACTTGAAATGAATTAAAGTCCTAAATATGAGACTTGAAGCTATAAAACTCCTGGAAAATAAACATAGGAAAAAAATCTCCTTGACACTATTCTTGGGAACAATTTTTTTGCATATAATACCATAAGCATATGAAACAAATGCAAAAGTTAAAAAGTAGGACTGCATCAAACTAAAAAGCTTCTGCACAGCAAATAATCAATACATTGAAAAGGCAGCCTACCAAATGGGAGAAAATATTTGCAAACCATATATCTGATAAGGGGTTAATAGCCAAAATATAAGTAACTCATACAACTCAGTAACAAAATAACAGAAATAATCCAGTTAACAATGGGTGGAGGCTGAGGCAAGATTAAAGGGACCAGAGAAGCTCATCAAGATGAGGAGATCAACCACCTGAGAGGAGATTAAAGGAGTGCAGGCCCCCCCCACACACCCTAATCTTGTCAGAGACCCCACCCTTGAACGATTGTTAGAAAACCCTCATCAGATCCTCTGGGGGTGGCACACACAGTTTTTCGGGGCAGGAGCCCGCTGTGTTCCCCTTGCCTGGCACAGTAATAAAGCTGTCCTTTTCTACTTCACACCCCCTCAAAATGGTGGAGGACCTGAAAAGACATTTTTCCAAAGAATACATACAAATGGCCAGTAGATAAATGAAAAGGTAAAAGTATTCAACATCACTAATCAGGGCAATGCAAATCAAAACCACACTGGGATATCACCTCACATCTGTCAGAATGGCTTTTATCAAAAATGCAAGAAATAAGTTTTGGCCAGGTCGTAGAAAAAAGGGAACCGTTGTACACTGTTGGTGGTTGTCTAAATTGGCATAGCCATTATTGGAAACAGCATGGAGATTCCTCAGAAAATTAAAAGTAGAAATATACAGAAATCCCACTTCTCTGTATATATTAGAAGGAAACAAAATTAGTATTTTGAAGAGATATCTGCACTCCCATATTCATGGTAGCATTATTATTTCCTCAACAGTAACCAAGTTGAGGAAACAGCCTAAGTGTCTGTTAATGGATGAATGGATAAAGAAAATTTGAGAAGTAAATGAGAAAGAAGGAAATCTTGCCATTTGCAACAAGGTGGATAAGCTTAGAGGACACTCTGCTAAGTGAAATAAGCCAGACAGAGAAAGTTAAATACTATATGATCTTACTATTTGTGGGATATTAAAAAATAGAAAAGTTGAACTCATAGGAACAGAGTACAGTAGAATGATGGTTAGCAGAGTTAAGGGGGTGGGTGAAATGGGGGGAGATGCTAGTCAAAGGATACAAGCCTTCAGTTATAAGATCAATAAGTTCTGAGGATCTAATGTATAGAATGGTGACTATAATTACCACTCTATACTTGGATTTTATTGGCACAGTAGATCTTAAGAATTCTTATCATACACACACAAAAAAAGATAGCTATGAGGTGATTGATGTGTTAGTTAACCTGATTGTAGTAATCGTTTCACAATATACCTATATCAGATCATAACATTGTACATTTTAAATGTATATAATTTTATCAATTATACTTCAGTAAAGCAAGAAAAAAATAAATTTCTGTTAAATAGTTTTTGTTTAATTTGTACGGGGTTATCAAATATGATCAATGCAGCTTTTGCTCCATAGATAATGTGTGAGCAAATAAATGAATGAAATGTTCAGTTCAACCTAATTATACTTTTCATGACATAAAAGTTCCTATATTTCAGTGTACTTGAATGTTGCAGTCTATTGGTAGTATGTTGAAATTTTCTACATGAATTAATTTGTGGGTTTTACTTTATATATTTGTATATATAGAAGGTCAAAGTATACAAGCCTTCAGTTATAAGATCAATAAGTTCTGAGGATCTAATGTATAGAATAGCTGTTAAATGATCAGTTTGGTCATAATATTTTGTTTACATAATCATAATTCTCTCCTGTGTATTATTCTAAAGTTAATATTATCAATCCCTGCTCTTCTTGTTAGACTAATCTAATTTTGCATTTTATTATCAACTATTATGGCTTATTTTTTAGATGTGCATTTGTAACCTTTATAGAGCAATATTTAGGATGATTTTCCTTTTTCAGTCTATTCAGATTTAGTAATTTAATTAATTTATATGATAGTTTTATTGATTCTTGCTTCTATCATCTTGCTTAATGCTTTCCATGTTGACACTGCCTTTCTACTTTTGTCATTATTACTTTTTTGGTATATTGATGGTTGTGGTTTGATTTTATTGCCTTTAATAATATAATATGGAGACATTCTACTTTTAATTATATTACTGTTTCAAATTTCCATCTAAATGCGTTCTTATATGACTAATGCAGGTAAACAATGAGAGATAAAACTGAGAATGTAGGTGTGGGATATATCACAAAGACCCAGTTGAAAAGTTTACACTTAATTTGTAAAGCAGTGAGAGACGTGAAGAATTTTCATGGAGTGCAGTGTGCTCAGAGATAGGCTGTAGCAAGACCAATTCAACAGCATTTTGTAGGATGACATGACATGAAATGAAATGAAAGCACAAGTTGCAGATATTTGTTACCAAAAAAGTGTGTTTGTCATCAGGGAAGTGATGAGACACTGATAGAACCGGAAGACTGATGTCAAAATGGGTGTGATATGCAAATAAAAGAACCAGAATTTATAGGAGGTGGTACAATATTGGTTGACTTGAAAAAAATATGGTAACATTTATGGTAAAAAGAACTTTTGATGATTGGCTTGCTGAGAAGATGATCTGTTTTGGACAAGTAGAGACTATGTAAGTGGAAACTGGGGAAGGAGTTGAAATGGAGAAGATTGGTGAGTCAGCTCCTGTGTTGATGATTAAAGACATGGGAGCTTATGAAAACTTTGAAGAGAAGTGTTAGAGAGTATCTGAAGATAGAACCTGGGTGAGCAGGTTGTTTCCTTCTTTCTCATTGCTGTCTGCGGCTCTGAAGGCCAACTAGAGCCCACTCCTCAGAAGTTTGTATCCCATGCTCACAGAGCCTGTCTTCCAGCCCAAAGACACTAGCCTCAGTCAAGAGTCTGAATTTCACCTCCACAGGGATCAACAGTGCCAAACATTGCCAAAGTGTTGAGTCACACGTTCTTAATTTGGCCATTAGGAGAGCATCAGTGGTAGAAAGAGTGGTATCAGTAGATTGATAAGGCCAGAAGATTAAATATAAAGGTGAAAGTAGCCAGAATACTGAAAGAAATTAGAGAAGTCAGCTTTAGAATACTCTTTCAAGAGCTTTGGTAATAAAGGAACTTATGTATTTCTATTTATTTGTTGGCAAATTTCAGATCCCAGGTAAGTTTTCCAGCAAAGGGGAAAGAGACAAGATTGAAGGAGAGATTGTATTATATGTCATATAATGCATTTTTGCTTAAATATTTGGTTCCCATTCCAATTTGTGATGCATTTGAGGAAGAGAATGATGCCTCACTCATGTGAGTACTTCCAGAGTCCATCACAATGTCTAGGACAGAATAAGAATTCAGTATTTGCTGAATTGAAGTCCAAATGAAGTGATGTGACTCCTAAAAGAATCAGTGAAAGAGTGAGATTTGTATTTCAGTTTACTTTGGCAAGAACAGAGAATATTGCTATTCATTCATTCATCCATCCATTTATTTATTCATTTTGAAGTCATGTCTTGAGAGTCAGAATCTGGGTGAGATTCTGAACATGGTAAATATAGAGCAACACCTGCTCTCATTTAGCTTCACTGAGCAGTGGTGAAGAAATAGGTACAAGTAAGTTAAAATAAGGTGCAACAACTGCTTTTCTTGAATTAAGCACAGAATTCTCTGGAACCCACGAAGAAGACCTTGAAGGAAATCTGAGAAAGCTTGCTATGATAATAGCAGAAGTAAGTCTTGGAGGGTGGGAGCAAGTTAGCCAAGGAAAGAATACTTGAAGTAGTGAAAACAATAGGAGGAAAGGCATATCAGCATCAAAAATGGGCAGACATTTAGGGAATTTGAGGTAGTGTATTTATGTTTGGTAAATAATTGATCAAAGAGTAACAAAGCTACCATAGCACCTGAGGAAAATCCCACTAAAATTAGCAGAGACTTCCACTGGTCTGTTGTGGCACATCATTATGGGGCTAATGGGCCACAGGTGGACTGAGACATTGATTCCCATCAGCAGTTAGAGTTGGGAAGGGCCTGAAGTGGCTGAGACTAGGCTCTGAAGACTCTGTCATCAAAGAGCCTTGTCCCAGTGTGGTGAGGTGAATATTGCTTTTTCTTTGTATTCCATGACATATATCAGTGGTTGGCAATCATTGATCACATGTAATCAGTTGGAGAGGAATGAAGGATTTGGATACAGTGGTACCAACTAAGAATTCATTGGTGAAGTGATATGGTTCTAGCAAGACGAAAAGGTGAATTTCCGATTTGTTTTTTAGGTTAATATAGAGAGAACTTGATGGTTATTTGGCCAGATAGTGAGAAAAATTATCCAAATATATATCAAGTTTTTGACTAACAACAGAATGGTTAGTGGTACCAACATCTTTTAAAAAAATATAGAGTATGGACTGAAGAATAGGTTTGAAACTGGATTCAATCAAGTTTGAGATACATTTGGAGGAGCTACTTGGAGTCCAGTGCCCAAGTGCATGTAAGAATCTGGAACCGAAGGAACAAGAGTTTCATTGGCGATATTATTGTGAAAACTATAAGCATATATATTGCATCAGAAACTTCAGGAAATCTTTAATAATACAGGGAAGATTGAGAAGAAAATGAATCTTGAATCTTGGGTTGAGTGATTTTGGATATGGAAAAGGTAGCAAGAATAGAGGAAGCAAAAGGCTCAGAGACTGTAGTCAGAAAAGAAAGTATCAGAGTTTAAAACTCCAGCCATGGTACCATTCTACATGAGGCAAAGTCAGAAGGGTGTCCATGGGTATGAATTTTTAATGGGATATGGAATTGAAGTTAACTAGATTTGAGTAAGTCCATAAACTCTAAGATTAAAATGTTGGATAGGTCATCCAGATAGATATCAATGTAAAACAGAATGATGGGAGAACAAGGGATAGACAGAAGAGAAGGTTGAGTCCCATGGGCCAGAGTCTTCTCTTAGTGTGGGAAAATGACCAGCAAATCATTAAATGACAGTGAAATAGGGTTAGAGAAGGTAGAGGATTATATTCTTTACTCAATGTAAAATTGAAAACAAGGAGTATTTTCACATAAGCATGGAGGAATAATGGTGTGGAAGTAATAATGGAGAGCTAGAATTATTCTAACTGAAACTAGACCCTCTAGTATGTGGGGCCTTGAGAAATTAACATTCTTTCATTCAGACCCAGATTTAGTTAATGTGAACACTTGTTTCCAGAATTGTGTAATGAGAATGAAATGTGACAGGAACTTGTGTGACAATGAATAGTACTTCCAAAGTTCACATTGGAAACGTTTAGACTGGAATAATGGTTTAGTTCAGTAGTCGGTAAATATTGAGTTCCTACTACATAAAATACACTATTTTGGAGTCTGAGGATTATTCAAATAAAGCACAGATCTTAACTCTGAGAAGCATACCAACCTCATAAAGGAGAGAGAATCACGGCAGCATTTTAATAGGTTTTGTTAACCAGAGGCAGAATCAAATGAAGAGAGTCTTAATATACAACTTCTAAATATTGGCAACTTTCCTCTACTTATCAAAAAATGTTTCAAAAACAGAAAGTGAATTACTGAGAGCACCAAGACTTTATATGGTTTTGCTTCACCTATACCATTAATAAAGGCATCAACAAAATTACATTGTATTTTATGTTATTATAAATACATACTTATATATCAGAATCTGTAATCAAAAATTTTAAAAAGATATCACTTATAAAATAGCTAAGCAGTGCTGAATAGCATAACATAGTATTACTTTTATTTTGGTTATACATATAATTAAAAGAACCTCCAATTGTCCTGTCCATCTTCTTTTAAATTTTATGGATTTTAGTTGAGTTGTTACCTTCAGGAAGTTCACCTCATCCTGATTTCAGAAAAAAAAAATGAATTTAATGTTGCATAAATGAGATATCTACAGTATTATAATGGTCATAAGCATAGATCTTATCCTAAAGTGCTCCAGCACAGCCAGGAAACTGTTTTCATTTACTAAGAGTAGATTGCTTTGGGTTGTATAGTCACTGTTTGCAGATGACATGATACTATACATAGAAAATCTTAAAAATGCCACCAGAAAACTACTAGAACTAACCAATGAATTTGGTAAGGTTGCAGGATACAAAATTAATGCACAGAAATCTTTTGCATTCCTATACACTTACAACAAAAGATCAGAAAGAGAAATTAAAGAAGCAATCTCATTTAACATCGCAGCAAAAACAATAAAATACCTAGGAATAAACCTACCTAAGGAGGCTAAAGACCTGTACTCAGAAAACTATAAGACACTGATGAAAGAAATCAAAGATGGCATAAACAGAGGGAGAGGCATACCATGCTCCCGGATTGGAAGAATCAATATTGTGAAAATGACTATACTACCCAGAAAAAGTTTTATTTTTCAAATTTCCTCCTTGCAGTTGGGGAACTTAAACTTAGAGACAGTAAACCAAACTTTCCCATAGTCCCTCAGCTTTTAATTTGCACATCTGGGATTAAAATGGGTGCCCTTTCTGGTACCCCTCCCCAAGTACATTGAAAGCCCTCAGTAAATAGTAAAGCAGTTAGGATATCATTACTGCTTGTCACCAGTCCTGGTGGCCTTACAGTGGCCATTGTTCTTTGGGTACTAGGATCAGTCAAGGTAAATGAAAGCACAATTGGGTTTACAGTAACTTGATAATTAAGTGTCCTTCTGAAGTTAAAAAGTAGGCAGAATACTAGCAATGTATCAAGGCTTTCTAAAATGTCCATTAGTAAATGAGGCTTATGGTCACCAGGAACTCTTTACTCAGACATACAGAACAAGAGTCTCTTCCAATTTCAGCTCATTCTTGTTGCAACGCCATACCCACCATCTGTGTGATGGGAGACAGGCAGGTTGTGTATATTGGGGAGGGGATATTATGAGGAGTGATGAGGTAAGTAAATATAGTACCATAGTTGGCACTTCTAACGTTTGTATGCTTGGCTTGTGACATCTTGGCACGTGGTGGCATTTACCTTTAATTCCAGGAGTTAGGAAAAAAACTGCACAGTCAGAGGGCACAGTCCCCACAGACTGCCCTCTCTTCATACATCAGCCACAAGTTTGAGGGTCCTCAGGACCACTCTTACTTCAAACCAGCTGGCTACAAATTCAGGGGGTCCCCACAACCACCAGCAGGTTCAGTGATTTGCTAGAAGCTCACGGAATTCAGGAAAGCTCTTGTCTTAGTTCCTCCATGCTGCTATAACAAAATGCCACAGACTGAGTAGCTTTCTAAAGAACAGAAATTTATTTCTCACAGTTCTGGAGGCTGGAAGTCCAAGATCAAGGTGAGACCTCTCGTCCGAGTCCCAGACTTCTCGTTTTTAACTTCACCTGGTAGGAAGGGACTCGGGGTCTCCCTGGAGCCTCTTTTTAGAAAGCACTAATCCCATTCCTGAGGATCTCACCCTCATGACTTAAGCTCCTCCCAAACGCCCCACATGGCCCACCAAGCAAATAGTTTTCTCCACCTGATGAAGGTAACACTTTGAATTCAAAACCTTTCCTTAATGCAATCATATGAATAGATTTGGCCCAATCCAACCTTATTTTCTTACATTCTGATCAAACACCTTTAGAATACATTCACATATATATATATTTCATATATATAATATACATATATATGAATGTATATTATATATATGTATTCCCCAGACTTTTGTTCATGCAAATTGGTAAAAATCTTGCAATTCTTTTGATGTATGTGGTACATACAGGTCACAAGGTCACACTTTGTTTCTGACCCCTGAGCCATCCCAGAACTTGCGTCTGGTTGTAAGTCTAGAAGCAATGAGGTGTGTTGGGGGTGGGACTTAGGAGGTCAGCATTCCTGTGAAAGGCGTGGATATTAAGAGAGGTCATTGGGTTCTTCATAGGAGAGGAGAGTAACCTGTTGACAGGGGAGGCTGCTAGTGAAGATAAACTAGATGTGGAGCAGTGGGGAGTAATGACAAGCTGTGTCTGCCCATCGCTGTCTGTTCCCATCACTGTATCTGGCTGCAATAGCCTTCTAAAAGTTACAGCCAGGGCTTCACCTCCACCTTCCCAAATCTGTCACCCATTCTTCTTTTGGTCACTTGTAACATGAAGTTATGCAGGGAAAGGGGTTCTGGGGAACAGTTTCCAATTTAACAAAGTTGAAAATAACATAGTCCAGCAGAAGTTTCAAATATTCAGCTCTGAGCAATTTTTCTCCTTCATAGATGAAGTAGATTAACTTTCCCTCTTGAGAGTTTGTAAAAAGAAAAAAATAATCTCAAAACCCCAAAGTGAAGCTAAGCAGGGAAACTCAGGGAGAGGTTTTCTACTGATGAAGCAACATATGGACCAGTAGACTTTAATCTCCACTCTTATGTTCCTGTTTTATTTTTTAAGCAGAATTAGAACATTGCCATTAAAAAATAAAATCTTCAACAATGTTTTTCAGTCACTACACAGGTGAGAAAATACTTTCTCAGATTGCTAACACACATGCTGTGGTCAGTGTGTTTATCTACATCTGGACTACCAACAGAAGAGGTGGTCTAGGATTGGCTGTCACCATATATGACAACTAGGTTGAAATTAAGAGAAATTAAGTGAGTGAAAGTAAGTTGCCATTTAGGATTAAATAGCCCGCCAAAAATGTATGTTTACTCTTTCACTTTGTCTAAAGTAACTCTTTGGATTGAAAATGAAGATAATTTCCTATTAGAAAGATATGGTGATACGTAATTCTAAACATTTTGAATGACAAACCAAGTTGTATTGTGTACATATGAACGTGAGAGTACTAAGCAGTTGGAAACAGACCTTATCAACTACAACATATGTATTTATCTTGAACTTAGTATAGTGCTTGGCATATATTAAGCAATCAATAAATTCTTATTAGAGGCCTGACTGAATAGATGAAAGATGGAATCATTGTGGAAGATCAAAAATGAACGCTATAAACCTGGATTTTGTTGTTGTTATTGTTATTATTTTTGTTGTTAGCTAGTGGTTATGGCTTTATTATTTTAGACTCTACTTACTTTCTCTGTCCAAGGGTAGTTATTCTGGTGAACCATCAGGGCAGGAAAATAAAGTTGGGAACTACTGATCCATAGATATTTTAAGATGATAATTTCTATAATTTCTTCCTTAAAATTCACAATATAAGGCCCTCTCACTTCTCTCTCTTCTTCTTGAGGGTATTTAAGATTTCCTTAAATTAAGTGGTTACCAATTTAGAGCTTATCCTTGTACTAAATGTATCTTAATTTCTCTTTGTTGGAAAAATTTATAATGAGCCTTTCCTGTATTTGTTTACTGTGATCTCCCTTTGTGACAACTTTCTACTTTTGGCCTTATTATTTTCAAAAGTTGTTTTTTGCTTTTGTTTTTGTTTTTTTAATTTCTAAAGGAGGTGATTTATTTCCCCACAGACTGTGGTTTAATACTATAGCTAATATAAACCAGATAGTAGAAGAGATAACATATTCTGGAGTATAATATTTGGGGATGCTTTTTTTTAATGTTTGCAAAGATTCAAAGATTGCTTGAATTGTACTCACAATGTACACTTATCCCTTTCACCCTTATCTCTTTTCTCCATTCCCTCATTTGTCATGGAAGGTTCTTTACATATTTGTTCTTTTAAGCAAGACTTTTCCTGTCACACTCCTTACTCTGGAAGAGATTAGGGTTTTCTCTGCTCGTTCATCCTTGCAAATTTCCTTTTGTATTTCCCACTCTCCCCTTCCCTGCAGTAATTGTGATGGAGGATGAGCACATCACTTTTTCTCAGCCCCCTTTCAGATGATTTCTTCAAGCTGCAGTGCACCTTCCTAGGAAGGAGGGGGCTAGGGAGTCACACATCCTGCATATTTAGCCCAGGAGATTTGGTGGGTATCTTTACAAGGTTGCTGTTGTCTTACTTCAGGGAGTAAAGACTGTGTCCAGCTCTCTGCTTCGGTCTTTGCGGTCTGGTATAGATGCAAATCAACCTTTCTATTCTGTCTCACTTGAGTGCAGCTAGTTACAAGAGGCAGTAAGTAACACCACAGCGACCTGATTTCATTACATAACTGTGAGCAGGTTAAGTAAACCTGAATGATGACCACTCTGCTTCTTGAAAGAGTATTTTTTTAGTTTGTAATACTTGATGTTAGTAACTGTATGTATTTTCCATCATTTGCTTAGTAAACTAGAAAATAATTCAATATTACATAATAAACTCTGCTTATATCTAATTCACCTCTACTGGAAACCTAACTGGAGGCCACTGATCATAAGACAGAATCCTATATGATCCTGAGTCTGTGAAATGCTCCCCGCCAAAAAAAACTAGAGACTATTGTTTAGAGAAGGACACAATCGAACTCCTTCGGCTACAGCAACTTTCTTTGTAAAACTTACCAGGTTCTTCACTTTCTGATTAGTGTGTGACAATATTGATGAAGGTAATGCATATATATTCAGCTGACTTCTTGTCCAGTCTTTTATTCTGTCTTCACTGCTTGCATAGGATTATTGATTTCATTGAAAATTCTTCATATTTGAAATAGTCATAGCTTTTGGTTCCTTCTAAGTAGTTACTTTTGTGTTTTGAGTAGCACTTTTCCTTTTCCTTTGTAAAACAACATTTTGCTATATTTCATAGTTAGATGACAGTGATGTTCCAAAGTAAATATATCATTGGTACTCTTCAAATTGATATCTACTAATATTATCTACTATGAACAAAAGAGAATAAATAACTCCTGATATATTCCATGCTTGTGCACAAGTCATTGACATTTGTGACAGATGGAAAAAAAATATACGCTGAAAACAAATCTAAACATATTACCTTTTCTTCCTGTTTGAAATCCAAACCTACGAATCAAACTTAAGCTGAGAATAACTTACTTCTGCAAGTTATAATTCAAGCTATAGAAATATTAATAGGCAGAGCGGTTCTAGGTTAGAATAAAAATAGAGAACAGAAGTCTTTTAACATAAACTGGATCACTTTAATAAAAAGTTAAATATCACATGTTAATCCCCCAAATGTAATTTTTCATTGAACATTCATAACAAGTTCTGTTGCTTCCTAAAGGCTACCTGAACACATCATGGAAATTCTATAGGTCAGAGTGAAATAGAGTAGGAGTGAGTAATAACCACTGACTAGAGAAACTTGTAGAATATTTAATTGCATATTTAAGATGAGTTTCGCTCCTGTGTTGGGGGAGCAGAGCAGAATGCCCTATCACAAACCCAACAGTGCCAGTGTCAGTGAGCTGTGTGAGTTGTCTCTATGGGTTGTAAATTGGATCCCCTCAGTGACCAGTTAATGTTTTCTGTATTTACGGCAGTATTTCTGTTTTTCACAGCCACCAGGGCACTTTGGCAACATAAAAATTTAAAAATAATTTTTAGCAATCATACCGTGCCAATTTTTTATAGTTAAAGGGGCTCATTTAAATTGGAAAACCTGCTAGTCTGAAATTTTCATCTGAAGGATTACCACCAGCCAGAGCTACTTGTCTGATGAGGGTTTCACATGGCTTATCTAATGTGAAATCTCCATGTGGTATATAGTTTCATTAAACGGTGATCAAGAATACATTAGTTCAAAACAAGAAAAGGCAATGGAGCTTAATCCGCCAGGCATCTTGGCGTAACAACTTTAAAAGAGTTATTGAAGTGAAACAATTTGAGAATTAAAAGTCTTCCACTTATACAAGACTCCTGTCAAAAGCCTGAAAGTCAGCCTTTCCGTTTTCTGTTTTCTGTTTGTATACCGAAAAAACATGCCCCTGAAACAACATTCTGAATGTTGTAGAGGCAATAAAATGCACATATCAGTGAAATAACCTAATCCATTGCAAAATAGATTTATCAAGATAGAAAAAATAAAGTAACTGGTAGATAATGCAGAAATAACTGGAGAGATGAATTCTTTAGAGAAAAAACATGAGAAACGAGTGTCTATATGATGTAATGAAAACCGGGAATTATACGGTTTATATTTGAGTTTTAAAAACAATAGCATTAGCTCCTGCTATTTGAGACTTGATCATTAAACCAAATGCTCACATTGCAAATATACTATTTGAATAGATGTTAGTATATACTTGTGGTTCATATATGTATCTGCCGTGAATGTTAATAATTTTACATTTTAATGTACAGAAATTAACAATCATATTAAATGATTTTATAATTACACTCTTCTCTACACCATAGTAATATATAATAGAGCAATAACTATTTAAACAAATATTTAATAAATTATTTTGATATGTAGTGTTGACACAGATAGTGAGAGACCTTACACATACATCCCTGTGATCCAACTAGTCATTTTCATCCATTAGCACTTGATGAAAAATGTATTAGCTTATGCCAGGAAATCTCAACTCCCAGCTTCAAAGACTTGAAAGATTTCTAGTGTGCTTCAGCACAAGGTATAAAGAGTGATATTTTGAAAGTGTTATTTCAAATATATTTATAATAAACGTTTTGAAATTTTTTATATTGGACTACGGTTAAAAAGACAAGTTCATAATTTAATTTCTCAAAATTTAATTTTATTGTATTTTATAAATATTATAATAACCTGAATTTAAAAGATTGGCTTCTGGAAACATCTACCGCTAAATACTTTTCTACTTGTTATTCAGCTTGGATTTAAAGATACTATAAAGTGCATACTTCCCTACATTTCTCCACCGGAGTATTTCAACCTTAATCTTGAAGGGACTGTGTCTAATGGTGTAAAGTTATTTCAGGTTATGTGTTATTTAATCTGAGTTCTCTTGTGAAAAGTGATCTATTCCATGATAAAACCAAGAGTTATAAACATTTTTAAAAATCTGAAACAATATGTGTCAGCTGTTTTGCATTTTTGCTTTTTTTCTTGAGAGTCACAATGACACAAACCCCCAAATTTTGTGACTTCTTATGCTTCTTTTACAGGTAAGCTTCAAATTTTGAACAGTTTTATTGTAGTATAAGGTGCTGTAATTATAATGCTGTCTTCTCATCTGGTGTGGTATTTGCCAGTAAAGAATATTATAGGTTAGGAATTTCATGAGCAGTCACGTCTTTTTCCTGATACGTCATTTGCATTTCATGTTTTCCTATTTTGTTGTTGCATAGCTTTTCAAAGAAATTAATAAAGTTCATGTAGTTGGCGGCAAGTATAGCAACACAGAATTTAGGCACTCCCTAAATTCAATCAGAGTTTAGATAAAACACAGACTACATTAATGTATGGGCACTGTTATAACCTCTATTAATATAGTTGAAAGCCGTCAAGCACCAGTGATTCTCAGAAACATAAAAAAGTTTGTATTAAAAATCACTGAACAGTACAAAAATGGGAACAATACATATAAATTACATTTAGCACTCAACTTTATAAAACACCTTTCTTTATAAAAGATGGCATATGTTTTCATGCATTCCATGTTGCAGTAAATACAAGGTTTTTAACCGTGAGTATTCAGATGCTTAGTGCTTATTCAATGATTTTTATCCTTAGGTTAGAAGAATAAGAATTTTTATCCCAACCACTAATCTACTTTTATTTTCATAGTGTTAGGGGGCCCTTTTAAAGGAAGTTAGTAATAAGAATGGCAGTATTTACTGTTGTCTGCATTTGAGTGGTTCACAGCTGAGCACTCCTCTTATGTATTCAGTGACAAATGGCAATCACTTTATCATTTATCTTATGACAAATAGCAGATTCAGCCACAAACTGCTGGCCGTAGCAAACTTACAGGATGAAGTTCTTTATTGTTTATGGTTTATGGGTTGATGTATTCATGCCTTGTTTATTTGTGAAATGAACAAAAATCAGTAAGCAGGCATGAACAGAAATTTGGCCACGCAATCAGTTGTACTTTTTTTCCTCCAGTCTTCCAAGGACCTTACAAGGAAATTCGCTGAACTAGGTCTAAGCTGTAAGCTGCCTTTAGAAAAAAAAAAAAAAGTCATTAGAGGATGCACCAAATTGTGACATTATGCCCTTAAGCCAAAATAACACTGAATGGAGTTCCTACCTCACATTAACCTCCCAGAATAAGGGTCTTAAATTTGATAGCAAGCTATTGTCATAGACAAGAGGCATTGGCCAACAATAGAAGGAAATTACCCCACTATACTCTCACAATTTAAGCAATACGTTAAAGTTTTTACTCTTTGTTTCATAGAGTTAAGGGAAATTTGCAAATTAACAATGTGCATTACTGTAAATTGTACCTGAATTGCATATACTGACTTTTGTGATTGCACATATGCTTAAGCATGTTATTAATTTAATTCTTGTAATTGATATATAAGGAAATATTGAAGTAGGTCACATTCTGTGACATGTTTGAGATTGAAGTGCATGATACTGGATAATGACAATAGTGCATTAAAAAATTCTAACAACACAATAGACAAAAGAAGATGTAATTTCTAATTTTAAATTTGCTTTTTTCCAAACTGTCTTTGCGAAACTTAATATGACTCTCAATGGATTATATTTTATTATTAGCATACTTTTTGAGTCATGATGCATTACACTGGATCTAATTAAATGTATAAAAATTACTGATTTATTGTATTAGGGAAAAATCACTGATAGTCATAATCCAGTTAATAGAAAAATATTAGTATAAGATTCTCTTCTTTCTTTTCTTTAAGGATAAAGGGAAATAAAGAAGGTCTTTGTATATATGAACAGGAAAATTATGTACCTATGTATGATATGGAATACAGTTTTTATATCTAAACTGTTAATAGCAAATCAACGAAATAAAGTAGTACATAAAAGATTATACTAATTTTCAAAACTCAATAGGAAAAGGTGATGTTTTAAGGTAAAATAAATGGTGGACTCAATGAAATTTTAATGTAAATGTATTTTTCAAGTCATATTCTTAAATGTTTTTTATAAAGGTCATTTGATACATAGTCAAAAACAAAAAAATAACTGCCTACTTTAATTTGAATAGTCTCTAAGCAAATGTGTAAGTTCCATAATTTGCTGTTATAAAAAACAGGTATTTGCATGTAATATATTTGTTATCATTTATATCCTGAAAAACTCTCTGCCAGAAAAACTAACCAAAAAACAAAAACAAAAACCCAACAAAACAAAACAAAATCTGGCCAGTTAATGTCCATGAAGTTTGTAGACTGGTGGTGTTAAAACTAATATTCTGAAAGGAATCCGAAGTTAGAGGTCCAGAAAAAGCTATTATGCAGCTCTGAGATTTGCATATGCTATCTGCTTGGCTCATCAGAGGTGAATGATAGTTTCCACTGCACTTAGTTACAAGCCAATCTAGATGCAGTTATTTGCATAAACAATTTGATTGGTAAACATCGCTCTATACCTCTGTGTTGAAAACTTTTGGGGGAAAAGAGACTGTTTTTTGGATTTTATAAATCCATACTTAGGGTATCTTTCCTTTGTGTTATGACAGAAGATAGAAAGAAGACAAAGAGGAATGATATACAGGTGAAATTTTATCAAGTAGATAATGCCAACCAGGAGACAAAGCATAGTTTGTTATTATTTGAATTAAGAATATTTAATAAAAGTATTTATTGAAATTACTCTGAAAAAAAGAAGTCATCAGTGAACTCAGATCCATAGTTCAGCCACTAACGAATGAACTTTCGTGTTCTTTTCCCACTACATCTAATATATTTTACAAAGCTGTAATGATTGTATACTTAGAATTTAATACATTTTTTTTCACTTAGCAGAAGTAGATTTTCCATGCTGCTATATATTTCTCAAAACAATATTTTTCATTGAGTGCTTTAGTATTCCAGCAAGTAATATATTCATTAAACATCTCTTGAATGACTAACATGTGCCAGACTTTGTGCTGAAACATGGATATAAAATTGTTACCAGTGTGTCTCTTGAACTACAGACTGGACAGAAAAGTGGAAAGAGGAAAATCAACAAGTACAAGGTGATAAATGAGGAGAGAATTGAATGGTTCAAGAAGAGGCATCTATATCAAAATAGAGGCCATGGAGGGTTTCCTCAAGAAGATGACTTTGAGCTCAATTTTCACCTACGTTTCTAAGAATAGGTGGAAGCTACTTACATAGAAACATTGTATGACAGAAAGTTGGATAGTATTTTTGGCAGAAAAGAAACAGCACTATTGAAAACATGATATATTCCTGAATAGATCCGGTTGGCAAAAGTGGCAGTGGGGAGGACAGAGATGTAAACGGCACCCTGAACTATGTTTGAACATTATCCTGAAAGGAAAGGGAAACCAGTGAAAGGTTTTAAGGTGCAGTAGTTTTGGGTACAGTAGTTTTGACTCTTTATAAAGGGGGTAAGTTGGGCAGCAGCTTGAAGACTGATTTGTGGCAGGAACAAATTTAGAGGCAGAAATGCAAGGAAGGAGGTTCTTAAACGGACCCAAATCTAATCTTGAAGCGATACAGATTGCGAGGGAGGAACTGAAAATGGGCATGAATAAGAGAAGGAGAAATTTTGGAGGAAAAATTAATGGGACGTGGTGAAACCTTAGTCACTGATTGAATGTAGGAACCAGTGGGAAAGAGGAGTTGAGAATAAATCTCAGGTTTCTGGCTTGTGAAACCAGGTAAGCGGCAGTGCGTTTTACTGGGAGCAAAGAATAAGGAAAAGCAAGTATGGGGAAAGCTGGATCATGGTTCTGTTTTGAAAATACTGAGCTCGGGTTGCCTGTGCCATCCAAACGCAGATGGAAGATCTTGATACACATCTCTAGATTCTAGCAGCGAAAATTGTTCTGGAGTCTAGGGAAGCATCTATGAATGGGAAAATGCAGTGATAGCTAAGAGCAGGTAGCTAAGGATATGGAGTAATTTGGGGAACACTCATATTTCATGAGAACAGGAGAATTTCATGCACATGAATATTTAGAGAATCATGAGGAGTCACGATCAGACATAAGAAAAACTAAGAATCAATAGAAAAGTAAAGAGCTTCAACAAATGATTTCAACAGAAAAGAGGTAGTCAAACATGTCGTATGTTGCATTGCTAGAGTAAATGAATACATTACAGCTATTTTAATAAGTTCAATGGAATGGAGGGGGCAGAAGCCATATTTTAGTGGGCTTAGAGTAAGTAGAAGTGAGAAAGTAGAAACATTCTGTGCAGATTATTCTTTCGAAAGCACAGTATGTGTCAGAAAATGCTAAATTAGGAAATAGGCAAACAGAATAAAGGGAAGAATTTTTTTAAGCTGGGGGCTTTTGAACATGTTAATTTGCTGAGAAGAGAAATCCAGTAGAAGAAGAAATGTTAATGCTTTTCATTAGAGCAAAAGTGATGATTCACAAAGCCAAGGCTCCAAGGATGTGGAATGGACTTGGAACACAGAGCCCTAGGGGCAGCACTAACCTTGGGTGGAAGGGCTGTCTTCCAGGCTGTGAAAGCAGATAAGTTTTCAGATGGGTGAGTTTAATTCTTAAATAAAAAAGAAAATATTGTAGTGAGGCCAGAGGTTTATGAAGAGGTTTGGAGTTGAAAAAGTTGAAACAGAAATGTAGCTGGCTAAGGATATTGAGAAATTATTGAGGGAGCAGATTCAAGTAGAGACCTTGCATTTGTAATGGTAGCAGCAGGTAACAGCTCAAATTTGTGGGGAAACTCTCTTTTTTTTTTTTTTTCAATTCAGAGTTGGAGTTTTGTAGGTTGCATGAGACCTAAACACACAAGAGAGACAAAACATATATTGAAGACAGAAAATAACTGAAATGACATCTTTGGAATAGAAGGAGGAGAGAAAGGAAAAGAAAACAGTTTGCTAGTGAATGGAAAATGCAAGTGTAAAAAGCATTAGAGAACTTGTAGTCAGAGGAGGGAGACACCTCCTCCAGTGGGAGAAAATGGAAAAGGGCTGTAAAAACAATAGTATGTAACTCATGGGCCCAGAACGTTAAGACAGTTCTCACCTTAAAATTTTTATTTACACATCAAAGTATAGAAGGCAGCTGTCTTGATTGAGACCAGAGAATAGATCACAAAATAAAGTAGTAAAAGAAAAAAAAATGGTAGTTACAAAATAGGATAATGTAATTAAAATTTTAGAAGTGGAATATTTTGGGTGACAAGAGTTTAGGTGTGCCAAAGAGTTTGTATAATAACATGGCAATGGATATGATCTTCCAAGAACTTAGAGATGTCTAAAGTAAAATTTTGGATGGAACAACTCCATGGATGTTGAAGTCATGGAAGATAATTCCAGTATTTGAGTTGAAAGGAAGATGATGAGCCAGCTGCTGAAGTCTTCAGCAAAAATAGGAAAGTGACAATAAGTAAGAGTAAGGAGAAAGGGGTAAAAGGTGGTGTAGCTGGATGGCATGAACCTTAAGTGCAGGGACTCACTGGAGGCTCGATGAAGGATGGGGTGGAAAGGACAAGACAGGACCACAAAAAAATGCCCATCAGAAAGTGTAAGAGGTATGCATCCTTAATGAAAAACAAACAAATAAAAACCTCAACAATTTGGAAAGAACCAAGATATACATGAGGAAGCAAAATGTGTTCTGTTAAATAGATTTCAAGATAGAAATAACTTTGACCTCTCCCCCCAGAAGCCATAGATCTTCTAGAAGGCAAAATCATAAATAAAATGCAGTTGAATATGAGGAAATAAAGTAAAAGACCACCTAAGAGCACCAGGATTATATGAAATTCTCTTAGTAAAGAAAGGCCATGAGATTTGTTCAAGGAAGAATAGCCCTAGTAAGGTTTTAATGGTTAGGCAGTAGCGTGCCTATATATTCAAAAATATATAAATATATATATATATATATGTATATAAACATGTAATTAATCATGATTTTTCAGTTTTGACTCAAGCCACATTTAAATGTTTTAATTTACATATTTATTTGTATTTATATTATATATTTATATAGTTATATATAATATAAATATATAATAAATATATTTTATGCAATTTGAATCAAAACTGAGTGATCCTGAATTTTCCAGGGACAAGAAATTTTTGTTAGCTAATTTGAATAAACATGGACAGCTTGGAGGTCAAGGAGAGGCATATGTAGAAAAATATCAGTTGTATTAAAGAATTATGCTCTACTGCTTTAAGAGAGGATCATTTCATGGGTAACTAGAGGTAGTTTGAAAATCACAAATAAAATTGATAGTATAACAAATTCAGTGCATTGCCAGTCGTTATCCTAGGCACTAGGGATACAGGACCCTAAGGAAGACCTGAGCCCTCAGTTCCACTGTATTCAGAGACAGGTTATTCTCTCAGCATTTTCCCCTGAGCCTGTCAGCTATAAGCCCAGCACAGCCAGGTGCTGAGGTATTTGGTGCCTCTGTCATTAGCAGCAGACAATTGCAGATATTGTCAGGAACACAGACTCTATAGCAGCCAAACCTCGACTGAAAGAAATAGTCTTTAACCAGAATTGCTATTCAGTAATCCATTCTTTTAGATATTATAAAATCTCTTTTTGAATTAAACCAGCAGAGAGCTGTTCCTGACCATGTATTACCTCTTCTCTATAGAATTACTACCTTGAGGGTCACTGTAAGAAATGGCTCCGACGAAACTCATTGTTGTGTTCACTATAAAAAGGATGTTGTCCATTGAATTCACAATATCTACTTTAAGGCCAGAAATTTCTGTCAGGTGTTAAGTATCAGGAATAGTGAATACTATTTATCCTACAGATTCTGTTTGTTTGATCTTCAGAGCATTGAATTGACCAGGTTTCCCTTTTAATAGTGTCTGTTAGAAAGCTTAGTGGACATATATATGAGACTTGCTTGCAGGAAGTATATAGGTTATATTTTATGCACCACGCTTGCTTATTCCTTTATGTTTTTTTTGGTTTTTTTTTTTCTCAGCTAGTTTCAGTATATTTTTTTCTGTAGTGATTGTGCTTGTAAATAGAGGGGAATCCTATCTCAGGATGGAGTAGGAAACAGAAAGAAGGAGAGAAAGGGAGATCCTACTATATGCAAAATTCTGTAATACAGAGGTGAGTGAAAAAGGAGCCTGCCTTCTGTTCACTTGCAGTCTAGTATGGATAAGCGATTCATAGACAAACTATAATATAAAGGAGAAATAGTATTTTTTCTAGAAAATAATATACTATGATAAGATGAAGTTATAGTAAGAATGGTCAGAGTAATGCAGTGCTTTATAAATACACTGAAAATATTCATTTAATTGGTTCTCTTGCTAAGATACACACATCTACTTCCAAGATAGAAAAACCTGATCTATATTAAGCACAGAATGTATATGACATAAATCGATATCAATTTTGTAGCAATATGAATATTTTATCCATTTCCATCATTCTATATTTATATAGCTTAAAATGCTACTTGTAATTTTAACATGTAGTTATTTATCACAGTGCTTATTATTTTATGTTAACAAATATTTTGCACAGTCTGTATAGAGTGCTAGAATTTCTTCCATAGCTGATATCATTGTTTTTATGTTGTATATATGACCCAAATATTTCAAAAGCTATAGTTATAGATTTTAAATTGCACTTTCAAGAGTCATTATTTCATCTTGTGATTATTAAAACAGTGTAACAAAAAGAACCCTAAAAGAGCTATACTCCTCTGGAATCAGAACAGGAAACATGTATACTTGTATATTTCCCAGACTTTCTTGTTAGCCTTTTTCAATATTTTATAAAAAGGGGTTTAGCACAGGTGACCATGGGTTGAGGGCGCCCTCAAACTCCATGAAATCATATGTTTCACATACATGGGTTGTGAGAGTTCCTGAAGCAGGGCACTTGCCTGAGGAAACGCTTCATGGCCTGCCTCACCATCTACAAAGTGGAGGAGCCTCTTCAGGAAACAAATGCCGGGGATGCCCCCAAAACAAAACATCTTTGAACTCAACGAATCTTATAGCAGGGATTTTTTTGGGGGGAGGGGGGGAAGAGAGATCAACTGGTATACATGGCTACAGACTGAGGAAGGTCTTGACAGTTATTTAAAGGTGGTGATGAATACACAATAATGCATAGAGGTGGTGTTCCCTAAACTAGCCCGCAAAGGAAACTAGATAGTATTTAACAATTGAATTAAAGTGATAATATTGGCATTTTTCCCGCCACAAAGTAAAATGCTTACCTCATTGTGCATTCCCATACTATGGGGACAAAGCATTGTTTAGCTGTTCTGAAGCTTAAAATCTGACATGTGTAAACAGGAAACAGCACACTGCTATCCAGCCTCTCAAACAAATGTCATTTTTATAAGAATTTTAAGCTAACGGTTGGAATCTTGACAGGAAGAATATAAAAATTGGTTCTATTCAACCACCCTTGTGCATTATATTTCAGTGTAACCATGGATTTATTATTTTTGTCAACTTTCTAATTCTTGTGTTTGGGTAATAGACCGAGGATAGGTAGGTAAAGAATGACACTTGAAGTCAGTGACATGAGACTGCGACCTTTGCCTCCTGGTTATAGAAGCAGAATTCTTTCTAGTGACCCACCCACATTCTGCACTTCCACAGTCTATAAGCATTTCCAACCAGCCAAATTTTTCTATTATCAGAAATCAGTTAACTGCATGATTTACTCAGGCTGATCTCACTAGCTTAAATCTCCCAGTAAAATGTATCCCTAAGAGGAATGAATTCTTAAATTAGCTGAAATTGAACTTTTGAGAAACTGAAACAGGTGTGATTTGAATGAACATTTTACTTAGGTTTTCATGCCTGATAGAAAAAGAAAGTTGAATAGCTTAAAAAGAGTATATTCTCTTTGCAAATTTTCTTAATTTACTGCAGTTTTAGATATGCGGACGTAATACTCTGACTGTTGTGATGCAGAGATTTAAATAAAAGCCTTGACAACGGCAATGGCCTCTGTCTTGTCTATCCAGACATAGGTAGCCAGTTTACCATTAACATGTAAAATAACCAAGTACACTCTAAATACACCAGGAAACACTTGTCAAAAACTACAGCTTCATGATGGGCTGAGAAATCTGATAAACACTCACTTAAACATTTGAATAACTGAATTTCATACAGAATTTTTAACTGGGCTTATTTTATTTTCTGCATTCATCAAAATATTTTGAGTCCAAATAACTTAAAATAGGTTAACTGTTTAAACTTCATGTTTGTGGGGTTATTCTAATATTTATTTTTAATAACTCTGTTTTATAAGATCTTGTATAAACACATTCAGAAAACATTGGATTTTTTTCAGTTTTGAAAAAATATTTTAAATGTGTGAGCAAGTGTTTCCTCTACATATTCAATGTCCTTCATTGTCTAGAACTGCAGTTATCAAAGTGTGATCTGCGACACTCTTGGGGAGTGAGGCAGGTTCTGGAAGAACAGAACTATTTTCAAATAATACTAAGAGATTTGTTTTTTGGACTGTGGGTAAAAGCGCCGGTGCTTTAGTGTGAATGAAGGTAATGGCACAGACAGTAGTACTAATACTTGTTGTAGTCCTCACTGTCAGACACTTGCATGGCCAACTTTGATTAAGAAATTACTTGGTGATGTAGTAAATATTAACTATATTAAATCTCAACACTGGAGTGCATGTCTTTTTAATAGTCTCTGATGAAATGTGAACTACACATAAAACACTTCTGCTAAGGAAAGAAAACATAAATATCAGATCAAAAATAAATGAAAAAGAAATGTAGGAAATGATAGCAAAGATCAATAAAACTAAAAGCTGGATCTTTGAGAAGATAAACAAAATTGATAAAATATTAACAAAAATTGATAAACAAAATTGATAAACCATAAACTTATCAAGAAAAAAGAGGGAGAAGCCTCAAATCAATAGAATTAGAAATGAAAAAGGAGAAGTAACAACTGACACTGCAGAAATACAAAAGATCATGAGAGATTACTACAAGCAACTCTATGCCAATAAAATGGACAACCTGGAAGACATGCACAAATTCTTAGAAATGCACAACCTTCTGAGACTGAACCAGGAAGAGATAGAAAATATGAACAGACCAATCACAAGCACTGAAATTGAAACTGTGATTAAAAATCTTCCAACAAACAAAAGCCCAGGACCAGATGGCTTCACAGGCGAATTCTATCAAACATTTTAAGAAGAGCTAACACCTATCCTTCTCAAACTCTTCCAAAATATAGCAGAGGGAGGAACACTCCCAAACTTATTCTATGAGGCCACCATCACTCTGATACCAAAACCAGACAAAGATGTCACAAAGAAAGAAAACTACAGGCCAATATCACTGATGAACATAGATGCAAAAATCCTCAACAAAATACTAGCAAACAGAATCCAACAGCACATTAAAAGGATCATACATTTTGATCAAGTGGGGTTTATCCCAGGAATGCAAGGATTCTTCAATATATGCAAATCAATCAACATGATACACCATATTAACAAATTGAAGGAGAAAAACCATATGATCATCTCAATAGATGCACAGAAAGCTTTCAAAAAAATTCAACACCCATTTATGAAAAAAACCCTCCAGACACTAGGCATAGAGGGAACTTTCCTCCACATAATAAAGACCATATGACAAACCCACAGCCAACATCATCCTAAATGGTGAAAAACTGAAACCATTTCCACTAAGATTAGGAACAAGACGGGGTTGCCCACTCTCACGACTATTATTCAACATAGTTTTGGAAGTTTTAGCCACAGTAATCAGAGAAGAAAAAGAAATAAAAGGAATCCAAATTGGAAAAGAAGAAGTAAAGCTGTCACTGTTTGCAGATGACATGATACTATGCATAGCAAATCCTAAAGACTCTACCAGAAAACTACAAGAGCTAATCAATGAATTTGGTAAGGTAGCAAGATACAAAATTAATGCACAGAAATCTCTTGCATTCCTATACACTAATGTTGAAAATTCTGAAAGAGAAGTTAAGGAAACACTCCCATTTACCACTGCAACAAAAAGAATAAAATACCTAGGAATAAACCTACCTAAAGAGACAAAAGACCTGTATGCAGAAAACTATAAGAGACTGATGAAAGAAATTAAAGATGATACCAACAGATGGAGAGACATACCATGTTCCTGGATTGGAAGAATCAATCAACATTGTGAAAATGACTCTACTATCCAAAGCAATATACAGATTCAATGCAATCCCTATCAAACTACCACTGGCATTTTTCACAGAACTAGAACAAAAAATTTCACAATTTGTATGGAAACATAAAAGATCCCAAATAGCCAAAGCAATCTTGAGAAAGAAAAATGAAGCTGGATGAACCAGGCTCCCTGACTTCAGACTATAATACAAAGCTACAGTAATCAAGACTGTATGGTACTGGCACAAAAAGAGAAATGTAGATCAGTGGAACAGGATAGAAAGCCCAGAGATAAACCCACACACATATGGTCACCTTATCTTTGATAAAGGAAGCAAGAATATACAGTGGAGAAAAGACAGCCTCTTCAATAAGTGGTGCTGGGAAAACTGGATAGCTACAGGTAAACGAATGAAATTAGAACACTCCCTATCACCATATACAAAACTACACTCAAAATGGATTAAAGACCTCAATGTAAGGCCAGACACCATCAAACTCTTAGAGGAAAACATAGACAGAACACTCTATGACATAAATCACAGCAAGATCCTCTTTGACCCACCTCCTAGAGAAATGGAAATAAAAACAAAAATAAACAAAAAAAAATGGAACTCAATGAAACTTAAAAGCTTTTGCACAGCAAAAGAAACCATAAACAACATGAAGAGACAACCCTCAGAATGGGAGAAAATATTTGCAAATTAAGCAACTGACAAAGGATTAATCTCCAAAACATACAAGCAACTCATGCAGCTCAATACCAAAATAACAAACAACTCAATCCAAAAATGAGCAGAAGACCTAAATAGACATTTCTCCAAAGAAGATATACAGATTGCCAACAAACACATGAAGGAATGCTCAACATCATTAATCACTAGAGAGATGCAAATCAAAACTACAATGAGATATAATCTCACACCGGTCAGAATGGCCATCATCAAAAAATCTACAAACAATAAATGCTGGAGAGGGTGTGGAGAAAACGGAACCCTCTTGCACTGTTGGTGGGAATGTAAGTTGATACAGCCACTATGGAGAACAGTATGGAGTTTCCTTAAAAAACTAAAAATAGAACTACCATACAACCCAGCAATCCCACTACTGGGCATATACCCTGAGAAAACCATAATTCAAAAAGAGTCATGTACCAAACTGTTCATTGCAGCTCTATTTACAGTAGCCAGGACATGGAAGCAACCTAAGTGTCCATCGAGAGATGAATGGATAAAGAAGATGTGGCACATATATACAATGGAATATTACTCAGCCATAAAAAGGAACGGGGCCTCCCTGGTGGCGCAGTGGTTGAGAGTCCGCCTGCCGATGCAGGGGATACGGGTTCGTGCCCCGGTCTGGGAGGATCCCATATGCCGCGGAGCGGCTGGGCCCGTGAGCCATGGCCGCTGGGCCTGCGCGTCCGGAGCCTGTGCTCCGCAACGGGAGAGGCCACAACAGTGAGAGGCCCGCATACCGCAAAAAAAAAAAAAAAAAGGAACGAAATTGCGTTATTTGTAGTGAGGTGGGTGGACCTAGAGACTGTCGTACAGAGTGAAGTAAGTCAGAAAGAGAAAAACATATACCGTATGCTAACACATATATATGGAATCTAAAAAAAAAAGAAGAAAGAAAGAAAATGGTTAGAAGAACCTAGGGGCAAGATGGAAAGAAAGATGCAGACTTACTAGAGAATGGACTTGAGGATATGGGAGGGGGAAGGGTAAGGTGGGACAAAGTGAGAGAGTGGCATGGGCATATATACACTACCAAATGTAAAATAGATAACTAGTGGGAAGCAGCCGCATAGCACAGGGAGATCAGCTCGGTGGTTTGTGACCATCTAGAAGGGTGGGCTAGGGAGCGTGGGAGGGAGGGAGACACAAGAGGGAAGAGGTATGGGGACATATGTTTATGTATAACTGATTCATTTTGTTATAAAGCAGAAACTGACACACCATTGTAAAGCAATTATACTCTAATATAGATGTTAAAAAAAAAAAAAAAAAGCACTTCTGCTGAACACCAAAGTAGGGTGTCCAGGAAAAACACCTGTGTGATTTTGGAGTTGTGAGTTGAACTAGTCACATTTTTATGGAACATCATTTTCACTTAAAAGAACAATTGACAGGCAAACCGTGGTTATTCAGACTCAACTACGTGGCATACCTTTTCTTGAAAATGAGCACGATGAGCCTGCCACTTCAAAGAAAACAAGGCGTGGAATTTGTTGCCAATGAAAAAATTTGAGCTTTCAAATGAAAATTAGAGTTTTGGAAGGCTTATACATGCCACTGTGATCTTGAAAACTTCCCAAAACTTAGAGTTTTCTATTGGTATAGGTGGTGATATTAACAAAGAAGCTTTTCTGATATCGCACAAGGAACATGTCAATATGTGGAAGATGTGCATAACTCAGTGAACTAATATTTTCAAAATGGCCAATGCATGATGTTACCAATGGATCTTAATTTAACAAAGTATGAAAAATTCCTTGATCAGAGTTCAAATTGCAAATAATATTTAAGAATTGACCACTTGCTGAGTTTTAGTGTAGTATCAAAGGAATATATTCACAATTATCTGAAAAGTCTATGAAAATACCCCTCCCATTTCCAACAACATATCTATATGAAGCTGGATTTTTCTTCATTTACTATAACCAAAAGAACATTTGGCAATATACTCACTGTGGAACCAGATATTGAAATCCATATCTTTTTTTTATTAAGCCAGATATTAAAGAGGTTTGAAAAAAATGTAAAATAACATCATCCTTGTCACCAATTTTATGTTATGGAAAGTAGTCATTTTTCATGAATATATTTATCATAGCTATTTTAATGGATTAATATATATTTTCTAATTTTTTGTTTTTATTCCCAAATGGTAAATATCAATAAATATAACCTACATAATCAAAGCCCTTTGAGTTTCTTAATAATTTTTAAGAGTACAAATGGATTTTGAGAACAATAAGTTTTGAGAATGGATGATCTAGACAAATTTCACTCATGTAGGATCTTTCTATCAATGGATACAGACAAGGTTTTGATGGTGTGGGGCAAGGATGAGATATGTATTCAGTTACAGTTATGCAAGAGCATCTTCTGATATTCAGTTACTTCCTTATTATTTCTAAGAGATTCACATTTGACTCTCTACAGAGGCAAATGGTTTCATGCAGTGAAATTGGGAAAATCACTGCTGCATAGTACCATACTTTTAACCTGGACAAGACTCAACTGACACTTGTTGAAACACAATTGTAAGACCAAAGAGATATTTTATTTATTTAGTACTGCTTAACTCAAGTGGTCAGTTTTGACGACCATACTTCCATGACTAGTCAATTTTATTATTTCCATATCAAATGCAAATTATTTTATTATAGAACAACTATTAGCAAATCAAGTAAGTCAGAATTATTGAAAGAAGAGTGCTGAATAGATTCATAGCATCTGAAATTTTTTCATCCAAAACAGTTGACTCTTTTCTCCTTTTTATTAAGTACTTGAATTTTTAGGGATAACTGATAAGCAATCATATAGATCATAATTTAATAAGAAAAGTAAATGCTGATTCCATCTTGTATACTAGGGTAGTGGTTCTCTACTTTCTATATTCTTGTTATCATATGGCTTTTAAGATAGTACAAACCATATATTGAAATGAAACCAGTATTCTAAGATTTGAGACTATATGTATGGATCACATTGAGAACCCTTGACTGCTGAAAGTTTAACATTGAAAAGATTTTATAAAAATTATGTTGATAATATTATTTGAACTATTTTCATAGTTCATACTGATTGATAGTTATTATGAATCAGGTTTCACAAATTCTTATATAGTAAATATCTAGAGAATCTGAAGGTAACTGTGAATAAAACCTTATTTTTTTGTAAGATCAAGAAATGATTTCTGCCAACTCCTACCCACAGGAACATTTCAAGGCAATCTAAGGGCAGCTCAATGAGAACTCAGTGTTATATTTACATCATATGAGTAGGAAGTATATTACTAAAGGAGAGGTCATAAGCCTTGTAAAAAAGTTGGAAAATTATAACACAGGGAGTAGACTTTTAGTTTATTGTGTAGAGTTCAGTCCTAATAGAATGTGTCACCAGTATTCTCTCTGTCTCTGCACATGTAATTTTCAATTTTCCCAGTGCCCATGTGGTAGCTTAAGTATGAAGTGGAAGTTGGGAAAAGGAAATGGGTAGAATGTTTTGTATACTTTTAATAAATAGGCTTTCCATGTTCTAAGGACTTTCCTTAGTAGAACTTTGCTTCTCCGGGGTCTATATTTGTTGGTTATTTAACTCTACTATTTTTTTCTGGAATTCCATTCTTCTTTCCATTCCCTATTCTCATAAACCTCTCAGTAGCTTGTGGCTAAAAGACTGCTCTTCTAGATCATAAATCCAACCTAGACCAGAATCGTTGATAATTTTTTGGTTTTAGAAATACTTTTAGGTGGGTTACATATGTAGGAAGTAAACTACTTTTTTCCCAAGTTATGTATCTTGGGGACACTCTGACTATTCTTTTTCCTTTGGGGCATGTGGCAATCCAGGAAAAAGTAGGATTACTCAGGGTAATTTTGTGGAAGGTATGATGATGAATCAAGGAAATGGGAATTTAGAAAGCATGAGGTATATGGAAAGGAAATATTATAGTTATTTTCAGAAGTCTGGGAAATAGCAGTCAAGTCCCTAAAACCCAGAATAATAACTGAGGACTTAAGTTCCTTATAAAAGAGAAAAAATTGATCCAATATGCTTCTATAACTGGAAGCACATCCGAGAAGATGTAGTAAATCAAGATTTTGTTCTGTGAGCAAGTGATGTTGATTATCAACTAGGTAATGAATCCTGAGTCCAGAATCAAAGCATCTTACTTTCTTGATAGACAGGGAGCTGAGAGAAGTAATCTTGTTATTGACCAGAGTCCTATGATTAAAGGAGGCTATCAAGAAAAGATAATATTAACTAACGATTTAGACTATGAAAATTCTACTTGTCTAAGGCAAGATTGAGAGTCAAATCATTTATATCTTATATATATGTGTCTATATATATATATATATATATAAATATAATGGTTTGCAGTATAGCCATTTTTTAATTCAATGGTATAGATTATCAACAAGGTGGCTGAGAAAGCATATAGGTCATGAGAAATAATAAGGAACATCTATGAACACAAATTCAAGAATTTATTTCAATTCAAGAAAATATAATTCAGTATCTTATATGTGCCATGCACTGTGCTAGGGATGGGATATAAAGATGAGTAAGGAATTTTAATCTGATATGAGTGATATGTCAGGATTAGATTTTTGGAAGAGGATGTTTCCCTCCCCGTTATTTTGAGTCATTGAAGCAGAAACTCACTTGTACAGGAAAATAGGGATGGGTAGCTTTCCTGCAGACTATATTCCAAGGCTTTCCTCTCTTGAATCATTTCTTTGGACTGTAACCCCCCTTTAAGGAACTCTAAATCCTGACAGCTTTCAAAAGAGAGAGTTAAAGGCATTTTTTTTCATATAACCACTGTCATATTCTGATGATAGAAATGTTATCACTATTTCTAGTAGATTTCTTTCCTTAATCAAGGATCATCTGTTAGAAGTATTTTAGATAGGTTAGAGTTAAAAAAAAAACACCCAAAAATATAAGTATTTAAAAGCCTGCTTATTCTCACTCCCAGATAGATACTGTTTAAATGAGACTGTGTCTTAAAATTAACATTAATTGTGATAGGCTAAATAATGACCCCCCAAAGATAGTCACAACCTCATCACCAGAACCTGTGAATGTACTCTTACATGGTAAAAAGGGCTTTGCAGATATGATTAAATTAAGGACTTTGAGATGGAAAGATTATTCTGGATTATCTGGGTGGGCCCTAAATGTATTCACAGGTGTTCTTATAAGAAAGAGGCAGAGGGAGAATCAACAGTGGAAAGAAAAAGGTGATGTGACAACAGAAGCAGAGGGAGAAAATGTTGTGTGATGCTGGGCTACGAACCAAGGAATTCAGGTGGCCTCTAGGAGCTAGAAAAGGCAAAGAAAGGAATTCTTTTCCATCTAGAAGGAACCACTTCTACCAACATCTTGATTTTAGCTACATACGACTCATTTCTGATTTCTGACCTTTAGAACTATAAAACATTAAATTTGTATTGTTTTGAAGCACTAGGTTGTTATAACTAATCGTTATAGCAGCTTTAACAAACTAATACTATAATTTCCAATAAAATGCATTGGGCAGTGCTGAAGATCTTATATTTTTCCTCCCAGCAATTTTCTAAACAGAGGAATTAGATGACACCATCTTCTACAACACAAATGCACACACCTGGCAAATTATTTATTATAACCATCAGTTTCTATACTTTTGCCCTTCATTACACAGACTAGAGAGTGCTTGTGGCTCACAGATGTATAACTGTGACCCATCACAAATCAGTCATCTGACCTCTGTCATTTCATGTTGCAGAATCTGTTGTTTGTTCAGAAGAACTTTGTACTTGTGAAAAGATGAGTTACTTTTATTATGCATACTGATTATTAAACATTATCATATGATAATTAGCTGACATCATCTAGTTACAAAAAGGGAAATACTGTCAGGTTGCCAGTCCATAAACCTACTGCATTCGAATAATGCACTTTCAGTAACTAAATTAGCTTTTAAATTGGAGGTAAGCCTGGGGCTTCCATAAATACATTTTATATTAGAACTTTTCTTCCCATGTTTGGGTTTTCCTTTTTGAGTTTTATTGAGATATAATTGACTTATAACATTGTATAAATTTAAGATGTACAACATAATGATCTGATATATGTTTATTTTGGGAAATGATTACCATAATAAGTTTGGTTAATATCCATCACCCCACATAGTCTCAAAAATTTTTCCCTTGTGATGAGAACTTTTCAGATCTATACTTTTTAGCAACTTTCAAATATACAAAACAGTGTTATTAACTGTAGTCATCTCCAATTTCTTGCCTTTATTCTGACAATGATTTGGAAAAAATTCTGGCACAGACCCTTTAGTACAGAGTAAATTCACTAGTCTTCGAATAAGAAAAATAGTATTCAAATTCTTACTGCTTTCACTAAATAACTTGACCTTAAAAAAATCATTGTCTGTCTTTTAAATAAACAGTTTGAAGTAGATGATCTTGAAAGTCCCTTCAGATCCCACATTGTGTATTTCTGTGAAATGCCCTTTAATTTATGGGAATAATAATATTTGGTACTAAAATATCATTAGGTTCAATATTTTCTTTCCTTAAGTTGTAGTGCTTACCATTTATGAAAATAGTAGTCCTTTTAAAGATCCCTAAATTAAAACTCACTTTAAAATACCATTAGCTCTCCACATGTAGAAAGTTCTGTGTACGTGCGTTTCTTTTTTGTGTACTCTGTTAGTCTGTTTGTGGCTAAAATCAGCTTAACTTTCTGTATTAGATTATTTCACCAAATGCTACAGTCAAAATGATCAAACCTGTGCACTGTAGAAAATTATTCACATTTTACTTTTCTACTGACATTTCTAATTCTGTTATAAATGTTTATCAATAAATTACTTTCAAAAAATTTTTAAAAATCAAATGTTATTTAGAATACAGGAAGTTTAAATTTCAATTGTCTTAGGTCCTTTTATGGAACTGAAGTACAAAATATCAAATTCACAATTAACAACCAGTTCTGTGCCACTGTGGATTGAAGGCATTTCTAGAGCTACCAACATTTTCGTAATTTTCTTAGGGAAGAAGTAAAACATAGCATTATTTGCAAGTCAGACTGCATCATGAAAATATAGTCACCCACTTTGGAAAATGTACACAGATAATATTAGAAAAGTCTTGAGATCAGTGATGAGAAAGTAATTTAAGCAGCTGTTGAATTACATAAAATGTGTCTGCTTGTTTGACATACTTTTAAGGAAGGGAAGTAGATAAAAGCAGCACTATTATCAAAAAGCAAATACAACCAGTGTTTACATAGCCTTCTCTATAATCATTTCAGTTAGTCTAAGAACAAACCCTCAGATAAGTGAGCATTTCAAATCCAGTGGTAAAAATGTTACACCTATGTTTTAAAAAGCTGTAAGACGCTCAGAATTCCTTACTTCAAGAAGCAGCAATTTGTGTTGGCAAGATGCATGGAAAGTGTTAGCATCATGGGAATCCATTTGTGACAACAGAGCAGAAAGCAGCCCCTGCTCTGACAATAAAAAGAGTGACATAATATAGAAGTAATCAATCTGAAAGGTATAGAATATTTAAATCATGAAATGCCTAAAACGCCATAAGCGAGATCTTAAAATCAATATAGGATGCTACAGAAAGTCAGAGTAATAACTCAAGAATAGGAATACTATACTGGTCCCATAAAGGTTTTGTAAAATAACTATGTGTATTTTTTAAAGGGAAACATGATTGCTAGGTGGTTTTTATAAAAAGAAAAGGAATTATGCTAATATTTTATAATATTGAAAGTGATTTAAAAAACTCAATATTCTTTTTTAGCATTTTAGTCTGTAGTTAAGATCATTCTAAGCTACTTTGATGAGAACAAAACCATATTAGTCCTTAAAAAAATAAAGTTGCAGAAAGCATACAACCTAATAACTGCTTAGGCCTGGGGAGATTTAATTGGTTTATTAGTACTTCACTTAAAATATTCCTAGATGCAAGGAATGTAATTGCATTAAATTACAGTATTAAAGAGAGTAAATCACATGTGTCAGTGTGTCTGACTTGAAGTCAAAGGCAGAAATATTTTTTGGCTTGAATTAGAAGATCAACCACAGAAATTAAATATATATCTGAGAGGAAAGAAAGAATGCTGTATTCTGGTACTCTTAGAACATCTTTTTTTTGTTTGTTTGTTTTTTTCAGTAAAGAAAGGAGCATTTCTAGACGTGTTTAAAACCAAGGCAGGTACCTGACCATCATTGATTTCTCAAACCAACTTTTTTTTTTTAAGGCTATGTAGACTGCTGTGAATCCAATGTATTTTGGACAGAAAGTTGTAATCCATCTTCCTCATATCTAGGATATACATAGGGATAAGATGTTTACAGTTTTTTCCTGGAATTAGATTTTATGAGCTAAGACTAGATAATTTTGTTGCCAGATTGGCTCCCAGGTATTACGGTAGGAGCAGGGATTCTGGGAAATCTTGTCCAGCCTCTTCCTGTCTCTAGTACTTCTTTTAGAAAACAAGGTCACAAAGTCCTATCATGGAGAACTTCACCTCTGCCCACAACTCCAGCTCCTGCCAGAATCTTTCAACTCTAATTATACCATTCTAAACAATTCACTACTTTTTTTTGTTTGTTTGTTTGTTTGGTGGGGGCGGAAGAGGACAAAAATTATAGAAAAATTAAGGAAATAAGAGATCTTGTTTAAAAAAAAAAAAAGAACTGCCTTTAGGAACACTTTGGAACAGCCCAGAAATGGTGAAGCAGAATAAAAATCACAAACAGGAGAGTCAACACTACTTCTTTTCCTTTACATGCCCAGTAATTTTGCTACCTGAGATTGTTTTCCCTTTATGGGTGATATCTCCACATATATTACAGGTTATTTAAAAGAAAGAGGCTCTCTAGATGACCAAACATCACCAATATTTCCAGGAGCTCTGTATCCCAATGATAACTATTGTCACTTGCTTCTTTTACTAAAGATTTCTTTTGAAATATGGAGCATTTTAAAGTAAAACTTCCCCATCTTACATAGAAATAGTCCCTGAGAAAGTGTATTTTAAATGCCTCACTGTATCCACAACTAACTTCTCCAATCAGTTAACTGCATGAAATCCCCCCCAGTGCTTGGGGAACTTTATGCTTCTACATCCTTCCAGGTCTGGGTCTGCTGGTCTCTGCTCTTGGCCTTCATGCAAACACTACTCTGTCCACAGGCCCTATCTTTTCATTTCTAATCCAGGATACAGACTATCCTCTTGTCTCTGGCTCTCATAAGAGAAGTCATCCATCAAGTATCTCCCAGGAAGTATTTGACAAAACCTTGCTTGAGAGAATCAGTTTAAAGAACACTAGAGGCTTCCCTGGTGGCGCAGTGGTTGAGAGTCCGCCTGCCGATGCAGGGGACGCAGGTTCGTGCCCCGGTCCAGGAGGATCCCACATGCCGCGGAGCGGCTGGGCCCGTGAACCATGGCCGCTGAACCTGCACGTCCAGAGCCTTTGCTCCCCAGCGGGAGAGGCCACAACAGTGAGAGGCCCGCATACCGAAAAAAAAAAAAAAAAAAAAAAACCACTAGATATTTGTTACTCCGGTTTTGTTAATGTATATATGTTCATTCTAAATTAGACCACCAGAAAGCAATGCCCTTGGATTACTGTTTTCAATTTGATTGATTTCTGCTCTTATTATATCCATCCTTCTACTTTCGTTGGGTTAAATTTCTCTGTATTACTCTAGCTTCCTAAAATGAAAGCTTAGGTCATTAATTTTAAACCTTTCTCTTTTTTTTCCTATACAAATATACAGTGCTTTAAGGTTTATATCTAAGCATAGCTTTAGTTAGGTTCATCACACAAATTTTGATATTTTATCATTTTATTTTTATTCTTACCTAAAAATTTTCAAATTTCTCATGTGATTTTCTCTTTTTTTTTTGGCCCAGAGGATAGACCAAAAAGTGTTGGAAGTGTGTTGTTTAATTTACAAATGTTTGAGGATTTTCTAGATATCGTAGTGTTGTTGGTTTATATTTAAGTCTATGATGATCAGAACATATTCTGTACAAATTCATTTTTTTTAAATTACTGAGACACATTATGCTATAGCACATTTTCTGTTTTGGTGGAAGTTTCTTATGCATTTGAAGATAATGTCTGTTCTGCCGTGGTTAGAGGTAGCATTTTATAAATCTCAATTCTGGTGTTCAAAACTTCTATAAAAAGTAAACTTTTTGTCTAGTTATTCTATCAATTACTGATAGAAGGGTGTTAAAATCTCCAACTGTGACTGTAGATTTTTCCAAGTCTCTTTTTAGTTCTATCAGCTTTTGTTTCGTGTACTTTAAAGCTCTAATAGAGATTCATACACATTTATGATGGGTATATCTTCCTAATGAATTGACCATTTTATCTTTATGAAATGTCCTTCGTCACTGATAATTCCATATCTCAATCTACACTTTGTCTGATATTAGTATAGCCATACTGACTTACATCTGCATGGTATATTTTCTTCTATTCTCTTACTTTGTCTCTCTGTATCTTTGTTTGTAAAGTTCATCTCATGCACACAATGTGTAGCTGAGTGTAACAAAATCTACTTCTTAATTAAAGTATTTACTTCATTTAGGTTATTCATATTTTTCATATTCCCGTATTTTATTGTTCTCTTCTACTGAAGTTTCCCATTTATTTTACTTATTATTTCCATCTTTCCCTTAATTCCTTGAATACATTGATAACAGCTGCCTTGAAGTCTTTCCTGAAATTTCATCACCCAGCTCATCTTAGGGTCTGTTTCTATAGACTAATTTTTGTCTTCTTGATCAGACACAATTTTTGATTGTTTGTTGGACTTTGTACAGACCCTGGATACTCCTAATTTTTAAGTGTGTTAATTTTTGTTTCACTTGACTTCACAGTGTCCTCCAAGAAAATCCGGTGTCAACAAGAATCTCTTTTAATCTCCTCTAGTTGCTGCCTACTTTTGGTCACCCTTTACTACCTTCAGATATTTGATTTTCATATTGTGTCTACAGATTATAATTGCTATCTACAGGAAGCTATGCTACCATTACCAGGAACAGAAAACCTATATTTTTAGGTTTTTCCATGGGATGGTAATAGAACTTCATTATGACACAAGTTTTTTTAAACGTTTATTTATAAATTGAATGTTAAATTAAATATTACATATTTACTTATCATATATGGTGATGCAAATATCATTGCAGATCATTTGGACAGTATAGACAAAAGAGAACAATAAAACCATCTTTCCATCTAATGTTTTACATACACACATCACACATATATTAGTTATATATAATGCACAATACAGGATATTGTTCTTAATTTTGCACTTTTGTGGTTTAAACTCGCCTGTCATGTCATTAATCTTCAAAAGTATGGTTTTTTAAATTGCATAAATATATATATAATTTCCTCTTTCCTCATTCTTGGATTTTTATGTGACTTCCAAACTGTTTTGTTCTTTAAAAAATGCCATGATAAAAGTTTTATCTATTTTGCTTCTATTTATTTCCTCATTTTTCATTGCTAGCAGGTGAATTATAGGTTCAAAATATTTAAATCTTTACAGTTTATTGATAAACATTTGGCCAGAATTTTTTAAAGAAATAAGTATAGACATAATATATAAGATTCATAGACATAAGATATGAGACACAGAAGAGATAAGTTTAGTTAGAGGTTTTTCCTTAGTATGTATTTCTTTGACTCAACCTATTTTTAAATGTAATTTTCTTTTTGTAAAGTAATATATTTACAAAAGTCAAAAATTTTAATTGTACTCCAGGAGCAAAGGTCTCCTTCCCCACTCTTCCATACACTTCATTGCCCCTCCCTAGAGGCAGGTAATTAAAGGTCTTTTCTAGTACTTACTGTCATATCTCTAAATAAGAGCCATCCACTGTACTTTCTTATTTTTGTTTCTGTATTAAACTACCATGCCTATGTAATTCGTGCCCACACCTGGTTCAAAGTATTTAGCATGAAAACTTTCCCTTTCTTGTATAACTTTCTCTTTTCCTTGGAGTTAATAATTGCCTTTTTTTTTTTGCCTACTTTTTTGTACACCTAAAACAAATTTTTTCTTTGACAATGCCTTCCTGTGGCTCCTCTCCAGCACGTATGACTTGCCCCCTGTTTTTGCTTCTTACCTATTGTCCTGTGTCTGCTTTTCAAAGTCACTCTGGGAATTCTCTTTGCCACTCTTTTGTGTTGGATCTACTACTTCCTGGAACCAACTATATCTGCTTTTTAAAATTTTGTTTAGTATTGTACATTCTCTAAAGGCTTCCTGAGAAAATGTGAGGGTATATTCATTAGCTTTGTTGTGTAACAATCCACCCCAAAACACAGTGGCTTAAAACAACAATTGTTTGTTAGCTCAGTTCTTTGGAGTCAGCTGTTTTGGTTCTTCAGGTCTGCTAGCTTGGCTGGGGCCAGAGAATTCAAGATGGCCTCACTCCCATATTTGGAACTTCAGCTGGGATGGCTGAGATGGCTGGGGCCTCATTCCACTCAAGTGGTCTCTCATCCTTGGAGGCCAACTTTGGCTTCTTCATGGTGATCTCTGGGTTTGCAGTGACATGAGAGAGCAAGCCCCAGCCTGCAGCAACTTTTTGAGCCTCTGCTTGTGTGGTGTTTGCTTCTGTCCCATTATACAAGCTAGTCACATGTCCAAACCCAGATTCAAGGGGTGGAGAAAGAGATGCCGTATCTTGATTGGAGAAACTGCAAAATATTGTGACCATTTTAAAAATAAATTTGTTTATTTATTTATTTATTGGCTGCATTGGGTCTTCGTTGCTGTATGCAGGCTTTCTCTAATTACAGCGAGTGAGGACTACTCTTCGTTATGATGCGGGGGCTTCTTATTGCGGTGGCTTCTCTTTGTTGCAGAGCACAGGCTCTAGGCGCATGGGCTTCAGTAGTTGTGGCACACATGCTCAGTTGTTGTGGCTCATGGGCTCTAGAGTGCAGGCTCACTAGTTGTGGCACATGGGCTTAGTTGCTCCGTGGCATGTGAGATCTTCCCAGACATATGTCCCCTGCATTGGCAGTCAGATTCTTAACCACTGCACCACCGTGGAAGCCCCCAACTTTTTTTAAAGCTACCACTTTGCATATTTGAAAATGATCTTAGTTTATCCTCCATCTTGATTGATAATTACCTGCATATGGAGTTCTAGATCAGTAAGCATTTCCTGTCATAACTTTGAGCCATTATTTTCTGGCTTCTGTTGTCTTCTGGCCACTAAGAATTCTGATACCATTCCAGTTACTGATCCTTTGTATGTCCTTATTACTTCCCTCCTTCACTCCTTGTCTCTGGAAACATTTAGATTTCCTCTTTACCCCTAGTGTAGTGAAATTTCACAATGTTCTGTTTTGGCATAGGTCTGTTTTCATTATTTGTGTCAAATACCAGGTGGGCATTTTAAGTCTCAGAAACATGATCTTAGTTTGGAGACATTTTCTCATATTTTTATAGATAATTTCCTTTTACCCTGTAGCCCCATCCCTTTCACTTTTTCTCTTGTTTTAGGAACACATATTTTTTACCTTAATGGTAATATAGCTATTGATAATAATTGTGATATTTATCGAGTGCTTACTTTGTGCCAGGCATGGTTCTAAGTATCTGTACCAACTCATTTAACTAATTTCCTTACTATAACCATGAGAGCTGGGTAATGACTGTTTTGTGTTTAATGGGGCATTATTATTATTATTATTATTACTATTATTATCCAAATCTTACAGTTGTGGAAATAAAAAAGAAGGTTTTTTAGGATGTTAACTTTCCTTGATTGATTATTTTCTTTGCTATTTTCTACAAACTTTTCGTTCTTCTTTTTGAGTGATGCCTTCAACTTTGTCTTTAAACTCTTTTTTTAACTGAAAGAAATGTTCTCATTTAAATTTCTAGAAGAACTGTCTTTTTTTTTAAGAACTTCTCTTATCTCTCTTAGAATATTAACTATAAATTTGTTTGCTTCTTTCTATTTTGTGAAAAATCTCTTATATTTATGGGGTCTTTTCCCCCCTATTTGTTTTAGTTCTCTCTTTTGTGTTAGAAGTATTTCTCAAGTATCTGGTAATCTCAAAACAGTCTGTTGGTGAGAGATACTAAAAAAAATCTTTAAAGGCTGTGGGTGTGGCTTGTTGAGTGGTAGTCCTTAGTGTACAGTTTTTAATGTGGGCCCTTTCATTGTGGGAATGTTCAAATATGAAGTCTCTTTTCTTGGTCTGTTTCTTCAGATAATTCAGTCTCCTGCATGTTTGTGGGGAGTAGGGAGGAGGGAGAGCTGTATAATCTGTATAATTGGAGGCTGCTGAGTCAGGGAGGAAAGGGAGATGGAGACTGCATTATACAGAATATAGCCCTTCATTATTTCTCTATTTTTAGTGTGGCCCTCTGGTATGCCTGGTGTCTATTCCCAAGACCAAAGTCTCTCTGATAGTCTCTATAGATGACAGGCTTCCAAACTTGTGCTAGAGAGAAATAGCCTTCTGAAAACATGGATGAGGAAAGCACACTGGGGTCTTCAGAGCTTATTTTGAAGACTCCAAACTATTACTCTTGTTTTTTTCTTTACATATCCTTCCATTCTGAGGTTTGTGGTACCTCCAATTTTTGAACATTTCTGGAACTTTGGGTACAACTGACTGTTCTTGTCAATCTTCTCACTGCTAAAGGTGCCTAGCTTCAAACTTTCTAAGAACCCTAAATCTGTTAATATTTAACCATTTGCTTTCTGGCTTGTGATATGCATTGATATTTTTCATAGAGTATTGTTGTAATGTCCACTGCAGATCCAGATTACTCTCCTGGGCAGATTTCCTCCATGTGAAGATCCAGGTTGCTTCCATCTTGGGGGTCCTCCATCTCAGCATTAGGTCTATGTAACTACCTTACCAAGGAGGAGAGCAGAAGTATATACTCTGGCTCTTACCCATTTTAGCCTAGAAGTTATAAACATCAATTCCACTTGCAGCACATTTGCCAGCACTAGATATGTGGCTTCCAGCAAAAGGGCTTGGAAATAGCATGTATGGGGGTTGGGAAGAGGGGATCACACATGGCTATTCAGTGAGCACAGTTGTCACTGTCACAGTTAACCCTTCTGGTTACAAAATGCCCCTCTGCTCCATTATTGTGACATGTCCCAATGAAAACAAACTGAAGTCCCACCTAGTCACTGCATCAAGCTCAGAGTCCAAGATTTCTGAATATTATGGCATAGTCTCTAAATCCAAGTTAAATAAAAAGACAAGTTGTCAGCACCTCCTCAGCCCCATGACACTCTATTGTGGTAATGGGATAGAATACAAGCAGTAAACAGAGTCCAGAAATGGAATGAAAGGGAGCTATCCTGTAGTCTGGATTCACAGCAATTCTGAAATAATGAACCCTTGCTGGGCAGATACTGTGAAAACCCTCCAAGCCCTGGGTGGCACTCTGCTACTTAATAAGACCTGATGTGCTCTCTGTGAGGAGTGTCTTGTTCACTGTTCTTTGAGGCTCTAAGAGTTTCTTCTATGTTTTTTAAGCTGTTTCTTAGCCATGTCTTAAGTGGCTGTTGTATAATATGTCCTCTTCAGGGCTGTACAGCTTTCTTTCTTTCTTTTTTTAATTAATTAATTAATTTAATTTGACTGAGCTGGGTCTTAGCTGCAGCATGCAAGATCTAGTTTCCTGACCAGGGTTCGAACCCAGGACCCCTGCCTTGGGAGCATGGAGTCTTAACCACTGGACCACCAGGGAAGTCTGCACAGCTTTCTCAATTAAACTCTTGCCTTAATTAAGGATGGAATTCCAAGGAGTGGTAAGGCTCATACATCACATACTTGGTCAGTATTTATTTTCCGTGTGACTCTCAAAAGCCCAATAGGCTTTCTGTCTATTGCTCCTGGTCAGATCCATTGCCAGGAATCACACCCATGGTTCGGTTTGAGCCATTCTCGAATATTTATTTCTTTGTTTTCATATCCCGTGCCCCTTTAGGTTTAAGGAGGGCTATCTTGAGGTGGTCGCATTCAGGACAGAAAATTTCATTTTTAGTTTCACTTTCTCCCTGATATGCTTAATCTGATTTTTGCACCCAGGGCTAAATTTTAACAGACCTTTGTCTCTCAAGGGTTTTTTCCATTCTATCTCTTACTGTTTGGGGTCTAAGATCCCAAGACTTTTCCCAAATGTCTGCTTTCAGGCAGAGATATTCTCTGCTAAATCATCTCTTTCTTGTATTCCTTGCCAACTACAGCCGGTAGCAACCAGCACACACTCCTGAGGTTCCATTTTCCAATGTTTAGCGCCCCCTGCAGCACATGGCCCACAAGGTCAGCACCGCAAGTTATCAGAGGCAACAGCATCATCACATGGTGTGCCACTTCCTAAGTCAAGGTCTTTGCAACCTCCACCAGCCTACTTATCAAATGTCACATACTTTGTTTTACTTTAGTTTTTTGGTTTTTTGGTTTGCTTTAACAGCCCTCAACTACTGCTTATATCCCAGTATTGATCAGGATAGATTAAACTATCCTCCAGTAACAGTTTCCAAATCTCACTGGTTTATGACTACAAATGTTGATTTCTAACTCACAGAAGTTCACTGAGGCTCTGTGACTCTCCAGGGTAGTTCACTTCCACAAATTAACAAAGGGCTCCAGTTCATTTCCATCTTCTGGCTCCACCATCTCAACCGAAGGCCTCTGTGGTCTCCTTGCAGAAGAGAAAACTGGAGGGTCACATGCCACTTGTTAAATGTCTTGGCCTCAAACTGATTCATGTTTCTTCTATTTATGATCAGAACTAGACTAATTCCAAATTGCAGTAGGACTGAGAAATGTGAGGCAGCCCACGGATAGTTGGTAAGCAGTCAGTATCTCCTACAGATATTATTAAAATTCTAAAAAGTATCTAGAGTGCTAGGCCGACATTATGCTTTTTGATAGACAAAGTGACATTTCAAATGTGTTGTAAACAGTAAATCATACTTAAAATTGAAGAGGACAGGCATATTCTCGGCAAGAGGACTATATCACAATAAGGCACAAAATGGGTCTCAGCAGAGATATTGTGTAATCATGAAGTTTCTTGTTCAAGCCTGTGAGATAGTATGAGGTCAAACTCTTTTAAAGACATACTTTAGAAAAACAGGTATTTGAGGAATAATTATTAATGCCAACTTGGAAATAATAGATTTATGAATGGAGCCTCAAGAAATATTTTTGGGTTGGTAGAAAAGAGCCAGATGGCAGAGACTATGAAACTGACTAATTCAAGCTAATCCTTGAAACAGTTGGTTCAAACCTTTATAAAAATAATTCATATCAAGAATAGTTAGACACCTGGAAGTTAGGTGCAAGATTGTCAAAGATTAAATGTAATCTGGGCATCAAAATAAGGAGATTCTTTGAACAGCTAGGCTGAAGAGTATGGATGCTATTCAAAGAGAAAATAATGACAGGCAGTAGTTTGGTGTGTGACTTTTGATGTCAGACTGATTCCACTCAGATTTGGATTTAACTTCTACTGGTTATTTAACATCCTTTCCTTCAAAAATGGAGATAAAAATAGTATTTAACTCAAGGGGTTGCTGTGAGTATATGTAAAATAATGCATGCACAGTGCCTGACACCTAACGTCTCAATAAATTATTAATAGCCTTTGAAGGAAATTTAGTAGGAAGTGACAAGAACATAGTGGTCTTGGTCAGCAGGCCAGCAGGCTGTTCATGGCAGTGTTATTCTAGGAGAAAGTACCCCTCCTTCATTGGGTTCTAATTTTTTTCCTTGAGTCTTTTCGTTACATTTCTTCAGGCATTACTTTTACTCTGCTGACTTTTCTATTATTTAAACATCTTAAAACCTGATATGGGGCTTCCCTGGTGGCCCAGTGGTTGAGAGTCTGCCTGCCGATGCAGGGGACACGGGTTCGTGCCCCAGTCCGGGAAGATCCCACATGCCGCGGGGCGGCTGGGCCTGTAAGCTATGGCCGCTGAGCCTGCGTGTCCGGAGCCTGCGCTCCACAACGGTAGAGGCCACAACAGTGAGAGGCCCGCGTACTGCAAAAAAACAAAACAAACAAAAAAAAACTGATATGATTTTAGATTTGATTTTGTCCTAAAATAACTCTACGATTACTTCCCCCAACCTTTTCAACATTAGAAATTTGACAATATGAGTGAAAGTAGGGCATAAGGAACTGAGATTACGGAGGAAATAAAGCATATAGTTTTGGGGCTTTAGCTATGCACTTAGTTATGCCTTTTCGGACATAACGACAACAGCCTTGAAAAAGTAGCCAGTGACCTATTCATTAAATCAAGCTACTTCTACTAGCTTCATAGTATTATAATATTTTTCTTACTTGTTTTGTAATTTGTAAATAGCTTAATACTAATTTACGTGTGACCCATTAGAATGTCACTGACTTCCAATATTAAAATATCATGCCATTTAAGAATAAATCTTGAAAGAGCAGGCATGTAAAATAGGACAAATTTAAGGAAAGCAAAATAAAATCACAAATGACATCTAGTGAAAAAACCTTGAAAGGGAATTGTCTTTAATTAGTTCACAGTTGGAGATTGCTCATACTACTTATTTTAGTTAAGTCTTTCATTTGGAGAGAAACAAGCTATTTAACTTTCAGCATGCTTGCGGGTAGTTGGGGAACAACTTGAATCCCCTTGAATCCCCTATTTTACAGAATAAAACTCTGTAAAAATATTACCTATAAAATGTTGGAATTTGTTACACATCAGCAACAGCAACGAGAAAACAACGGTAATTTAGTAAACTCTAAACTCACTGATATTTATGTTAGTCAACAAAATTACCTCAGGAACATTCCTAAGTGGACACCCTTTATGCTGGGCTCTAATATAAGACCTAAGCTTATGCATTTTGGGAAAGAATCCCCTGGTTAAAGATATGTGGTACCTTTTTCTTTGTGTAGAATGCACAGAATGAGAGAAATTCTGATAAACAGGTTAAGTACATTGGATTTATAAAGTTTTATGAACAAATATGGCACATTCAGAAAAGAACAAAACTTTCACAACAATAGCTTATTAAGAGTGCTACTTTTTGTAATATGGTTTTGTAATATGCTTATAACCATCACCTTTTCTGCAGTTCACATATGGTATACACATTTCAGGTATCTCTATATAATAATATTGGGGAGTACTATTTACTTAGGGACTTCATGAAAACAAAGGAATTTTATCAGAGTTGACTGGAGCATGTCTGAATCTGCACTATGCATTATAGCTCTATGTATTTTTCTTAATATTTATTTAAACCATAATGTATTTACAAGAAAACTATATAGATAGAGGGTATTCAGTGAGTACATTTATAAACTTCCATTTCCTCTTGACTAAAGATATAGTGAGAATACATGGCCAAGTACAACCATGAAAGTAGTCTTTGGTTTTCATTTATTTTTTTCTGCCTTTAAGTTCTGTGATGCTTGTGTGTGTGTGTTCAAGACAATTCTTGTTTCATACTCATCTGCACTGCAAAGATACTTTCTCAAGTATCATTTCATAGTCTCAAACTCTGTATTTATCCTCATCCTCAAAATTCAATTAAAACATATTGTGAAGACTGTTTTGCCCTATAATCTGCACAATGCTAGCTATCAGCTTTGCGACTTAACTTAGGAAAAGCGTTTCTATATCCTTGCTTGATTCTTTCAGTACCTCTGCTTGTCCCTTTCCAGCCTCAATAATGTGTCCTTTTCTCTGGGCTAGGTTTTCTGTAACCTGGAAGAATACAGTGATGCTTGAATAGGGAGAATAACTTTACAGCTTCAAGTTAAGCCTTATTAGGCTTTAAGTAGAAAATGTATCACACCTGCATTAAAAACATGGCTACCTTGATACTTCATGTGTCATGCTAACACTTCCAACATGCTCAGGGGACAAGGGGAGAAGAAGGTCTTTTATTTGGATCTTCTGCTCTCACTGTTTCAGGAGGGTTGCATGTTTACAAAAGTTAAAATAAAATAATTGGTTAAACATTCAATTTTTCCATAGAAATGTTCAATATCACGCTACAAGTCCAATACCCACTTGAAATATTTGCTTCCAATACCCACTTGAAACATTTGCTTCAACTCTCTGTTACACATTTCTGATATTCTGTCACCAAACTCCTCTTTCCTAATCAGTCGAGAGTTTGCTCATTCCTATTTCTCCACCACCAACACCCAGGTTCTAGTAACCAGTCTCTTAGCTGGGCTTCTGAACTCCTTTTCCCAGTAACCCCAGGTAACTCTTCCCTCTCCCCATTTTATTCATGTTACTCTCTTGTTCAAGACCCTGCAGTGGCAAATGATTATCTATAAAGAGGTACCTACACCTTTCAGTGCCACAGAGGAGCTTTCCCTGTTCTAGCACAGAGTGTCTCAACCTCAGCACTATTGATGTTTGGACTGAGTAATCCTTCGTTGTGACCGGCTATCCTGTGCATGGAAGGCCTCTACTCATTAGATACCAGTAACATTCTCCACTTGAGACCACCAAAAATGTCTCCAGATACGTGGGAACAGTACAGCTGGTATGAACTCAGGTATCACAGCCTCTCTCACACAAAAGAAGGGGCTTAGGGAAATGGAGAAGAAACACTCATGACACTTGCATTTACATCTCATCGATCGGAATGGTGTCTCATGTTCCGCATTAACTCCAAGGGAACCTTGATCTGTAGTAGATTCAGGAAAAGGAGGAGAGCATTGGAAACAGATGTTGGACAAGTCAGTCTACAGAGTCTAACGTGCCCCAGCTTCACATCTTCACCAGATAAACTTTCCACTATGTATTATTTGGGATACATAATTCTAGAAGTTAAAACAAAATGCCACATGCTTAGTAGCTTAATCTAAGAAATATTTATTTCTTGCTTAAAACATCTGACATGAATAACCTTGATCAGTGAGCAACCTTGTGGAGGATTTTTCAGAGACCCAGGCTCCTTTAAGCTTTATAGATTTGCCATTCCCGGGGGGGGGGGGGTCCCAGACCACCTGCCGGCTCCTCTGCCTCTGACCCGAAGATGGAAGAAGAAAGGGAATGTAAAGCATTTTGCCTTACAGGGGTGTTGTGGGCCAGGCTGGGAATTTACTTATTTTTTTAAAATTTTTATTGGAATAGAGTTGCTTTACAGTATTGTTAGTTTCTACTGCACAGCAAAGTGAATCAGCTATATGCATACATATATCCCCTCTTTTTTGGATTTCCTTCCCATTTAAGTCATCACAGAGCACTGAGTAGAGTTTTCTGTGCTATACAGTAGGTTCTTATTAGTTATCTATTTTATACATAGTATCAATACTGTATGTATGTCAATCCCATGGGATTGACTTACACCATTTCCACTAACATCTTAATGGCCAGAACATAGCTAAAATGGTAATACCTAACTGCAGGTAGCCAGTCTCTCCCACTTGCCCTGAAGAAAATATTTTTTCCATGCCTGCCCCTTGATGTGCTTTCATATCTTTCTCTTTATGGAAATGCCTTGCATTTGTTTTCTTGTCTCTGAATTCATAACTCTTCACTGTCCCTAGTGAAGCCTTCTTTACTATACAACCTCAAAGCAACTACTCCTACCTTTAAAAACTGATGTAATAAAGTGACTGAAAGAGGGCCTTTGGGTTCAGACCAACTGGGTTTGAATCACCACACTCACTACTTTTGTAAACTTGCCCAAGTTATTTAACTTCTGTGAATCTTAGGTTTCTCATGTTTCAGATTGGGGCAACATTAAGAGGTAAATCAAATGAGATAATGACCTTAACACAGTACTTAACATATAATAAACACTAAATAAAGATTATTTTTATAATTTTCTAGTGCAGTTACTGCTTGTGCTGCTCACTGGGTACCTCGTTGCACAGCACATTTTTCATTTGCACTTAATTCACCGTTTCCCTAAGCAGCCAAAGCACCCCTTCAGGCAGCACATCTGTCTTACTGGTATTGTTGGAGGGGGCACTGAGGAAAGGACTGGGAAGCTAGGCCTCTCTGTCCCCTCCTCCCTGGGTGCTGGCTGATGACCATCTGGGCGATCCCCATGCCTCAGGAGGCTGAGATGCCCTTCTCCAACTCAGAAGTTGAAAAGCTCTAACATGAGAATGTCTGCATTTTTATTACCTATTGATTAAAGTAAAAACCACAAAAGGACAGAGTTATTAAAAATCTATGCGTTTTGGGCTTCCCTGGTGGCGCAGTGGTTGGGAGTCCGCCTGCCGATGCAGGGGACACGGGTTCGTGCCCCGGTCCAGGAAGATCCCACATGTCGCGGAGCGGCTAGGCCCGTGAGCCATGGCCGCTGAGCCTGCGCGTCCGGAGCCTGCGCGTCCGGAGCCTGTGCTCCGCAACGGGAGAGGCCACAACAGTGAGAGGCCCGCATACCACAAAAATAAAAATAAAAATAAAAAAATTTTTTAAATCTATGCGTTTTAAGGAAATTAACATTTTCCGAATCACAGTAGGTGTCCACTACCACATTTCGTTCATCAAAGCAGCCCTCCTCTACCGCCACTCTAGACCCTGTTTTCACTGATACCTGCCTCTGTAATCAGTTCTCCTTAGAGCTCTTTAGAAATGTAAATCAGGTCATGCCTCTGTTTTCATCCTCTAATGGCTTCTGTGACCCTCAAAATAAAATCCAAATGTATGGCCTTGACATGCAGTCACACTTGATCTTTTCTAACCTCTCTGATTTGATCCCACATCGTCTACCACTTACCCACCTAGCTCAGCCACATCACCCTTCTCTCTGTGTGGTGAACTCTTCAATTTCCAAGTTGTCTAACAGTCTTCACTTTTTAAAGTTGAAGCATAGCTGATGTACAATATTATGTTAGTTTCAGGTGTTTAACATAGTGATTCAACATTTAAATATATTGCAAAATGATCACCATGATATGTGTGGTAACCATCTGCCCCAAAGTTATCACAGTATTATTGACCCTGTTCCTTAGGCTCTACATTATTACATCCCTGTGACTTATGTATTTAGGTTTTTAGAAGAGACTGAACCCAATGTTATTTCTTGCTTTATCTATAGCATGGAAATGATAATTCTCAGAAAACGAAGGTTTTATCTTTATCCTCTTTTGAATACTATTAATTATATGAATAGAAAATAGAAAATACTTTATGAGTTTGGGTTTTGCTTAAGCAATTGGTCATTTTGCAGATGGTTAATTAAAAGCAATTAATTTGCATGGTTTTGACGTTCATAAATAAGTCAAAAATGGGTTTTTGTTATCTTTCATGGAACTTTACAAATTCCATCTATAAATATTTGATGATTTCTCTTTTTTAATGTTGCTTTACTTAAAATACAATAATTTGAAACTTTCTACTTTATAAGATGTTATTAAATACTAAAAGAACCATTAACCATTATTACTAGGATGATTTTTTTATAAAACTTCAGAACTGAAATTTATTTTTATACATACCGTATAAATTCCAGGATGTTCTCTAGAGTTCCCTTTTCTTAGACTTACACATATTTACCAATTTTAACTTTTATTTGACATATTTTACATTTTTATGTAATTTCAGTAATATTTTGAAAAATAATTGAATAAAAGTTACCATGTATTGATATTATTTTCTTTAAATTCGCCATTAAATATCTATATCTATATATGTATACATTACATGAAGACCAGTGAGAGAAAACAATTTATTACAAATGAGTTTGTGAAGAATATTAAATTTGAAAATTTTGTTTTATCAGAAAAATAGTGACACTTGTTTTATGACACGAGTCATTCATATATATGGGTGATCAGACAGGTAATTAGATGTAAAGAGAGTATCTCCAGAGTCATGTGATGTTTAATAAATCAATTATTTGGTTTGTAAACAAATCATATAATTATATATGAACCTTTTGGAAAGTTTGCATAAAAGATGCCATTTTTAATTTAATTTTTTTCTATATTTTGGTGTTATAATGAAAGAAGTGAGTTGAGACTAGTCTGAATGGCTTCATCCAAAGCTTTGATTTTCTTTCAATATAATAACTAAATACTGAATATTTCATATACATATATACACATATACATATATAGACACATACACATAAATACACTTACACACCTTTATGTACATATATACATATATATGAATACCATTTTCAGTAAGTTACCTTTGAGGCTTTTTATGTTGCTTTACTGCTAGTATGGTAAGGACACCTCTGTCAAACTTTTCATATAATACTCTTATTAAGTGTAAAATAAATCCCCAAGTCTTCCAATACAGAGCAAACATGAATGCTGTTTGTACTTTGCAAAACAAATAAGGATTTTTTGCTTATTTTCTCATGTAGATGGAAAAAACATTCATAAGTAGTTGATACCCAAAGAACTTAATAACTGATCTTTAGTAACTGGGTGTCTCCTGGAAGTGTAGAATGTTAGCGTAGCATGACACTCATACAGCAAGTTTTCATAATAATGTTTGGTTGATATACATGATGATACCTTTATACTTTTTACATAAATTTCTCCATTTGAACTCATGTGAGATCAGGCTAGGTATTATTATTTCCATGTAGATGTTAAACTACAAATACCTTAAGATTAACTGACTTGTTCAAAAAAGCAAATGGCTGAAGAATAGATTCTAAGTGTACACCTTGTCCACTTTCCATTACTCTATTGAATTACAGAGCTGTTGGGCTGTAGCCTTCTGTAAGGGGAAGAGCCTTGGAGCAAAATGCTCTGGACATGGCTTCCACTAATTACCCATGTGATTGTGACTCCCAAGTTTTATACCTTCTATTTGGCCAGTAGCTACATTTATGATGACAACATTCTTAATTTAGCTTATGTATAAACAGGGATGCAGAAACTAAATCACCTGATTTGCTATGGAAATTGGTTGTCTAAAGTAGAAACCACATATCCATTGAGAAGGAAGTCTAGTAAATTAGTTGATGCCTGGAAATAATTGCTTTTCCAGATGGGCTTATAATGGATTTATGAAGTATAAATAGACATAAAACAAAGTTACCTAGTCAAAAGGAAAGGTTTTGAATCTTTGTATACATAGAACAAGCATCAGTTCAAATACTGTAGATGAGGTTCTCTTCAAGAAATAGAATTAATAATAGGAATTTATAATGATGTGGATTATACAAATGCTAAAATAACAAAGTTTACATTAGTATTAGTATTAACCCACTTAAGGGTAGTTTTTGTTTTTACTTAATTCCTTATAAAATCATTTGTTTTACCTAAGACTGTATTTAATGAAAACACTGAAGTTGCAGAAACTTGATATATTATTTGCTTTTAAAAAATAGGGCTGTACGTGATAATGGCACTGCATAATAAGACACTCAGTGAATGCTCCTCTGTGAACTTAATGAGTGCAAAAAAATTTTAATAACTCTATCTTCAAGTTTATTGAGGGTAGATTATTTTTAGTAAAGTAAGATAGCACTAAAGTAAAAACACAAAATAAAATTTTCCTGGACTTTGAATTTTACAATTGAATTAAACAATGTGTCTTGTTTCCAAAGTGAGGTTTTATTTCTTTTAACAGTCAAATTCAGTGAGCCCCCACCCCAGCCTTGATCCTGTAAGCCACACATACATTATTTTTCTGTCCCTAATGTCCTTCTTAATCCATTGCTAAGTCCACTACTGACCACCCTCAGCTCCCAACCACGGGCTTATTCCTCAGGCTAAGGTATCAACTCGAGTTATTCTCATCTTGGAGAGAGAATATAAGAAATCTGCTTGTTCTCTTGGAGAACTTTTCTGTGCTTCTGCTGTCTCATAGTGTCATTATGGGCAAGAAGTGCCCCTGAAGCCAGGGTAGACATTTTCCACCTCTGTATTGATCAAGGCAGTCATCATTACTCCTGGTCAGATGCTCTGCTAGTCTTGTAGTAGTTTACCAAGGTGTATGGGAGAAAGAGGACATGTCTCTTCACAGTATTAATCCCAGTTACGTTCGTCCCATACCACAGGAGGCAGAGGCGGCCAGTGGCTCAGTTCTCTGGCCTCATTTCTTTTAGTTTAAGCTCCACACAGTCATGCCCCCTCTGCCTGCTCACTGGCCCTTGGAGGCTGAGACAGGCTCGGCCCTAAACTTGTTCTCCAGCATGACAGATAAGGCTCAGGCTTTCCCCTTCCTCATGGTGAGTTTTCTGAATGTGTATGGGTCCTGTTTGCTAGATATTTTTTCGATCATTTGTACAGACTGATAAGGTCTTTCAAAATTCATTTTTAATTTTTCTATAAAATAGGCAACCGAAATCAGTTGCATCTGGTCACAAATCTACCTCTTGACAAAAGTCAAGGTCTACTACTGGAAGAGGGGTGCTGGAAAGCTAGTAGGGCGAGTCAAAAGCCAATCTGTCTTGGAAGATATACAGATTGCCAACAAACACATGAAAGAATGCTCAACATCATTAATCATTAGAGAAATGCAAATCAAAACTACAATGAATTACCATCTCACACTGGTCAGAATGGCCATCATCAAAAAATCTACAAACAATAAATGCTGGAGAAGGTGTGGAGAAAAGAGAACCCTCTTGCACTGTTGGTGGGAATGTAAATTGATACAGCCACTATGGAGAACAGTATGGAGGTTCCTTAAAAAACTACAAATAGAACTACCATATGACCCAGCAATCCCACTACTGGGCATATACCCTGAGAAAACTATAATTCAAAAAGAGTCATGTACCAAAATGTTCAATGCAGCTCTTTTTACAATAGCCAGGACATGGAAGCAACCTAAGTGTCCATCAACAGATGAATGGATAAAGAAGATGTGGCACATATATACAATGGAATATTACTCAGCCATAAAAAGAAATGAAATTGAGTTATTTGTAGTGAGGTGGATGGACCTAGAGTCTGTCATACAGAGTGAAGTAAGTCAGAAAGAGAAAAACAAATACCGTATGCTAACACATATATATGGAATCTAAAAATAAAAAAAAAAAGGGTCATGAAGAACCTAGGGGACAGACAGGAATAAAGACACAGACCTACTAGAGAATGGACCTGAGGATACGGGCAGGGGGAAGGGTAAGCTGAGACAAAGTGAGAGAGTGACATGGACATATATACACTACCAAATGTAAAATAGATAGCTAGTGGGAAGCAGCCACATAGCACAGGGAGATCAGCTCAGTGCTTTGTGACCACCTAGAGGGGTGGAATAGGGAGGGTGGGAGGGAAGGAGACACAAGAGGAAAGAGGTATGGGAACATATGTATATATATAACTGATTCACTTTGTTATATATATATATATATCACATCTTCTTTATCCATTCATCTGTTGATGAGCACTTAGGTTGTTTCCATGCCTTGAGTATTGTAAATAATGCTGTTATGAACATTGGGGTGTATACATCTCTTTGAATTGGAGTTTTCTCTTGGTATATGGCCCAGGAGTGGGATTGTAAGATCATGTGGTAGTTCTATTTTTAGTTTTTTAAGGAACCTTCATACTGTTCTCCATAGTGGCTGCACCAATTTACATTCCCACCAATAGTGTACAAGGTTCCTTCTCCTCCACACCCTCTCCAACATTTATTATTTGTAGACTTTTAATGATGGCCATTCTGACAGATGTAAGGTGATACCTCATAGTAGTTTTGATTTGCATTTCTCTAATAATTAGCGATGCTGATCATCTTTTCATGTGCTTTTTGGTCATCTGTAGGTCTTCTTTGGAGAAGTTTCTGTCTTCTGCCCATTTTTTAATTGGCTGTTTGTTTTTTTCTTATTTTTGATATTAAGCTGTAGGAGCTGTGTATATATTTTGGAGATTAATCTCTTGTCAGTAGCATCATTTGCAAATATTTTCTCCCAGTCCGTAGGTTGTCTTTTCATTTCGCTTATGGTTTCCTTTGCTATGCAAAAGCTTTTAAGTTTAATTAGGTCCCATTTGTTTATTTTTGTTTTTATTTCCCTTACTCTAGGAGACAGATCAAAAAATATATATATTGCTACAATTTGTGTCAGAGTGTTCTGCCTATGATTTCCCCTAGGAGTTTTATGACATCCAGTCTTACCTTTAGATCTTTAATCCATTTTGAGTTTATTCTTGTATATGGTGTTAGAGAATGTTCTAATATCATTCTTTTACATGTAGCTGTCCAGGTTTCCCAGCACCACTTACTGAAGAGACTGTCTTTCCTCCGTTGTCTATTCTTGCCTCCTTTTTCATAGATCAATGAACTGTAAGTGCGTGGGTTTATTTCCAGGCTTTTATCCTGTTCCATTGATCTATATGCTGTTTTTGTGACAGTACCATACTGTTTTGATGACTGTAGCTTTGTAGTATAGTCTGAAGTCAGAGAGTATGATACCTCAAGCTTTGTTCTTCTTCCCAAGAATGCTTTGGCAATTTGGGGTCTTTTGTGGTTCCATATAAATTTTAGGATTATTTGTTCTAGTTCTGTGAAGAATGTCATGCATAGGGATTGCATTATATATTTAGGTCGCTTTGGGTAGTATGGACATTTTAACAATGTAAATTTTTCCAATCCAAGAACACGGATCTCTCATTTCTTTGTATCATTTTCAAATTCCCTCATCAATGTTTTACAGTTTTCAGAGTATAGGTCTTTCAACTCCTTGGTTTTTGCCTGAAATATCTCTCCATTTTTTAATATTCCGTTTTAATGGAATGACAATTCAGTTTTGGATCTTATGAAATGAGAGGTTTGAAATCTAGAAAATATGAACTGCAAATGTGTATAATATCTTTTGTACATTTTTGAAAATTAGCACTTGCTCTTTGGCTTGACACCAAGAAGATTTCACTGATCTGACCATGCTAGTATCTTCTCTCTTTCAATGAAAGAGAACAGGTGTGGAAACTCACTGTTTCACATGTATACTATATTAGAAGAAAGTTTTTATCCTGAGTATTAGCATAGAATGTGACACTTATTAGCTGCTTAATAAATATAGGAAGAAGGGAATAAGAAAGGAAGGAAGGAAGGGAGAAAAGGAGGGAGGGAAGGAGAGGAGAAAAGGAGAGAGGGAGGGAGGGGAGAAAAGAGTGGGGGAGGGGAAAAAAAGGATGTGTTGGTTCTATCTAATATAGTGTTCAAAAACATAAATCTTGTTTAAAGTCAGTGTCCATTTTCTTAAAATCCAGCTATGAAAATGTAACCCTTATATGTGGAAGAATAAATCACATGTTTTAGTAGCTAGTAGCTAATGTTTTGTAGCTGCCATTAATATTTCTCAATTGCATTAAAATTTTCTGATCATTATTAGAAAATTTCTCAAAACATTTGAGATAATTAAGCATGAAGGCTTGTAATCACTGTTTTTAAAACTGCCAGTTGTCAATAGGCACATGCTGAAACAGGCCTGAGATCCAAGCAGATGTTGGACACAATCTCTTGGTAAAGGCTTTTTTCACTTATCCTAACTGTGGACTATGAACTTTTATAAAATGTACAAAAGGCACTCACTAAGTGTATTAGGAATATTTTCCTAAAACCAAAAATTTATGTAGAATGTGAATAAATTTAAAAAGTAGATTTACGTGTTCCAAAAAGACTATTCCTAGAGACCTAAAATTATTATAAAATCTTTCAGATACAAACGTCTAATCATGAGTTTCTAGCACTTTGTACATATTCTTTAATTTTTTTTCTTTTGCAGTTGCATAAAGAGTTGGTTGACTCATGTCTAACAAGCTTCTAATAGAGGCAAAATCATCACCATTTCAGCACACTTAATGATTTTCATCTGCCTGCATCACATGACGTACTCTTTTTCTGAAGTATATCTCAGAATTTTGAAGCTGTTTATGTATTTCATTATATATCTACTTATTTTTAATTCAAATAGTATTGAATTAGTATCTTCTGATCATGATAAAAACTTCTCAAATATATGAGATAGCTAAGGATGTAGACTTTTAATCACTGTTTTGTAAATTGTCATTCATAAACAGGCACATATTGAAATAGACTGTATACAAAGGGCCCTATGAAGCGTGACTTCTCACACCCTAGGATTAAGGATCCAGAGATTTAGAGAGGCATCTGCAGAGCTCACATGAGCAATCTGGGCATGTTATCCATAGACTCTCCAATCACTGAAATATTTAAAATTTGTAAAATAATGACAGATACCTCACCTGCTTACTGTGGAAATTGGTTAAAAAAGATTTTCCATTTATAAAAAAGTTAAAGCATATATCTCCATGGGCTCTAAGAAGGGGGCATGTTTACAATAGTCCCAAAAGTTACTTCCTTTCTGCATAACCTAGAGGGCTCTAAGAGTTCCGGGTAATCAAATTTACATATTTTCTCTTAAACTTAGCCTCATTCCTCAATTCAAACTAGAATCAGAAAAAATATATAAACTTCTTAAAAATTCTATTAAAAGGTTGATAGTTTTCCATATATTTAATTCTGTAATGACATACAAATTCATTGTATCAAAATTTAAAATATTTTTCTGCCTATTGACCAATTTGCACAGATGTTTTCAGTGACATTTCAACAATCTGCAGGAAATCGTATCTAGGCTTTCTCTGAATTCCCTATAATAGCAAAACTCCTTTCTTCTCAATGCTTTTGAGATTTATTCATGTATCTCCCATTAGAGTTAATTGGAGTTACTAACATAAATTCCACTTGCTCCAAATGGCGAATAGGTTTCTTTAATGTTGTTTTTATTTTTTAGTAAGGTTAGACTTAAAATAGAATCTTGTATACAATTGTCTCTTTTGCTTTGGGAAATTAAAATGCCTTTAACAACTTTTAGGGTTAGGGAATTGAAATCTGTCGCAAACTTTTCTTTCTTATTTTAATTCTGCTGCATTACTACATCATTACAAATTACAATTGGTAATGAAAGAAATAGGACAGTAAACTATAAAAGCATTTTTTCCAACAAGCCACCACTGTTTACATAGTATTTGTAGTTTTATTTGTGGAATTACTCTGTTAATGGTATGTTGTTAACACTAGAAAAATTCTGTTTGCTGTTCTTAACAACAAAGAGAAAGAAATAGATATTATTTGTTGGGAGGAATGTACAGTTTTCAAAATGGAAGCAAAGCTCACACTTCTTTTTTCATTAATACTGTTTTTAAATAAATAAATTACATATCTTTTGTTATCTTTTTAGATTAGATAATAAATTATAGTCATTTTAACAATGGATAATTCTATATGTGCAATAATCTTGAATTGTTTCAAATATTTGAAACCAGTCACTTTTTAAATACCCAATATATGTTTAATTTGCCAAAAGACACCTTGAGAAATAGATGCTTTTCAATTTTAAAAAAAGGACTAATTAATAACCAATGAACTTGCTTTCAACAGTGCATCCTCTACCCCATTTTATAGGAAGACATTTGTCGAACACAGAGCTTGAAAAGCTGCCTATGATTTGGACATTTGAAATAGGATGTATAGCAAGTTAATTTCACCTTAAATTTTTTCTTTTTTAGTTTTGGAGATGTTTCCACAGAAAACAACTTAGAATAATTCAATAAAAATCACACCTGATTTACTTGTTTATAACCACTGCCAACATTTTCATTAACCCATCTGAGACACTTTACACAATTAAAGCATAGATGAGATCTAGGCAGTTAAAATAGTCTTTCAAAAAGTGAGACCAGAAGCAAATCCAAAAAGGAGAAAAATGTCCTAGTTAACATAAGTAGCACAAAAAAACAAATTGAGTTTTGGATTTTGTGGCAACCTGAACACAAAAGGAAAAATGAAGAATTGTATCATTTTCTTTTGCTCACAAAAGGAAGCACGGAATATATCTACAAATACAGAGAGAGAAAGGTAGTATTTGTAAAGGGCCTGACTTGAGCCACACACTATATTTAGTGTTTTGTCATGGCTAAATCACTCAATCCAACGTGGTTTTAATTTATATTCTCATTTACAGTTAAGGAAACTGAAGCTCCATGAAGTAATTCCTCCAAGTTTATATAACTAGTATAAGACTACCAAGTTCATATGCATTTCTTTAAAACAATCATCCAATGCAACAAATATTTTCCTAATGTTTAAATTCCATAAGAAGTACATCATGTGGGTGAATTAGTATATCATTTAAGGTAAAGAACCATGCCTTTAATTATTATTTGGAAATTATGATGTTTATAATTCTAAGATATTTATATTAGTCTATATGATAGTCAAGGCTATACTTCTAATAAATTTTTTCCTCTGAAAGAATAATACCCCCACTTTAATTTTGAAATTACTTTCATTGCTCTGAATTTTGTAACTTTTCTTTGGACATGAATTTTTTCTCCTATTGTTTCTTTTGATGGCTTCAAAACTAACAAGTCTTCAAATATTTTTAAATAGGCCTTTTTTCTAGTTAGTGAAGTTATGTTTCAAGAAATTATGTTAATATAATTTAACTGTGCTGCATTACAGAAAACTGATTTAATATAGGAACAAAGTTGAGAGAACCTACAGTAATCGATAGTTTAAAGGACCTTTCAAACTTTATCTTGAATATTTTCAGGTAGAAAATTAATCATCATGAATTCAATCATTAAAATGCCATTCAATGTAACATCAATGGAATAATTTGGAAATATGGCTCCCATTAGCTCAGAGCTCCATATTCAACTCCTAACATAAAAGGCAAATTTTAATTTTGTCTATCAAAAGATATAGCATGCTGAAGTGGAAGTAAAACACCTGCCCTCCTGCCGATGTATTCCTCATCCCAACTAAATCAATGGTGAATAAATATTTAAATAAATTTAGCTTCAAATTTGCTGACAGCCAGCATAAGGGAAAATTTTGATGAATTATATATATATAATTCCTTTTCGTCCAATGAAAAGAAGCACATGATTCATCTAGAAAATGGATTGAAAGGGAACAAAATAGTAACCTGCTCAAAGCACCCATCTGTCCAATGTGAAGACCCTAAGAGGAAATTAATATAGAAGTAAGTAGAACAAGTAGAATTTTTCAGAAATGATCCAGCTAAAATATTTGCATTAATCTCTGCCATGGTTATTAATTAACATGTTTATTTTTATTAGTCTTAATTTCTTTTTGTTCTGTGCAAAGAGAATACTTGTTGCGGCCATACAACGCAGTGGGTATAAACATGAGCTTTGTAACAAGACACTCCTGTTTTTTAATCCCGAGAATTTAAGTCTGGGAATTTGATTTACCTCTCTAAGGCTCATTCTCTAAGGCTCAGTTTCCTCATCTGTGAAATGGTTATAACAATACTACATATTTATGGATTTTTGTGAGGATTAAATGAAACTGCATTTATAATGATTTAGCACAGTGCCTAGCACATAATAAGGTTACAATAAAATGGTGGCAAATTTCTTTTAATGTTTGCTTATAACAATCATCTGAAAAACTTCATTTTGTAGTATTCTAAGAAAACTAAAATATTACAACAGTTAAATGATATAGTATATTCCAAAAATTACAGTCTGTTATATTTTTACAGAAATTTTAATTTATTTAGTTTCATAAACCTCACCAAAACTATTTTAACTTTTTCTTTTAATTCACCAATCCTCATTCTTCAACAATAACTATACATTTCGGTTTACAACTATCTTAACGTTAATTCTAAAAAGAAATTTGGCTATGCTGTAGACTTAACTATGACAGTGCCAAGAGAGTATTAAATGTGAAAGCATTTCTCTGTCAGTTGTAAAGTCTCTATTTAATCCAGAATTGAAATTCTTCATGTACATGCAAATAGATGAAACGTTGAAAAAGGACATTGCTATGAATTTTATACTGTGATTTATTTTATAAAATTGTTTATATTATCATGTTTCCTGTGAAAATAATCTCTAATGCAATGTAAGGAATGAAATAATGAGCAGAAATTGGCTAAAATTTCTGAAATTCATGGAGAAAGACTTTAAAATTTATTATTGCATTTCAATTTTGGTTTCACCTGTTAAGATCAAAGCAACTACCCATAAGAAAAATGTATCAAATGGATCACATAATGGTATATTTGCAGAAAATCAGCATATAAATCTATACACAAAATTGATGAAATGAAATCTAAATTCTTCACTATTTTATGCTGGAACATTATTATATGGAATTTTTCTAATGGGACCATATCCAAGTTGTAGCATTAACAGATGGGATCCTGTTGGGGTTGCACATTTTTAGTTATTTAGGACTTTAGTAAACAGTGATTTTATCCAGTATGTGATTGGAACAGATGTGATCTTATCAGGGTTCCACTTTTTTTCAAGGGCATAAAATTGCCATGATTTGCTGTACAGTGCTGGAGTTTACTTTCTGTGGTTTTAGAACCAGTCCTTTTTAGCCAGAATTTGCCCTTGGGTTCTAAAACATCATAATAGGGAGTTAATGTCTTATTCTCTATTAATCCCATTAAATCCTTTTAATATTAGAGCATGTGTTGCTTTACAGCATTAACTAGTGTCTTGCACTCAACAGTATTTTCACAGTTTATGATACTGCTTAGGGCATTAACAAACAGCTGTTTGAATTAAATGAGCAGTTAAGGACCCTGTTCATTAACCCAAAAGTTTCATGTATTTTTAATTCCTTAAATCTAATGGTATCATCACCCTCCAGGAAATCTATCTTTGATTATAATTTTCTCTGGCCACTATTGGTTATGGGAGAAAGTATTATTGTTTTTGAATATGAGTCATATCAGGTTGGGTATCTCCAATGAATCTTGACTGTCTCATAACAGTTTCATTCTTATGGGATATAAAACTTTAAAAGTTGTTTACGGCAGTAGTGTTAAGATTTTCTCCAATTTTGGTTACTGATGACTTCATTTAGCTAATGTAAAGAGGCAGTTGGAACAGAATTATTTGCATTTGAAATGGCGCAATCAGAGGTTTGTGACTGACTCATTTACAAAAAAAGAAAATTGTATTTGGACAGTAACAGATTATGTGATGCAGTCCGCGGCGCAGAGCAAAATGTTAGTCACTGATTTTCTCCATGTAGAGAGGTCATGGCTTCCAAGGCTTCATTCGGGACTTTACCTTCTTTGCGATTACGGTCAGGAACATCTTGATTCAATAGTTTGAAGTGAAGTAATTAAATAAGAGGGAAATTTAAAATTAATATGTCTAATAGTCTAAATAAGCTAGATTACTAGACATATTAAGGATGAGATTCTTGATTCATTTCTACACCTTGATGCCCTAGTGACACCCCACTTAGTTCAGGGCCTTAGCAGGAGCTCAGTGTTTGGGGGAGAATTATTGGATGTTTCATTAAGAAATTTTTACCTGTTGGGTAAAACTCTTCTAGGTTTCCCACAAGTTGTCATATAAATTGACCTTCAATTCCTTAAGTTTTCTCTATGGTGTCTGTGGATCTTTGATGAATTCAGTTCACAGGTGTTTACTAATTAATTAGAAAGCATTATAAAAATTATATAGTGGGACATGATTTTACTATTTTAATAATCATATTTATTTTTTTCTCACTTCAAATGCCAAGGATCAACAGTTTCAAAGTCTAGATGAGATGCTATTTGTGTAAGAACTGAAAGGAATGGGGTAAATGAATGAGTGGTTTGTTAAGAGAAATAGAAACTGTCTTTTCCTATTAATCACCAGCCACTGAATCCACATTGCTCTCACATTAAGTGTGGGACAGACTTAACAAGGAGCTGGATTCCAGGCCTGGAAGTTTTTTCTAAATTTGTCTGTGTAGGCTTGGAATTCATAACTGCCCTATTTTCAGCCATGTTGGATGCTGTAGGGCACCTCTTAAAAATGCCCTGTAGCTCCTGCGCTTTGCCTCAGGATATCTCTGTAGGCCTCAGCCCCTCTCCTCCAAGCCCTTCCTCCAGAGCCCATGGCTGAGGGTAGTTCAGATAACGTTCAAAGCAGATAGGATGGTTTGAGGTGTCCTCCACAACCTTGACTACTCAATTTGTAGACTGCATCAGAAATTTCAATTTTCTCTTTACTGTGAAAAATGCAAAGTAGTCAGTTAAAAAGATCATGCTGTTGTGGGGATTTGGTCTTTAAGAATAAAATCTAGATATGCTTCTGAACTCTAACAGGCAGCATAATTTTAACTAAACCAGAATCTCTAACACTGCTTAGATATGCTGCCATCTGTAGTGTCACTATGAGAGGGATGTCCACTAATATTTAAGGAGTTCACAGAGAATCCATCATTTCAGATAAATGAATGCCAGAAAAATTATTTTTTAAATAACTGAAAAGGAAGATTTCAACATGTAGAGGTAAAGAAGTTTAAAATAAAAACAACTTTACTATATACATATAGTAAATGTATTATATATTTTATAAATATTAGTGTATGTTAAATTAAATATGTATTTAGTATATGTATAGTAAACATTTTATACATCATATATATATATATATATATATATATATATGTATATGATAAACAGTGCTTAGAAGGAGAGTTTATTAGTCGATATTCTGGTTTCCTGTCAGCACTATCGGGGCTCCGTCCATCTCTACAGCCATCATCCAAACCGAGCCACCATTATCATTTGCTTGAACTATTGCATTAGCCTCCAGTTGGTTGCTGCATTCATGTTTGTCCCCTGTTGACCTGGAGCTGTTTCTTATAAAGCAGTCTGCATGAACTTAAGCCAAAAAAACCCAAAAAAACAAAAAAAATTCCTCTCATCTTTCAGTGCTGAACTTAACTTCATTGGCTTTCTTGGGCTTTTAGCAACATTTTAATAGAGTTTTAATCTAAAATTCTTTTTTTTCTTTTAATTTTCTTTTCTTTCTTTCTCTTTCTTTCTTTTATATATACAGCATATTCTTATTAGTTATCGATTTTATACATATTGGTGTATATACGTCAATGGGAGATTGGGATTAACATAATCTAAAACTCATAATGTGGCCTTTCTGACCCAGCCACTGTCCACCTCCCCATCCATATCGTAGGCTGTTATCCATCTAGTTCAGTGGAATCCAGGCACGTTAAGCTTCTTTTAGCTATTCAGGTGTGTCAGGCTGTCACCTCAGAGCATTGACACAGGCTTGCTGCCCCCTCTCCTGGGGACCTCCTCCCAGCCTCAGGTCTCTGCTTTAATGTCACATGCTCAAAGAAGCCTTCCCAGCCTTGGTCTAAAGCAGGTGCCTCTTCTCAGATTTCTGTTCCTCCTTTCACCTTTCCTCCAGAGTGCTCATTGCAATACTGACCATACAGTTATTTGAGTAATTTATTTTTATATTTTTCCCCATTGGAGGTAAGATCTTACTTTCTTCACCACTGGATAACCAGCACCTAGCAGCCAAAGGAGGCACTCAATAAATAGTTTCAAATAAATGGATGAACTCTGCAGTTTTTAACTTAAGGACATAAAATGACATTTTTAAGGAAAGATGTTGCAGCACTTAATTTTTTGATAAACGATCAAGCATATGTGGGGTAATTTAGGTATTTGCTAAGATTATAGTCAGTATTCTATTATTATTGTTGAGCTATCCTTTAAAACCAATTAAGTAGTAATGATTGTGCTGCCTCTTGCTAGAACTGTAGTATTCATTAAAAAATTTTGCTTGATTGGTGTCAACTGTGGTTTTATCATTTAAGTATCCCTTATATGTTGTAACAGCTAGTTTTATTCTGGTCTGAAGTACATTATATTATGCAAGATCTAGGACAAAATGAGAGATTGCAGTGATTCTGTAGATTACACATACAGGATGAAAAATTGAGGCCTGCCAGCATTGGAGTGTAAACTGAGAAATAGATGCCGATTGTTGTCCTAGGCATTGCCAAGAACAGGAAAAATATCCTGACAACAGGTGTTGAGTGTTAGTGTCGACACCAGCATCAAGCAAATATGTGCAGCTGGAGGCAAGAGGGCCCAGCTGACTATAAGGTATGAACCAAGGTAACCCCGAGGATTTACATCAGACTTTGGCAGATCCTGAACCCAATGCAGATGCTCACTGATATCCTATTCTATTGTTTTAGCTGTATGCATGAAGCTTTGAATACATAAACATTTAGTACACTGTGTCGATGTTTTGATGATAGAATAGCAAATTCTGACACAGCCTTTGTGGAGAAAAGCAAATAATAGTTTGATTGGGTAACTGCCCACTTAAGGGAAATGTTCTTTTGCAAGTATTATTATCAATTGTTTCAGAAATATCATTCCCTAAATCACTACTTGCAAAAAGTTGAACTAAGTTGAATGAAAAAAGGTACAATTTGTTTATCTGAAAAGAGAAAGGGAAAAGGGAAAAGCTAGAAAGCAATTAACCTAAAGTTAGGTATAATTACTCACAAACATTCTTGAAAAACTAATATTGGAAACCAGAAATGATAATTTAAAAGCCCTTTGGGAAAGGCTGTGCAGTACTGGCTATTTATTGGCACCATCATTATGAGCAGCATAAAAACTCATCTTTCCGTTCCCTTATACATCAGGACCTGCGGGAAGAGATCCCCATGGCCCGAGAGTCAGGGCTTGCAGGTCCTGGGCTGGAGGGTTCACCAGCAGCCATCAGACTGACATTTGTTATCAATGAGATACTGCTGTAAAACCATAGTGCACTGTAGTTTGTTGGAGGTTAGTAGCACTTGTTAATTTGATCAAGGCTGAAGTTTACGGAGGATAAAGTAAACAATGCAAACTGCAGACACCATCAGTTTCCTATGGGCAGTGAAGTGTAGTCTGTTCCATTTACACTTCACAACAACATCTGATGGGCTTTGTCAGTGCTGCACAGAGTAATTAAACCTGAAATCAATAGCAGGCATTTGTCATGTTTACAGCCGCTCTTTCTGCTGGGTTAAACTCATCAGTTTAGTGCCGTTCTGTTTTACTGCAGAGACACGCTCCATTATTTCTTCAGGTACAGTTGAGATACTCAGTTACATGCCCAATAGTTTGAATACGACATTAAGATTAAAAGGGACAGGCAAATGGACAGTTTTTGTAATTTATTTCCTGATTTTCTTGACCGGTGTTGGATTTCCGTTTCCTTCAACATTTTTATGAAACCCTTTGTGGCCCAATATATTCCCTTAGCTCCCAAACTGGCAAAGTCTCATCTCAAATTTGATAGAATTTGACACCAGCTATAACTATACGCAAGGATTGCTGACAGGTTCTTATTTGAAAAGAGTGAAGATCGTCTAAGATTCAAAGTTGTTGCCCTATTGGAAGTAAATTGTTCTTTTCCATTTTTAATTAAGGATTCTTCAGAAATTTTCTTTTAGGTCAGTTTTTAAAGTCTTCATCTTTCATATTTTTGTCACTTTTGCTGGGTTTTTTTTTCGATTTCTTAATCTTTCAAATAATGTAGTTAGATCATGCTGGTTTTTACAGTAAGAGAATTTGCAGTTAAATGGTAAACTTGAATTTGACATGTATATATATATATATATATATATATATATATATATATATTTACAACTTTATTGGAGTATAATTGCTTCACAATGGTGTATTAGTTTCTGCTTTGTAACAAAGTGAATCAGTTATACATATACATCTGTTCCCATATCCCTTCCTTCTTGCATCTCCCTCCCTCCCACCCTCCCTATCCCACCCCTCCAGGCGGTCACAAAGCACTGAGCTGATCTCCCTGTGCTATCGACATGTATATTTGAAGGAAGCTGAAAAGCGCACCTTGTTTAGAGTGTTTCAGTCACTTACTGAAGATGCTTATAACCCACATTTTATGCAAATAAACTTAATTATCTTACCTCTTCATAGAATATTACTGTCTTGGTACATCCAAACAAGTAGGATTATTGTAAGAATGAATCTTACTGTCAATTAGTTGTATATGAAACCATTGTACTTTTATGCTTTTTACATTAACTTTTAAAAAATATTTCAATATACCACTTTCCCTCTCAAATGTATTTATTGAAATTATATCCAAGTGGACTGATTACATATTTTTTGCTAACTTTTAAAAAAAATCATGGAACTCATTTGACTAAGCTCATCTTGATCTCTAGACAGGATAAAGGTAACTAATTGATATTTGGATTGGAAGTGACTTAAATACAGTAATTCCTTTTTATATGCCAAATTGTCATTAGAATTCTAGTCATTTAATTTAAGTGGCACTCCAAATCCTTATAGGAATCCAATTTTTGGTAAACATAATAACTAAAAACAGTGAATGTATCACTCACAGAATTATAACATTTAGAGAGTTTTTACATAAATTATTTTCAAACAAAATTGTTAAAATGGGATGTTTGTGGCTTTCTGCAAGCTGTGTAGCAGTCATTCAAGGGTTGTGTACCTGGGGCAGAATTTAGAGAGTCTATATTTTTTTGTCTTTTAGGTAGGACATAGAATGTCCTCAAGACCCTGTTAATGTCCTTTTAGGGAGGTCTTGACTTTTTTTTATCATATATATCAGAAATCGGAAATATCACGGGCATCAACCTCTATCTCCCACATAGGCTCCTATAGTGTGTCATAACTCAACAATTTCAAAATCATTTACACACCTCAAATGAGGGAATGAACTTGCTAAGATCTCATCCCAGTCAGTGATTTCCTAATACCTTTAAGAAATTAATGTACTTTTTCTCAGCATATTAGTTCAAATTTTTGAAAAAAACAGTATTTTTCCTGAGTCTTCTGTTCCCAAAGATTTTGAGTGAGAATTGAATTAAAAGTCCACAACAGTGTAGCAATTAAAAGGATAATAATTCTTGGACATAATTCTGATAATTATTTGGAAAGTTTTGTTCTAGTAATCAAAATAAAATTTTAATGTAGATTACAGTAAATTTGCTTAGTTAAGCCTTCTAAGTGTCAACTATGATGAAAATGAAACTTAAGAACTATACTCAAAATAATGCTTAAAATCCAAAATGATACTCTGTGCTACCCTGTGCATTTACAGCTAAGTTTTTAGAGACTGGGATACTTATTTTAGCTCACAGAACATCTGGTTTTGCTGAACTCAAACTTTAACAGGGGATTTTAGTTCTCTGTGTTCCAATAAACCTAAAATGGAAGTTATTCCCACAATGTCTATGAGATATCTAATTAAGAATGTGATAGATTGTTTGAAGGACTGTTTCATAGTACACTGAAACTCAACTGAAAGAAGACAGTAAAGTCACCTAAAAATCACCTCAGAATACTAACATAATTAGTCTTGTTGAAGAGCTAAGTATATGCCATTCATTAGCTGTAGTCACTCAGAGGGGGTCGACTCAACTTCTCTAGCTCAATAACAGACTCTAGAAATGAGTTAAGTCTAAAAAATAGAATTCAACACTAGCTGCATTGTTGCTCACTTATTGTCCATGGCTGTTAGTTTTTAATTCCTCAGAAAAATATGATCTCACATATGAAGGAATGAAAGGTTGTCTTTGTGTAGCTTCTCTGGACAGTGGGATTACCTTTACACAAATCATCTCATTTTGCTAACACAGCATTTTGCATGTTATGAAGGCAAAATAAATATTAAATGTAATGAAAATCCTGCACCAATAATTTCAAGTTTGTCGTACCTTTTGTCTTCCCTCAAGATCAGATATCACTGTTTCTGGTCTTGTATTCCAAACCCCAGGGCAGCAGTTAATCAATAAAATATTTTTGAGAAGCCCACGTCCATGCCACAGACTTCCTCCAAATTCAGATCAACTCCATTTTAGTCATCCCCAGGGAACAGAGTAACATGAATAATTCTTAGGCATTCTTAGCCAAAATAGCAAAATCTGTACAGTTGTACCTCTTATACAAGGGGGGTTGGTTCCAGGACCTGCCACATATACCAAAATCCAGGGATGCTCACGTCCTGTCATAGGTCCTCTACATCTGCAGGTTCCATATCTGCATATTCAACCCACCATGCATCTTGTAGTACTATAGTATTTATTGAAAAAAAATCTGCGTATAAGTGGACCTGAGCACTTCAAACCCCTGTTGTTCAAGAGTCCACTGTATAGTACTTTAAAGTATACAAGATACTTTCATATTTATTTTCCTCATCTGATGCTCACAACTCTGCAATGTAGGTTCCTGAACTATAGAAGAGATGAGATAAGTGATGCTTAGAGAGGTTAAGTGATTTTCCCAGGAAAATCTAGTGGCAGCACCTAGTCTCAAGCTTGGGTCTCCAATTCTGATTCTGGTGATTGCTACAGTATCTTGCTACATTTCAAAACAGCCTATGGTAGGCAGAATTCTAAGAAGGCCCCTATATTAGTTGGGAATCAACCAGAAAAGCAGAACCAGTAGGATATCTATATGTATGTCTGTGTCTGTGTCTGAATCTGTATATCTATATCTATATCTATATCATCTATCTATGTATATGTATTTACTTATTAATTTATTACAAGGAACTGGCTTTTGCTTTTATGGGGACTAGCTAAGTAAATCCAAAATCTGTAGGGTGGTAGTCAGGAAAGACAAATTGTGGGCCAGCTGGAACCCTAGGGCACAAGCTGAAGCTGTTGCACACAGGGGGGCTTTCTTCTCTCTGTCTATCTGTCTCTGTATGTCTCCCTTTTGCCAGTCACTTCCCACCCCCTCCCCGCCGTTTCCAAGCCCTTTCAAATGAATAAATCAAACTCATCCAGATTATCTAGGATTACTGCCTTACTCAAGGTCAACTGATTAAAGGATTTAATCACATTTGCAAAATCCCTTCATAGCAACACCTAGATTAGTGTCTGATTGAATAACTGGAGAATGAAGCCTAGCCAAGTTGACAAATCAAAAAAGCTATCACAGTCCACCCTTTGTCAGTTAGGCACCCAACATATCTCTCTGTACTGTACTTAATCTCCAAAGAAAAAAACAAATCATATTCCCACCTATAATGATACAACTATCCTGCCTACATCTGAAGATATGCTCTTTCCCCAGAAGAGGATACAAAGGGTTATATTTACTCTTCTTTGATATCCTATAACTGAAATCCTGGGATAATACAGTTATCTATCATGTTAAATGCTTAGAGGATAAGAGAGAAAAGAAACCAAAAATATTTGGACAACATATATGCAAACATAATTTGCATCCAAATAAGGAGGACACGCTCATAGCTATTGAAGTCTTCATTTCTGCAACTGGTCACTTGGTCATAGATGGGGTTTATAGCTATCTTCTTTCACTACTCATTTCATATTCCTTTGTTCTTAGCAAGCACCTCGCCAAGTCATGGTTCTTTGCCTGGTGGGTTGACCCAAACCTTCGTTTCTAAAGAGTTTGGGCCATTGCAGTGCTGCCTGAATTGAGTTGTGATAATTTTCAATTAATTTTAATCATAGGACATGGGAGTAATAAAATATGCCTCCAGCTTCTAGTCAGCAATGAAAAGTCTCTTGTCAAAACCCATCTTACACTTCAAATCTCCCAGGAAAAACCCAGTGTCTTTTAAGGAATCACTTAATAAGGTCAGATTCACCCAGGATAATACTGCCCTAGTCTCAAGATGAGAACTCAGTCCAACCACACCTTCAATGTGGAACACTGAGCAGAGAACCCAGCTAGGCCATGCCTGGACTTCTGCCCTACAGAACTGTGAGGTGATAAATGCATGTGGTTTTAAGCTGCTAAATTTGTGGCAGTTTGTTGTGCAGCAATACAAAACTAATCCAGAACTACTCTCTTAACCACCCACAATGTGCGTCTACAAGATTAATTGAGATCAGATCTACCTTAGACTTTTCAACTAGTCTTTGGATTCTTGATTTTTCCTTCCAAAGCAGAGGATCTTGACAGCATTGGATTGGAGTATGTTTGGCCACCAGAATTAAGACCCGAATCTCCCAAATTTCCCAGGAACCCCTAGAGGGAATTTGAGGTTTAAAAAGGTAAAGCCACCTCTGAGGTAGCTTAACTTTGCAGACACCCCCCTGGCTTTGGAATCTGCCTGGCAGAACTTAGGGTAATGATTCACAAATCCTAATAAGTCACAGTGATGACTAACTTAAATGAGAAAATTCTTTGAATAGTAACTATGAGAAAATATTAGGAAAATTGTGTGGTAACATTTTCTATTTAAAAACTTTTGAGCTGAAAACTATGTCAGATTTCACTTGGCATTAATTTAATCAAACTAAACTAAGAGTTTTAGAATTCATCTCATTTGCAATAATGCTGTCATTTATGCTGTCATTTATGCTACTTAGAATGCGCCTGTCCTAAAGGATAGCTGTTAGCAGAAATCGAAAGGATTTCCTCTGAAAGGAAATGTATCTGGACCGGTGTGGAACCACTGATCCCTTGAAAGTATATAAAAGTGCAGCAGGAACCCATCTGGGGTCTATAATGGACTGTGAACTGATCGTCAGCAATGGGGTGCTGTTGTAGAAAAAAAAAGTACACAAATGTAGCCTTATAGAGATATGCGTAGAGAGAAATACAGTCTCTGTCCAATGACTACTAAAATTTTAGTCAGAATTCTATTGTAGGCTCCACAGCTGAAGACAAATTCAAGATTTTGGAAGTTTTTCACAGATTATGGTGATCAGAGTTTGAGAAATGGGAGCTTTAAAACTTGGTATTAGTATTGTTTCTATTGGAAAAAAAAGGATACTGAAAACTGACTTTTTCGTAGGCTTCTCTTGCAATAAAGCTGTAATAAATTCTGGATATAGTACATTGCAATAAAGCAAATTATAAAAATAGTTAGGACTATATTGAAACATGATACTTATTACTAGTATTTGTAAACATTAACACTTTCGCATTTTCCAGATATGAAGACACTGGAACTAAGTCATTCAGTAGTATCAGGGACTAGGATGAATTGGAAACATACTATCCTAAAGGCATTTAAATTAAATTTAAATATTAAATTTAAATATTTTAAACAGTAACTGCATCTCTATTTCATTTAGCCCACATATTGCCAAGTTTGTGATTCAGGAATTTGACAAAAGATAGTTGAACATGATAAAGAGCTTTTGCCTCAGATTCTGCTTTTGGATTTTCTGAGGACTCCTTTAACTTAGGGACACATTAGTAACTATAGTTATGAACCATTAATTAGTAAATGATTAATAACCATTGACTGGTTATTAACCATTAGTAACCATTTCCAGATTCACAGCATCTAATCTCCATTGCATATTCTCCTTCTCACTTACTGGACCCTCTTCCTTCCAGTCCCCAGACTACCTTCTTCTGTATTCTTGGGCTTCTGTTTGGTGGTTTGGATCACCAGGGTCCTTCCTGGACAGCATTCCCAGGACAGAGGCAGAACACTGTGCTGCAGACATTCTCTGACATTTGGACTTTTCCTCCCTCTTCCTCCTTCTCACCTCACCTATAAAAGAGAGAAGGGATCCTCCAGTCCTTTCCTCATGCAGGTTTACATCTTTTTTGTCTGAAAGTAAACCAGCCTCTTCTTAATTTGAGTAGCAAAGATGAGGGTGGGAGGGGAGCTGTCATAGAACATTTGCTGCACTCATTCGTCTTCTGTGTCAATCTCCCATGATAGTTCAAAACCCACGGCCATTCTCTTTCCTCCACCCCCCGTGGAAACTACTAAATATTGCCTGTAAAGATCTTGGCTCAGTTTTGTGACAAAGGGACTAACACCAAAATTTGAACCCTTCTGAATTTTTCATGTTCTACCTGACATCGCTAATGACCTTTGATCACCAGCCTAGGAAGAATTTGACTCAATAACATTAACATGAAGAATTCAGCATTCCTTTAGCGAGGCCTTGAATTTTAACTTTTATATAGACGTACGTATATGGAACAATGCAATTTCTGTAACTTAGTCAAGTAGTGTCCCTGTGTTCAGTCCAAAAGGCTCTCAAATAGTAGCCTGTGCCAGATGTTTCTGAGGGAGTAAAACATATAAATGTACCTAATTTTGCACAACTACACAATAGGTAGACATTTCTTTCTCACCCCAGCTGGTGATCAGTTTATGCCCTGAAGCTTGGAGATTTATAGCCCTTGTAATTTTATCCTAAACAGAGTAATTGCAGATGCTCTTCCATTGCTATTATTTTAATTAGTGATGAAGACTTTACCAAGATGTTGAATTTCAAGGTAATGAATTTCATCTGGGTAAGATCCTAGTAGGTAGTTGTGACCATTTTAAGATCTCTAGTATCCTCACCAATTATTTTCTTATTAATTTCAGAGTTTTTATTTATTGAGGATTATTATTATCTCAGCTTATTCTAAATTTATTTAAGGAATGTCATGCCACTGACAAGTCACTAAGAATCTTTCCAACAACATCAAAGTCCCACAAAAGAAATATACACATTATTACTTCAAAAATAAATGCGTTTAACATATGAAGGATTATTGATTTTTAACAGATAGTTTGCACAAAATAACCTAGTTTACACAAGTGTATAAAATAAGTTTCTTAAAGTTTTAGCATTCAGGGAAGATAAATTATAATTTCATTGTGGTTTCCTTTCAGCAGACTTTTAATCTTATTGAATGTGGGATTTCTTTTGTTATTTGATATTCCATGGGGAATTAAAAAGAAATGCTTAGGTAGAGTTGGGTTTTAAGGGATTTTTGTACAAACAGAAGTCTCATCAAAGAACATGACCTTATTTTTGTAAACGAAAAAAACTTTTAATACCCTTGGTTTTATAAATAAAAATCGTGTTTATTTATCTCAGTCAATTAACACCATGGGTCATTTCATTTATAGGTGTGCCTTTTAATCACTATGGGTTTCCTTTGACGTTCATGTTTTCCCTCTGTGGAAAATGCAGGAATCCCTCCACCATCTTCTGTTTGTCCAGGCCATAAGTATGCATGGAGGGTATAGAATAATCACCAAAACAAATGGAGCGATAATAATAGGGAAGAAGTTGGGAGCCCAAGTGCTGATCTTGTTCCCCCAATTCATATGATGAACCCGGCATTAAAGCTAACTGGCTATGAAAGCTAACAAAGTGAAACTTGCAGTAGATAGCCAGTGCCGCTGTGCTGCTGTGTACTCTCCTACTGCTGAGTGCTTCACTTCCTCTTTCAGGAAAACATAATCTATCCCAGAGTTCCATCACTATGCTACCTAATAAATGAATAAGATGTTATATAGCTGGAAAATAAAGGAGAAAGAAAACTTCAAAAGGAAATTAATTTTTTCAGATGAAATCTAACTTATGAATATAATTAGCAGGCTTAAATTGGACACCATCATCTAGCTTCTATTCTGAATTGTATTTCACTCATTCTTTCTTCTTTGGTAGCATAAAGGTTGAAAATAAGAAATTTAACATACAACATTATCTAACAAAGTTGGGCAGAGAACCTGGTTAGCAGTCCATTTTCCCTCTTTGGAAAACTGGAAAGAGACCAACTGTGCTGTATTGATCTGAGTGTGTTTAGGCCAGAGAGTTCACTATAAGAAGCTATATTTAGATGAAACCCATATAAAAATTGTGATTCTTTTTCTTATCAAAACATCGATATAAGGAGGACCAGGATTATTAAATTTTGATATATAATTTATGAATTTATGAATGCAGAATAAATAATTTGTTATATTTAATACAACAGTTTGATAGAGACTCATCAACTTGTAACTTTCTCATTTGTCAGTTTTGGTAAATTTGGATAGCTTTGGGGAAGAAAATCAGTAGACAAAGCTTGCTTTAATATTCAAGAAAAATAAAAGTACTAGGGAAGAAGATTGTTACGTATCTCATTATTACTTTATTAGATAGAATTATAGTGAACTGTATAATAGTAATTGACCATTTGCCCTTTATATTAATGGTCCTTCTTTGTAGTTTACCATGCATTTTCACTTCTACCAGTTATTTAATCTTTATAGCCACCATGTTAGGCAGGCAGAGCAAATTTTATTATTCTCATAAATGAAGGGTAATAGTAATACACAGCTAGTACACAATAGATTCTGACCTGTTATTCCCATTATATCTTACTGCTGTTCTCTTATTAATTGTGTTTCAATAAATGGTTATTTTAAAAAATAATCCATGGAGGAAAATAGAATGTGAAAAAGTAATTAATAACATGCAAAATTGGGTAGGGGAATATTTGACCTACCCAAAATCAAAATAAACAATTTCCAGCCTTAAAAAAATTAATATACTTTATCACATTAACAATAAAAGGAAGAAATGGATCAAATAATAATATCAATAGATACAGAAAAAGCCTATTGTGAAATTCAAAAGCCATTCATAATACCTTTCAGAAAACTAGAAATAGAAAATAACTTTCATAACATGATAAAAGATGGCTTTAGAAGCTGCAATCATTGGAAAACATTATTTGTTCATAGAAAGTTCAAATGACTCTACAGATAAACTGCTAAATTTTTGAATTTGAGGGAGTCAGTGGATATAGAATAAATAAAAATTCATAGTATTTCTATAAACTGGCCCCAAATAACTAGAAAATAAAATCTTAAAATGGATACTATTTATAATTGAACAACTAAACATCAAATGCCTAGGTATATATCCACCATAAAAAGTATAAGCATTCTCCATAGAAAACTACAAAACATTTTTGAGAAAAATCAAAGAAATTCTAAATATATGGAGTGATCTACTAAGTTTATGAATTATGAATCTACTAAATTTATGAAATTCAATATTTTGAAGAATGTGAATTCTCTCCCAGCTGACTTATACATGTAATGGAATCAAAATTAAAAACTTAAATGGAATTTCTGGAAGTTGATGCATGAGAATTCTGAAATGTATAAGGAAATGCAAAGAGTCTAGTATAGTGAATACAGACTAGAAGAGGGCCAAAGTTGGGAAATCATCCTACCTGGTATCCAGATTTACAATAAGTTCAAGGTATAAGAAAGTGTGCTATTACTAGATATATAAGTGAACAACAAGACAGAATAGAGGTTCCAGAAACAGACTTAGAATGTAAACATGGCCTCTTGATTTATAAGAAGCTGCCACCAAAATAGTGTAAAAAAGAATGTATTGGAAAATAATTGGTGCTGAATCAAAATTAAATGATGCATGATTGATTTGATATCTATACTTAAAAGAAGAACCTTGACCTTTTATTTCACAACATATACACAAATCAATTCCACCTATACTACAGATGTAAATGTGGAAGTTATATAAAGCTTTTAGAGAAAAACATATGAGACCATCTGAGTTATTCTAGTATTGCCAGAGATGCTTTAAATAGGACACAAGGGCTTCCCTGGTGGCAGAGTAGTTGGGAGTCTGCCTGCCGATGTGAGGGACGCGGGTTCGTGTCCCGGTCTGGGAGGATCCCGCGTGCCGTGGCCGCTGGGCCTGCGCGTCCGGAGCCTGTGCTCCGCAATGGGAGAGGCCACAACAGTGAGAGGCCCGCGTACCACAAAAAAAATAAATAAATAAATAATAAATAAATAAATAAATAAATAAATAAATAATAAAAAATAAATAGGACACAAGAACAAACCGTGAAAGAAAAAGTTCATAAACTCTTAAAATTAAGAACTTCCATTCATCAAAGGACACCATTAAAGAATGAAAAGACAAGCCACAGCTTAGAAAAAAATACTTAACGATACATATATCCAGCAAAGTACTCTCATCCGCAATAAATGAGGAACCCCTAACAAAACAATAAACTCAGGCAACCTAATTGAGAAAAACTGGTGAAAGACTTGAAAATCACTTCTCAAAAGGGACTATACAAGTGGGCAATAAATACGAAAAGACATTTAATAGAATAATCATAGAAATCCAAATTAAAACCACCATGACTTGTGTCTACAAACTTTTCTATAGGGCTAAAATTTAAAAGTATAGATAAAAATGTAGACCAATAGGAACTCTCATATCTCAGGTGGAAAGGTAAATTTGTAAAGGTAAATTTTAAAAGTAAATATTTAAAAAATATTGGCACTATCAACTAGAGTTGGACATATGCATATATGACTCCACTTATAGATGTCACAAATTAGTGCACATGTACACCAAATATGTTAATATTTTGTAAAATATGTTAATAACAGCTTTATTCGTAGTAGTTTCCCCACAGAAATTCATCAACAGTAGAATGGATAAATTGCAGCTTATTCATAGAATGGAGTAATATATAGCAATATAGCGAAATGAAGTGTTGCCACACAAAAAATATGAATAAATCCAACAAAATTAATATTAAGAAAAATATGACAGACTTAAGAGAATATGTAGCTTGGAATTATAATTATATGAAGATCAAAACAAGCAAAACTTGTGTGTTGGGAGTGTTTGTTATTGACTGGGAATGGATGTGAGAGAATCTTCTGGTGTGAGGGTATTTTTTTCTATATTTTCATCTAGGTGGTGGTTATGTAGGGATATTCATGTATAAAAATTTATCAATTCTTATATAATTATGTATGTTGTACCTCAAAGGAAAAGTGTAAAGCAAACCAATGGAAATAATATAGACCTTAATGAATAGAAAACACACTTACCACAACCATTTTATAAAGGATATACACCAATTGCAAAAATTTTGCATTTTTTAAACAAAATTTGATTAAGGTGAATATTGAATGTATATTCTGGATTTAAAAGAGTACAATAAAATTTCTTTAAACATTTTATCATTCAGATGTTTCAGCAATTTTGAAAAGTTTATTCTCCTTGTATCGTGTATGTAGGTATAAAATTGTGCATTTATCTCAGAAACCCAGCAATCTTTATATTTGCAATAGTTGGTTAATATTCCTGAAAGTTTAAAAAATTATTCACCCAACAATGTCTCAGCCTATCAAAAGTTATAATGTGGGTGTTATATCAATTGCCGTATTTGAATCATTTGTAACTGCATGTGACATGGAAAGAGGGGATAGACTGGACCCGGCTGCCACTGTAATGAAGAACAAACCCATGACTGTGCCATTACCACACTGACTTACAGCTCAGAAATTAACGTGCAGAAGTAGCCCAGAACAGCTTCTGTTGTTCAACACAAGTCCTTGATAACAGACAGGGATGTCTTTTTTATATGCTGTGTTTTGTTCTTATTTTTTATAATTTTCCCTAGCACAAATAATGTCTCTTAACAGAAGGGTTTTATATATATATATATATATATATATATATATATATACACACACATATATATGTGTATATATATATAATTCTTAATAATTCAACCAGAATTTTTCAAAACATACAAACATTTTTTCAAAACCATTCGCATGATCAGCTATCAGCAGACAAGTTAATCATTTAAAAATGATTAACTAGAGAGACTTTTGTACTTAACAGAATAAGACTTTCATAATATAATCAAGTTTATATTTAATCTTGAGGAAGAAACAAAGAACTATCAAAATTTTCTTACTAATATAATAATAGACCTTTAAAATATAATCAAAAAATGATCAAGTGAATTAATAAACTTGTTTCAAAATAGAGATGATAGTTTATCTGTTACACTTAACATATGCAGAAATTTAGCTCGGAGCTCATGGCATAGTGTATCTAATGTTTAGAATTAATTTTTCAGTTGTTATTGACATGCTATGTTACTTTACATACTGATAGAGAGCAAATGTTTTATACAAAATACATGATTTATTTAATAGTTTCTAAGATTTATTTGTTAATGAACTTGTTGCAAAGAAACTGCAGTGTTTGATTTTCCATCATTAAACTGTTAGTTTTTATGCAACATATTATTAATTTTGATAAACCTAACATAATACTTGTCACCATATTAGTTTTATGTTGCTGCCATAATAAATAACTGCAAACTTAGAAGCTTGAAAGAACACTACATTATTATCTTACAGTTCTGTATGTCAGAAGTCTTTTGTGAGTCTCACCTGATTAAAATCCAGTTGTCAGCAGGACTGCATTCTCTTCTGGAGGCTGGAAAAAGGCACCTGTTTTAGATTGTCAGCCGAACTCAGTTCCTTGGGGCTGTGGGAACTAGGCCCTATTTGCTTTCTGGCCGAGAGCAGAGGGCCATTTCTGCCATCTTGAGGCTGTCTGCATTTCTTGGCTTGTAGCCTCCTTCTTCCATCTTCAAAGGGGAAAAGGAAATGGGTCTCAAGTCTCTCTCTCTCACTTCAAATTTCTCCTGCTTCTTCCTTCACGTCCTCTGAACTTCAGTCAGGAAAAGATTTTCCACTTTGAAGAATTCATGTAATTAGAGAGTCACATCTATATAATCCAGAATAATCTTTTCATCTCAAGATCTGTATCTTTACTCACATCTGCAAAGTCTCCTCTGCTACGAGGAGTAGCATATTCATAAGTTCCCGGGATTGGAGCTGTAATAGTTATCGTTGAACCCCCAAGGAGACACCTTCTGAAGGGCTGATTTGAGCACAGATGCCTGGAAGAATGGAGCCCTGCATGGACTTCAGAGAGCTTCCATGAGTATCATTTTATTCAAAATCACGTTCATGAGTTTCTCCATTTGAGTGGTTCTAAATTTCACTACCTAACTGCATATGAACAGGTTTCCACATAAGGGCTATCCTCAGGTCAGTCATTACTCTGAGATCAAAGAAAGGTAACAACTGAAGATTTTACTACTGAAGATTTCTGGAGTGGATGTAGCATCTGATTCCAGGAGGCTTGCTCTTCCTTCCTTCTTTCCTTCCTTCCATTTTTCCTTTTCTTTTTGGAAAAAAAAATTGAAAGAAAGAAACTTTCATGAGGAAGAAAAGTTGATCTGACATTGGCAAGTGTATAGGGTTAGGGAATGGCACTTGTTATGACCTGGGACAAAGTAAGGATGAATCCTACGAAACTGAGTAGCCTTGCCTATCTCATCTGAAGAGAGTGAGGTATATAAAGTGTTGGATCAATTTAAAACATGTATCACTCTTTCATATTTAAGTAATTGAAATACACAGGAAATTTATTATTGCTTTGTTCAAAACAGTTTGGGATAAGGTAATGTGAATGCTGCTTTTGTTCTTTTTCAGTTCTTGTAAATTGCTCATATCAGTTTGCAACCATGAAGATCCTCTGTAATTTAAAAAAATCAACTGTAGTTATTTCGTGTGAAACTGTTTTACTACTTTTTTTAATTTTAATCTCCTGAGTTGTGAGAACACAGCTTAGTAAAGTGTATAAAGGCAACAAAGCAGGTAGTTTAGATTTCTGTTAGTCTTCCAAGGAAAACCTACAAGTAAACTGGAATACAACACTGAGAGATTATACAGTGAAATGCTTTTTCAAACTAGGATTAAAAGAACTGGAAACCTTATTATTTTTCTCAGTCAATATGTAAACGGGTAAATTCCTTTGTTTTTATGTTGTAAAAATTAATTGTGAATGTTCGTCTACAGAATAAAAAACACATAAAATGCCATCCATGTATAATACTCTGAAAAGTCCACTCATATAAGAATAGTTGGCAGAAGTAGATACTTTAGTGAAAATAAAAGCCATCAATGTTCAGTCCACCCATTTTTTTCCGTGTTGGTACCTCTGTGTTCAACAAGACATGAGTATTAGGCAGTTTCACTCATTTATTCATTCATTCAATAATGTTGGCTGAGAGACTACTATGTACCAAGCACTGGGGCAAAAATTAATAAGGCATTGGGACTTCCCTGGCAGTCCAGTGGTTAAGACTCCGAGCTTCTGCTACAGGAGGCACTGGTTCCGTCCCTGGTCAGGGAACTAAAATCCCACAAGCTTGCGGTGCAGCCAAAAAAAAAATTAATAAGGCATAGAAAGTTCATAGAAGTGATGAAATTAATACAGATATAATAACTATAATAAAACATTGTGATTGCAGTGACAGAGATATACATGGTATATAATATACTATATAGTACTGACTGTGCCTTACCTGTGCCAGTTTTCCAAGAAAAGTTGCAAATGCTAATCTTCACACATTTCACCACATAACAGTACATATATACAGTATTTAATATTAATGAACTAGGAATTACTTCCCAATAACAAATACTTTATTACAAATGCCAGGTTTATTGTTTATGTGTCCTGCATCGCTTCTAAAGAGATTTCAGCTTGTTCTACATTTTTTTCATTCTCTGGCTTTTTCATATCTGTCAAAAGATTAAAACTATAAAACTATGTGTATCTCTGTGTGTGTATAAGTATATAATTGTATTTGTCATATACTTTACTTACTTATGCAAAATTATCACATTGATGCTCTTGTACCTTCCTGCTAGGCTGACATGGCATATTGATACAAAAACCTAAAATATCTCTAACCAGCCTTTCCAGATAGACCAACAGTTTTAAGTTTCATTCACTTTTTCACCACCACTATCCAAATTAGTATCTAGACAACATCAAAGAAAAAAAGGCAGCCATAAAATGAATTACACATATACATCTCACTCTCTTCTATTGTATTGGATTTTCATAAAGTGTCTTACTTTGTGGGAAAAAATAAGTAAGTCAGTCAGAATTTCCCAAACGTTTTTCTTCTTTGAGACACTTCTGTTTCCGTACCATAATGCAGAAAGAAAGAAGTGGCTTTGAAAGAATAGTAAGTTGAGGAAAGGATGGGAAGGGAAGGTGGTGTCTTCAGGAGGGATGTGTGATAACAAGAAGACCTTAGAGAGTTTAACGATTTCATGCTTCACAAAGATAACAAGGAAGAAGCAAAAAGAAGAGGAATAAATACGTTGAGGAAAAGCAAAAAAAAAAGAGAAAAAGAAGGCATAGAGAGAAACAACCATGAATTTGGTGCATAATTATAATGACATATTTCTTTATGCCTTTATTTACTTTGGTCATGACTAGATGATGTACAGAATAAATCTTAGGGTTGTGGCCCCTGGGGAACCTATTATTGCAGAGATGTATTTCCAGAGTTGTTTGATGTTTGATTTATCTTATTTTAAGAGTTTTTCATTAAACCCCTGGAAAAACCTGGAAGATCTAAGAACCCAACCACTTAATTATTTTAAGAGTGTCATTGCTGACTATATAGAATTTACATATCCTCAAGGTGTTAACTCTTAATTTATTTTGTCCCTCCACCCTTAATTCCTAATTCCTGTTTCTCTCTGACTCCCATTGGTACTTTCCCTCATGAGCTGAGTTATGCAATATTTATCATTCTGTGTCTTCTCCACTGAGCACCATATTTTAAAGATCACTGTGTTGCTATGTTGTGTATCTAGTGTATTTCTTTTAATCACTTTACAGTCTTTCATGGTAGGTGACTACCACATTTTACTTAGCCATTCTGCAAAAGAATGTCCCCTACAAAATTAAACTTCCACTTGGCAACATAAAGTTAATCCTGGACCCCCAAAACAGAAGTTGCAGGAGTGGAAAAATTAACAGACCTCTAGCTTCCTATAATGCAAGAGCTGCATGAACCACATTTAATTAAAGAAAGTGTAGGGTAAATAAATCTGGGCATTGTTTATGGTGTCTTAATAGATCTGACAACTCTCTTCAAAGTTACTCTGTTTTGAGAGTACTTAAAAAGCTTATGAGCATCTCATTATTTTTTTAAGGTCTTGGAGACGTATTTGAACTATTAATTGGCTGTCTCCTTAGTGAGTGCCTCTGCTGGAAGAATAAAGAAAATGCTTTCCAGCAGTCTTTCTTTATGCGGGATCATAAGTACAGCCCAAGTAGATCTTAAATGAGAGGTCTAAATTGGAACTTTGTTTTGCATGATACTTATATATTAATTTAGGGTCTAAAGCAGGGGTCAGCAAACATTTTGTGTAAAGGGAAAGACAATAAATAGTTTAGGCTTTGGGGCCCACTTAGCCTGTATTGCAGCTATTTAACTCTGCCACTGCAGTGCAGAAACAACCATAGACAGTGTATAAACAAATGGGTGTGACGGTGCTCCAGTAACTTTTATTTACAAAAGCAGGTAGTGGGCTGGATTCAGCTGGACAGCCATAGTTTCACGATCCCTGTTCTAGAATATGATTTTTCCCATACTGAGATGTAGTTATCTGAGGAAGTAGACGTGTCTAAAGATGAGCCTCTATAGAAAATTGCCTTAGGTATTTTAAATCCTATTTCTACTTGAGAATCTTTGCAAGGTTTGGACAGCGCCTCAGTGTGGACCACATCAGGTGGTTAGAGATGCTCATGATCTTTTGTTTCTCAGTAAGAGGAATATCTGAGAGGAACAAAAGAGAAAAAAACATTGGTGATAATTCTATCCATAGGATATTTTATTAGACTGAAAATTATTTGCTGTACGTTTCATATTTGGCACCTCTGGGTCAATGAGTCTAATGTTTTCTGACCCTGTATTCCCAAGGAAAAGACACTGAGGTCCTTTTTTTTTTTATTTTAAAGGACACTTTTTCTATGAGCATCTAGTTTCTTTTGAAAGAGTGGTGTAATTCTATAGAGTATTCAGAAATGAGAGCATTTACACATATCAATCTGTAATCTTAAGGGCCCTGTAATTCACATTCACGATTAGGAAGTGATGTAGTCCCAAGACGGGAGTTAGGCTGAAATCAGATTGGACCCTCATCTTATTGCTGCTTTCTTCTTAAGCAGCCTTGGACAAGAAATTGGCTTTCCTGGCCTCCATTTTCTCATTGTCAATGTAAGAATTTTTTTTAATTTTCTACTCCTTAAGGACTTGCACCAAATTGTTAATACTATCTCTGGGGTATAAAACTGACTGTGGTTATTGCACTGAGGGGCTTTAATTTTCTACTTCATGTACCTCTCTTTTATTTGTGTGTACTATAATCAGCATGCATCATTTTATAACAAATAGATTTTTTAAAGAAATACTTAAATTCTACCAGAATTTATACCATAACATGGATGTGGCAAAGAAATTGGCATTAAATATAAAAAGGAATTTTCAAGATTAAACATTTTCTACAAACATCAGGTGAGATCAGGTTACCTGACTACATCAATAAGGAATTATGAAATAGCATGTATTTTAGTTTCTCAATGAGTTTTCTCAATTTATGCCATAATATACACCCTGCAACCTCTTAGATCAATCTTCCTCTTATTTGTAATAAAGTTTCAAGGTACTGTTCTTATAGTTTCTGCATTTATGTAGTACATTATCACTTTATGATAAAGTTAGTTGATAATTCCTTGACTCTTTTTGCTGATGACCTTTTAAAGCTGCATAATTAGAATAAGTTGTGGTTATTGTATTGGAATCTCTATCCCATGGGCCAACTAGGCAGCACATTAATTCTCTGCATCACCCACTCCACGTGCAGTGCCCTCAGCACAAATATATTATTCTTTGTAATTACATAAAGAAAGGGTCTATTTAGTGTTAACTGACCTTTCTGTGACTGATCAGCCTTTTCCACCAGTGAAGTAGAAATGTATATCATTAAAATGTGAGTAAATAGGAAACCTTTCTAAACTTAAACCATTCACATCAGGAGGTGCCCATGTAGAGGAGGTTGTTCAGTCTTTCATATGAAATGGTGAAAAGAGTAGCAGATGTTAAAAACATATTAAAATATTGACAATTGAAATAGAATTAAATTATAATAATGTGTAGGGATGTTTAAAAAGGAAATAGTACGCAAATATGTTTCTGTTTAACAATCTTAAACAATATTAGAAGACACGTTATTAAATTCATATATATTCAGGATTAAATTTTTAAAGTTTATTTAATAAAGTAAAAAAAAGTTTAGGGTAATTATTAGTACTGTGACTGTCACTTACTGAGGACATACATGTATTTGTTTAAATCGTGTATTTTAACTTGGAAAAATATATCGGAGATATAGATTACATTATACCGATTTTTACTGTCTTTTTCTCATTATATAATTTGTTTCTCTAATCACTTATACCAGATACTTTGAGGGGACTTAGAATTATATTGAAGAAAATTGGATCAAATAAAAATTTAATAGCTAATGTAAGTGGCATCTGTATTTAGCGATCCCTAAAGCCATTGAGTAGTTATAGGAGAAAAGCTACAGGCAACATGGAGGTAAATCTTCCTTTAGGAAAAAAAAAAAGAAAACCAACCCACAAACCCATATTAATTAGGTGCTTTTTAATATTTAACAAGCATCTATGTTTCCAAGCCAGATTTTTCCCTGCCAAGAACATATACAACACTTTGTGTATAAAATATCTTTAGAATCTATTCAAAAACTGACTCTTCCTTGAAGCTTTGCCCCTCACTTTCACTGGGCTGCTCTCTCATGGAACTAGTCTCATAGTTTGGATATGTCTTCCATCCTTCTTCATGTTTAATGTAATCTAATATAGTTAGTTTTAGGAATGCCTCAATTCCCCTATCTGATTGCAAGCTCCTTTGGCCCTGAAATTGTGTAGTTTTTCATGCTGGTATCAATAATTCCTGGTCAAATATATATACTGGACAGAGTCAAAGCATAATAAGGAAAAGCAGGGCTAATACCAAGTACTCATAAATTCCCAGTGGATGTTTTCTGAGTTCTGAGAGTCAATGTTGTACTGTCCATTAGTAAACTGTTGAGTAAACCAGCCGTAGCCAAATGTGTAAGCCCGTCAGGGAGCTCAGACAAGGAGTCCTGTGTGTGATCGCTTACATGGGTGCTGAGATGGAGGACCCAAGCAAAGCATCCGCTGGTGTCTATCAGTGACAAGTTTGACCGTCTAGCAGTGACAAGGTAGCAGGCTTTTATCAATGTCCTAAAGGTGCTCTTTGAACTCTCACAGTGTCCCCCACAGTGCTTTGTGTATACCAGTTGCTAATAAATTACTGAATAGAGAGCATTTTGTCAAACATGATAATATGTAGAGTTTGAGGCATGTTACAACCTTGATGCAGAGGACTGATTTATGCATTTAAAAATCAAGAATGTTCAAGACTAATTATCGGAGAACTCGAGTTGGACAAGAGACTGGTTTCCATGGCAGCACAGACAAGGAAGTGGGTCCTGGGAGAGTTAAAACAGTTATGTGCTCCTTTGAGACTTCAGGGTATCGACACGTATCATTCTCACAGACTTACTCCTTGGAAACACTGGGGAGAGCTCTCGTTTTCTGTAGTAATTGGTGTATAGATTTTAAGGGAACAGCAATACAATATTGCCTCCATGCACACAGTAGGTGATGCATCTGAAAAGTATGCGTTTTCTCCATGTCTGTTATATTGTTAGAGAATTAGCATGTATTTTAAGCATTTGTGGTCACCACGCTAATTCCCACAAATCAAAGAGAATGCTTTTGAAGCAGTAGTGTTCACAGAGACTTGGAACCTCCATGTCTCATTTATTCTAAAGTCTGTCCCCTGCACGTGCTGTGAATCAGTCTCAGTACTGGTGCCTGCTTTAATAACATCAAAACGTCACTGCATGAAAAACTACCAATCCAGTGCCCTTAACTGGCAGAGATGTACCAAAAGCAAATGTGGGGACTGTGGAGATTGGGTGGTATGATATCAATGGTGTAAGGCATGAGCATCTGTACAGAATCACATGCTACTGAAACATTGCTGCTTGGAGTGTTATGTATGATGCTGTGCATCAGTGAGATACTAAATATATGGGCACATTTCATTATTTACATCGTAACATTTTAAAGTCAAGAGATAACAGAACATTTAACATGATCTATGAAAGTCTAATTCACAAGTCATAGGAAATAATAATCTAATAGTCCTAAAGGGGCCAAGAAAACATTGTTCTCAACTGACTCATCCAGCTTTCTCAAATATATGCTGACCCAAATGGCAGAACAGCGTATATCACCAGCCAAATAAAATGATTCTTCTAAGATTCAGGTCACTGTTTATTTCTTCTATGAAGCCTTTTCTGACCCCGCTTTCCCCACCTGGTAGAATCAATTCAAAGTACTTCAAGAAATACCTCGAATGGACTTGGTTCCACTCTGCCTCCTCCCAGTCTAGCCTGTAATCCCTGGTAAAAAGGGGACACATCCAGCCTTCTCTTTAATCCCTGGGGTAACTATAGAGTTGGACCTATAAGGTAAACATACTAATGGTGTGCTAAACAAATGATTGAGCAAATGAATAAATGAATGAAAGCTAGAAGTGAGGATGCTCTAGAGTAACATTGATCAATAAATATCTGCAATACAACTTTTGCTTTTCGGTAGTTCTGGCAGCAAGTCAATTCTTTCGAACCATGGGACTAGAGTGAGTGTGGTGCAGTCGCTGTAAGGACACAGACACGGCAGCAACAGCCAGCAGAGCCCTGGCAAGATGCAAGAAAGCAAGGAGCTGTCTGCAGAAAACTATTAACAGCCGAGAATCAGGAGATGACAGACAGATCATCAGAAAAGATCATCTGAGACTGCCACACATAATCACATTAGGATCAGACAGTTAGAATTACAACTGGGTCAGAAGATGACAACTCTTTTACAATGAATGCATAATTGAGAGAAGGACCTTCCCATCTGCCCGGTGAACTGGATCCAAATGCCTGTATTAAGAGTAACTGAGGGTATAGATGACATTATAAATTTAGTCGTAGGCACTAGGACTATTTTAATAATACTAAAGCATTTGTAAATAGCTATGTAGGTTTTCTACACCTACATGTACCATGCAAATATTTTGATCATAACCATCTCTCTAGAATGTTTAGATCAAGTTTTTTTCTTGTACTCTCCTTTGCCATTAGTCCATCTTAAATTAAAAACAAATGATCCCCTCCGCCCTTCGCTTAAAAAAAAAAAAGTTCAAATGGATTTAGGCTTTCTCCAGAGTAAGTGTATCTGGCTGGACCTCCAGAGGTCTCAACATGTAGCATTACTCTGTTGCAATCAACTGTAGTCCAGAGTTGTGCAGGCCTCAGCTGTAAAGGTCTATGCACTTGACACATGGTCTTGCCAGTGAATACATCAGGTCCAATCAAATCATGGAATATGGAATTATGTAGATCAAAAACCCAAGACTGGTTATAGGCAACCAGCCTACCCATATTGACTTACAATGAAAAGTAGCTACCAAGGGGACCAAGTTCTAATTTCCTTCAGCAGCCCAATTTATCTATGTCAGCAAGCTATGTGTTAGCCAGATTTATGAAAAGAGGTTGGTAGAAATAGGCTCAGAACAAGGTTATTGTGTTATTTGATCTGATGGTTTAATGTCGTTAGGTTTTATAAAGACAGCATTGTGTAGAGTTAGAGAACGCTGGCTTATGTTTATGAAGGAGGTATAGTGGATGGTGTGGAGTATGGGATCTGGAGCCAGTCAGCTTGGATACAAAGCCAGGTCCTCCACTTAATATGTTTGTAAACTTGCACAAGATGCCTGGTGTTTCGGTTGCTATGGGTGCATAACAAATACCCCAAAACGTCATGGCACAGGATTCTATGTGTCAGAAATTTGGACAGGACATAGCAGGGCCAGCTTGTCTCTTCTCACACATTCTAAACCATCATCTGGATGACTTGAAGACTAAGCATTGGAATCATCTTCAGATGACTCATTTACTCACAGTTGATGCTGTTATCTGAGACCTGAGCTAGGGTTGTTTACTGGAACACCTACAACACCAATAACCTCTCCATGTGGCCTGGATTCCTCACAACATAGTGGCTGGTTCAAGTGTAAATGTCCCCAAAGAGAGAGCCAGGCAGAAACTGTATGCTTTTTTTTTTTTAAAATAAACTAGCTCTTTTAAATAAACTAGCCTGGGAAATCACACAGCATCATTTCCACCATACTCTATTGGCTGGAGAAGCCACAAGTCTCCCCAGGTTCAAAGGAAGGAGACATAGACTGTTCTTGATAGGGAGTGACAGGTTCTGGAAGAACATGTGAGAATGAAAATATTTCTGTGGGCATTTTTGGAAAATACAAGTTGCCTCACCTGACTTCTCATTGACTTTCCTTCCCTATCTGTAATTATAATAACTAGGACAGTAGCCATTCCATTATATGTGGAATGCATAAGTTAACATTCAAATTCAGCCTTATTTCTAAGTTCTTGTCTATATAACACAAGGTGAAACATAAATAGATGATATGTGGTCTATATTTGTCCAAAAAGAACTCATTTTTCATTATAATTCCCTATTCCCCACTTACCCAGGGGGAGAGGGAAAGGAGAAGGGGAAGAGTGAGAAAAAGAAGCTGAAAATGGAGAAAGTGGAGGGAAAATCCTAGATGAAATATATGGTTTAAAGAATAATAAAGGTCAAGTGGAAAAAAAAGGGAAAACTACTATTTTGATATATTGGGGTCACAATCTGCCTTCATTTTTCAGCATTTTTGGTGACAGAAGAGGCCAGGTCTTGCTTTAGCAATGGTTTCTCATTACTTTTAGGATCATGGGCTAATTAGGTAATTCAAAAAGAAACCCACTGTGCACAGTTTCAAGGGAGTCACATGCCTTGTGAAAATCAATGATGCACCCAGAGAAAGAACTCTTGCTCAGTCTGGACAGTGTGGTATATCCTTAGAATAATGTTCAAATACTCAATTTAAAAACATATTGTATGAATTCTTTTTATATACATCCTTAAAATCTTCACCTCTGAAGTAGTATAGTATCAAATAATACAAATAAATGTGCGTCATTTTAATATCATCAGTAAGTTATTCCATGGAAGTGGGCCAATAAAATCTGTAGTTCTAAAGTGATAAATGCGTGCATTTCCTAACTGTTTATTCTGTGTATTCATTCATTCATTTACTAAAAACTTGTGTACCCACTAATGTCAGCTCTGCTTTGTACAATATATCTTACAGGTAAACAAAATGATGGTGTCAGCCTTCATGGAATTTATAAGTAATTTTTGTTCACCCTTTATAAACATAATCTTTATTTCCTAATAAAGTGTTGGGGTAATAAGCTGAATATACCCCCAAACATCAAAGTTTAACAAATAATTTGAGATAACAGAACAAACCCTCCTCAAGCTAAGTATTTTCCTTACTAAATTCTAGGCAACATGGAAACTATTAACAGACATTCAACCTCTCTTCTCTTTATCAATCCATATTCCCAATGTTTCATCATCTTTATAATCATTAATAATGGGAATTGAATACATACCAATAAATCTGGCCTTGAGAAATTGTTTATTCAGACCTTTGGGGTGAGTTTAATGCATATGGAAAACACAAAAAAATGCAAAAGATTGTAAATTCTATATATATTTCTATGATTTTTAAATGTAAATCTTTCCCATAAGACCACAAATTCTTGAGGTTCACCATTACATCTTAAATCTTGGCATACCGTAGTTACTAAATTAAAAGTTTTGAATAAGCAACTGAATAAAAATGAGAATGAATGAATGAATAAAATAATATTGTAAATCAACTCAGAGTGCAGTTATTTTAACCTATAGAGATTACAATCAAATTTTTCTTTAATGGTTTTAGAAACAAACTTTTTGTTTAAGTTTGCGTTTAGTCAAGACCTTAAGTAGAAAGACTCTACTGATAAGATTTAGCTGGATTGAATTTAAAAGCATGTAAAAGCCATCTACTTCTGTTATTAGTTCCTTCTTTCTTCTCACCCTTTTATTATATTGCCAACTCCAACTTCTGTGCCTTTATTTAATATCTTCTACTGCTTGCTGTTCAACTGCAGTAGTGGTAGCATTATTTCACCTGGACACATATCCACCAATAATTATCATTCACTGTTTGTTTCATTTGCATGTTATAATACCATTGGTTAAAATTAAACCAGTCAGAGTTGTGAGGTGGAACCACAGTTAAACATTAAAAAACATTTTCAGTGTCAGCAGAATACATTATTTAAAATTAAAAAACTTAAACTTCGTTGCACATCTGAAGGTCACTGACTTTCAGGAATAGGTAGTGAATTGGTAAATCCTTCTATACATTCATTACTGAGAAATGATAATGTAAAGTATCATGACTGATGTAACAATGTTTTGAAGATTCATTGGCCTAAATACACAGTTCATTTTCTTAGTATCTACTCTAATCATGGCATATAAAACAGTAACAACTGGTGTCATACAGAAATTGAAAATTTAGTTATTTGGAAATAAAACTATACATTACACAATGAGCGAAGCATAAAGTACCAAATATATCCCCAATTAAATTCCATTAAGTAAGTTTAAAACAAATTCCACAAATTTTGTAGTACTCCTCTCAAATTCAACATTTATAATAGCCATCTGGGTCTTGAAAGAAATGTAATTGAGAAGTAGAATATCTCAGGTATCAGAATGTGCTTAAGTCAAACAACAAACAAAAAAACTCAAAATAATTTCTTCTCATGCCTCCTTTAGAACATGTATCAAACTTGAAGTTAATCACTTGAGGATTAGATTTTCGTATTAGTGTTAAGATATCAAAAAGAATTGTAACCATCTTTTCAAAGGTATCTCCACCAAAGAAAAATATTCATAGACACTTTGTCCTCCTACCAAAAGATAATTCTGTGATTTTAAGCAAGTTTATTAGATAGAAGTTTCTAAAGTTTTAAATTATTGTGCCAGAATTAGGACAAGGACACTTAAAATTGTTCTCAGTTCATCATTTTGACTTTTTGAAGAACACCTATGACATAGTATTAATCATTAGGGATCAATATGGATACCAGGCTTTCATGAGAAGTATGTTTGTTGGCCTTAATAAATCTTCTTCAAGTGTGTAGATAGAGAAATATTTGTACAGGCAATTTTCTGCTGAATTACATTTCCTCCGTGCACATTCTCATACTGCGATATATTTTTTAACAACTTATACTAAAGGTTTGATGTGATAGCAGTTTTCCCAAAGAGACATTTTTAAGTGCTTCACAATGGTTATTTTTATATCAAGTTATTTAATCATCATTATCATTGTCATGATTAATCTGCATTTATATATTTTGAAAACTTTCTGCTACTATAAATAATGTTGTAACAAATAAAGCTTTTTGATTAGGATAAATTTCCATAAGATGAATTACTAGATTAACAGGTTTGAAAATATTTAAGGCTGTTGATAAATTCCATATTTTTTGAAGCAGCCAAAGAAAACTTTCTGTGCTAGAAATGTAAAAAGAATCAGCAGTTAAACTGAATCACACCTCTAACTTAAAATGAAAGGCAGCCCCTAATTTGCGAGTGGGTAATGTTGGCAAAAGTTACATTCTGAGGGTTTTGTATTAGATTTGACATATATATATTTAGTCATGGGGAGTGTTGTAAAGTTCTCAGCTGCTCACAGAGCAGATTTAGCTTTGAATATAGCTAAAGTATACTAGTAACAAATAATGGCTTTCTCTGGGTGCTTCTAAATGTTGAGTTCCTTGCTCCTCGTCTTTTTTACTCTTTACTTCTCTGTGTTTTGAATGTTTTCTGTGAGTGCCACCACCCTGAACCTCCTGGAAATATGATTCTAAGCTTCCAAATGTCTTCTATCTACTTGAGCACTGGGGCTTCAGAAAATGAAAAGGGGTGGGAAATTGGAGGAAATCTTCTGGGATGCTGAGTGAAGCCTCCAGGGCTGGGTACTTCCCAAGGCATTGTGGAGGGAGGTCTGGGAAAGAAGGAGAACAAAATTCAGACAGACTCTGATGAATCAATGTTCAAAAATAAATAAATAAATAAAAAGACCACTTGCATCAAGAAAGAAAATTATTAAATCCAAGGAGGATATTAGTGTCAAGGGACGCATCTTTTTGGTTTTATTTTTCTACAATATATAATGTAATACTTTTAGATAATTCAAATGTAAAAATTCAAACATAAATTTAAATGATTTAATTAAGTACGTGTATATATTTATCTTCTAGAAAATACAAGATGATTCACTAGAAGAAAATCTACATTTAGCTCAAGAGTATCAGAAATTACAGAATATATTCTTAACAGTAAAGGACAACTATTTCAACCTATATGGAAAACAGCTATTACTTGATGGTTCGATTCGAGATAAGAAACAGGTAGGTTTTTCATATTTTTCTAAAATAATGATTTACTTGACGTATGTACCACAAAAAGTAACAAGTAGTCAGTCATGGGGTCTCCAATCTTATGGTGGTCTTTTATATGCCACCAAATGGCATGTTTTCTTTTTGTAAAGTTTTGTTTTATATTTTTATCAACATTTTGAAGTTGAATTTTGAAAAAATATTTGAGAAATGAAAAAGCATACTTTCTAATCCACAATTTTATACTAATTTGCTTTTAATTATTGTGACCTCAACTACCAAATATTTGTAATGCATAGATTTAAATGTATTATCATATATTTCAAATTTCAGTTCCATATGTAGGTAACTTTCCATGATATACCTTTAATTCTTCCTCATGATGTATGGGCTCCATATTTTGGTTCCTATTTTCTTATTAAACATGAGGCTTAATTAGAAACTTGGAGAAACTTGACCTCCCTGGTTTCTGGAAATCACCAGAAATTCTAAAATATTTTGTAAAGTCTTCTATAATACTAAAAGTGGAAAAGGAAAACACACAATATGCCCACAAATACAAAAGCAAAGAGAAAGGTCCATTCTTAGAGTGTTAAGATACAGTCACTTCCTCTATATTCTTCTCCAGTTACTCATTGACAGGAAAAGTTATTTTCCTTTGAAACTTTGTTTCCTCCCAGAATTTAAATTTCAGAAACTAGAGGCATGATTAATTTTTAACAATTCACCTACCTGTAAAAACCAGTAGATTGCTAATGAATACTTTCTCCTGTTGTCACCGAGATTACTACACTATCAATTAGTAGCTTAAAACTTCAGTACTATATTTACTATTATGGAATATTGGGAGGACAGGCCAGGATTTGAGTGTAAGCTCTACCAATTACTAGCTCAGTGATCTTGGCCAATTATTTACCCTTTATGACCTCAGTTTTCTCATCGATAAAGTGAAATTTACCTCAGAGGAAAAGTTTGATTAGAAATAAAAAAGAGACCAACTGCCATAGTTACTTTGAAAATAAAATTACTATGCAACTGTGAGTAACTATTACATTACATTCATCTACTATGCTGCTTATAAACACACTGTATTTCCCATTCATCTACTCTCACGCAAGTTAAAGCTTCCAAATATATTGGGAGAGAGAGTGTGTATTTTTCTCTTAAAAATTTGTATTGAAGTAGTAGCAAGATGAAGGTAGATCAAGAAATAAGTGTGTTTGGAAAAGAATTAAGAATACAACTATATGCCAAAATTTTAGTGTCCTCAAACCATTGTGCAGGATTCAAAGAAAGGATATCAGTGTATCCATGGAGGTTTTGCCAATCACTTCACGCATTTGACATTGTTATTGAGTTTAAACCTATTTCATTTGTTGCTGGTAATTGAGGAGGATAAAAGAATCAATGGCTGTACTGTATTCCCTTTTCTAACCAGGAGGGAAACAAAAATAAATTTTTATCTATAGTTGTTATCAGTTTGCATAGAATCCTTTGGTGGCAAATGACAAATAAATTAGATACTGGCATAACTAGTGAAGAATTCATGCCTTTAAGAAAGATCCCTAAACATAGTATTTCCATAGTAAGAGCCAAGTTGTCTTGATGTCATTTTTGGAATTAAAGCACATCCTGATTCGAGATCCAAGGAGTGAGACCCTGGTATAAACAGTGGAGCATGCTAAGAGATTGGGTTTATGTTTGTGATGATCCCTCAAACGAATCACCTTTAGCACACAGGTTTCGGGGAAACTTTCAAAGATTTATTTGTACTTCCAATCATTTTTCATTTCCATTCTTCAGCGATGGAGGTCATTAAGTGCAGGCTGCCCTTGTCGGTGTCATGTAGGATCAATTTGCTGCAATGGACAGAGAGGCCTTATTGATGCTGTTAAATCTGTCAGTGAGAGATCATATGTCATTAGCGTCTAATGCACTGCTTACAGGATGGAATTCGGCCATCAAAACCGAGAAAACCCTTAAATATTTTAGTCCATTCTCTTGATAGTGCAGCATTTCCCTTGACCAGTCTAGTTTTGGGTACACAGAAGCGCTGCTCAACTTCTGATTCCCTTGTTGAATTTCCTTGTCAGATAAAATGGAAATTTTTGTATTTCTTTCCTGTTTTAGAATAATTTCATTGATTCTTAACATACGTTCCATTTGACAGGGTAAATAATTATATTTTACTTACCATGCTTCTTACAGAGTATTATTCTTTTTACACACATTATGCACTTTTCTACTTCTCAGTATTTTTAGACCGAGAGTAGCAAAGAAAGCCTAATGGAAGAGTAAAACAAATTAAGTACAAAAAATAATGTCCCCTTCCTTACCACAAATTTATATACAGGTGGCTCAAATTTTAGAATGTTATAGTATTACTTTTGATGATAGAATTATGTCTGCTTCTTTTGCACATGTTTCTTGACACTTTCCTGTATGTTTTCTTTTTTTAATTTTACCCTTTAAGAATCAGAAACAAACAAAAACAATTATGCAAAATTCTTATTAGCCATGTTCATGGGTAATGATAGAACAGAATTTAGTCTAAAGCTTCTCTCGAAATTTAAAATCACACTAAAGAGGAATGAAGGAAAAATAACCAAAAAACAGGTCGTATTTCTATGTGAAAATGGATATTTTCATCATTTTCGTTGAAAGATTTCAGATATATTTTTCATATATTCTTTTTTTAAAAAACATGAATATGTTGACAAAATTACCATGTGTTTGTTTTAATTGCTATCTCAAGTTCTTCAGGCCTGCAAAGAAAGGTAAGCTAAGCAAGCATGCAAATGTTAATGGTTCTGTTGGCTGAAAACAAGATCTCATCCAAAACTGGTTAAAATATATTTTAGTTCTTTTATAAACCACTTATAAAGCTTAACCTTTGCCCTACTCCAATTCTCAGTGCTTTCACACTAAGGGAATACAGATTATTATAGAACCAGTCAGTGCTTAGCAAGCACTTACGTGGACAGGTATCTGTGCCATGTAATTTGCAAACATTATCTTTGAAATGTCCCTCAGTAATCCTAGAAATTTTTCTATTATCATTATTATCATCATCTCCTATATAAGATATAGAACTGAGATTGAGTATGTCACATGGTAACCCGAGTAGAGGAAGACTTACTGAGATGGAAATAAAACTCAGGATTTTCCTACATCCAACCATTTCATAACCATGACACTACCTCTCTACTATAACATTACTGAACAATTCTATACATGTCTCATTGGGTTTAAAAGCATGTAAAAGCCACATAAAGTATGCATTATGTCTCTAGTGTCCAACTGAAACAGATTATTTGATTCACTAATTGCTTTTGTAATTTCATCGCATTGAAGGCACTTTTTCAATGATGATTTTCCAATGAGGAAAGGACTACCTACTTAATTAGAAGCTATTTAATTTCCATAAGTATTATAGATAGTTTTCACAACTCTTAAGTTGTAAAACCTCTGGACTAGGAGTGCCTTTAGAAATTTTACCCATCTCTTTAGAAGACTGTGTTACAGATGAGGAACTTTAGGGCTCTGAGTGGCTCAGGGATTTAATACATATACAGTTAATTAGAAGAAAAGTTGGCCTAGGACACAGTTTTCTTAACTTAGGTTCAAATGTTGTCTCTAAGGGACTATAGATGAGCATGTGCTGTGATATTTTTCCAAGGTTTGAAGGGACCAATAGCTGAGAAGTAATGAGTAACTGCCATGGATATGGTCAGATTGGAGCATCACCTTTTAGTGACCTGATCTTGTGAAGGAGTCATGTAAGGACATGAATCAAAGGACTACTCTGGAGCTCTAAGGGGTGCTTCTGGACCTCACAGAATTCAAACACTTCATTCTTCAATTATTCAAAATAAATGATTAATCATCCACCGTACTGACAAAGATACAATAAAGGGCACAGGAATATGCCACCTCATCTCAGCTTCCATGCTGACTGCTGTGATCCCCAGAGTCCAGGGTATTCTTTCCTAGAATAGACCATAGAATCAAAGCCCAACAACATCCTCTCTTCACCCAGCCAAAGGACAAATCATGAATCTTTGCTCTTTAATCTATATCACCTCAGCCTCAATGGACGGTTTCCATCATAAATTCTCAAAAATATTTTATCATTCAGAGATCTCATTAGCATGTTTTCTCTTTCCTCTTTCAGTTTTCAAACGTGGGTTTCCTCTAAAACTCACTTTACATTGATTGGGTGAGAAGTCAAAGTCAATTCTAGCAGTGAAGAAAATTATTTTCCTATAGAAAATGTGAAAGCTGTTTTAGTTCTCATTTTTATAAGTATTTCATATTATTTATTATCTTGCATGTATTAAAAATAGGCTTTGAGTGGTGATTTTTATGTGCTTGTTTCAAAGTCGATAGAAATTCATTTCTTTGAAAGGAAAACCATAATTTTTAAATAATTTTTGCCTACAACATGTATGTAATGACTTTGTCAGTATTTCTTCCTTCCTCTCTTAGGACACAGGTATATGAGCATGTGCACACACACCCACACACACACACACACACACACACACTTGTTCTAAAGGAGTTACCACACTTAATAGACTGAGCTTGAATTAAATTCCTACTGTCCCTTTGTCTAACGAACTCTCAAGAGACCTCTGATCCCTGAGAGTGGGATAGACAACTCGTCATTTTTGTTTTATCCTAATGAATCTTTCTTTTGCTGTCCAAACCCCATGAGAGAAACACCAAAAACTAAGTATATATTTCTGGATAATACTTTAGAAGAGTCAGCTTGGCTTAAATCAATCTAATTCTTCAGTCTAATGCCAATTTTCAGTGAATTGTAGATTTTTGTATCTTTTATGCAATTTTGAGAAGATAATCTTCTGGTAGAGTTATATGACAATAAATAGCTTTTTAATGATAGAAACACCTTGAACATGATTTATTGAGTGTGATGGGATCCCTGATATACCAGACACTCAAGGTAAAATTTTGTATACATAGATGTATATATGTACTATATACATACATATATTATATTATATATATTATATATATATATTATATATATATTATATATATATAATATATATATATATATAAATGAGATCCCTCCCCTTGGAACACTGACAGGTTTTGGCACACCATCAACAGTGGAGACCTATCAAGAATAAATCAGGCTGCTTAGAAAATCACAAAGGTTTGAGAGACAGCCAGGAGCCTAGGGCAAGTTTTAATGATAAGTTTCAACTACACAAGGTCACTCCTTCAAGACTGGGAGAGGTAATACATAGAAAGAGTTTTGCCTAATAATAGGAAAAAACACAGAGAGTCAAGCACAGTGAGAAAGGAAAGGAATATATTCCAAATCAAAAAATAAGATAAAGCCTTAGGAAAGACCTTAAAGAAACAGAAGTAATTTTCTTTTCCTGATAAAGAATTCAAAATAATGGTCATAAAGGTGCTCACCAAACTCATGAGAAGAACGGATGAACACAGTGAAAACTGCAACAAGAGAAAATATAAGAAAGTACTGAAGAGAAGTCACAGAGGGACTTCTGTAGAAGTAGAATATGACAAAAGAACTGAAAAATACTCTAAAGGGGTTTAACAGCAGATCAGAAGAAGCAGCAGAAAAGATCAGGATCTGAAAGACAGGGCACTGGACCTCACCCAAACAGAGCAGCAATAAGAAAATAGTTTTAAAAAGTGAGACTAGTTTAAGCGACCTATGGGACAGCATCAAGCACAATAACATTCACATTAGAAAGGTTCCAGAAGGAGAAAAAAGAGAAAGGGGCAGACAATATATTTGAAGCAATAGTGGCTGAAAGCTTTTCTAATCTGCAAAAGGAAATAGACATCCAGGTTCAGGAATCCCAGAGAGTTCAAAATAAGATGAACTCAAAGAGACCAAGACACATTATAATTAAAATGTTAAAGAGAGAATTTTAAAAGCAACGAGAGAAAAACAACTTGTTGCCTACAAAGAAAAACCCCTAAGACTATCAGCAGATTTTTCAGCAGAAACTTTTCAGGCCAGAAGGGAGTGAAACAATATATTGAAAGTACTGAAAGGAAAAAACTTCCAAAGAAGAATACACTATCCCAGCAAAACTATCATGAAGTAGAGATAAAGAGGTTTCCAGACAAGTAAAAGCTAAAGGAGTGCATCACCACTAAATCAGAAATGTTAAAAGGTACTTCATAAGCTGAAAATAAATGGCACTGATTAATAACAAGAAAACATGAAAGCAAAAATCTCACTGGTAAAGGTAAATGTATAGTAAAGGTAGTGAATTAATCATTAATAAAGCTAGCATAAAGGTTTAAAGACAAAAATAGTAAAATAACTAAAACTACAATAATTAGTTAAGGGATATATAAAATAAAAGATGTAAAATGTGTCATCAAAACCATAAAACTGTGGGGAGTAAAAATGTAGAGTTTTGGAATGAATTCACTTTTAACTTGCTACCAGCTTAAAATAGACTATTATATACATAGTATGTTATATGTGAACTCATGGTAACCACAAAGCATAAACCCATAGCAGGTACCCAAAAGAAAATGAGAAAGGAATCTAAACATAAGACTAAAGAAAGTCATTAACCACCAGGAAACAGAGCAGCAGAAAAAACGGAACAGAGAAGAACTACAAAAACAGACAGAAAACAGTTAACAAAATGGTAAAGTGCAAACCTATCAATAATTGCTCTAAATGTAAATGGACTAAGTTCTCCAATCAAAAGACATAGAGTAGCTAAATGATTACAAAATAAAAACAAGACTCATCTTTACGCTACCTAGAAGAAACTCACTTCAGATATAAGGACACACACAGACTGAAAGTGAAGAGATGGAGAAAGATTTTCTGTGCAAATAGAAATGAAAGGAAAGCTGGTGTAGTTATACTCATATTAGACAAAATAAACTTTAAAACAAAGACTGTAATAAAAGACAAAAAAGGGCATTACATAATAATAAAAGGGTCAACCCAACAAGAAGATATAACATTTGTAAATACATATGCACCCAACATAGGAGGACCAAAATATATAAAGCAAATATTAACAGACCTAAAGGGAGAAGTGAACAGCAATACAATAATGATAGAAGACTTTAACACCACACTTACATCAATGGACAGATCATCAGACAGAAAATCTGTTAAGAAAACATCAGACTTAAATGACACATTAGACAAGATAGACTTAATAAATATATAAAGAACATTCCAGGGGCTTCCCTGGTGGTGCAGTGGTTGAGAGTCCACCTGCCGATGCAGGGGACATGGGTTTGTGCCCCGGTCTAGGAAGATCCCACATGCCATGGAGCGGCTGGGCCTGTGAGCCATGGCCTCTGAGCCTGTGCATCCAGAGCCTGTGCTTCACAACGGGAGAGGCCACAAAAGTGAGAGGCCCGCGTACCACAAAAAAAAAAAAAAAAGAACATTCTATCCCAAAGTACCAGAATACACATTCTTCTCAAGTGCACATGTCACATTCTCTAGGGTAGATCATATGTTAGGCCACAAAATAAGTCTCAATAAATTTAAAGCTGAAATCATATGAAGCATCTCTTCCAACCACAATGGTATAAAACTAGAAATCAATTACAAGAAAAAAGTGGAAAATACCAATATGCTATTAAACAACCATTGGGTTAACAAAGAAATAAAAGGGAAAATTTTAAAAAATACCTAGAGACAAATGAAAATGGAAATATAACATACCAAAATATGGGATGTAGCAAAAGTGGTTGTAAGAGGGAAATTCATAGCAATACAAGCCAACCTCAAGAAATAAGAAAAATTTCAAGTAAACAGTCTAACTTTACACTTAAAGGAATAGAGAAAGAAGAACAAATGAAGCCCAACATTAGTAGAAGGAAGGAAATAATAAATATTGGAGTGGAAATAAATAAAATAGGGACTAAAATGACAGTAGAAAAGTCAATGAAACTAAGAGCTGGTTCTTTGCAAAGGTTAAATAAATTGACAAATATTTAGCTAGACTCATGAAATAAAAAACAGAGAGGCTCAAATAAATAAAATCAGAAATAAAACAGTACAAGTTACAATTGATATCACAGAAATATAAAGGATCACAAGAGACTACTATGAACAATTATACACCAACAACTTGGACAACATAGAAGAAATGGATAAATTCTTAGAATCATGAAATTTTCCAAGACTGAATCAGGAAGAAATAGAAAAATCTAAATAGATCAATTATGAGTTAAGGAGATTGAATCAGTAATCAAAACCCTCCCAACAACAACAAAAAAAATCCAGGACCAGACAGCTTCACTAGTGAATTCTACCAAACATTCAAAGAAGATTTACTACCTATTCTCAAACTCTTCCCAAAGGAGGGAACGCTGCCATACTAATTTTATGAGGCCAGGCACCCCGATACCAAAATCACACAAAAAAAGAAAATTACAGGCCAATATCTCTGATGATCATAGATGCAAAAATCCTCAACAAAATATTAGCAAACTGAATTCAGTAATACATTAAAAGGATTATACACCACGTTCACATGCAATTTGTTCCAGGGATGCAGGATAGTTCAGCATCCAAAATCAATCAATATGATACGCCACATTAACAAAATGAAGGACAAAAATTATATGATCATCTCAGATGCAAAAAAAAGCATTTGACAAAATTCAACATACATTTATGATAAAAAAATTCAACACAGTGGGTATAGAAAGAATGTATCTCAACATAATAAAAGCCATGCATGGCAGTCTCACAGCTAACATCATACTCAATAGTAAAAAGCTGAAAACTTTCCCTCTAAGATTGGCAACAAGACAAGGATGCCCACTCTCACCACTTTTATTCAACATAGTTTTGGAAGTCCTTGCCAGAATAATTAAGCAAGAATGAATGAGTGAACGAATACATGAATGAATAGATAGATAGCATCAAATTATAAAGGTAAATGTACAACTGTCATTATTTATGGGTGACATGTTTTTGTATATAGAAAGTGCTCACAACTCCACCAAAAAATATGTTAAAACTACTAAACAAATTCAGTAAAGTGGCAGAGTATAAAATAAGAAAGAGAAATTAAGAAAATCCCATTTACAGTTGTATCAAAAAGAGTAAAATATCTAGGAATACACTTAATCAAGGAGATGAAAGACCTATACACTGAAAACTATGTCATTGATGAAAGAAATTGAGGAAGACGCAAAGAAATGAAAAGATATTCCATGCTCATGGATTGGAAGAATTAATATTGTTAAAATTTTCATATTACCCAAAACAATATACAGATTCAAAGCAATCCCTATCAAAATTCTAATGGCATTTTTCACAGAAATAGAACAAGCAATCCTAAAATTTGTACGGAAACACAAAAGACACTGTGTAGCCACAACAATATTGAATAAGGAAAACAAATTTGGAGGCATCATGTTCTGTGACTTCAAACTCTATTACAAAGCTATATTAATCAAAACAGTATGGCATTTGCATAAAATAGACACATTGGTCAATGGAACAGAATAGTGAACCCAGAAATTAACCCACTCACATATATTCAAGGAGTCAAGAATGTACAATGGGGGAAGGATGGTCTTTTAAATAAGTGGTGTTGGGAAAACTGGACAGCCACACGCCAAAGAACAAAACTAGACCACTGTCTTACATTTACACAAAAATTAACTCGGAGTGAGTTAGACTTGAATGTATGACCTGACACCATAATACTCCTACAAGAAAACATTGGCAGTAAGCTATGTGACATTGGTCTTGGTGATGAAGTTTTGGCTCTGACTCCAAAAGCAAAGGCAACAAAAGCAAAAATAAGCAATGGGGCTACATCAAACTAAAACTCTTCTGCACAATGAAGGAAACCATCAACAAAATGAAAAGACAACCTACTGAATGAGAGAAAATATTTGCACATCATATATCCTGTAAGGGATTAACATCTAAACTATATAAAGAATTCATAAAACTCAATAGCAAAAAAACCAAACAATTTGATTTAAAAATGGGCAGAGGATCTGAATGAACATTTTTCCAAAGAAAATATACCGATGCCCAACAGGCACGTGAAACGATGCTTATCATCACTAATATCAGGAAAATGCAGATCAAAACCACAATGAGGTATCACCTCACACCTGTTAGATTGGCTTTTATTGAAAAGATAAGAAGTAACAAGTGTTGGCAAAGATGTGGAGAAAAGGGAACCCTCATGCACTGTTGATAGGAATGTAAATTGGTGCATCCACTATGGAAAACAGTATGGAGGTTTCTCAAAAAATTAAAAATAGAACTGCTGTATGATCCAGAAATTCCACTTCTGGGTATTTATCCAAAGAAAATGAAAACACTAATTTGAAAAGATACATGCACCCCTATCTGCATAGCAGCATTATTTACAATAGCCAACATATGGAAACAACCTAAGTGTCCATTGATGGATGAATGGATAAACTCAGCCATAGAAGAGAATGAAATCTTGCCATTTGTAACAACAGGTATGGACCTTAAGGGAATTACTCTAAGTGAAAGAAGTCAGACAGAGAAATATAAATACCACATGATTTCACTTATATTTGAAACCTAAAAAACAAAACAAACTAAACAAAACCAAAATCATAGATGCAGAGAATAGAATGTTTGTGGCCAGAGGGGAGGGGATTTGGTGAGTTGGTGAAACAGGTGAAAAGCCTCAAGAGGTACAAACATCCAGTTACAAATAAGTCATGGGGCACGTAATGTACAGCATAGTGACTATAATCAATAATATTGTAGAGCATTTTTGAAAGTTGCATGAGATTAAATCCTAAAAGCTAACTTTGTATGGTGCTAGATGGCAACTAGACTTATTGTGCTGATCATTTTGCAATGTATTCAAATATCAAATTTTGTACACCTGAAGTGAATATGATATTATATGTCAGTTATACCTCAAATTTTAAAAAAGAGTTACTATTGAAAACTATTGTGGACAGATAGACATTAAAAATATTTCCCTTTGTCAGCTGAAGAGTAACCCTCACAGCTTTTCTATAAAAGTTATCCTGAATATGACAGATGTCCCTTTTTAAACTTCGTACTATTCCATCATAGTAAATCACTGATTAAAAAAAAAAAAAAAAAACTAGGGCTTCCCTGGTGGCGCAGTGGTTGAGAGTCCGCCTGCCGATGCAGGGGACATGGGTTCGTGCCCCGGTCCGGGAAGATCCCACGTGCCACGGAGCGGCTGGGCCCATGAGCCATGGCTGCTGGGCCTGCGTGTCCAGAGCCTGTGCTCCACAACGGGAGAGGCCACAACAGTGAGAGGCCTGCATACCGCAAAAAAAAAAAAAAAAAAAAAAAAACTATAACCACACCTAACACATTACCTGAGAAAAGGAAAGATAATACCATGGTGAATAATATAGCTTTAGAATTTTTGAAGTGTCAGATATAAAATCATTCTCAAATTATTTCCTTTGGTGCTGGTAATCAGAATTGTGTTGTCTTTCAAGGAAAAATCCTCATTTTAAAGAAATATATATACAATGTACTCATAGGTTATTGAGAAAAGTATATAAAACAAAGCTACTATCTGCATGATATACATAGAAAAAGAGCAAAAATGTTATCTGTAAAAGCAGAAAATAATTTGGCTTGCTTGACTTTTTGTATCAAGCATGCTACAGCAATCTTTTGATTCTAATATGAAACTATAGTAAGGATCATTGCACTAATGCATGAGGATTTGTGATAATGTTGCAGAAATTTTACTGTCAAAACTGAACTGCAGTGTAATGACTTTTGTTATCATGGTTTCTAATAACTATTCAGCATGAATTGACCCTACATATGTTTTCTGCAATAATGTGTCAGTAACTCAAAAAGCTAAAAAGGAAATTTAAAAAAGTCAATACAATACTATGTATGACTTCATGATAACCTTTCTCCATTCTTACTATTAATATTGTTAAAACCATTACAACACAATACTATGTAAACTATAGGATCACATGGAAATAAAAGCTTAGACACATTGTGACAGTTCTAACTAAATATACCTAAAAAGTACTCTACACGAAAACGTGTTCTCCTGTGTTCACCCTGAGAGCTAGTTACTGATTGGTCCCTTGCCACTGAGGAGTCTATTACTCTCTGGTGTAGGGAACCTTTGATATGTTTCTCTTCTCCCTACAATGTGTTAGTTTATTCTTCTTTTTATGAGATATCTCTCTTTTCTCTCTTCCTTTATCTTTGCATCTTTTCTTCTTCATTGCAGTATATTTTCACTTCAGTATCTCTTTATTGTATTAAATAAGAGAAAATAAACATAGTATCTGTTACACACCTCCAATGTGGCAGTCACCAAGCTATGCATTTACAACCTGTGTGAAGCATTGAATGCTGCACCTACCCTATCATAAATAGTCAGTTACGGATAACATTATCATTAGTATTCTATTCTTATTATTTAATTTATAAAAACTCTATGAAACAACTGGACATATTCTCATTTTTCCTCAGGAAACTAAAGTCTGCTGTAACAAAGTACCACAGACTGGGTAGCAGAAACAACAGAAATATATTTTCTCAGTGCCGGAGGCTAGAAGTCCAAGACCATGGTGTCAGCAGGGTTGGTTCCCTGAGGGCTGTGAAGGAAGGATCTCTTCCAGGGCTCTGTCTCTGGCTTGTAGATGACTGTCTTCTCCCTTTGTATTTACACTGTCTTCCCTCTTACACGTCTATCTAAATTTCTCCTTCTGATAATGACACCAGTAACTTTGAATTAGGGACCACCCTTATGACCCCATTTTAACTTAATTATCTCTGTAAAGAGCTTATTTCCAATTACAGTCACATTCTGAGATCCTGGGGTTTAGGATTTCAACATATGAATTTGGGGGAGGGGATACAATAAAACTCATAACATGTGCTTTCTTGTAACTTAAGGCCACACTGCTTTTAAGCAGGAAGCAGTGCTAGAATTCAAGCCTAGGCCAATTGGACTCAAGCCCACAGAGTTTCTGCTACTCCACAGCTTCTCTTATAGTTTTTTTTCTCTACCCTGCTCAGCCTATTATTCATATACCATATATCATTCCCTCTCTTCAAATGCAAAAGTATTTCAATTATAAATACTTTGTAACACCATTGTACTGGGCAAGAGTATGACTAAGCTGTGCCTAGTAATGAAATACTTTTTGATGGAGAGATTTTATGCTTTTACACAGGAAATGACAGTTCACTTATGTTTCTGAACAATGGTCAGAGATCCAAGCAAAAAAGTTCCTTTCTCACTAAAGAAACTTTAAAATGCCCTTCCCATTGCCTCAGACTGGAGAACATGTATTTGCCAAAATGGATGATCCTAATCCCATAGGAACTGCAACAGAAGTTAAGATGAAGACATAGGATATACATGTTAAAAAAGAGAAAGAGAGACATAGCAGCTCCAAGCAGCTGCTAGTACTTGCAAATAATACAGAGAGAAGCAAAGCCTTCTGTAGAAATTTGATGATAGAGCACCAAGCTTGGGAAACATGGTAGCATGACTAGAGTTAGACACACACATGCACACACACACACACACACACACACACACACACACACACCCTAAACTGCCAGGAAATAATATCATAAAGAACATTATAATAATTCTGAAAAGACAGACTGATAACAAATACATCGTACAAATAGAATTTCTGCCAAACAAAATAGAGATTTGGGGAAAAAATAAGAAAGATACTGAGGGCCGATAAATAGAAACTCCCATCCCTAAAAGAGCATTGGAATGTGACAACACAGAAAGGGAGAAACTGTGGTAACCCTCCTCCCTAAATCCCCAAATATCCTGCTATATTGGAAGTGTGTGGGCTGAGGTAAGGGCTACCACAGTGAATCCCCTCTCAGACTTGAAGATCCAGCTTCTTAAGTGCAATATTCCCTAACTTGGATGGGATCTTTCTTACGTGGGGATTCGAGGACTGAAGGTACCCATCCTGGGCACCTGTGGACAGTCCATCTGAAGTCGCTGTAGCAATTGTGCACCAGTAGTAGTCCTGAATGCCTGTGTGAGAGAAAGGCCTGGGCTGCCCCAAATAAAGAGCCAGCTGCTCTTGGACTTGTCTCTAGTGATGCCTCACCCAGTTTTCAGTTTCAAGAATACAGAAATAATTCCAGAATGGATCCATTTTAAAAAAATGTAGCACCTACAAAGGAAAATAATATCACACTAACTTCAGACTTAATATCCTCAGTGTTTTATGACAGAAGACAGAAAAATATCTACATAAATTTATAGAACAAATTAAGGCACTCAAGAATGCTGAATCTGGGCAAATTATTGTTTATGTGATGGAAACAAAGGTATTTTTGAATGAGCAAACAAACAATAAATACAGCAAGTTTTAAAAATCCAGATGGCCAATAAACATAGGAAAAATGTTTCTACCTCTCTAAAAATTGTATACATACAAATTAAAATGACATACACGTTTTCAACTCTTCTTTTAAACAGAACATCAGTGAGATTGATTATACACAATGATGGTAGGGGAGAGTATGGGAAAAGAGGCATTCATAAAAGATGAGAATGTTCGTCCATAACCAAATTCACCATCTTACCTGCATCTACTCCATAGTTGCAGTCATTCTTCCTATTAAAATGGTAGTACTTCAGCTCCTAACACAGCTTAAAGCCCTTCACATGTGCTATGAATTCCATCCCCTTTCACCTTCTCACAGCCTTCATTCATATAATTTTCCATCCTCTGTACCCTCAGATTTTTCCTCTTCACTGGATTATTCCCATCATCGTACAAACATGATCTAGTATTTACCATCTCAAAAAACCCTCTTTTGATTCCACATTCCGTAGAGCCCTTCATTTTTTAATAAAACTTTGGGAATAAATTATCTGCATTTACAGTCTTTACATTCTCTTTGCCTTTGAAGCACCACCTCAATGACTTCCATGATGTCAAATCCAATAGTATATATCTGACCTCATCTTACTCCATTGCTCACCAATATTCAGTCACTTTTAGTCATTCGCCTTCTTGAAGCATCTTTTGCTGTTGTCAGGACACCATGGTCTCCTCATTTTCCCCCCAGCTCACTGGACACTCTGTATCTTTTGTATTAGCAACTCTTACCTTGCTCAGCCTCCAAATATTGGGGTACTCCAGTGCTCAGCGGTAGGATCCATTCACTTTTTTATTGACATCCCCACTTTAGGTGGATGCCTAAATATGGATGAAGTGCACAAACATAATTTTGAGCAAAAGAAGCCAAAGAGAGCACAAACTGTATGGTGTTTTGTTTTCATTTTGTTTTGCTCTGTTTTGTCTATATAAACAGACCAAATTAAGCTTGCTGTTAGAAGCCAGGAGAGTAGTTATCCTGGTGGTAAGTAGGGACAGGAAAAGGACATAAAGGGGGTTTGGGGAATACTGGTAATGTTTTCTTTCCTGATCTGAGAGATGGTTCAACTTGTGAATAATTCTTTGAGCTATATACTTATGGTGTATATGCTTTAATGTAAGTGTACCATAATTAAATTAAAACTTAAAATCATCCAGTGACTTACCACCACATTCAGAGTCAAATCCAACTTCTTGCCCTGGCCTCCCAGGCTGCATATTGTACACTCTCCCTCCCTCACATCACTCTCTCACCCACCCCACTCTGCTCGAGCCACAAGCTATTTTTTGGTCCTTGACCCCCGGATTCATTCTCAGTATAAGGTTCTTGAAATTTCAGATCCTTCCAGATGTACATTTCTCCCCACATTTCCTATACTTGTCTCCTTTTTACCATTTAGCTATCACATTAAAAGTCTCCTCTGAAAGCAGCTCTCGCAGAGCCCCCTAAAGTTGTCCCTCGCCTGCCCACTCTCATGTCACCTTATTTTATTTTCTTCATAATGCTTAACACGCTACTATTTTATTTTATATTCATTTGTTCATGGTCTGTTTCTGCCAACTGAATGTAAGCTCAATAAGGGTGAGAAACTTATTATCTTATTCATGGCCATAGCTCTAGCACCTAGAAAAGTGCCTGGCAAATATTTTTTCAATTACTGGATGATTGTTCCCAGTGGGTTGTCTAACAAGATATTTATGCATACCCACTGAGACAGCATTTCTACTTCTGGGGCTTTATAAGAAATAATCTGCAAAAGTCTGCAAAGATATGTATAATAATGTTGATTATAGCACTGTTTCTAAAAAGGAAAAATGTCAGCATATTCAATGCGCGGCCATATAGAGTTGTCTAAGTATATAATAGAAATGGTATACAGTGGAGTATTATACAGTCTTTAAAAGGAGTAAATAGCCATGGTACATATTTAATTTAAAAAACCAAGCTATAATTCAACATGTACTGTATGATTCCAGCTTTGTATTACCATATGTATTAGGTTTTACTACATTTATTTCTAATGGTCTATCTAGAAAGCTATCTTCCAAAAGTTAGCAGTACAGAGGCTGTGGAAGAGTTTCACTCTCTTTCTAATTTCCTTATTTGTTTATTTTGTTTTTATAATGAGCATTTATTATTTCATGACATAAAAATGTAAAGCAATTTTATGCTATAAAATAAAAGATAAAAATTAATAAGGGCCTTGAAACAAGAAGTGGGCATTCCAAAGTAAATATCATGGGTCTTTGAAAAATGTAGGACAGCCAGAGAAAATCTAGAAAAACCCAGACCAGCTAAAATCCCAAATATCCCCAGCTCCCACTGTAAATTCTTTTTACTATAGTTTATTTGCTTTGCTTATTTAAAATAAGTATAATTCTCATTAGAGAATATGGATTCAATTATTGTCGGAGGGTTTGTAATCTTCACAGTCTGAAGTAATTACACCTTTTATAGGAATTATTCTATCTTTATACAAAGATAAGGCGTATCCTACATGACAGTTGGAACTAATGTTGAAAGAAAGAATAGGAAGAACCCTACTGCATCCCTTAAAATATATATTTATAAATTTAAAATTATTTTTCTGTGGTGATGCCACACATACACTTAAGAAATAAGAAAACATTTTAATCTTCTTTCAGTTAGAGACACCTGAAGTCAATACAAACTTGAGTGTGATTCTATCTCTGATAAAAGCTTGGGAAAGTCACCCAGCCAGTCTATTTCCTCCAATTCTCTTTCCTTTTTCACTGTATAGAGATTACTGTGGAGATTACACATGAAGATGTATGTGATAGCCTAGCATAAGGGTTTCCGAATATTTATCCTCCTAAATATTTATCCTCCTAAATATTTATCCTCCTAAATATTTGACCATGGGCTAGCCTCCTCATTTTGTGATTGCCTTATGGGCACCACCTTCAATTTCTTTTACTGCCTGAAATGCTTTCAAGGGAGCTGTCCTCATATTTTCTCTATTATTTGTGTTTGCTTGCTTTTAACCATGTTTTTAAATGTAACTTGAATCCTCTAATTACAAAACTAATAAATACACAAGGCAGAATGTTTGAAAAACACAAAAATGATCCAACTTTATCTTTGAATTCATTAAAAAGTATGGTATCAGTGACTAAAACTGGAAACAAGTATCTTGATGGTGACTACCTAAGACAAAAAAAAGGCAAAAGGATTTTCTTTTTTAAGTCCTTTCATGTCTTACTCCTTTTAAGACTTTCCTGTGGAGTGCTGGTAATTTTTATAGTAGCACCACATTGTTGATTAATATTCTAATAAGACAGATTTCTTCAAGGTACCTGTTTTGTGTGTTTATTTTATTCCATCCTTTCATTTTTTATCTCCTATTTATACTGATTAAGTAAATTTATAATTATCAAGAGATTAGTAAGAACACTCTAAATTACTTAATTCAGGTCATCTAATAGCAGTTGACAAAATGGTCCCCAGGACCAGTTCCTGGGAGCTGCATCAAAATATTAGTGCAACTTGAAATTGAAATTTCAATTATCCTTTAATTGAACATTCAAGCATGTTGTGCATCCACCCACCTAAAAATAATGTGGTTAAAGTCATATTTTCTCAAGTTTGTCAATGCAAATGTGACAAAGAGCAGATCCCAAGACCTCCAGAAAATACAATGGATTGTCACTATCATTTTTCCTTGTCTCTGCGGCCTGTAATGCTATCACAGAACAAGATTAAATGGGTCTGGCATGATTTGCTATTCAGAAAACCATGTTGGTGTTTCATGGAACCCATCCTTTTCCAGGTGATTAATATTTGATTGATTACTTCTTCTGGTGTCTTCCCAGGTAACCTGGTAACCAAGTTCAAGTCTTTTACCTCTTTAATAATACATAAATATTTTGTCTTTTCCAAATTATTTTAATTAAAAATTTTAAAAGCCCTTAAGATATTGCAAAGATTTCTATTATCCTGATTTTCATACAGGAAAATCAGACAGCTGATTTTCCTATTCTTGTGATTTTTATAGACAGCTCTGCTTGCTTTTCTGTTAAATGACTACATGGCTAACTTATTCTCCTCAGGTGTCCATCCTTTCATCATGGCTATTTCACTCTGAACAACAGTTTACAACTAAATACTTTCTCCTAAAAGGCAGTGGTGAACAAGTCATTTAATGCCAGCCTGTTTGCTGCTCACTGTATAAACCTCTTCATTCAATAATTCACTATAATTAAACAAATACTGATGGAGCACATACTATTTTCCTTCTCCATCTTTCAGTATAGCAGTTTATTTTCTAATGCTCTTCCCTAATTGATTTGAATTTATTTCCATATTTATGGTTCTTTGTTGATAATAACTCCTGTTCCATCTTTGTAATGTGTCTCTAAGAATCTGTGCCATATTTTCTTTAGCATTTGTCTTTATTAATCAGAATTAATTTAAATTTGAAGCACTTTCCCTTTGTCTTTAATGCCATATAGATTTCTGAGTTTAACCGATTTTGTCTATTGCTGTTTTCATTGCCCTTCCAGTACATAGCCAGATTACATTTCTTACATGGTTTCTTGCCAGTATCCTAACCTAGCTAATATGTACATTCCTAAAGGCCTTTGTCTTAATCTTCTTTACTTCATTTTAGAGCATCTGCTGTGCTAGATGGAGGGATAAGACAGATGGAAGATATGCATGGTGTCCACACATAAGGGACTGGCTAGTAGACTTCTTTTTAATCTTCCTTTACCTTTGAATTTATTTCATTAAGTCATTATCATATGATTCAAGATTTACATCTACAGTCATTTCCTCAACTATTTCATAGAACAAACACTAAAAATGTTTCCAAAGTGATAATGTCTCTGAATTACTTTTCCAGAGATCTGGGTAAAATCCCCCACTGATACGTGGTTTGAATCAGAAATTTCCACTAAACCAAGGCGTAATATTCTGGTATAGTCACCTGTAGATGTCCACCTTGGCAAATCTTGAACATCTGTAAAGAAACACATCAGCAGTATCAATGATCTACAATTTATAGATTATCTAAAATATCAGTTTTATCTGGTTATGTATTTGAACAGCTATGTGTATTACCTAGGAATTTACTTTAAACAAAAATAACACCACTTTGTGAAGACCTGGCTGAGCTCCGTTTTCTCATTCTAATCCCCACTTGCCTCATCTCCACTGTAATCCATACCAAGATTTGGTATTGAAAATTTTCCATTTAGAGAGTTTCTCTACAGAAGTAGAATGAATGGTTAAATAGAGAGTATATGCTATCATGAAGCCTTCTGAAATTATTTAAGAAAATACCAGAAATAGATTTTCAGATACTCTCCTTTCTGTCCAATATCAAAATAAGTGATCAAGCAGAGTATTTAAACCTATTGGTAAATTTAAAGTAAAATTTGTAGATTATATATTATTCAGAAAAAAAAACTTGGCAGTGGGGCTTCCCTGGTGGCGCAGTGGTTGAGAGTCCGCCTGCCGATGCAGGGATCATGGGTTCGTGCCCCGGTGCGGGAAGATCCCACATGCCGCGGAGGGGCTGGGCCCGTGAGCCATGGCCGCTGAGCCTGTGGGTCCGGAGCCTGTGCTCCGCAACGGGAGTGGCCACAACAGTGAGAGGTCCAAGTACCGCAAGAAAAACAAACAAACAAACAAAAAAAAACTTGGCAGTGTATTTACTTTCACTTACTATTTCTATTTGCATTTCACTGAGGGGAGAATATTATATTATGTTAAGATAATGAGTTAAACAAGTAAGCACTAAATTGAACCACTTACATATTTTCTTAATGTCCATGTTTTAGCAATTAAAAAATTACAATTCCAGAATCTATCTAGTTTGGGGTTAAAAAGGAAATGGGTAAGATATTAGAAGTAATGTCATAAAACTTAATTATAAAAATGTAGATTAAAAAGGTAACCATGTCATTCAAATTGAACTAAGCCTGATAACATAGCTGAAATATTTCCATGTTTTAACAGACTGGAAAACATGTTAAATAAACATGTAACTGTTCTAGATTTTAGGACATATAATATTCTAAATGAAAGCAAAGTATAAGGTTTTTCTTTGGCATAAAAATATGCAAAAATGTGGATATGTAATAGAATAGGTCATTTTTTATATCACTTGGTTATGGGTTTAATAAATGTTTGCTTTTTGTTACTTGTTGATTTTTGCTTTGTTTTTGGTGGCATTGCCATTGAATTTTCTGCATTTTTCCAGTTTGTGTAAAAATCAGAGTAAACCCATATTGAGAGAAATATTCTATTTTTATAAAACTTCCCATACATGTGCATCCACCACATATTTTCTCAAAGAGACTTCAAATTAACAAGCTTTGTACAATTAGAAAGTTTGGAGTCCACTTCAACATAACTGTTTTTCCTTAAGCATCAGGTTCAGTGTCTTCACCAATGGTGGGAAAGTTATGGCTGAGCCCAGATTTCAAAGCTCAGCAAGAATGTGCTGCTTCAGAAAACTAAAAGGAAAATAAAGAAAAAAGAAAACTATTGCAAACCTTTTGTGGGGTACATAGAAGACATACAATTGCTTATTCATTTATTCCAAAATCATGTTTGAGTAAACTCAAACTCTGCTGGCAGTGAAATTCAAAGACAAGACAATGCCTGTATCTTGGAGGAAATTGCCTAGCACCATTAGCAATGGGGTTTCCTCAAAAGATGTTATAAAATCTGAGTATTTTTAATATAATATTAAATGGAAATTCAATAATGGCTAAATTTATTTGATACAGTAAAATAAATCTCCATAAAATGTCATTTATCAATCAGAAACTCACATTAGTTGGCTCCTTTTGAGTGATGCTATAAAGACTTATGTTGATAAATAATTTACGAAGTTGTTTAAGAAACTAAAAGAAACTTGAGACTCCTTAGCACTCACCCCAGACTTCACAGAGAAGTAAAGACCCGTACTGGGTGAACATGGTAGAAGAGGCACATACTTCAGAGAAAGGTATGCATAGGCTTAGACCAAAATAAGGGGGACATTGAATCAACAGGGAGCTTCAAATAATATTAGGTAGAAGGGGTGCAGATGGACAATAGGGAAAGGTGGATCAAAGACCTGGAGAGTTAAATGAGGCAAATCAGGAAGAATCTTATAAGCTGGGTCTGATAGCTTTGGAACTTATCCCTCAGGCAGTGGAAAGCCATTGAAACATTTTAAGCCTGGCCTGGCCATGGCATGACCAAATATATGTTTTAGAAAAATCACCCTTGAAATAATATGTAGATAGATCTGCAAGATTTGAACTGGAGGCAGGAAAGTCTACTTAGGAAGTCGTAAAATATTCCAGGTAAAAGGTAGTGACAGACTATACTGACACAATGGCAACGTGAGGAAAGTGAATGATACAAATTGGGAAAATTTTTAGGAGGTAACAACAGAAAGACTGAGGGTGAGAAGTAAGAGAGTAAAATGAGTCTGACATTCATTGAGCAAATTTGTATGACTTCTTTCTGTATGTAAGGCATTGTGTCAGTCATCAGAAGCATAAAAATATCTTTGGTTTGGGTGATTATGTAAATCCCGGGGCAGATTACTGGGATGGCTCATATAGTTGAGGAGTAGGTTTCAGATAGAAAAGAATGTATTCCTGTCTGCATGTGTTGAGTTTGAGAAATTGATGATGCAGAGTAAGCAGCTGTCAATACCAAATTACAATACAAGTAAAATACTGAAGGTAAAGGATAAATCTCAGAGTCTGGAATTGAAATTGTTTGATTCTGCCTTTGTATTATTTTTATCAGAATTTATAAATATCATATTTATGATACAAATTTTAACACTTATTTATCAAGTCTTTTTCGGTGTTGTACATGCGTTATCACAGTTAATCTCCAAAACTGTGTTATAGGAATTATTATACCCATTATACAAATAACTGTGCCAAGCTCAGAATCACTCTGGGCTATGAATATATATTTTATCTGTATAGCCTTTTCATTGAGTATTATACCAAATCCTTGTTTAAGGATTGTTTAATCCTTATTTCCTTCCTTAATAAACGTTCAAATTCTTAGTGCTTACAGTTTTAATGTGTTCACTTTCTTCCTAATCTTTCCCTTTCTCTTTCCTCTCCACCCTCTTGCGTTTCGCCTCCCTCCCAGTCCCCTTCCCTCCTTCCTTTCCTCCCTCCCTCTTTTCCTTCTTCCTTTTCTTATCTCCATGATAGATACTTAATAGGTTTTTACTATCCAAATTGTACAATGATACTAAAAAGTCAACTTTCTTTTTGGTGTCACACAATATCCTGATTAATATTTTCTCTGTCTTCCCATATCTTTTTTGAAGCCTGTGCTAAGATTTGGGCATGATCTCAGTAGCTCCCCCTTTCAAATAATGGTATCTAGGAACTCAGGCACACTGAACAATGTTAACCAGTTACTGTTCTAAAACAAACAAACAACAACAAAAATCCCTAAATTATCAGGTAATATTCAAAAGTCTAGTATTTTCTCTTGGAAAAAATGTAAAACAAAAGGATAGTAACCAGGAATGAGAACAATCACATGTTGGTGAAGAAGTTGTAAGTTGGTAATTGCTTTCCTTTACCTTTCAAAAAATGGTAGTTAGAACATATTTTATTCAGTTTTTTAATAATTTTTCCAGTTTTATAAAAGAAAAAGAAAATTTGTTTTTTTTTTGGGGGGGGTTAGACCAAGTCTATACCTAAATAACACAATTTTCTGGGGGAAAAAAGTTCTTTTATAAAATAACAGGATGCACTGGACATATGTATACCTGACTGAAACAAAGTCTCACAAAATAATTCTTTTGTTTTTAATAATAGCTTTATGAAGGTATGATTCACATATCCTAAAATTTATCCTTTTGAAGTATATTCAGTGGGTTTTTGTATATTCACATAGTTGTGTAACCATCACCACTATCTAATTTTAAATCATTTTTATCACCCACCAAAAAAACCCTGTACTCATTGGCAGTATTCCCCATCCCCACAACCCAGCCCCTGGCAACCTCCAAAATGCTTTCTGTCTCTGTGGATTTCCCTATTCTGGATATCTCATTTAAATGGAATCATATTATATATGATCTTTTGCAACTAGCTTATTTGACTTAGCATAATGTTTTCAAGGATCATCCGAATCATATTTCTCTACTTCATTCCTTTTTATTGCTGAATTATATTTCATTGTACGGATAGATCACGTTTTGTTTATCCAGCCATCAGTTGGTGGACATTTGGGCTGTTTCCACTTTTCAGCTCTTCTGAATAATGCTTTTATCAACATTCGTGGTTTTGTGTAGACATATGTTTTCATTTCTGTGGGATATATAGCTAGGAGTGGAAATTGACAAAAATTATTTACAATACTCTGTATAGCTCACAATTTTTGTGTTCAGGTACAGCATACTTTTCTATTCTCCCTGTTCTTTACCATTTCATTTTTTTTTTTTTTTTTTTTTTGCTGTACGCGGGCCTCTCACTGCTGTGGCCTCTCCCATTGTGGAGCACAGGCTCCGGACGCACAGGCCCAGCGGCCACAGCTCACGGGCCCAGCCGCTCTGCAGCATATGGGATCCTCCCAGACCGGGGCACGAACCCGTATCCCCTGCATCGGCAGGCGGACTCTCAACCACTGCGCCACCAGGGAGGCCCCTACCATTTCATTTTTAAATGCTAATTAGGTCCCTCTAAACTGATATAACTTTAAGTGAGTTACAACCCACAATTTGAAAAACCCTGGGCTGGATGATTCATGAGGGTTTTTCCAGATTTAATATGACAGCACTTTATATGGCCTTATTGTTCTAGGTGCTTCATAAACAGTTTCCATTTAGTATTTGTAACAACCCTTAGAAGCAAGTGTAATTAGCCCCATTTTATGTAGGTGTAAACTGAGAATCAAATAAATAAAATAACTTTGCCTCTAAGGCCCATGCTGTTGTGTGCTTTATTGAAATAACATCCAGCTACATTCAATTGATCCTTTCAATCTTACTGAGTCATCTCATAGTCCTCCCAGGTTGGTCATTTCAGTGTCCTTGGATCCTTACTTTTATTACCTGGCTGAATGAGAAATGTCTTTTAGCCTACTTGCTTATTTATTTGTTTATTTATTTATTATAAAGTTTACATTTTTCTTTTCCTGTCTGTACTGTTAATATATATTTATTACACAAAATATGAAAAATAGTGAAATTAAAAAATCAAAAACAATCTTTCTAAACACCTGCAATCCCAACATGAAAATATTTTTAGCTTCATGGTACATATACTTACAGTCTCTCTTTTAACAAACTGGACTCATCCGGCACATAATGTTCTACAAATTGGAAAAGTATTCATAATACATGATTGAGTATATTTGCTTTTTACTTTATACTAGAGTCTATCCTTCGTCAATAATGTACTTTCCTTGACTACTGAGTTTACAGCCTCTTATGCCTGACTCTCTTTTGTTTCCTTCCCCAAATTAGCATGAAATTAGATTTTCCAACTTTTAAACATTGGGAGTTTCTGGATCTCTGCCAGTTTCCTCTCAGGAACAACTCCCAAGTTTCCCTAATCTTCTCACTTTTAGCTAATTTATTACTTCTCCCACAATCTATTCTGATTATTTCCAACTTTGCCCCACTTTCCAAGCTTCTGTTTTTCTTCAGAGAGGGATTGTGAATATCATTTTTAACAAGGACAATTTAATGCCTCTGCCCATCTTGCGATATATTTTTTTTTTACCAGTGCCAGTTGGTAACTTTCTAGATAATTTGCCAACCCCAATTCATAAGTTTGAAACCACATTTGAGGACCATCTCAGTGACAAACTGATTACAACTTTAATTATTAGGTCAGGGGAAAGAAGAATCAAAGGATAGCTTGTAGTAATTCTTAAAAGCTAAGAAAGTCCCTGCATGCATTTTGGATTATAAATTCGTGAGAACAGGAATGACTTTTAACTCAGCCTCTAACCTGGGACACATGTGGTGTTCTGTAGATCTTTGCTTGTTGATTGTAAGTGAACTGACCCCATCTCACCCCTTCTCCCTCCACCGAGATAAAGGCAGAAGCCAGATAGTGGTAGTATTCACATTTCAATCACAGGTAGTGAGTAGCATGGCCATATGTACCCAAGGGGGCAATTTCTTTTTTCTCTTTATTTAACAAGCATTCTTGAGTTCTTGTGGTAAACCTGTCTCCATAGTAGGTGCTTAGAAATTGCTGGTAGGAGGAATTCAAGATGATTAGAAGTCTGTGTCCTTCCCTCATTGCACGTATAACCTCACTGTGTTAGGCAGAACCTATCCACAGTAAGCAGTAGAGAACAATCACAAGGAATAGGAAGTGAAAAATAAGATTGGGGTTTTTTTCACATGAAAAATATTCAGTGATTTGTCATATTTATTTGATTTGAAGACATAGGTCATGGGAATATTCAGTGCAAAGTGGATTCAGCTCAGGATGACTCATCGAAATGCAAAGGGCAGAAATAAGTAATAATCATAGAAAGGACTGTATTTTCGCTGGGATAGAGAATGTGAATAATTACACATAAAGGTAGAGAAAAAGCATCAGATGCCTTGCTCTGATGATCTGGCTTTAAAGTAGACATTCTGGTAAGATATTTTAAGTTGTAGAACATAAATAACATATTAAAATCAGTATTTTAATTTAAAATCATATTTTCATGAAGACAGCTCAAAGATTTCATGTATTAGTTATTTTATAAACCAGTGGACAAAGTATTTTCCTAAAGAAATGAATACAGTTTTAAAACTAAAGGCTGTTGGGACTTCCCTGGAGGTGCAGTGGTTAAGAATCCGCCTGCCAATGCAGGGGACACTGGTTCAAGCCCTGGTCTGGGAAGATCCCACACGCCACGAAGCAACTAAGCCCGTGTGCCACAACTACTGAGCCTGTGCTCTAGAGCCCTCGAGACACAACTGCTGAACCCATGTGCCACAACTACTGAAGCCCACGCACCTAGAGCCCATGCTCCTCAACAAGAGAAGCCACCACAATGAGAAGCCCGCACACCGCAATGAAGAGTAGCCCCCGCTCGCTGCAACTAGAGAAAGCCTGGGTGCAGCAAAAAAGACCCAACGCAGCCAAAAATAAATAAATAAATAAATAAATTTTAAAAACCCAAAAACTAAAATTTGTTATAAAATGTTATCCAAATAAGTTAGAAAACTAAATTGTATTTTAAATTATTACATAATTTGAAGTACAAATACTTTTTAGAACAGTAAGCATTATTTTACTTTTTTTGGCACTGCTTTGACTGTATACACAGATTGTTTCACTTGTGTGTTTTTTCTGTCTTTTTGACTCTTTAATCTCTGAAGGCAGAGATCCTATAACCTATGTTTTGTATCTACTTACATCTTAGATATTCTCATTAAATGTTGATTGAATTGAAATCCCCCTCGAATGTTACTTTTATCCTTGAATGTTTATTTTTATCATTTTGGAGTTATTTACCTTTCTTACAAGGCATAGACTGAGTATATTCTTAATTTGTTTTTGGTTTTTCATAAAAACGAAAGTACGGTTTTAATCACAAAATGTTACCTATATTAGTCTATCATTTCAGTCTGTTCCATTCTCAGAGAATGGAGCCCTCAACCATTTGAATCAGCGTAATAAATGTGCCCCATAAATGAAACAAAAAGTGTTTCTTTACTATTATCTAGGTGACATTAGACCTTTCCACAGGTTACAGGGACTGATTTGGGACAATGGAACAAATCTGTGGGGGAAGCCGTCTCAGTCTGTGGACTGTGTGAATGGATTATCTTATGGATCGAAGCCTGTGATTTTCAGGCCGATGTCCAGACACCAGATGGCTTTAAAATCCTTTCATCCAGAACACTAGCAACCTGCTTTAGTCACATTGCTCTTGCTAATATTTGTAGAGCATCTATTTGGTCCCCAGTGCATGCACTTATTATTCTATTAGGCAGGCATTATTCCTTTTGAAGCTAGATCACACGGCTCCTGGGCTATGTTGCAGTCATTGACATCAATCACTATTTGTCCAGCCTGAGGCTGTAAAGTCTCTATATATGATATATGCATCTTCTAGGAAAGGACTTTTCAACAGCCATTCATAAAACTGAAGAAAAGAAATGACTTAGCACTATCAGGAATTTCAAAATTAAGTGGTACATCTTCCTACCCAAATACATGTTAATAATAGGTAGTTAAGGTTGCTAAGAAAAAAGATCCTGCATCCTAAAGATGGATGAAAAAACTAGTTTATGAGGGGCTAGCACAAAAACTTCCTTGTCATTTTCAAAAACACACAGGCTAATTTTGGATAGTAAGAAATGGTTGTATGAGAGCTATTCATCTCGAGTTCCAAATATTCCTTAAACACTACATATGTGTTTTTATCCTCCTCTCAGCTTTTGTCTCCTCTTGATCAATAGGAATAGGAATTTTCCATCTGTATAACAATGTAGTTGGACTCTGAATACTTCTCTCTTGAATACTGATCCATATAAGGTGTAGGCGTAATAAAAAAGGGCCTCGTTGCTTTGGTTGCAAACTTTCTGCAGTAAAAATCATTATCCTGTAACTTAAATTTGTAATTTTGTTACCCTCTTATGTACTAGAGTTCTGAATTTACCTAAGTTGACAAAGAAATGAAATTTTGCAGCTTTTGTCTGACATGCATACTGTTTATGATTTTAGGGATTATATTCATTTTCAGCATTAAATTCACAGACTAAGCAAAATGTCAAACTTTGTTTACTAATTTTATACTTATCTGTTCTTTTAATATCCTGTCTTGGTTCTCTAGTTATAACATAGATGAACCTAAAGTTTACTAGAAACATTTGCCATTAGCTTCTTCTAAAAAAAAAAAAAATTAAATTTGAGGATAATCCTACCTCCAGAGCTTATTCTGTTCCTGGCCATTGACTGTGACAGTGGAAGGCTCATCTGAAAGCACCGGAGCGTCCCATCTAAAAGCATAAAACATATTACATTTCATGAAAAAGCTAATTCAGATTGTTTAATTCTGGTAATATTGCCTCTGTCACCTTCAAAATCAAAATGTTATTTCCTGTTATTATAAGGAAAACAACCAAATTGCTAAAAAAACCCATTTGAATACACAGCTGCCTTATGTTGCATACTAATTTGATTAAAAACGATCGCGCCTCACCAGCATTTTTACATAAAGCACAATGGTGAATTCAACAAAGACTATTTTTAAAAGATATCTGTGGCAGCGTCGATGACCAGTGTCTGCAGTAGTTGACCACTGGACCCCCGGACTGAGTAAAAATCTTTCTGGCGGTCTTGGAAGGCATGAAACAATTGTCGAGCTATATTTGTTTGCTCACTGCTTTGGGCACTGAGCCAACCTCATTGAAATAACTGCATTAGTCAAGTGTATCCAAATTATTACAACACAACGTCCATCCCAGTTATTGCTGTTGAAGCATTTTCTGAAGCTTCGTGTCACTAGAAAACATTTATTTGAAGGAGGAGTATCCCATAAATTCAGGCCCACTTGGATTTATAGAAAAGTAACAAAACTACCTTCACAAGTGGCTTTATATTTTCCTCTGTACAAGAAGGAGCCTTTGAAGGGCTTGTTGTTAGGATCTTATTAAGTCAGAAGAGCTTCCAACCCTCATCAGGATATTTTCCATCCTTTATTTTTTCTTTCATTTCTTCATTTCTTTCTTGGGGTGATTTTTATTTGGTGTTAATATTTATCTGCCTTTTAACTGACCAAGTTTGTTTCCAATAATGAATGTGAGGGGTAAAATCATTGGTAGTCAGTAAAAGCCAAGCTACCAAAGTCTATGCAATTAAATACACTGAGATTTTAGAAATCTTATCCCATATCTTATAGGTGAGCCACAAATTAGGTCTGCATACAGAAAAAGAAATTCCAGGTCTCTCTTGATGACCATTCTGGTGAATTCATACATCAATGAGCATATTCTCCAAAAGCCTCATAAGGCCACCAATAAGCCAACAATAAGATATGTTGTTTCAGAAGACACATTTGCTCCATCATCCACAAGGTTGTTAATTGGGTAGCATAAAAATTTATCTGACATAACCCATGTTGACTATTTAGTCTTCCAAGTTAACTCTGCATTGAATAACATTTGGTTTTGCTTTCTATTTTGGTTTTGGTTTTTTGAGTTGCCTGCCCTACTTTCCTACTCATTCCCTTTATCTTATCTAGAGACCTTTTTACTCATATATAGTCCAGGCTGCTGTGTGCCTCAAGTTGCTTCTTAAAGTCTTGAATTAATAATTTCATTGTCTATTATATGAAAATAATGACATCTGCCATTTGTCTTTCAAGACTATTCAGAAGACTAATGAAAAAAAATATATAAGCTATTTCAAATTCAAGAAAATTTCTATCATAAATTTAATGTACAGTATCATTTTGCCATTTGGCCTCCAAAATTAAACACACCCTGGAAAAATATTTTAAAACTTATGGGAAAATAAGCCTAGCTAAATTTCTCTGAAAAATTATAATGAATGAAATAGTTATGTTTCCATACAGATTTATTTCATTAAAAGCTATGTGGTATGAAGTATGAATTAAACACAAAATGTAATCTTAGTTTTCTTCTTATAATATATAAAAAATCCTCCAGGAAAATAATTATGCCAAGAATTAATAGAATTAGGAGTTCTATGATTCTTCTGTTATTGTTCTTTGGTAAAAAGTGTGCTGCACCTATATTTAAGTTAAAAATAATAAGTTTATATCTCAACAGTATTTATCAAGCACTCATCCTGTCAATTACTCTTAGACTTGCAGAGTTTTTAAGAATAAATGCCCAAACAATTGGAAGGTGGTTAAGTAAAACATAAGGCAACTATGACCTCAAATATACAAACAATGAATTTAAACTATAAATACTAAGTTAACAAATGCCATGGAAATTACCTTGACATAATGTAAAGTGATAAAAGTTTATATGTGGGGCTTCCCTGGTGGCGCAGTGGTTGAGAGTCCGCCTGCCGATGCAGGGGACGCGGGTTCGTGCCCCAGTTTGGGAGGATCCTACATGCTGTGGAGCGGCTGGGCCCGTGAGCCACGCCCGCCGAGCCTGCGCGTACAGAGCCTGTGCTCCGCAGCGGGAGAGACCACAGTGGTAAGAGGCCCCCGTACCGCAAAAAAAAAAAAAAAAAAAAAAAAAAAAAATTATATGTGACAATGTAAAAGTATGATAGTAATGGGGTTAAATTATGTGCATATATAGTTATACACTAGTTTTAAATTATGCTAAATCACATATATATATGTTTGATATGTATGTGTATTTGATAGGAAAATTTAAGTTAAGTCTATCATTGAGTTGTAGAGTATTGATGATTTTATTTATGTCTTTATAATTTCTTCTATTTTTTAAATATTGTTTTAAAACTTTGCATTTCTTAAGTTTAACACAATGTTAATATTTTAATAATGTTATTATAAAGTTATAAAAGAAGTTAATACACTATCTTTGAAGCAGGTGATTTTTCCTGTGATAAACCTTGCATTTAATTAGTCCCCAATGCTTTTTGGTCTGTTTTATAGTAAATTACCATTAAGTTTTGGTAAGGTGTACTTCCTCAAATAGTTACCTTATTGTCACTTTATTAGAAACCAATGTGATTAAAATTTTAAATTTAATCTCTGAAGATTACATTATAGTTAGTAAATTTACCTGGACATCATTATGGTGGTAGTGTAGAGATAGGGTAGGAGTCATTTTCTATGTGAAGTTTAGAAATTCTTACAATATTTTAGAAAATGCCTCTGGTGTTAGAGAGTTATACTAGAGATCATATAAAAGATAGGAAGAACATTCCTGAAATTGCAATATATTATTTTTAGGCCTCATTCTTTTTCATTACCTATATTTACTCTTTTCTCCTTGACAAGAATGAAGGTATCCTTAAATCTTTATTTGATGATTTCACCTAGGATACAAAGAGACAAAAGTAACAATTCACAGTTAAGATACAGGACATTTTCTCAGCTCTGTTATCACCTGTAAGTAAAAACACAGTTATGAAACAAATAAGCTGGAAAATTGCTATTTGCATTATAAATATTTTTATATCATGGTTCATTTCATAATTATGTAAGAACTTTTTTGAAGAATGGCCCTATTTCATAGTGCAAAGAAATTATTCTAGTGTTAGAGCCTCTGTTTCTAGAAACTTCTATAATATTCTACTGTTACAATATAGTTATCACAAGTTACTACTACATAACTGAGTCCAGATGTTTGAAGCATAGTATTTTACTTTCCTAGGGCTTCCATAACAAAGTACCACAAACTCGATGACTTAGAAAAACAAAAATTGATTGTTTTACAGTTCTGGAGAATAGAAATCCAACAGTAAAGTGTCAGCAGAGCCACGTTCTCTCTAAAGCCTTTAGAGAAGGATCTGTCTTAGGCCTCTCTCCTAGCTTCTGTAGATGGACATCTTCACACCATCTTCCCTCGGTGTGTGTCTGTGTCTGTGTCCAAATTTCCCCTTTTTGAAAGATCACCGATTCTATTGGATTAGGGCCCACACTAATGACCTAATTTTAACTTGATTACATCTGTAAAGACCCTATTTCCAAACAGGCCACATTCTGAGATACTGAGGATAGGACTCTAGTATATATGTTTAGGGGGACAGAATTCAGCTGTGAACATCTGTGATCTACCATTCTTACAAATTCTAAGCTTTGATGTTGATCTTCTATATTTAGAATGGTTAAAGTTACCTTTCAATAAAAAGCAAATTGATAGCTAGTATTTAAGAAAGTGCTTTTCTTGAGGACAAATCCCTTGACTTAGCACACCCTTGAAGAATTATAAATGCTGAAAAACAGCAAAACCCAGCTCAGCATTAGGCCTTCACTGCAGAGAATTAAATAAGGCTAAGTGTGCATCCAGAGTGCTGTGTTCTTTGCTGCTTAGTCTATAGGCTGTAGAAAGATTTTTGAACTTACAAGGGGACATGAAGATCAAGGCATTTTAGGTTGGAAGTACCTCTTTTCATTTCACAGATGAAGAAACACTTGAAGGCCCTGAGCAATATTTGGCCAGAAAAAAAGAACTTGCTGGCAGATGGATTAAGCAGACAAAGTTTCATCCATAAAGAATATTTTATGCCCTAAAATACACAAAATTAGAGACATCAATCGGGAAGCTGATATTTTCATACATAACAAACATAGCCAGTAAAATGCATACATATCACAGAAACGAAACTCCCAAAATGTAGGCTAATACTTTGTAACATACTGGTTAAATGATGAGATGCAGAAACTATGGAAGGAAAGGAAGGAACTTAGAGAAAGAGCAATGATTAATATCTGCCCTGTGACATCATAAGCCTGAGGTTTGAATTCACTTTTTCCTTGTTGTGCTGTTTATATTTTTTCTCTTAATTCTGCTCTGATTATTTAGCTGACCAAAGCAATTAAAGTAGGATAAGTTCTGACATCTTTGCTTTTTCAGTTGATTTTTTTAAAAGTAACATAAAGACAGAAAACAGTTGCATGTGCCTTCATGCAGTGCTTAAAAAATTTACGTAGTTCTTGAAATTGACAAAAGTATCTACATTCAGAAGATAGCACAGTCCCATTTCTAATACAATGGTTTTTTTTTTTTAATTTTATTTATTTATTTTTGGTCACATTGGGTCTTCGTTGATGCACATGGGTTTTCTCTAGTTGCGGCGAATGGGGGTCACTCTTCCTTGCGGTGCTCGGGCCTCTCGTTGTGGTGGCTTCTCATTGCGGAGCATGGGGCTCTAGGCATGCAGGCTTCAGTAGTCACAGCAGGTGGGCTCGGTAGTTGTGGCTCGCGGGCTCTAGAGCGCAGGCTCAGTAGTTGTGGCGCACGGGCTTAGTTGCTCCGCGGCATGTGGGATCCTCCCGGACCAGAGCTCGAACCCATGTCCCCCGCATCAGCAGGCAGATTCCCAACCACTGCGCCACCAGGGAAGTCCCTAATACAGTGTTTTTACCATACACAATAAATGTGAGAGTTGAGTTAAAGCAAGGAATCATTTACTTTGTGAGAGTCAGTCAAATATTAGTTGCATAAGACATTTCTGTATTTCTATACAGAGTCTTATCTTGAGTAATAAAAGTTTAAATTATCATTGAGTGAGTATATGAAAAAGCTATTCAGTAGCAAACATAGATTGTTTCATTTCTTACTGAATTATGGGTTGTAGCATTATCATAAAATTGATGACTTATTTAATTTTTCTTCTAAAATATTTTAAATATTAAATCGTATCATTATATTCTGAAATTACTGTATCCTTTCTTGCTTATAGTTAGCTTTGTCATGTAAAGATTTTCATTTTTAGTAAGTGCATGCTGTATTTATTTTATACTAAAGCAGTAAGATATGAGAAGTTGTCTTTCTTCAGGCCATCAAAAATGAGATCAGGCTACCAAGACACGCAGATTTTGAAAATGGTTTTTAAAGTGAATGGGGATGGGATTTATGTTTAAATCATACTATGCCAAGTTGTGTGTCCCTGGCCAAAGATTTCTAGGTGTGGGGAGAAAAAAAAATTTTAATGTTTAGACCTAAATGCAAATATAAGATATTAAAATATTAAAAAATTTCACTCCTTGGACAATCAGCTAGAAATCAAGCCTAATACATCTGATTCAGTTTATTTTTAATATATACATATTTATTTCGTGTTTGCTGAAGTCAGCATCATCTACCAACCAACTTCACATTGAAGGCCTTTTATTCAGAAATCTAGTAGCTCCTAGGTTACAACTATGATGCTTTTGTTCTGTAAGTTAAAGTCATGCACGCATTTTTGTTAGAGGAAGTGTTTACACTACTTTAGACTGAACTATTTCAACTGTATGTAAATATGATAGAATTTATTGAGATACCTCAGAATTCGTAGAGATCAAGGCCAAAGCAAATCAGATTAAATTTTGACACAGATTTTCATGAATGCTAAACTCTAAGTTTCTTACGATAAAGGACAAAATTGAATGCATCATTTATTCCCTCAAGCATTCTGCACAGGACCAGGCAAAGTCGATTTCAGTAACTCTTGACATTGTTAGTTAGCAAAGATTTACTGAGCACCTATTGTATGCCCAGGACTATGCTCAATACTAAACAGGGGGCGGAGTCAAGATGGCAGATTAGAAGGACACAGAGATCATGTATCCTCACAACTAGGGCACCTACCAGGCACTGGTGGGGGACCATGGACACCTAAGGTGATGGGAGGAACCCCCGATTGACTAGGTAGGATGTGGAGGGAGGGCGGGGGGAGGAGAAGTGGAGGCAGAAAGGGACTTGCGCCCCTCAGGGGCAGCTGGAGGAGGGGAGGGGGTCCCATTCCCGGAGGGACCTACCCACAGTTAGGGGATCAACGGGAATGGGTAGAGACCCTCAGGAAAGCTGAGGATCTGAAGGGAATGCAGCCAGCCCTTCCCCTACCCACCTGGGCCCTGGAGAGCCTGCTGAGGTCCTAGCCTACTACTCCTCCGCCCTCTGAGGCTGCCTCCAGCTGCCCTGAGCCTAAGCCCCACCCCCACCACCCCACCCAGGGGCTTATCTCTGAATTCCACACTCTGAGGCCCCCTCAGCTGTGCAGCCTTTTCCATGCTGCACAGGTCCTGAGCCTAGGCCCCACCCTCGCCATAAACCCCACCCTCAACTAAGCTCCACCTCCACAGCCAAGGCCTTTTCGGGCCTTTTTTTTCTTTCTTAGGTTTTGGTTGTGTTTTATGTCATTGTTTCACTTATATTCTTATATTTTCTAAAAATTTATTTTTCTAATTTTATTTTATTCTTTATTGTTTGTTATTGTACTGCTCCTTTTTTTTTTTCTTTTGCTGCACCACACGCCTTGCAGGATCTTAGTTCCCAGGCTGAGGATCAGGCCTGAGCTCCTGTGGTGGGAGGGCCAAGTCCAAACCACTAGACAAACAGAGAACCTCAGACCCTAGGGAATATTCCTCGGAGTGAGGTCTCCCGGAGTTCCTCATCTCAGCACCAAAACCCGGCTCTACCCAACTGCCTGCAAACTCCAGTGCTGGACACCTCAGGCCAAACAACCAGTAAGATAGGAACACAGCCCCACCCATCAAAAAAATGAGATGACAAAAAATGTTATAGACAAAGGAGCAAAGTAAAAATGTACAAGACCAAATAAATGAAGAGGAAATAGGCAGCCTACCTGAAAAAGAATACAGAGTAATGATAGTAAAGATGATCCAAAATCTTGGAAATAGAATGGAGGGCCAGATAGAGAAAATACAAGAAATGTTTAACGAAGACCTAGAAGAACTAAAGAACAAACAAACAATGATGAACAACACAATAAATGAAATGAAAAATACACTAGAAGGAATCAATAGCAGAATAACTGAGGCAGAAGAACGGATAAGTGACCTGGAAGATAGAATGGTGGAAATAACTGCCAAGGAGCAGAATAAAGAAAAAAGAATGAAAAGAATTGAAGACAGTCTCAGAGACCTCTGGGACAACATTAAACACACCAACATTTGAATTATAGGGGTCCCAGAAAAAGAGAAAGCGAAAGGGTCTGAGAAAGTATTTGAAGAGATTAGTCAAAAACTTCCCTAACATGGGAAAGGAAATAGCCACCCAAGTCCAGGAAGCACAGAGAATCCCATACAGGATAAACCCTAAGAGTAACACACCAAGACACATGTTAGTCAAACTAACAAAAGTTAAATTCAAAGAAAAAAATATTAAAAGCAGCAAGGAAAAAGCAACAAATAATATATAAGGGAATCCCCATAAGGTTATCAGCTGATTTTTCAGCAGAAACTCTGCAGGCCAGAAGGGAGTGGCAGGATTTATTTAACGTGATGAAAGGGTAAAATCTACAACCAAGGTTACTCTACCAAGCAAGGATTTCATTCAGATTTGATGGAGAAATCAAAAGCTTTACAGAGAAGCAAAAGCTAAGAGAAGTCAGCACCACCAAACCAGCTTTACAGCAAATGCTAAAAGAACCTCTCTAGGCAAGAAACACAAAAGAAGAAAAGGATCCACAAAAACAAACCCAAATCAATTAAGAAAATGGTAACAGGAACATACATATTAATAATCACCTTGAATGTAGTTGGATTAAATGTTCCAAACAAAAGACACAGACTGGCTGGATGAATACAAAAACAAGACCAATATATATGCTGTCTACAAGAGACCCACTAAAGACCTAGGGACACATACAGACTGAAAGTGAGGGGATGGAAAAAGATACTCCATGCAAATGGAAATCACAAGAAAGCTGGAGTAGCAATATTCATATCAGATAAAATAGACTTTAAAATACTGTTACAAGAGATAAGGAAGGACACTACATAATGATCAAGGGATCAATCCAAGAGGATATAACAATTATAAATATTTATGAACCCAACATAGGAGCACCTCAGTACATAAGACAAATACTAATAACCATAAAAGGGGAAATCGACAGTAACACAATAATAGTGGGGGACTTTAACACCCCATTTACACCAATGGACAGATCATCCAGACAGAAAATAAATAAGGAAACACAAGTTTTAAATGACAAAATAGAACAGATAGATTTAATTGATATTTATAGGACATTCCACCAGAAAGTGGCAGAATACATTTGATTCTCAAGTGCACACAGAACATTCTCCTGGATACATGATATCTTGGGTCACAAATCAAGCCTTGGAAAATTAAGAAAATTGAAATCTTATCAAGAGTCTTTTCCAACAACAATGCTGTGATACTAGGAATCCATTACAGGAAAAAAGAACTGTAAAAAACACAAAAGCATGGAGGCTAAACAGTGCACTGCTAAATAACCAAGAGATCACTGAACATATCAAAGAGGAAATAAAAAAATACCTAGAAACAAATGACAATGAAAACATGATGAGCCAAAACCTATGGGACACAGCAAAAGCAGTTCTAAGAAGGAAGTTTATAGAAACTCAATATCACCTCAAGAAACAAGAAAAATCTCAAATAAACTATCTAACCTTATGCCTAAAGCAACTAGAAAAAGGAAGAACAAAGAAAACCCAAAGTTATTAGAAGGAAAGAAATCATAAAGATCAGAGCAGAAAGAAATGGCATAGAAATGAAGAAAACAATACTAAAGATTAATAAAACTAAAAGTTGGTTCTTTGAGAAGATAAACAAAATTGATAAAACTTTAGCTAGACTCATCGAGAAAAAAAGGGAGAGGACTCAAATTAATAAAATTAGAAATAAGAAAGGCAAAATTACATCTGACACTTCAGAAATACAGAGGATCATAAGAGACTACTATGGGCAACTCTATGCCAATAAAATGGACAACCTGGAAGAAATGGACAAATGCTTGGAAAGGTACAACTTTCCCAGACTGAACCAGAAAAAAATGAGAAAATATAAACAACCAATCACAAGTAATGAAATTGAACTGTAATTTAAAAATCTTTGGGGCTTCCCTGGTGGCGCAGTGGTTGAGTGTCCGCCTGCCGATGCAGGGGACGTGGGTTTGTGCCCCAGTCCGGGAAGATCCCACATGCTGCGGAGTGGCTAGGCCTGTGAGCCACGGCCACTGAGTTTGTGCGTCCAGAGCCTGTGCTCTGCAATGGGAGAAGCCACAACAGTGAGAGGCCCATGTACAGCAAAAAAAAAAAAAACAAACTTCAAACAAACAAAAGTCCAGAACCAGATGGCTTCACAGGTGAATTCTATCAAACATTTAGAGAAGTGCTAATACCTATCCTTCTCAAAATCAATTAAGAAAATGGCAACAGGAACATACATATCAATAATCACCTTGAATGTAATAGGATTAAATGTTCCAAACAAAAGACACAGACTGGCTGGATGGATACAAAAACAAGACCAATATATATGCTGTCTACAGGAGACCCACTTAAGACCTAGGGACACATACAGGGATACATTTATCTTCCAAAATATTGCAGAGGAAGGAACACTCCCAAACTCATTCAACAAGGCCACCATCACCCTGATTCCAAAACCAGACAGACATATCACCAAAAAAGAAAATAACAGACCAATATCACTGATGAACATAGATGTGAACATCCTCCACAAAATACTAACAAACAGAATCCAACAACACTTTAAAAACATCATACACCATGATCTAGTGGGATTTATCCCAAGGATGCAAGGAATATTCAATATATGCAAATCAATCAATGCGAAACATCATATTAAATTAAATTAAAGAATTATATTAAATTAAAGAATAAAACCCATTTGATCATCTCAATAGAAGCAGAAAAAACTTTTGATGAAATTTAACACCCATTTATGATAAAAACTCTCCAGAAAGTGGGCAGAGAGGGAACCTACGTCAACATAATAAAGGCCATATATGACAAACCTAGGTCGTATATAAACCTACCTAAGGAAGCAAAAGACCTGTACTCAGAAAACTATAAAACACTGATGAAACAAATCAAAGAGAACACAAACAAATGGAGAGATATACAATGCTCCTGGATTGGAAGAATCAATATTGTGAAAACGACTATACTACCCAAAGCAATCTACAGGTTCAGTGCAATCCCTATGAAATTACCAATGACATTTTTCACAGAATTAGAACAAAAAATTATACAATTTGTATGGAAACACAAAAGTCCCCGAATAGCCAAAGCAATCTTGAGAAAGAAAAACAGAGCTGGTAGAATCAGGCTCCCTGACTTCAGACTATACTACAAAGCTACAATAATCAAGACAGTATGGTACTGGCACAAAAACAGAAATATAGATCAATGGTACAGGATAGAAAGCCCAGAGATAAACACATGCATCTACGGACACCTGATCTATGACAAAGGTGGCAGAAATATACAATGGAGAAAAGACAGCCTCTTCACTAAGTGGTGCTGGGAAAACTGGACAGCTCATATAAAAGAATGAAATTAGAGCACTACCTAACACCATACATAAAAATAAGCTCAAAATAGATTAAAGACCTATTTAATTAACCTATTTAATTAAGATTAAAGACCTATCCAATTAAGATTGGACACTGTAAAACTGTTGAGGAAAACATAGGAAAAACACTCTTTGACATAAATCACAGCAAGATCTCTTATGGCCCACCACCTAGAGTAATAAAAATAAAAACAAAAATAAGTAAATAGGACCTAATTAAACTTCAAAGCTTTTGCAGAGCAAAGGAAACCATAAACAAGATGAAAAGACAACCCACAGAATGGGAGAAAATATTTGCAAATGAAGCAATGGACAAAGGATAATCTCCAAAATATACAAACAGCTCGTGCAGCTCAATATCTAAAAAACAAGCAACCCAATCAAAAAATGGGCAGAAGACCTAAATAGACATTTCACCAAAGAAGACATACAGGTGGCCAAGAGGCACATGAAAAGATGCTCAACATCACTAATTATCATAGAAATGCAAATCAGAACTACAATGAGGTATCACCTCACACTGGTTAGAATGGGCATCATCAGAAAATCTACAAACAATAAATGCTGGAGAGGGTGTGGAGAAAAGGGAACCCTCCTGCGCTGTTGGTGGGAATTTAAATTGATACAGCCACTGTGGAGAACAGTATGGAGCTTCCTTAAAAAACTAAAAATAGAACTACTATATGACCCAGCAAGCCCACTGCAGGGCATATACCCTGAGAAAATCATAATTCAAAAAGAGACATGTACCCCAATGTTCACTGCAGCACTGTTTACAATAACCAGGTCATGGAAACAATCTAAATATTCATCGACAGATGATGGTTAAAGAAGATATGGTACATATATACAGTGGAATATTACTCAGCCATTAAAAGGAACAAAATTGGGTCATTGTAAAGATGTAGATGGACATAGAGTCTGTCATACAGAGTGAAGTAAGTCAGAAAGTGAAAAACAAATATCGTATATTAATATCATATATTAAAACATATATCTAGTATGTGGAATATTGTTTATTCCACATACTAGATTCCATGTATGTGGAATCTAGAAAAATAGTACAGATGAAGCTATTTCCAGGGCAGGAATAGAGACACAGATGTAGAGAACGGACATGTGGACACAGGGTGGGAAGAGGTGGGTGGGATGAATTGGGAGATTAGGTTTGACATATATACACTACCATGTGAAATTAGATAGCTAGTGGGAACATGCTTTATAGCTCAGGGAGCTCAGCTTGGTGCTCTGTGATGACCTAGATGGGTGAGATGGGACAGGGAGGGAGGTCCAAGAGGAAGAGGTTACATGTATACATATAGCTGATTCACTTCATTGTACAGCGGAAGCTAACACAACATTGTAAAGCAATTATATTCCAAAAAAAAAAAAAAAAAAGACTGAGTGTAGCTACACAAGTTAAAATATAGACATAGGGCTTAAGCTACCATTTATTGATACATTAACTATAGTAGACCTATTAAGTGCTATAGGCATCAGGCATTCTTTATATATTACACAAATTATATAAATACATGACTTAATCCTCATAGTGACTCTATGCAGAAGTAGTATTTTTGCCATTTTACAGATGAGGAAATTTAGACTTAGAGAGCTTAAATAATTTATTTTCCCAAGTAATATATGTAATTAAAAGCAGGTCAGGGCTTCCCTGGTGGCGCAGTGGTTGAGAGTCCGCCTGCCGATGCAGAGAATGCGGGTTCGTGCCCCGGTCCGGGAAGATCCCACATGCCGCGGAGCGGCTGGGCCCGTGGACCATGGCCGCTGAGCCTGCGCGTCCCGAGCCTGTGCTCCGCAACGGGAGAGGCCACAACAGTGAGAGGCCCACATACCACACACACACACACAAAAAGCAGGTCAATCTAGAAAATTCTGAATCCATTCCAAATTTTCAACTGTTAGCCGAAACATCTGTAAATATATTTTTTGCTTTCTTGTAGTATATTGCGTAGTACCATGATTTTGATTGTTACATGTTTGTAATTAAACTGAAATAGTATAATGTTGAGAAACGGAGGGAAAGGACAGAACGTGCTGAATGTGACCAAACAGTAATTTGCTTTTAGAAAAATCATATTACATAATTGCTAGAAATCTGAGCATTGGTATTATGCTGTAATTTCTTTTTTAATCTGATTCCAGGGGTTCGGTTACTCCTCAGAAATCTTTTTCTAGATTAAAAAAAATGTATTGGAAAGAGTGGCGACTTTTGAATTTACCCTGGCAATTTAATTTATATGAAATTATTTTGGTTTTAAGATAAAAATGTTAATTAGCATCCAAATCTGGGGGCTCAATTATATTAAGTTTAGTTTTACAAATGCTAAAATAGGACTTTATGCCATACAGCCAATCTAACCACTTAAAGGTCGATTCATTTAATCTTTACAGCAATGTAGTGATATATCTGCCTTTTTCAGAGGCACAGAATAATAAGCCAAAACCCCAGTCTAGGTTTGGCTCCAAACTTCATGCCTTTCACCATTACTCTAGGTAGCCACTTGTTTGTTAGGCTAAATTTATTGTTTATAATAATTCTTGGTAGAATTTTAGTCTCTGTATAATGTTCATATGAGAATGTTTACTTAAATATTTGTAGTTTTTCAGAGAATCCATTTTATTGAAATAGAAGACATCTATTTATTACTTAATCTTCCTTTTTTATAATCTTGCGCTATTTACCTTTGTTGATATACCATGTTTTTAACATCTGCACACACGTTTATAACCTGATTGTAGTGTTCTTCTATTTTACATTGCAGTATTCATTAGGTATTTTCTCCAAATAAAATCTTTATGTTTTAAAAACTAGGCAGTCAGTGCTAGTGCTTTAGTTACTGTCTTTTTTTTTTCATTTTTATATCCCTTTTTATAAAGTATGTATTTGTTCTTTCACTAATGTAACCTGATTCTTTGTAGTCCTTTATAAGCTGATCTTTTTCTGACAATTACTGCTCACTCTTTTTTGAATATGTGAAACATGTTTTTCATTAACTATGGAAAATTCTCCACCATTATGGTTCCATTTTTTTTAACTTTTCAAATGTGCAGAGAAGTAACATGAGCATACAACCTTTACCTTGATTCAAAAATTACTGATAATTTCTTAGACCAATTCTTACTGAACCATTTGAAAGTAAGTTGCAGATACAATTTTCAGAGCCTGTCTCTTAAAATTAATGACATTTGCCTAAGTAACCACAATATCATTATCACACCAAGTTAAATTGAAACCAATTTCTGGCTAATACTAATATATCCCCATTGTCCATGAATGTCTTCTACAACTGTTTTTTAACTAATATATAATCAAGTTGCATAATATGCATTTTTGTCTCTTAATCTCTCTGCTGTACTGTAGGCTCCACCCATATTTTATATATATATAAACTCACTTTTTTTGAAAAGATCTAGCCAATATTCTATAAAATAATTGCCTTCTGAATTTGTCCGATTATTTTCTTGTGACAACTTGCTCCTCTATTTCCTGTATTTTCTGTAATATTCAAATATACATCTAAAAGTTTGAGTATAATCAGATTAAATATTTTTGGCAGGAACACCTCATAGATGATGCATTCCATTAAGGGCTCATAATTCCACTATTAATGATGCTAACTTTGATCATTTCTTTAAGGTGGTAACTGACAATTTTCTCTTATTAATATGTATCTTCCCACTGGTAATTAATAAATAATTTATAGGGTGATGTTTGCCATCATATCTTGTACTCTGTCAAAATAGTGATTTTCTAATTCTAATACTCTTTTTATATTTACAAGCTGGCATTCTTATGTTAAAATCAAAAAAATCCAAACAAACAAACAATGACATCAATAACAACAACATGCCTCATTAAATGGTCATGAACTGTAGTTTCTCCTTAAAAGACAAGGTAAAAGCTTATTTCTTTCTCTTTCCAAACTTCAGTATAAATATTTGGTGGAAATGTTAGGATCTTTTTTTCTTTTTTCAATATCGCTGTGGACTTATGGATTTCACTGAGTCATTGTTCCTGTTTGACACTTAAAATGTTCCAAATCTGTCTAGTAGAAACCCTTCAAGCCAGCTCCTATGACCTTTTGATATGCCCCTTTTTGTCTCTTGGTAAACTATTTATGGCATAACAGACTTTCTCAGTCTCATGTTACACTTTTCTCTTCTGAGACCTTCAACCATGCATTTCTCCTAAGTAGCCTAGGTCTTTTTATTCAAAAATGGTATTTAGACATGAAGAACTGGGTGGTGGTAGCTCATAGCTTTTGGAAAGTTATTGCCTTTAAGCCCTTACATTGAATATATCTAGGAAATAGATATATATATTTTAAAAATTAAAATCTTAGGCCTATATTGATATGTATAGTTCAAATTTAGCATTAAAAGATTTTATTTAACTTCTTAGATACTGTATTTTTATCTTTTCCTCTTGCACTGCAAATCTTGGCTCCTAATAATATTAATGTAATTACTTATTTGCTTTACCCTACAAATTATTCATCAAATTGTTGAAAACAGCAATATTACTACTAAAAAGAAAACTATTGGCTGAAGTTTATGATTAATTTGTACTTTTTAAAAAAAATCCTGAATTATTTCCTACTAAAATGGATGTACAGTCAAATGTACATACAGACTGTACAAATGCCTCTTGAAGATTTTCTCTGTGTGGTTCATGTTGCCAATTTGATATGCAGTTAAGTTTATATGTTTTAATTTGTTTTCAGTTTATTTTTGTTTTGAAAAATCTTCTGATTTTTTGTGGGTTTTTTAAATATGAAAGATATTAATCTTATTCCAAAGAGTATAATAAAAGGTATTTTCAGGAAAATCTCACTTCCATTTATATTCCTGTCATTTTCTCCCTATCCCAGCTAGTAGTCATTTCCATTCATTTCTGATTTATTCCCCCAGGATTTGTTTATTTTTTAAAATAAGTTATTTTTCTTCTTCCCTCGTAATGAGATAGCATCCCCAAAACATTGGTTTACACCTTGCTTGTTTCAGTTGCCAATGTCCTGGTAAACACTTCATGTAACTCCATAGCAACCACTTTCATTCTTTGTATTATGGTTTATTCAACTAGCCCTGATTAATGGGCCTGTAGATTGTGTCCAGTCTTTTGCTGTTACTAATAATATCACAGTCATTAACTTTGTTTTGTACTTACTGAGGAACATCTTCAAGGTAGGATCCTAAAATCGGAAATGTATTAACAAGTAAATGCATTTTGCATATAACCTGCAGTTTATTAGAGTATCTCTTTTTCTGCAGCCTTGTTAACAGAGTGTGGTATAAATATTTTAAAGTTTTGACAATCTGATAATTAAGAAGTGCTATCTCAGTGCAGCTTTTATTTTTATTTCTTTTAATATGAATACCTTCTTATATGCTTAAGAAGTATTTTCATAAGTTTAGGGAACATTTTATTTAATAACCATTTTTTTATTTTATTTTTTGGTTTTTTATTGATGTATAGTTGTTTTACAATATTACATTAGTTTCAATTGTACAACATGGTGATTCAGTGTTTTTATAGATTATATTCCATTTATAGTTATTATAAAATATTGGCTATAGTCCCTGTGCTGTACACTATATCCTTATACCTTATTTATTATGTATAGTAGTTTGTACTGCCAAGTCCCCACCCCTACGTTCCCCCTCCCCCCTTCCCTCTCCACACTGGTAACCACTAGTTTGTTCTCTATATCTGTGGGTCTGTTTCTTTTTTGTTATATAACATGTGTTATGTCACCACCAAGAGCCTCTTTTACTTTTTCATATAGCCACTGCTCAATGTTTTACTCCAATGCTTGTTCTGATGGTCTTGGGTAATATATTTCCCTTCTTTCACGTAAATTGGGGTTTTGGTCTCTCTGTTTCTTAATTACATTGCAGGCATCAGCTATACCTGATTTGTTTGCTCACCTTTTTGATGTGTGCGTATGTGGAGAGGTTGAAATTAATTTGGTCTCCATTATCCTCTTGTTATCTCTTTCTTCCATTCTAATTCTTTTATGCCAATGAGAAATGCCTTAGCCTTTCTTGTAGTCTAACTCCAAGCTTTCCTGATACCTTTATACATTTTTGAGACATGACATTTATTGCCCAGTTTTGCAATTCTATCCTTATTTCTAAGTTAACCATATTGAATCTTGAGCATTTTTAGATCTTGTCATAAAAATAAAACTCTTTAGAAATAAAACGTCTATAATTGTTTGCTCTGGTAATATAACCTACTTTTTCTTTGCTAGCTATAGGCACCTGAAATGATCACACTTTTCTTCAAAAATTAGAGACCTGCGTTCTTCTGGTCAATTCTAATTTCTGCATAGATTGCAATAAAGTTAAAGTGCAGCTGACTCCTCAGTGAACAGAGAAATAAGAGAAGTTCAAATTATTAAGCTGAGAGCATAGACTCCTATTTAATTTAAAGATTGCATTCCAATATAACACGTTTCTACTGTGGCAATAATGCTTCTGCCTCCTGCTTCAATCTCTGGTCTATTTCAGATAATTGTCCGGCATCTTTAAAAAATGAGTAGAACTTATCATTTCTATAAACGCTCACTCATGGTTTAATGAAGGGGCTGACTAGTTTTCTTATTGAATATTTTAAAATCTAATATAAACATTACTAAATAGGCTTAAAATATAGTTGTACTATTGGTCCCAAACTTGGTTCCATGAAGGAGCAAAGATAATCGAATACATGATTTAACAAAGAGAGTTTAAATGTTTTTTTCTTTAAGTCAATTTATTTGTTTATTTATTTATTATAAATTTATTTATTTATTTATTTTTGGCTGCGTTGGGTCTGCATTGGTGTATGCAGGCTTTCTCTAGTTGCGGCGAGCGGGAGCTACTCTTCTTTGTGGTGCGCAGGCTTCTCATTGCCGTGGCTTCTCTTGTTGAGGAGCACTGGCTCTAGACACACGGGCTTCAGTAGCTTTGGTGCGTGGTCTCAGTAGTTGTGGTGCATGAGCTTAGTCGCTCCGCGGCATGTGGGATCTTCCCAGACCAGGGGTCAAACCCATGTCCCTTTCATTAGCAGGTAGATTCTTAACCACTGTGCCACCAGGGAAGTCTGAGAGTTTTAATGTTTTCATAAACTTCATGAGAATATAGATGGCACCCACATCCCTGGACTGCACCATTGAGAGTAAGTGCAGAATTCTCCATTGTCAGGGAGGCAGAGAAAACATTTTAAAAGAAAGGAACACTTATTAGCCACACATGGTAGGAAAACAAAATACTTTTAAATTCTGTGATTGTTTGCTAATGAAGAAACAAGGAACTTCAGACTCTTTCAGACCTGACCAGTGGACATCTCGAACTAGAAATTTTACAGGCACCTGAAACACATGTCCACCCCTAAATTTTTCTGTTGCTTCTGTGTTTTTTTTCTTTTATTTGGCTGCACCATCATCGACCATTATCACAGTAGAGAGCTGATTACCATCATTGACTCTTTGCTCTCCCTCTATGCCATGTACAATTTCAAGTCCTTATAATTTACATGCTAAACAAAATTTGAATTTTTTGTCTTTCTTCTCTATCACTATTATCATTATCCTAGTTTGTACATTTGTCATTTTTCATCGGGATTATCCCCAGCAGCTTCCTATTTTGTCTCCCTGTGGCTAGACTTATCTTTTTCATAACCTCCCTCCTCACAGTTGTTAAATGCCCTTTAGTGACTCTCCAGAGTTCAAACTCTCTCAATAATCTGACCTCTGTCAGACTCCCATCCTTACTTTAAGCTCTTATCATATATCTTTACACTATATTCCAGCACCACTAAATTGTGTGTAGTTCTTTGTATGCCGTGCTGTCTCTCACTCTGGACATTTGCTTATGCCATCCCTTTCCTAGAAAGCCTCTCCCTAATCAGATTTTTATAGTCCTAATTGTCCTTTCAGTCTCAGTGCAAATGTCTCCTCCATAAAGCTTTTCCTGGTTCCTTCCCTCTCTCTAATATACACACAGATTATGTCTGGTGCTCTTACCATCATGTGGTATTTTCTTGATGATAGTACATGTCTTGGTCACTGTGCCTAGCACAAGGTCTGGCAAATGGTGACATATAATAAATAATTTAATGTATTAATTAAAGAAACAATAAATAGATTTTAAAATAAGGCACAAGGTAAAATTGCAAGTACTTTATCTTTTTATAAAATATTATTTCCTTTATATGTAACTGTACTTATATTACATATTACTATATTTAATAAATGTCAGTTATATAGGAATCATGAAAAATCTGATCAATCATATTGGTATCCCTTTGCTAGATGAGTTTAAGTCTGTTTCTACTGTGTTTGACATACTTGCACCTGTTTCCAATTGGAATGAAATTTAGTGACTTGGGAAATAAATATAAAATACCATGTAACTATTTATTCAAAAAATAGATCTGTAGGTCATGTAAAGATTCTTGGAATTCCCATTGTTGCAGCAGTGCTGCTTGTAAACAAAGTAAACTTCAGTGACTCTTTGAAAATTTTTATTTTTATTCAACTTAGAAAAATGTACAGAATATATATTTTGCCTATTTTTAAAACACTTCCTTTACTTTTTCCTGCAGATTGTGGTCCAGCCGAAATCTTAAGCTTGATCACTCGTTTTTTTCTCCTTACTCTCCCTTCTCTTTGGCCAGGCCATTAAACTTACTGTGCTCTGGGATTCATGCTTTCCTGTCCGTTGCCTAATAAGCTCAGCCTGTTCACATTGACTCAAATGATGTTTCCCTCCACTTCCGTATATCTACCCTGTCATCAAGCCTGAGGTCAGAGTCTACTTCCTCCTCCAGTTTAAACCTTCTCCCCTTAGCTGAAGTGATCTCTCCTCTCTAGGAGTAAGAGGAGACTTGTACCTATCTTAGGAGTTCTACCTCATTTTCACTGGTATATTCCCAAACAGCTAACCTTAAGTAAACACATATTATGGTCCACACCCTCTTTTAGTGACTGCCCTTTTCTTGAGTTTTAGCAAGAATAATATATTTTTCACTTCTATATTCATGTACTCACAACAGAATCCTCTATATATTATAGTTATTATTCAAATAATATGTTTAATAAGTAAATGTGTAATGTAAAGATGGCTACATAATAAATAATTATTTATTAGATAAAATGAATTATAATTCAACTTACACGTATGGAGCAGCTGCTATATGCCAGCCACCCTGCCTTGTAAGAGGAATAGAAAAATCCTCAAGATTTCAGGTTAGGGACTTCCCTGGTGACGCAGTGGTTAAGAAGCTGCCTGCCAATGCAGGGGACACAGGTTCAAGCCCTGGTCCAGGAAGATCTCACATGCCGTGGAGCAGCTGTGCTCTAGAGCCACAACTACTGGGCCCTCACACCACAACTACTGAAGCCTGCACGCCTAGAGCCTGTGCTCCGCAACAAGAGAAGCCACCGCAATGAGAAGCCCACAGACCACAACAAAGAGTAGCCCCCACTCGCCACAACTAGAGAAAGCCTGTGCGCAGCAATGAAGACCCAACACAGCCAAACATAAATTAAAAAAAAAAAAGAAAACGATTTCAGTTTAGTAGAGGATCTAGACATATACCGCAACAATTAAAATACTGTGCAATAATTTTATGCACAATGAAGATGCTATGAGAGCAAAGAAGGAGTATCTAAACCAGTCTGAGGATGCAATGATGACTGGTTGGGAAAGACGACAGCTTGCCCAAGCCTTGAAGGACTAATCAGGGTTAGCTACGTGCATAAAGTTGGAATAAGTATTTAAGAAAAAATGAATTGAGTGCATTTAACATTAGTTGCTGTTTTTGAGCCTCCAGGTAGCAGTGGCTTTATTACAGTGGCTTTTGTGACACCAGCAGTCTTGGAAGCCAATGTGAGAATTCATAAAAATCATTCTTATGCAGTAGAGCCTCACAAATGTGTGTTTGACTCCTGTTTCTCTATATGCTGTGCACAGGATTCTGAATTCACTTGACACTTAGACATACATACAAAGGGTTCATACATACAGTTAGCTAATACAACCTAAAATTCACCTAAGTTAATTAACTTAGAGTTGTTTGAATTAGGACATAAAGAAAATGATTATTTGTCATAGGTCACCCTGTAGGCAGGAATGAAGTTGCATTATACCTTACAACTTCACTACTAAAGTGCTATAACAGTGGAAAAAACTCAGTATGTGATTTTAGTAGTAAACATTCTCTGATTTATAAAATTGAAAACTTTCCTGACAGTTAAGTTCCCATGGTGGTCAGCAATTGCTTTAAAGAAAAGAAAAACACACCACATACATCCACAATTGTTTTAGACTTTAGAAACAAACAAACAAAAAAAAAAAACTGGAGTATGAGTGTTACAAATACAGACCTTGTCTGTATTTAAAGGGAACCAATTATTCCTAGTAGTCACAAGTAGTGTTACCTAAAAAATAGAAATAAAAACAAGGGCTTCCCTGGTGGTGCAGTGGTTGAGAGTCCGCCTGACAATGCAGGGGACAGGGGTTCGTGCCCCAGTCCGAGAAGATCCCACATGCCGCAGAGCAGCTGGACCCGTGAGCCATGGTCACTGAGCCTGTGCGTCCGGAACCTGTGCGTCCGGAGCCTGTGCTCCACAACGGGAGAGGCCCGCATACCGCAAAATAATAATAATAATAATAAAAACAAAAAAGAGGTGTATAATCTCAGTAATTTTGACACCACTGTTGGATTATTTTTATGAAATCTTTTGTCATCTAAGGGAAATGTAAGCAATATTATTTTGGTTTCTTTGTATCACTATAATTCTTTAATGGGATAAAATGGAGACTGGTTGGTTGGAAACACCAGATATTGAGTGTAATCTCTCAGGTAAGAGGATCATGAAATGCATGATTATCAGAGTCTTCAGGTCCCTTGATACTGGTTCACAGTATTCAGACATATATTGGACTAATGTTAACCCCAAATTTATTTCATTACAAAGAGTTCTCATGACTTTTGATGTCACACAGAGGAGTTAAAATCACGTCTCTTGATTTGTAAGCTTTATAACATTGGGGAAATTAAATCAGCCCTGGTTCTCAGTTTCCTTTACTGTAAGACGGAGTGGGAGTGGGGATGGGTAGTAATACTCCATACAGTTGTTGAGATAATCAGATTAAGTAACATAAGTGTGGCATCTTTCACAGTGCCTGATCCACCAGCTATAGGTTTATCTGGAAACTAAATTAGTAACCACAGGTGTCTTGGACAACCTCAGATGAGAAAAGAGAAATCTGTTCTTCAACTGGGTTTTCTCTGTGGCAACCTGACATGTTTTTTTTTTTTTTTTGGTATTAAATTGTTTATTTATTACACCTGATAATGGTTGATACACAGGCTTCATTCCCATCTATATCTGGTACCATAATCCAATTTAGATATATTGCATAGGATATGCCAACAATCATATATTAATAATCAAAAAACTCCATGACTTGGCTTGGGTGACCCTTTTCATGGTGAACTCCAGGTCACAACGCAGTAACTGTCAGTTCAACTACACCAAGGTTTCAGAAGACAGTAGCTTCTCCACCAAAGCAGGTTGTAAATAAATTTTGAATGGAACCTGGCATCACCCTGAAGGAACTCTAACTTCACACTGTTGGGGTAGTTTACCAAAATGGCTTCAGAGTAGACTAACTTTACACAGCACATTTAAAAAAAAAGACACATTTATTCAGCGTCATGATCAGACTATTACATTTAGCAATCAACAGCATGGGTGCAAAAAAAAAAAATCTACATTAAAACCCTTTGTTGGAATGCTTTACACTTTCCACAGAACAGAAACTAAAATAACCTGTTATACAATTAGTCACAAATACAGTCCTCGAGTTTTGCCCATACACATGAGTATTGTCTAAAACATGTCTTCTTTGTAGCAGCTAGGCCCTGCCACCACTGTGCTTGGCTGAGTTCACAAATCTGTTGTAACCTGTAGCTTCCCTGTCACTTCTCTGGCTCTCCTCTCCTGCTAAGCTTTGTTTCCTGGCAGTAATCAAAACCTTCTGCCACTGCCATAGCTACTGCTGCTGCTGGAACCACCATAGCCACCTTGGTTTCGGGGTTTGGCAAAGTATTGGCCTCCACCACCATAGGGGCCAGAACTTCTGCCTCCAAAGTTTCCTCCTTTCATGGGTCCAAAATTGGAAGATTGATTGTTGTAACTGCCAAAATCATTGTAGCTTCCACCACCTCCAAAACTGCTTCCATCATTACCAAATCCACTATAGCCATCCCCACTGCCACCATATCCACCACCACCACGGCTGCCACCAAAGCCACCTCGACCACTGAAGTTTCCTCCACGACCAAAGTTGTCATTACCACCAAAACCACCTCCATGACCACCACCAAAGTTTCCAGAACCACTTCAACCTCTTTGGCTGGATGAGGCACTAGCCATCTCTTGCTTGGATAGGGCTTTCCTTACTTCACAGTTGTGGCCATTCACAGTGTGGTATTTCTGAATGACAATCTTGTCTACAGAGTCATGGTCATCAAAGGTCACGAAAGCAAAGCCTCTCTTTTTGCCACTGCCTCGATCAGTCATGATTTCAATCACTTCAATTTTCCCATACTGTTCAAAATCTCTTAGATGATGTTCTTCAGTGTCTTCTTTAATGCCACCAACAAAAATCTTTTTCACAGTTAAGTGGGCACCAGGTCTTTGAGAATCTTCTCTTGAGACGGCCCTCTTTGGTTCCACAACTCTTCCATCCACCTTGTGTGGCCTTTCATTCATGGCCGCATCCACCTCCTCCACAGTGGCATATGTGACAAACCCGAAGCCTCTGGAGCGTTTGGTGTTTGGATCCCTCATTACCACACAATCTGTGAGCATTCCCCACTGCTCAAAATGGCTCCTCAGACTCTCATCGGTTGTGTCAAAGCTCAAACCTCCGATGAAGAGCTTCCGCAGCTGTTCAGGCTCTTTGGGTGACTCTGACTTAGACATGACGGCAGTGGAGGGGGGCGGGGGAGACGTTAACGATGCTTACTCGGCGGCGTCCATGAGCAGAAAGGAGTAATCTACCGAATGTATCTTGCAATCTGACATGTTGTCCTTTACTACATTTTAGGGATACTCATATAAAAGTGTTAGGAATGATTCTTTTAGTTGATCCTCTTGCTATGTAGGCTAATTATAGAGTATGCTTGACAATCTTTCGCTCCACCTATCTTTGTCTTAATTTCATGCACACACCAACCTTCTAATGACATTTGACTTTCAGCTTTCATTCATTCATTCATTCATTCATGTGTTCATTCACTCATGAACTCAAAAAGTACTTACTAAATGCCTATTTCCAGCACAGTGAAAGCAAGATGAACTGTTCTTGCCTTCAACACACTTACAGATGAGCATGAGAAAGCAGATAATTAAATAAGTAGTAACATAAGATTGAAAATTTCTATTATAACAGCTCCCTAGGGATCCTGTGAAGGACCTGTATATGAACAAGATACTTTATTGGCATAAAAGTATCTTATAAAACCAGAAATGTGGCACTGTACCAGCTCTAGTTATTTGTATTGCAAATGTGGACTTTTTATAATAGCTTTATTGAGATACAATTTACATATCATAAAATTCATCCTTTTAAAGTGTTCAATTCAGTGGTTTTTCACATATTCAGAGTTGTGCAACCATCACCACTATCTAATTTTGAACATTTTAACACTTCAAAAGGAAACCTATCCTAATTAGCAGTGACACTACATTCCTTCATATAACCAGACCTACAGCTACTAATCTATTTTGTGTCTCTATGGATTTGCCTATTCTGCATACTTTATATAAATAAAATTATACAGTATGTGACCTTTATATCACTGGCTTCTTTCACTGAGCATAGTGTTTTTTGTTTTTTTTGTGTGTGTGTGGTACGCGGGCCTCTCACTGTTGTGGCCTCTCCCGTTGCGGAGCACAGGCTCCAGGCGCAAAGGCTCAGCGGCCATGGCTCACAGGCCCAGCCGCTCTGCGGCATGTGGGATATTCCCAGACCGGGGCACGAACCCATGTCCCCTGAATCGACAGGCGGACTCTCAACCACTGCGCCACCAGGGAAGCCCGAGCATAGTGTTTTAAAGTTCACTGATGTTGTGTCTGATTCAGTAATTCATTATTTTTATTGCTGGATAATATTCCATTGAATGGATATACCATATTTTGTCTATTCATTCATCAGTCGATTGACATTTGGGTTGTTTTCACTTTGGGATGTTATTAATACTGCTGCTATGAACATTCATGTACCAGTTTATGTGTGAACATGTATTTACTTTTCTCTTGAGTATATACCTAGAAGTGAAATCACATGTCATATGGTAACTATATATCAGTATGTTTTCCTAAGTGGCTGTATCATTTTACAATCCCACCAGCAATGTATGAGAGTTCCAATTTCTCCATAGCCTCACCTTTTATTTTCTGGGTTTTTTGTTTGTTTGTTTGTGTTGTTGTTGTTGTTGTTGTTTAATAACCTCAGTGAGTATGAAGTGGTATCCCATTTTGGTTTTCATTTCCCAAGTGACTAATGATGTTTATTATCATTTCATGTGCTAAATGGTCATTTATATATATTTTTTCAGGAAATGTCTACTCAAATCATTTGCCCATTTTTAAACTGAGTTATTTGCCTTTTTATTGGCTTGTATGAGTTCCTCAAGTATTCTGGATACTTTTGGAGTCATATCTAAGAAAGTTTTGACTAATCCAAAATTATAAAGATTTTCTTTTAGGAGTTTTGCAGTTTTAACTATTAGATTTATGATCCATTTTTATTTTATCTATATGGTATAAGGCACAGTGACAACTGCATGTAGATATCCAGTTGTCCTGACACCATTTGTTGAGAAAACTATTCTTTCCTCCATTTAATTGTCCTGGCACTTTTCTCAAAATTCAGCTGACTATAACTGTAAGGGTTTATTTCTGGACTCTCAATTATATTCTAGTCTTCTATGTGTTTATCCTTATATTAGTACCACAACACTTTACAGTAAGTTTTGAAATTAGGAAGTCTAAGTCCTCCAACATTGTTCTTCTTTTGCAAGATTGTTTGGATTTTTCTAGATCCTTGGCCTTTTCATGTAATTTTTAGAAACTGCTTGTCAAATTTACCCAAAGGATGTAGTTTGGCACTTTATAGGGATTTTGTTGAGCCTGTAGATCAAACTGGGCAACACTGCCATCTTAACAACATTGCATCTTTTGATCAGTGAACATGGGATGTCTTTCTATTTATTAAGTCTTAAATTACTTCCAACAATATTCATCATTTTCAGAGTACAAGTTTTGCACTTTTTTTGTTAAATTTATTTCAAATTATTTTATTTCTGGATACTATTTTAATGCAACTGTTTTCTTAATTTTATTTTTGGATTGTTCATTCCTATTGTATAGAAACATAATTGATTATTTGTTCATTGATCTTGTATCCTTCAACCTAATGAAGGATAGAACCCTCATTTATTGGTTCTACTTTTTTTTTTCGGATTCTTTAGGATCTTCTATATACAAGAACATGTCATCTGTCATCTGTGAATAGAGGAAATTTAACTTCTTTTCCAAACTGAAAGCCTTTATTTGTTTTCTGGCTTAATATCCCCATATAAAACTGCCAGTACAATGTTAAATAGATGTGTGGACATTCTTTTCTTTTTCCTGACCATAGGGGAAAGCATTCAGTCTTTCACCATTAAGGATAGTGTTAGCTGTGGCAACTTTTCTGGATGGCCCTTACCAAACAGAGGAATTTCCCTCCTACCCCTATTTTCATTAGGGATGCTGGTTTTTGTCAAAGGCTTTTCCTGCATCTATCATTTTGCTATATTTTTTCTAAATATTTTATGTGTTTTTGTTACTCCATTCTACCATTACTTCATTTTCTTTGTTAAATAGATGTTATCTAGTGTGCTATTTTAATTCCCTTGTTATTTCTTTGTATATATTGTCATGTTATTTTGTTAGTGATTACCCTGGGAATTACAGTTAATATCTTATCACAATCTAATCTTGATTAATATTAACTTTATTTCTATATTGTACAAAAACTTTGCTCCAATAAAGCTCTGTTCCCCCTCGCTCCTCCATGGCTGTTATTGTCATACAAAGGACATTTCTCTACATTATAATCCCATCAACCCAATTTAATAATTTTTTCTTTATGCAGTTGCTTTTTAAATATGTGAGGAGAAAAGTGCTAGAAATAAAAATACATTTTTGGCGATTTATGTTTATCTGTTTATTGATGCTCTTTATTTCTTCATTTGAATTTGAGTTACTGTCCAGTGGTTTCACTTTTTTTTTCAGTCTGAAAGACATTCTTTAGAGCAAGTCTGCTAGAAAATTTTTTTAAAAACCTCTCGGCTTTTTCTCGTGTAGGACTGTCTTAACTTCTTCATGTTTGAAGCATAGTTTTACTGTATGTAGAATTGTTGGTTGATAGTCTTCTTTCAACACTTTGAATATGTTATTCTTCTGGCCTCCATGGTTTCTGATGATCAGTCAGCTGGGAATGTTTCTGAGGATCCCTTGTATATGATGAGTTATTTTTCTCACTTTTTTTTTTTCAACTTCCTCTCTTTGTCTTTATCTTTCAACAGTTTGACTATGGTATGTCTAGGTGTGGATATCTGAGGTTATCTTGCTTGGAATTTGACAAGCTTCTTGGATGTATAGATCATTTTTCCTTGGAGTTTGGAATTTTTGTCCATTATTTCTTTAAATACTATTTTTGTCCATTTCTGACTCTCCTCTCATTCTGTGGTTTCTGTTATGCATACATTGGTGTGCTTTGTGGTCTCCCTCAGGTCTCTGAGATTCAGTGCATTCTTTTCATTCTTCTTTCTGTTCTTCAGACTGAACAATCTCAACTGATCTATCTTCAAGTGTACTTGGTTCTTTCTTTCACCACTTCAAATCTGTGGTTGAGACCCTCTAGTTAAATTTTCATTTCAGTTATACTTTTCAACTCCAGAATTTCTATTTGGTTCTTTTTTGTAATTCTATCTCCTTATTGAAAGTCTCTATTTGGTTTGACATCATTCTCATACATTCCTTTAATTCTTTAAGTATGGTTTCTTTTAGTTCTTTGAACATACTTGTAAGAGCTGACTTAAAATCTTTGCCTAGGAAATCCAACATCTGAGCTTTCCTTGAATTTTTTTCTATTGACTGCTTGCTATTTTCTTATGGATCATACCTTCATGTTTCAGTTCATATCTTATAATTTTTTTTGAGAACTGGACATTTTAAATAATATAACATGACAACTCTGGAAATCAAATTTTCCCTCCCTAGAGTTTATTGTTGTTGCTATTTGTTGTGGTGGTTGCTGCTGCAGCTGCTGCTATTTATTTGTTTGTTTTGTGATTTTCCTGGACTAATTCTGTAAAGTCTGTGTTCTTTGTCATGTGCAGCCACTGAAGTCTCTGCTCAGTTAGTGGTCCTGTAATGATTTGACAGAGATTTCTTTAAATTCCTTGAACCAATGAACCAGTAATTGCCAAGGGACTCTGTGTGTGTGTGTTGGGCATGCATTCAACAATCTGGCAGTTTACAACTCTTCCTTACCTTCACTTTCTGCTTTTGCAGAGTCTCAACAGAAGACAGAGTTGAGAGACTGGAGCCTTGTCATGTCTCCTGGGTATGCGCACAACCCTGCACGTAGGCATGACCTCCTAGATTCCTGGTACTATATCAGAAATTTTCAAAGACCCTCCAAAGATACCTCATTTCCCACTTTCCCCCTTTCAGTTTTTTGGTCAGCCTCTTGCTAGTTCCAACAGGTATCCTCACATCAGGCAGCTAGGATGTTAAACAATTGCCACTGATTGTTTTAGACAAATGTCTTAGGACTAGGCTTGTTCACACTGATTAAGCTGTGAGTCATGTCAAACAAAGATAAGCACTGAGTATGGGACTTTTCCTAGGAGTTGCCAGATAGGTCAAATAGTGACATTATCTGTGGATGAATCTTCTGGGGGAGCTTCAAACCCATTATGTTCTCTTCGGTGTCTGATAATAACTAGTTCTCACAGTTAGTGTGGTTTCAAGGCTGTTGGGTTTCCAGGATTGTGAAGAGCTGAAGATGGGAGAATGGGAATAGAGCAAGTCAAGATGCCACAAAGCTTGATGCTCTTACAGAAATTCAGCCATTTTCCTTTAATGGATACTTTGATAGTTGGAAGACTTGGTTAATGTTCAGAGTTCTGGAAAAGTTGTTTTCTGTCAGATTTTGCTTAAACAGATGAACATACTTTCAGTGGTCCCTACTGCACCATTCCAGAACCACTTCTCCACAAACATGAATTTTTAAAATAAATTGTGCTCTCTTATACAATACTATCTTGATGTAGATAAGACTGTATAATAGGAGTGGTTATATCATTGACAAGATCTTTGCATGCATATTAATAATCTCCCCTGGATTTTTCTTGAGAAAGTACACTATTGGCATTTAAATGAAATAGCTTATCTTTCATCTATTTCTGTACTTCTAGAGTGTGGTCATCTCTTTTAAATCTCACACTCTATTTTCACACTGATGGAGGATCAAATGATGTTGTTTTCTCAGTTACAACAGCAGAGATTTATCTTGTAACACACATGCTTATTATAATTTAAAATTAGCATTAAAATTAACCCTATCCTTTTATTATTAGATTATATGTTCAATATAGTCATTTTATTATAAAACAGAATGTTTTTTAAAATGAAACAGGGACTTCCCTGATGGTCCAGTGGTTAAGACTTCACCTTCCAGTGCAGGGGGTGTGGGTTCTATCCCTGGTTGGGGAGCTGAGATCCCACATGCCTCACTGCCAAAAAAAACAAAAAAACACATAAAACAGAAGCCATATTGTAACAACTTCAATAAAGACTTTAAAAAATAAAAAAATAAAATGAAACAATGATTCATATGATCCAACCACTTTGAGAGCACCAAGCCAAAGATAAACAGAAATAAAAACAAATGAACTTTTATTTTCCTTCAATCCTCTTCACCAAAGAGATTAATCATAACCTTAGAAGGAGTAAAGTAAATAGTAATGAGAGAGCCCAGATTTCATGAAGAAACTGATATTTTTGAGACCCAGGAAAGCATTCCTAAGTCCTGAAAGAATGTGCCCATGTGATCAAGGAACCAATGCCAGTTACTGATGAGAAGCTGTGGAGCAGGCAGAAGAAATGCCAGAAAACTAAAGTCAGAAATTTAGTCTCATTTTTCAAAAGGAAAAGAAACTAAAGTGGGAATGAAATTAAATCTCAACTATTCTAGATTGGCTTATTTAGGAGATGACTGGAGAATTTTACTCTTACTACCATTTAGAGCATATGTTGATTTTTGCAAAATATAAAAGTATTTCATGGTATCCTTGTTGGCAAGACAGTTGTGTAACCATAACCAAAGACAACTGATGAATGGTTTAATGTGTTCCTTGATATTTGCATTGGGCTGATGCTGAACTGTCATTTCTGTCCTCTGTTTGCTAAAGACATACTTATGAACTGCATAGTTTCCAGTATTATGGGGAAAATCATCATATATCAAATGGCAGAAAAAGGATTGAAGATTATTCTGGCCATAGGAAAAAAAAACAAGAATGTGAAATTTAAAAGAGCACTTACATAAACCCCGTACATTTAAGTCCCAATGTTAAATTGGAAGATGGACCCTCTCTTATTTTAACTGATAATATTAAGAAAAAAATTTTTATTTGTTTTGGGGGTTTTGTTTTTGTTTTGCTGAGATTTGGGGATTATATATATGAACTTTTTATTTGAAGAAAAGTTGAAATATTTTAATAACTGACAGGAATAGTGTAAGTGTAAAATATATTGACTCCTAATATCCCAAGGTGAAGCATTTATTTTTACCTGTTTCATTCTCTGCAATAATTCTTCTTTTATCCTGGTAACTGATATCAGTAAGACCTGATTATTAGATGGGAGTATCACTCCTGAAGCAATTAGTATGCATGTATAGATAGATTCCAGATCACTTCTTCAATGCTGGTGTTCAAAAGCCTATGCTAAAAATAAAAGAAAAATAATTTAATGTTGTTTTGCAGAAATAACTTTTAAGTATTCAAATTGAACCGTCACTATCTTAAATTGTAGCTATGTGATTTCACCTAATGAAAGAAACTAAATGAATCCATGCTAATGCATTATTGGTATGTGCAGAACAAGAAGAACAAATCACACAAATTTTCCCACTTAATTATTGTGCTAGAAATTCATTGTCATATTATTGACCTATTTGGTCATGCCCAAGTTAATCATGTCTGGACTTTTCCCAGTGGAAAAGAAGCTTGTTCACTTCCTGTCTTGCAAGAATATCAACTAAAACTCGGTCACATATGCCTGTAGCCCTATCACTGCAGCCCACTGTAACCATCATCGCCAGCAGCGAGACTACAGTCTGCAGTGAGCCTGGGAGCCTTAGTGTCAGAAACTCATGACTTCCTGTGTCCTTTTGTCTTTTCCATTCTGCTCAATCATTTGCCACATTAAATTAAACCTAACTCTATTTGCCAAAGCCCTCCCTGCTTTCTCTTTGCAGGGACTTGTTTTGAAATACAGAGTTTACTGCAGTAACAGACTAGTAAGCCGGCAACTTTAGTCGCTTATTAAAGTCAAGCATGTGTCTTTGTTTCATGTTGCTAATGATGTGGAACCATAGCGACCCGAGCACATTTCGCCCGGACGGTGTGGGAGTGAATGCTGAGAGCTCATTACTTGGCTCCCCATTGGAATCCTGCAGGCTTCCACTCATTGAGGAGACTGGGGGGGGCTTTGACAGAATTATTATACTGAATATTTTTAGACTCATTAACTATATCACCAAAGCAAAACATCTCTTCCTTAGATGCAAATGGCTGCAGCTACTGTGGCTTTGCTTTAGTTATTGTAGGAAAAAGGATGAAGCTTGAAAACAACTTAAGAAAAAGACTTTTCATGCCTGAATGTTTGATTTTGCAACTTACATTGAGACTGTCTGTGCCCGTTTTGCCACATTTCAGCCACTTGTATAGAAGTGCTACTTACAAAGATAAACACGTTCATATCCCCATATTAAGCAATAATCAAAATCTTTTTTTAATTCTCTGTGTCCTGTAATGCATTTCTGGATGTGAAGCTTTGAGAATTATACTTTGGGCTGAGGGTTATGCTATTCATTCCCAGTATTACAGAGTAACTTTTGGTGCCTGACCTAAATCTAAACTGAGAATAACTGTGTACTTAAAATAACAATTTGGGAGAATAGCTGTTCTCTAATTTGGGAGTTGTAACATATGTTGCCTAGCATGAAAATGACACACTGTCTTAGATCATTACAATACCTTAACACAGCAAGGTTGAAGAGCAAGAAAGGAATTTTAACCTACCTCCAATTGTATTGCTCTCTTGGATTTCAGTTCAACTTTAATACTACTTTACTGAGGCTATTTAATTTAGACTTAAGAGCCCTTAAAGGAAAAAACAAAAAAGATGCATACCTTAAAATTAATTCCTTAGAGCAAAGGACAGAGAACTACCTTTATGGTGGCATTTGTTATGGAAGTTTGGTTAGATCTATACAGAATTCCATGTTTCCAAAAGTAAATTTTTTCGGTACTTTAATGGAGAGTGTTTACTTTCTCATATATTGCTGTTTACGAGTGTGTCAAAAATTTGCCACCTCCAGCACCTAGGCTGAGAAGTGTTCTCTGGGTATTTAAACATTAAGATTTGCTCTGAAATATTTTGTACTTTAACAAAAAAATTGTTGTCTGTGCACTAATATTCAGTGCTTTGGAAGAAATACCCTTTGATTTTATTTGCGGTTCATTTCCCACACTACAGTGCTTTGACAATGGTGACAGTGACTTCATACATCAAGAATTTCTCCTGCTTTCCATGACCGCCAGGGAATCTGAGGGGAATACTTTACATCTGAAACATGTTTTCCTTTGGGATTCCACCATTAGAATAACAGGTCTGATCAGTAGCCCATTATGAAATGGAACTTCTACAATGGAAGAGAGAGAGGAGAAGAAAAAAAATCCTAAAAAATCAAACACATAATAATAAAACTACAAAACTGGGATTTTTACATGCATATTAAATGTATGCCATACCTTTTAGAACTCCGTTACCTATTCATAAGAAATTTCAAGACCCTATTTTCTTCAGTTACCAAGCACATAAAAAACATTGAATAGTGCAAAGTAGGAAATATTTAACTTAGATGATTGGAAGACAGTGATAATGTGGCCAACATCATAGAATCGTTTTGTAGAGGAGTTCACTTCACCTGGAGTTCCAGGGAAATGATTCAAAATTCTTGTCACTGGTTCTAAAATAGATCATAAGACGGGGTGTACATCAATTCGCAGAATATTTTGCACTCCTTTTAAATAAGAATTCAAAATATAAATCTTACTGCTAATGAATCTGAAACAGCATCATTTATTCAAAAATATTTTGTGAATCTACCAGGTGGAAGGCAGTGTTTTCCATATTAGATGTACAATAGTGAACAAAACAAACATTTCTGTGAGGGAGACAGATAGCAAACCAGATAAATCAAATATGTAGTGTGTTAAGAGGTAAATGCAGACTGGGGATAGGAAATGTGGGGATGGGGTGGGCTTCTACATAGGGTGGTCACAGAAAGATTAGCTGAGATGGGTTCTTCTGAGTAAAGATGTGAAGGAGTTGAGAGGGCCAGCTATGTGGATATTGTGGATATTTGAGGGAAGCATATTACAGTAACACAGTATGCCCACAGTCACTAAGACAAGAGCATATCTGGAAAAAGAAAAGGGACATAGGGCTAGTATGAAGGAGGGAAAGAGCAAGAGGAGGACAAAGGGTAATTGAGTCATATTATTTAGGGCCTCGCAAGCTATTGGCTTTTCATCAGAGTAAAATGGAAAACCACTGAGGGTTTTGAGCAGAGTAGTGATAAAATCTAAATTACAGTTTAACTGGGTCATTCTGTGTGCTGGGTTCAGGATAGACTGAAAGGAGTTATAGATAGAAGCAGGGTGTGGGGCTATTCTAGTAATCCAGATAAGAGATTATGGTGGCTTGGATCAAGATGGTGCCTGCAGCAGTAGTGAGAAGTAGGCAAATTCTGGGTGTATTGTAAAGATAGAGCCAATAGAATTTTCTGATGACCAGACAAGGGGAGAAATAAAAATAGAGAGTAAAGGATGACCAGGATGGCTCACATAAACAACGGGAAGAATGAAATTGCCTTTAACTGACAAAAGGGAGGCTGCAGAGGAGGCAGGATTAGGAGACAGTATCAAGGGCTCAGAGATGCATTTGAGGCATCCTAGCGGAGATATCCTGTAGGCTGTTGACATACAAGTCTGGAATTCAGGGAAAATGTCCTTGCTGGAGATACTGATTTAGGAGTATTCTACATATAACTAATGTTTATAATCATTAGACTGAATGAGATGATCTCAGGACCGAGAAGGAAAAGTCATTGGTGACCTCGATAAGAGCTTTAACTGAATTATAAGGGAGGAAATAATCTGATTGAGTAGTTTCGAGAGCAAATGAGAGGAGAAATAGTGCAAACATGAGTAGAGGCACCTCATTCAAGATGTTTTCTGTAAACTTAAAGCAAAAAATAAACACTAGACAGTGAAACGTGATCAAGAGAGGATCTATTCTTCCAAAATGTTTGTACACTAATATAAATGATCCAGTAGAGAGGAGGGAACAGTTGTGGCAGGAGACTTAGGGAATAATTGAAGAGTTGCTGAGACACTGTCCTTTGAGTGTGTGAGAAAGGATGAGATCCATTGCACAAGTAGAGGGACTGGCCTTTACTAGGATCACCCACAGTAACAGGAGAGACAGCAGAGTACACTAACATGAAAATAAGTGCAAGATGTTTTTTGATTGCCTCAATATTTTTCAGTGAATTCGAATGCAAACTCAGTTGGGAATGAGGATGGAGGAAGAGGTGCTGGAAGTTTGAAGAGAGAAGAGAAAGTGTAAAATAGTGGTCTAAGAGAGGAGAGGACTTAGCTGATTAAGAAAATAATGGTTTATTACCTTACATCATGGGAGCGCTTACTTATCACCATTGTGTATTTTTCTCCAGTCACAATTAAGTAAAGAAATTCATCCTCAGTAGGTGGAGAGTTGTGCCAGTGGTAGAGGCCACCACCCAAATATAACAGTAGTGATTCTCATTACATGACAAATAAGAGAACACCATGTGAAACAAAGCAACAAAGCAAAGAGTTGAGAGAGAGAGAGTTTTGTTGTTTGTTTTATGGGAAATATTGGATTTAGGGATCAGCTGACTTTAGGATAAAGTTTAGGGATTGACCAACTTTACAAATCTCAAGAACTGACATGGAGCTGTTTGATCGATTGGGACTGGTCTAAACTGATTCTGTGGTTACCTATTTCAGGCTTGGAATTAGGAACCAAAAAGAGCCTATTTTCTACTTTCTTTCCTGAGGTTGGAGAATAGGAACTTATTTTTCTCGGATGGATTTAACCAAGGTTGGAAAATAATGAAGCAAGTATATAAAGTGTGAAAAGCACCATGTGTTGAGAGTATATGCAAGAGAATAATTATAATGATTGACAATGAAATTTATAATGATGGAGTCAAAGGATTAAATACTCCAGTGGATTTGAAGGACTTTTTTAGTTTAGGTACCAGGGAGAATGAGCTGGCAAGGTAAAAGCTGAAACTAAGAGACTGGCATATTTGAAATTATGATAATAAATAATATCATTGGAAATAACAAGGTTATCAGTGTGACCCAGGAAAAAAGGTTGAGTGAATTAAAGGGCAAGCTTAAGGAATCAAAAAACTGAGAATCCAGGAAATTAGAATTGCCTACATAGATTTTGAAATATGCCTCAAATTATAATGGAGCAGTATTGGAGAGAGCAACATTAAGCCAGGAGCTAAAACCTCAAGAAATGATCATTTGTGATCTGACAGAGGACAAGATGACTAAACATTGGGGTTAGTGAAGATAGTATGATGAAATGATTTTTCAAAGTTTTATCATTTTATGAAGGGTGGAGGGACAACAGAATGGAAGAGACAATGATGACTAAGTAGGATGTCTATGCCATTCCAGACTCAGTGGTGCTGATATGAAAGATGTGGGCGGGAAAACAAAAAACAAACAAAAGTAAAAACAGTACTTGTGAGAGCTGCAGGGAAAGCAGTGTCATGAGGGAGACCCAGGTTTCAGCTGGAGCAGAAAGTGAAAGAGATATCCACGGAAGAGTTTGCAATAATACACTCTTTTACCCCTGGCAATGGTGACCTTTGTAGGATGATCAATGGAAAATATAATTATTACTGCAATTTTATCCCTATTAAATCTGCTCACAAATGGCAGCATGCCATGCAGATCATTTATCAAACATCTATAACTTTACCATATATTGACTCTCTTTCCAGGAGTGACCCCAAAGAGCGGGTTGAAAAGCTTTTATCCCACAATAATATCCCCAGCTCACTCTTACCAAGTTGCCTAGATCCCTTCCTCCTTCCAATTGGATTTTCACCTCCAAACTTCTCCTGTATGGAAGTTCCAGAGCCACCAGTAGCCTTTAGATATGCAAACATTCGTTGTAATGGAAGGAGTAGTGGCTTGGGAATTAGAAAACATAAACCCCATTACTAATAATTGGTTTGTCCATTAACTGATTTGTCCACTTTAGTGTTATTGAACCTCAAGTTTGCACAACAGTAAAAGAAAGCATTCTTGCCAGATAATCTTAAATTGTGTTCTTGTCCAATTGTAACCAGTCCCATCTGAATGTTTGAGACAACTTCACAATCAAAATTAAGGACATAATTACAAAAAGTCAAGATATTACTACCCAGAAGATCAATAAGACACAGATTACAAGCCATTTGTCAGCATGCAAATGTAATATTTAAATGTTTATCATTACAGAATCTGTTGCACAATGTTTGCATCTCATTTGCTATTCATATACATGTTAGAAAAGGGTGAAATTTCAAAGAAGTAGTTACTGGTGAAAAAAATCAAGCTAAATTCTGTTATGACCAGTCTATTGACCTGAGTTATGTCATACCAACCGATTGACGTGAACAGAGAGACTAAAATACGGTGGTCACCAATAGCCTTGTTTTGTATGTACCTCAGGGATTAGTCTGAGAACTTTTCTTTTTGGACCAGTATCTACCAACACCTCTTATTTGCCAGCAATAAGAAGATCAATATAATTTGAGTCACTGGTTGAAGATAACAGGGTCCTGTTTCCTTAATCCTGAGTTACAATGCTCTAGGGCAGATAGTTTAGTAATGGCAGTGAGACTAGCCATAGAACTCATCAATGACTACATGAACCTTAGCTTGAAATTTCCATTTGCAAGATGTCACCTGTTTAAAAAGAATCTTGAAGCAGTTTTTTAAGTCAAAGAGAGAAGCAATTTTTAACTCACATAATCATATGTAAGAAATTAAATTTGATTTATATATTATTTATTGTATATGCTGCAAAATCATGGCCATAGAACCCTGAGAACAACTCCTGTTGTTACCAAGGTAACTTTTTCTGTGCTGGGATAGACAGGTCACAGCCCTTGCTGTTGGGTAGAAAAAGATATGAATCCTTTATATGCTCTGTGAACATGGGATATTTACATGACCTCTGTGTATGAATTGCTACTTTTTCTAAACAGGAATAGTTTGTAATAGTTTTTGCACTCGTGTTTGTACTATTTTTCTATTGCTATATAACAAATTACCACAAATTTGCCAACTTTTATACATATATTATTACAATTTCAATGGGTCACAGCTACAGGCACAGTTTAACTGAGTTCTCTGCTCAGGATCTCACAAGACTGCAATCTAGTTGTCAGCCAGGCTGTGTTCCTTTCTGGAACTCAGGGTCCTCTTCCAAGATCAAATATTGTTACCCATACTCAGATCTTTCTTGCTGTTACCTAGGGATCACTCTCAGCTCCTGAGACCCCCACAGGTCCTAGCTACATTATAGCCCTATCACAAGCCCTCTCACAGCATAGCATTTACTTCTTTTTTTTTTTTTTTTTTTTTTGCTGTACGCGGGCCTCTCACTGCTGTGGCCCCTCCCGTTGCGGAGCACAGGCTCCGGACACACAGGCTCCGCGGCCATGGCTCGCGGGCCCAGCCGCTCCGCGGCATGTGGGATCTTCCGGGATCGGGGCACGAACCCGTGTCCCCTGCATCGGCAGGCGGACTCTCAACCACTGCGCCACCAGGGAAGCCCCGAGCATTTACTTCTTCAAGGACAGCAGGAGACATTCTCCCTCTTCTCTGGTAAAACAGAGTTATGACCTATACTTAGAAAACTCTAAGACACGGATGAAAGAAATTGAAGATGACACAAACAGGTGGAAAGATATTCTATGTTCTTGGGTTGGAAGAATTAATACTGTTAAAATGACCATACTACCCAAGGCAAACTACAGATTAAATGCAATCTGTATCAAAATACCAATGGCATTTTTCACAGAACTAGAACAAATAATTTTAAAATTCGTATGGCAACACAAAAGACCCTGAATAGCCAAAACAATCTTGAGAAAGATAACAGAGCTGAAGGAATCACACTCCCTGACTTCAGACTATACTACAAAGATACAGTAATCAAAGCAGTATGGTACTGGCACAGAAAAACAGACATATAGATCAATGAAACAAAACAGAGAGTGCAGAAATAAACCCACACACATATGATCAATTAATCTATGACAGAGGAGACAAGAATATACAATGGAAAAAAGACAGTCTCTTCAATAAGTGGTGCTGGGAAAACTGGACAGCTACATGTAAAAGAATGAAATTAGAACATTCTCTAATGCCATTTACAAAAATAAACTCAGAATGGATTAAAGACCTAAATGTAAGACTGGATACTATAAAGCTCTTAGAGGAAAACATAGAAAGAACACTCTGACATAAATTGTAGCAATATTTTTTTGATCAGTCTCCTAGAGCAAGGGAAACAAAAGCAAAAATAAACAAATAGGATCTAATGAAACTTAAAAGCTTTTGCACAGAAAAGAAAACGACAGACAAAATGAAAAGACAACCTACTAAATGGGAAAAGATATTTGCAAATGATATGACCAATAAGGGGTTAATATCCAACATATATGAAGAGCTTATACAACTCAACATCAAAAAAACAAAACAACCCAAATTTTAAATGGGCAGAAGAATTGAATAGACATTTTTTCCAAAGAGGAAATGCAGGCACCTGAGAAGATGCTCAGCATCACTAATCATCAGGGAAATGCAGATCAGAACCACAGTAAGATATCACCTCACACCTGTCAGAATGGCTATCATCAAAAAGAGCATGAATAACAGATATTGGCGAGGATGTGGAGAAAAGGGAACCCTCATACACTGTTGGGAATGTAAATTGGTGTAGCCACTGTGCAAAACAGTATGGAGGTTTCTCAAAAAACAAAAATAGAGCTACCATATGAGCCAGCAATTCCACTCCTGGGTATATATACAAAAAAAGCAAAAACACTAATTTGTAAAGATACATGCACCCCAGTGTTCATAGCAGCATTATTTAAAATTGCTAAGATATGTAAGCAACCTAAATGTCTATTAACAGAGGAATGGATAAAGAAGACATGGTATATATACACAATGGAATTCTACTCAGCCATAGAAAAGAATGAAATTAAAGCCAAAAAGAAAGCAGACTCACAGATCTAGAGAACAAACTATTGGTTACCAGTGGGGAGAAGTATGGGGGGCAATATAGGGATAGAGGTTTAAAGGATTATGATATTATATGAAATAATGTGTATGAAACTTTTGAAAATTGGAAAGCACTAAAGAATTTAAAGAATCATTCAGTATAAATTTTTTTAAAAAAACAGAGTTATATAAGCATACTGCCTAACATAATCACAGGAGTGACACCCCATCATCCTTGCTATATTCTACTGGCCAGAAGTAAGTCACAGGTTCTGCCCTACTCAAAGAGAGGGACCCTACAAGGGTATGACTCATTGGGGATCATCTTAGAATTGTGCTGACCACAGTGGTATAGGGAGTACCTGTTGAGACAATGCATCTATATCTAAAATGCTTATAAAAAGTACTTGCTAAATGTAAACTGTTATGACTGCTATTGTTTCTGTAAAATCTAAACACAAGCAAATAGTTGTAGTTGTAAGATTAAATTTAGGAAAAAAGTCATTAAATTGGGAATATAAAATTGTCATCAGTGCCATCAAAGAACATTTATTAGATATTTATTTGTACATTCCTCTCCAATGGATTGTGACCTTATAGGTAAATTAGCTCACATAATGCATTGATGCATTAGGAATTTTCTCCTCTTAAAACAGTACCTCTTAATAAACATTCTGAGATTAGAAATCAAACCAAAACAATTCAATCTTAAATAAGTTATCTTAGCCTATTACAATGGATGAACAGTAATCAACAGTTTTATTCTAAAGATGACTTGTTCTAAAAATATATTAATGCAGTCAACCAGTTGAATCTCTCAGATCTTTATATATGATAACTAGTAATTAGAATGTAAATTAATCTTGTGTTGAAAGAGAAATGTGCTTATTTATTTCTCCTTTTGAAACATAACCTTCTATTAAAGAAAATATTTAATTTCTTCTTTCTGAACTTTAGCGAAAGGCAGCAAAATCAATTGGAAGCATAGCATAATTACATTCAGTACTAAACTTCAGTTCTGGTTCTGGTTCTTTAAGATTTTCACTAGTGGCAGAAATTGTATAGTAAAAGATTGTTACTTTCTCTTTGATACACAAAATTGGAATTACAGGAAAAAAATCATCTATTTATGTTGGATAGTATAAAAATGATTGATTTTTCCCAACAGGTTCTCATATCAAAATTGCTAATATTTGAAACTACAATATTTGCCTGCCTTAGATATCTGTTGTATTAGTTGAGGTTTGGAGTACTCCAGGGAAAGAGGGTCTGTGTGTATGTGTGTGTGTGTGCATATACATACATACATATATATATATGTATACTTATATATGATGAGATGAGATCCACCCATATTGTGGAAGACAGTCTACCTTACACAAAGTCTACTGATTTAAGCGTTAATCCGAAAACTACTTTCGTGAAAACATCTAGAATAGTGTTTAAACAAATATCTAGGCACCATGGCCTAACCAAGTTGACATATAAAGTTAATCATCACATTTGCTTTCCCTACCACCCCCCTACACAAAACACACACACACACACACAAAGAGGACAAATAGGGTTATGCAATCCACTAAAGAAATTTAATATGAATTCCCAAAGCAGAAAGTTTATAATCAAAATTAAAGAGAGTATTATGCTTATAAATCTTTGTAAATTGGAAAGGGGGGTGAGAGCTGCCATTTGTTATCATTTTATATTCCTTTGATATACATAGCATTGGATATTCAAGGACTTTAACATTTGTATTAATTCATTTCTAATATGTTCCTGCTCTTTGCTCATTTTTTCTGGTGCAGTATTATTCATTTTTTCTTATTGATTTGTACGTTCTCTTTATAACACATTTTTTACTTTTCTACTTCAGATACTTTTTAGATTCAAATTTGGGGGATTTTATACAGCATTTTAAATTTTGTTTGCAGTCAAATGCATCCAAATTTTTTTCTTTTTTATTACATTGTTTTATTCTTAGAAAATATGTGTCCATCTCAAGATCAATTCAAAAACCATATGGAGTTTCTTCTGGTTCCTATGGTTTAATGGTTTGTAGTTAACTCTTCAATTCATATTTTACCTGTTTGAAATTATATCATACTTGCAGTCTTATATCCTACTTTATTCACATAACTTTACATATTGAGCATTTTCCATAAAATGAAATATTACTTGTTATATGATATGAGCTGAGGATATGATTTGTAGTTTTCCAAATTTCCAGTTTTCTCAACATTGTTGATATGTTCTGCATTCTTTAACTTAAATAACCAAGGTTACTTAATATTTCTGTGCTTGTTTCTTTGTATATAATATAGTAATATTAATAGTATCTATCGCAGGTTTGTTGAAAAGAAAAAACTATAATCATATAGTACTTAGGACAGCGCCTGACAATATTAATATATCATTAATGTTAAGTATTAGCATTATTATATTTATTTCACAATTATCAGTTTAGATTCATTGATTCATCTGTTAATCCTTTCATAAATTCCAGATTTTGGTTCTTTTCTGTGTGTAATATATGATTCATTGTTTATTTTTTTCATTTATTTTTATTGAAATATAGTTGATTTACAATGTTGTGTTAGTTTCAGGTATACAGCACTATCACTATTCAGTTACATATATATGTATATATATACATATATATATATATATAATTTTTCGGATTCTTTTTTTTAAATACACCTTTACTGAACTATAATTGCTTCACAATACTGTGTTAGGTTCTGTTGTACAACAAAGTGAATCAACCATATGCATACATATATCCCCATATCCCCTCCCTCTTGAGCCTCCCTCCCACGCTCTCTATCCCACCCCTCTCGGTCATTGCAAAGCACCGAGCTGATCTCCCTGTGCTATGCTGCAGCTTCCCACTAGCTATCTATTTTACATTTGGTAGTGTTTATATGTCGATGCTACTCTCACTTTGCCCCAGCTTCCACCAATCCCGTATCCCCGAGTCCATTCTCTATGTCTACATCTTCATTCCTGCGCTGCCACTAGGTTCATCAGTACCATTATTTTTTTTAGATTCCATATATATGCGTTAGCATACAGTATTTGCTTTTCTCTTTCAGACTTCACTCTTTATGACAGACTCTAGGTCCATCCACCTTACTACAAATAACTCAATTTCGTTTCTTTTTATGGCACGTAATATTCCATTGTATATATGTGCCACATCTTCTTTATCCATTCATCCATCAATGGACATTTAGGTTGCTTCCATGTCCTGGCTATTGCAAATAGAGCTGCAATGAACATTGTGGTACATGTCTCTTTTTGAATTATGGTTTTCTCAGGGTATATGCCCAGTAGTGGGATTGCTGTGTCATATGGTAGCTCTATTTTTAGTTTTTTAAAGAACCTCCATACTGTTCTCCATAGTGGTTGTATTAATTTACATTCCCACCAACAGTGCAGGAGGATTCCCTTTCACCACACCCTTTCCAGTATTTATTGTTTCTAGATTTTTTTATTAATGGCCATTCTGACCATTGTGAGGTGATACCTCATTGTAGTTTTGATTTGCATTTCTCTAATAATTAGTGATGTTGAGCATCTTCTCATGTGCCTCTTGGCCATCTGTATGTCTTCTTTGGTGAAATGTCTATTTAGGTCTTCTGTGCATTTTTTGATTGGGTTTTTTTTCTATTTTATTTATTTTATTACAAATTTAATCAGTTATACATATACATATGTTCCCATATCCCCTCCCTTTTGCGTCTCCCTCCCACCCTCCCTATCCCACCCCTCCAGGCGGTCACAAAGCATCGAGCTGATCTCCCTGTGCTATGCGGCTGCTTCCCACTAACTATCTACCTTACGTTTGGTAGTGTATATATGTCCATGCCTCTCTTTCGCTTTCTCACAGCTTACCCTTCCCCCTCCCCATATCCTCAAGTCCATTCTCTAGTAGGTCTGTGTCTTTATTCCTGTCTTACCCCTATGTTCTTCATGACATTTTTTTCTTAAATTCCATATATATGTGTCAGCATACAGTATTTGTCTTTCTCTTTCTGACTTACTTCACTCTGTATGACAGACTCTAGGTCCATCCACCTCATTACAAATAGGTCAATTTCGTTTCTTTTTATGGCTGAGTAATATTCCATTGTATATATGTGCCACATCTTCTTTATCCATTCATCTGTCAGTGGACACTTAGGTTGTTTCCATCTCCGGGCTATTGTAAATAGGGCTGCTATGAACATTTTGGTGCATGACTCTTTTTGAATTATGGTTTTCTCAGGGTATATGCCCAGTAGTGGGATTGCTGGGTCATATGGTAGTTCTATTTGTAGTTTTTTAAGGAACCTCCATACTGTTCTCCATAGTGGCTGCACCAATTCACATTCCCACCAGCAGTGCAAGAGTGTTCCCTTTTCTCCACACCCTCTCCAGCATTTATTGTTTCTAGATTTTTTGATGATGGCCATTCTGACTGGTGTGAGATGATATCTCATTGTAGTTTTGATTTGCAGTTCTCTAATGAGTAAAGATGTGGAGCATCCTTTCATGTGTTTGTTGGCAGTCTGTATATCTTCTGTGGAGAAATATCTATTTAGGTCTTCTGCCCATTTTTGGATTGGGTTGTTTGTTTTTTTGTTATTGAGCTGCATGAGCTGCTTATAAATTTTGGAGATTAATCCTTTGTCAGTTGCTTCATTTGCAAATATTTTCTCCCATTCTGAGGGTTGTCTTTTGGTCTTGTTTATGGTTTCCTTTGCTGTGCAAAAGCTTTGAAGTTTCATTAGGTCCCATGTGTTTATTTTTGTCTTTATTTCCATTTCTCTAGGAGGTGGGTCAAAAAGGATCTCGCTGTGATTTATGTCATAGAATGTTCTGCCTATGTTTTCCTCTAAGAGTTTGATAGTTTCTGGCCTTACATTTAGGTCTTTAATCCATTTTGAGCTTATTTTTGTGTATGGTGTTAGGGAGTGATCTAATCTCATACTTTTACATGTCCCTGTCCAGTTTTCCCAGCACCACTTATTGAAGAGACTGTCCTTTCTCCACTGTACATTCCTGCCTCCTTTATCAAAGAGAAGTTGACCATATGTCCGTGGGTTTATCTCTGGGCTTTCTATCCTGTTCCATTGATCTATCTTTCTGTTTTTGTGCCAGTAGCATACTGTCTTGATTACTGTAGTTTTGTAGTATAGTCTGAAGTCAGGGAGCCTGGTTCCTCCAGCTCCATTTTTCGTTCTCAAGATTGCTTTGGCTATTCGGGGTCTTTTGTGTTTCCATACAAATTGTGAAATTTTTTGTTCTAGTTCTGTGAAAAATGCCAGTGGTAGTTTGATAGGGATTGCATTGAATCTGTAGATTGCTTTGGGTAGTAGAGTCATTTTCACAATGTTGATTCTTCCAATCCAAGAACATGATACATCTCTCCATCTATTTGTATCATCTTTAATTTCTTTCATCAGTGTCTTATAATTTTCTGCATACAGGTCTTTTGTCTCCTTAGGTAGGTTTATTCCTAGATATTTTATTCTTTTTGTTGCAATGGTAAATGGGAGTGTTTCCTTGATTTCACTTTCAGATTTTTCATCATTAGTATATAGGAATGCCAGAGACTTCTGTGCATTAATTTTGTATCCTGCTACTTTACCAAATTCATTGATTAGCTCTAGTAGTTTTCTGGTAGCATCTTTAGGATTCTCTATGTATAGTATCATGTCATCTGCAAACAGTGAGAGCTTTACTTCTTCTTTTCCGATTTGGATTCCTTTTATTTCCTTTTCTCCTCTGATTGCTGTGGCTAAAACTTCCAAAACTATGTTGAATAGGAGTGGTGAGAGTGGGCAACCTTGTCTTGTTCCTGATCTTAGTGGAAATGGTTTCAGTTTTTCACCATTGAAGACGATGCTGGCTGTGGGTTTGTCATATATGGCCTTTATTATGTTGAGGAAAGTTCCCTGTATGCCTACTTTCTGCAGGGTTTTTATCATAAATGGGTGTTGAATTTTGTCGAAAGCTTTCTCTGCATCTATTGAGATTATCATATGTTTTTTCTCCTTCAATTTGTTAATATGGTGTATCACATTGATTGATTTGTGTATATTGAAGAATCCTTGCATTCCTGGAATAAACCCCACTTGATCATGGTGTATGATCCTTTTAATGTGCTGTTGGATTCTGTTTGCTAGTATTTTGTTGAGGATTTTTGCATCTATGTTCATCAGTGATATTGGCCTGTAGTTTTCTTTCTTTGTGACATCCTTGCCTGGTTTTGGTATCAAGGTGATGGTGGCCTCGTAGAATGAGTTTGGGAGTGTTCCTCCCTCTGCTATATTTTGGAAGAGTTTGAGAAAGATAGGTGTTAACTCTTCTCTAAATGCTTGATAGAATTCGCCTGTGAAGCCATCTGGTCCTGGGCTTTTGTTTGTTGGAAGATTTTTTATCACAGTTTCAATTTCAATGCTTGTGATTGGTCTGTTCATATTTTCTGTTTCTTCCTGATTCAGTTTTGGCAGGTTGTGCATTTCTAAGAATTTGTCCATTTCTTCCAGGTTGTCCATTTTATTGGCATAGAGTTTCTTGTAGTAATCTCTCATGATCCTTTGTATTTCTGCAGTGTCAGTTGTTACTTCTCCTTTTTCATTTCTAATTCTATTGATTTGAGTCTTCTCCCTTTTTTTCTTGATGCGTCTGGCTAATGGTTTATCAATTTTGTTTATCTTCTCAAAGAACCAGCTTTTAGTTTGATTGATCTTTGCTATCGTTTCCTTCATTTCTTTTTCATTTATTTCTGATCTGATTTTTATGATTTCTTTCCTTCTGCTAACTTTGGGATGTTTTTGTTCTTCTCTCTCTATTTGCTTTAGGTGCAAGGTTAGGTTGTTTATTCGAGATGTTTCCTGTTTCTTAGGGTAGGATTGTATTGCTATAAACTTGCCTCTTAGAACTGCTTTTGCTGCATCCCATAGGTTTTGGGTCGTCGTGTCTCCATATTCATTTGTTTCTAGGTATTTTTTAATTTCCTCTTTGATTTCTTCAGTGATCACTTTGTTATTAAGTAGTGTATTATTTAGCCTCCATGTGTTTGTATTTTTTACAGATCTTTTCCTGTAATTGATATCTAGTCTCATAGCATTGTGGTCAGAAAAGATACTTGATACAATTTCAATTTTCTTAAATTTACCAAGGCTTGATTTGTGACCCAAGATATGATCTATCCTGGAGAATGTTCCATGAGCACTTGAGAAAAATGTGTAGTCTGTTGTTTTTGGATGGACTGTCCTATAAATATCAATTAAGTCCATCTTGTTTAATGTATCATTTAAAGCTTGTGTTTCCTTATTTATTTTCATTTTGGATAATCTGTCCATTGGTGAAAATGGGGTGTTAAAGTCCCCTACTATGATTGTGTTACTGTCGATTTCTCCTTTTATGGCTGTTAGTATTTGCCTTATGTACTGAGGTGCTCCTATGTTGGGTGCATAAATATTTACAATTGTTATATCTTCTTCTTGGATCGATCCCTTGATCATTAGGTAGTGTCCTTCTTTGTCTCTTCTAATAGTCTTTATTTTAAAGTCTATTTTGTCTAATATGAGAATTGCTACTCCAGCTTTCTTTTGGTTTCCATTTGCATGGAATATCTTTTTCCATCCCCTTACTTTCAGTCTGTATTTGTCTCTAGGTCTGAAGTGGGTCTCTTGTAGACAGCATATATATGGGTCTTGTTTTTATATCCATTCAGCCAATCTGTGTCTTTTGGTGGGAGCATTTAGTCCATTTACATTTAAGGTAATTATCGATATGTATGTTCCTATTCTCATTTTGTCAATTGTTTTGGGTTCGTTATTGTAGGTCTTTTCCTTCTGTTGTGTTTCTTGCCTAGAGAAGTTCCTTTAGCATTTGTTGTAAAGCTGGTTTGGTGGTGCTGAACTCTCTCAGCTTTTGCTTGTCTGTAAACGTTTTAATTTCTCCATCAAATCTGAATGAGATCCTTGCTGGGTAGAGTAATCTTGGTTGCAGGTTTTTCTCCTTCATCACTTTAATTATGTCCTGCCACTCCCTTCTGGCTTGTAGAGTTTCTGCTGAGAGATCAGCTGTTATCCTGATGGGGATTCCCTTGTGTGTTATTTGTTGTTTTTGCCTTGCTGCTTTTAATATGATTTCTTTGTGTTTAATTTTTGACAGTTTGATTAATATGTGTCTTGGCGTATTTCTCCTTGGATTTATTCTATATGGGACTGGACTCTCTGTGCCTCCTGGACTTGATTAACTATTTCCTTGCCCATATTAGGGAAATTTTCAACTATAATCTCTTCAAATATTTTCTCAGTCCCTTTCTTTTTCTCTTCTTCTTCTGGAACCCCTATAATTCGAATGTTGGTGCGCTTAATGGTGTCCCAGAGGTCTCTGAGACTGTCCTCTCTTCTTTTCATTCTTTTCTCTTTATTTTGCTCTGCAGCAGTTATTTCCATTATTTTATCTTCCACCTCACTTATCCGTTCTTCTGCCTCAGTTATTCTGCTATTGATCCCATCTAGAGTATTTTTCATTTCATTTATTGTGTTTTTAGTCGATGCTTGATTCATCTTTAGTTCTTCTAGGTCCTTGCTAACTGTTTCTTGCATTTTGTCTATTCTATTTCCAAGATTATGGATCTGGGAAATAGAATCTTGGATCATCTTTACTATCATTATTCTGAATTCTTTTTCAGGTAGACTGCCTATTACCTCTTCATTTGTTAGGTCTGGTGGTTTTTTATCTTGCTCCTTCTCCTGCTGTGTGTTTTTCTGTCTTCTCATTTTGCTTATGTTACTGTTTTGGGGGTCTCCTTTTTGCAGGCTGCAGGTTCATAGTTCCCGTTGTTTTTGGTGTCTGTCCCCAGTGGCTAAGGTTGGTTTAGTGGGTTGTGTAGGCTTCCTAGTGGAGGGGACTAGTGCCTGTGTTCTGGTGGATGAGGCTGGATCTTGTCTTTCTGGTGGGCAGGTCCACGTCTGGTGGTGTGTTTTGGGGTGTCTGTGGACTTTTTATGATTTTAGGCCGCCTCTCTGCTAATGGGTGGCGTTGTGTTCCTGTCTTGCTAGTTGTTTGGCATAGGGTGTCCAGCACTGTAGCTTGCTGGTCGTTGAGTGAAGCTGGGTGCTGGTGTTGAGATGGAGATCTCTGGAAGATTTTCACCATTTGATATTATGGGGAGCTGGGAGGTCTCTTGTGGACCAGTGTCCTGAAGTTGGCTCTCCCACCTCAGAGGCACAGCTCTGACTCCTGGCTCCTCAATTTGGGATGATTTGTTGTCTATTCATGTATTCCACAGATGCAGGGTACATCTAGTTGATTGTGGAGCTTTAATCCGCTGCTTCTGAGGCTGCTGGGAGAGATTTCCCTTTCTCTTCTTTGTTCTCACAGCTCCCGGGTCTCAGCTTTGGATTTGGCCCCGCCTCTGAGTGTAGGTCGCCGGAGGGCGTCTGTTCTTCGCTCAGACAGGACAGGGTTAAAGGAGCAGCCACTTTGGGGACTCTGGCTCACTCAGGCCAGGGTGGAGGTAGGGGCACGGAGTGCGAGCCGAGCCTGCAGGTGCAGAGGCCGGCGTGACATTGCACCAGCCCGAGGCGTGCCGTGCGTTCTCCCAGGGAAGCCGTCCCTGGATGCTGGGACCCCAGCAGTGACGGGCTGCACAGGCTCCCGGAAGGGCGGTGTGGACAGTGACCTGCACTCGCACACAGGCCTCTTGGCGGTGGCAGCAGCAGCCCCAGTGTCCCACACCCGTCTCTGGGCTCCACGCTTTCAGCCGCGACTCGCGCCCGTCTGTGGAGCCCCTTTAAGCAGCGCTCTTAATCCCCTCTCCTCGCGCACCAGGAAACCAAGAGGGAAGAAAAAGTCTCTTGCCTCTTCAGCAGCTCCAGAGTTTTCCCGGACTCCCTCCCGGCTAGCTGTGGCGCATTAGCCCCCTTCAGGCTGAGTTCTCGCCTCCAGCCCCAGTCCTCTCCCTGCGCTCTGACCGAAGCCCGAGCCTCAGCTTCCAGCGCCGCCCACCCCTGTGGGCGAGCAGACAAGCCTCTCGGGCTGGTGAGTGCCGGTCGGCACCGATCCTCTGTGCGGGAATCTCTCCGCTTTGCCCTACCCAGGTACGTGGGGAGTTTCTTGCCTTTTGGGAGGTCTGAGGTCTTCTGCCAGCGTTCAGTAGGTGTTCTGTCTGTTTTTTTGTTTTGTTTTGTTTTGTTTTTTATTTTGAGCTCCATGAGCTGTTTGTATATTTTGGAGATTAATTCTTTGTCAGTTGCTTCATTTGCAAATATTTTCTCCCATTCTGTGGGTTGTTTTGTTTATGGTTTCCTTTGCTGTGCAAAAGTTTTTAAGTTTAATTAGGTCCCATTTGTTTATTTTTGTTTTTATTTTCATTACTCTAAGAGATGGGTCAAAAAAGATCTTGCTGTGGTTTATGTCAAAGAGAGTTTTTCCTATGTTTTCCTCTAAGAGTTTTATAGTGTCTGGCCTTACATTTAGGTCTTTAATCCATTTTGAGTTTATTTTTGTGTCTGGTGTTAGGTAGTGTTCTAATTTCATTCTTTTACATGTAGTCCAATTTTCCCAGCACCACTTATTGAAGAGGCTGTCTTTTCTCCATTATATGTTCTTGCCTCCTTTATTGTAAATTAGGTGACTCTGTGTGCATGGGTTTATCTCTGGGCTTCCTATCTTGTACCATTGATCTATATTTCTGTTTTTGTGCCAGTATCATACTGTCTTGAATACTCTAGCTTTGTAGTATAGTTTGAAGTCACGGATCCTTATTCCTCCAACTCCGTTTTTCTTTCTCAAGATTGCTTTGGCTATTTGGGGTCTTTTGCATTTCCATACAAATTGTAAAAGTTTTTGTTCTAATTCTGTAAAGAATGCCATTGGTAGTTTGATAGGGATTGCATTGAATCTGTAGATTGCTTTGGGTAGTATAGTCATTTTCACAATATCGATTCTTGCAATCCAAGAACATGGTATATTTCTCTATGTGTTTATGTCATCTTTGATTTCTTTCATCAGTGTTTTTATAGTTTTCTGAGTACAAGACTTTCGCCTCCTTAAGTAGGTTTATCCAAGGTATTTTATTCTTTTTGTAGCAATGGTACATAAGATTGTTTCTTTAATTTCTCTTTCTGATTTTTTGTTGTTAGTGAATAGGAATGCCAGAGATTTCTGTACATTAATTTTGTATCCTGCAACCTTACCAAATTCATTGATTAGTTCTAGTAGTTTTCTGGTGGCATCTTTTGGATTTTCTATGTATAGTAACATATCATCGGCAAACAGTGACAGTTTTACTTCTTTTCCTATTTGTATTCCTTTTATTTCTTTTTCTCCTCTGATTGCCATGGCTAGGACTCCAAATCTATGTTGAAATAGAGTGGCCAGAGTGGACATCCTTGTCTTGTTCCTGATCTTAGTGGAAATGATTTTAGTTTTTCACCATTGAGTATGATGTTTGCAGTGGGTTTGTCATATACGGCCTTTATTATGTTGAGGTAGTTTCCCTCTATGCCCATTTTCTGGAGAGTTTTTGTCATAAATGGTGTTGAATTTTATCAAAAGCTTTTTCTGCATCTATTGAGATGATCATATGGATTTTATTCCTTAATTTGTAAATATGGTGTATCACCTTGATTGATTTGCATATATTGAAGAATCCTTGTATCCCTGGGATAAATCCCACTTGATCATGGTGTATGATTCTTTTAATATGTTGTTGCATTCTGTTTGCTAGTATTTTGTTGAGGATTTTTGCATCTATGTTCATCAGTGATATTGGTCTTTAATTTTCTTTTTTTGTGATATCTTTTTCTGGTTTTGGTATCAGGGTGATAATGGCCTCATAGAATGAATTTGGGAGTGTTCCTCCCTCTGCAAATTTTTGGAGGATTTTGAGAAGGATGGTTTTAGCTCTTCTCTAAGTGTTTGATAGAATTTGCCTGTGAAGCCATCTTGTCCTGGACTTTTGTTTGTTGGAAGATTTTTGTAGTTTTCCATATTTCCAGTTTTCTCAATATTGTTGATATCTTCTGCTTTCTTTAACTTAAGTAACCAAGGTTACTTAATATTTCTGTTCTTGTTTCTTTGTATATAATATAGTAATATTAATAGTATTCTAACTCAAGTTTGTTGAAAAGAGAAAACAGTAATTATATAAAGTACTTAGAACAGTGCCTGACAATTTTAATATATCATTAATGTTAAATGTTAGCATTATTATATTTATTTCACAATTATCAGCTTAGATTCAAAGATTCATCTGTTAATCCTTTCACAAATTCCAGATTTTGATTCTTTTCTCTGTGTTATGTATGATTCATTGTTTATTCTTTAAGTTTTTCATTTATTTGTATTGAAATATCATTGATTTACAATGATATGTTAGTTTTAGGTATACAACAAAGTGATTCAGTTATACATATATATTTGTATGTGTATATATACACCTACACATATATATATTCTTTTTTGGATTTTCCATTATAGGTTATTACAAGATATTTAGTATAGTTCTCTGTGCTATACAGTAGGACCTTGTTGGTTATCTGTTTTATATATAGTAATGTGTTTATTTTAATACCAAATTCCTAATTTTTCCCTCCCCTCCCCCACTTTCCCCTTTGGTAACCATAAATTTGTTTTCTATGTCTGTGGGTCTGTTTCTGTTTTGTAAGTAAGTTCATTTGTATCTTTTTTTTTTAGATTCCACTTATAAGCAGTGTCATAATATTTGTCTTTCTCTTGTCTAACTTACTTCACTTAGTATGATAATCTCTAGGTATATCCATGTTTTTGCAAATGGTATTATTTCATTCTTTTTTGTGGCTGAGTAATATTCCATTGTGTATATATACCACATCTTTATCCATTCATATATTGATGAACACTTCTCCAAAAAGACATACAGATAGCCAACAGACACATGAAAAAATGCTCAACATTGCTATTAGAGAAATGCATATCAAAATTACAATGAGGTATCACCTCACACCAGTCAGAATGGCTATCAAAAAGTCTACATATAATAAATGCTGGAGAGTGTGTGGAGAAAAAGGAACACTCTTACACTGCTGGTGGTAATGTAAATTGGTGCAGCCACTATGAAGAACAGGTTCCTTTAAAAACTAAAATCATAGTTAGCATATCATCCAGCAATCCGACTCCTGGGCATATATCTGGAGAAAACTATAATTCAAAATAATACATGGAGCCCAATGTTCATAGCTTGATTTTTTTCCCTTTCTTTTCCTTCCTGTATAAGTTGTAATATACAATATGACAACATCTTCCACTTTAATGTTTCTTTTGTCAAAAATATAACAAAAGTATACATTCTTTGCAATTTTACATCTTTAATACACCAGATAAATTTAAAAGTTACTGTTAAATACCCCCCTCCCCAAAAGTTCCATTGATATTTTGTTTTGCACTGAGTTGAATATCTATTTTAATATAAGAAAAATTGATAAGAAAACTGGGAGGAAATAATGAGGTTAAGTAACTTGTCCAATACCATAGTAATAATAAGAGTGGTGCCATGATTTAAACAAAGGTAGTCTTTAATATAAAGTTATATTTTTTAATTATTCTTTGAGAAATCACATTCAGAACATATACTTAATAGCAATTGCCTTTTTGTAAAATGGAAAAGTCCCAAAAAGTGATATTTCTGCCACATAGCTGAACCCTGATTCTTACCTGCAGATTTAATCATGTGCCATAACGCTTCCTTCCACTGATAAGCAATATCATTTATTTGGAATGCAGTACCACATGTAGATTAATGAAATGCTATTCCCAGGGACTGTGCCCTTTGCTTAGTGGCTCATCCAGCACCACACCTATGAAAGGGAGTACAGAGTCATTGCCAAATGTTATTCTGAGGTTTTTCCCATAACTTAGCTCCTTTCATCAAAATGACTAATAAAATATAACATTTTCAAGTAAACCGTTAAACAAAAACCTGGACCTGTTGGGATGAAACCATGAATTAGCCACCTTGGAAATATGGCATGATATTCTAATCACTAAAACTAGAGTCCATCCTTAATCTAATTTTTTTCCCTTTCACATCCACAGGAGACATTGGTAGTCATCACCGAACTCTTTTTTGCTTTGTACAGTCTAACCTGCCACAACCTTCTAAACACAATGCTCCAGGTGGCCATAATTAATTAAAATTGACACTTGAGGAGAAACCTATTTACCTACTTGCAAACTCACAACTTCTGTTGAACAAAACAATGAACTTTGTGATTATTCTAGGTCAATTTTAGTCTTAGAAGCTTTTCTGTTCAATTTTATGTAAGTGAACTGCAGTGTGTCAACTTCTATCTTTCCTTTAGGTTTCATTACATTCATTCCATTAATACTGTATCTACAGATACAGTATTAATGGAAACAAACATTTCAGAGGCAAAGTGGAATTCAGGTCCAATGATATAGGTCCAAATTCATGCACTGCTTGCCTGGAGAAGGAGTTCAGCAAAGGTTTAAAATTATTTTTCCACATGAAGAAAATTTGCAGGATGGGTCCCTTACCCTTTAAATTTTTGGCACTTTGACTTCTGTCTCTGCATTTTCCCGGTTTTCTTTCTTTGTCTCTGACCACCTTTCTGTCCTGTGAGGTAGTTCACTAAGACAAGTTGTAGAACTAAAATAAAAACCATGTTTGAAAGAAAAAAAAAAAAAACTATGACAACAGGTTTAGAGAAGAATGGAATCCGGACATATTTAGGACTTAGTATTTAAGATATTTAGCAGTCAGTAGGATGGCCATGCTGGAGGAAACAGGGAAGATTCATGGGTAACTCTGAGGTTGCTTTGGGTTACTCGAGGAAACAGGGTATATGAGGCTGCTGGTAACCAAAAGAGACTAAACAAAACTGAACAGATTTGAGAAAGAAGAAGCTGTATTGTGTTATATATATAGCACTCCTTGGTCACAGAAAAAAGTACTGTAAATATAGGGCAAAATTCTAACCCCTGTCCCAGTATTTTGCATGCTCCACTTTCTCTTCTTCCTCCCTCCCCCAACCTGTTCCCTCTCCAGCATTTTCTCCTTTCTCTGCTCTAGTCAGACCATTTTGCTCACTGAAGCCCAAATAAACTAATTCCTTTCTGACAGCTTTCTTTGCTCATGTTTCTCCCTTGTGTTAGAATGACCGTTTTTATGCCCCAACGTAGGAGATTCCTTTCCTTTTGTTAGAGGTCTTCTTGGAGACCCACTTCCTCAAGAAAACTGTCCTGGACCATGGTAACTAGAGTCATTTCAATTCACTTTGAAGTCCTCTAATGCTTTCTGTGCTACTCACTTGATATTTAACAAATACTACTTTATTTTGCTGGTCATATTTTTATGTGCATGTGCCTGGGAGGATGTGATTTATGCTTCCACAGTATGCTTTCTCTTACCTTCAACAACAAAACTTGTTGAGTTCCTACTGTGGTGCTAAGCAATATGGTGCAGTAGTTGGAAACAAAGCAAACATATCTTCTGTTCAATATGCTCAGAATCTACTGGCAAAATTTGCATGTTAAAAAAGATTTATAATTCAATGTGACACATACTTTATTAGAGATAATATTAGACCTCTTTGGGAACATGGAGGAGGAATTATTTTCTTTCTGCCTAGAGCAGGGAGATGCCTCAGTGAAGACTCCCTCATGGACTGGTCATCTCTGTTATAATACAGGCCTGTATTTTACAGCGTTAACCTGTTGTGTTGGTTCAACAGGCATAATAGCTAATAAAATTTTACAATGTACAATTTGTTGTAATTGAAGTGAAAATAACCCAGCTTCCTTGACACTCATTAAAGGCCTTATATTTATTAATTAAGTCATTCAAATAATATTTGTTGAGGAATTTCCATGTACCTGTCCTTGAATGAGGTACAGGGAACACAAAAATGAATATCACATGAACCATGCCCTCAAGGACCTAATGGTGTATCAGAGAAAGCAAACAAACAACTACCATTGGTTGGTTCTTCTCATTTTGTAAATAATTTTATCTTTCATGTTTCTCAGAAGTCCCCTCATTTTTTCGCAATGTTCATAAACTTTTCTCTCCCACCCTAAGGCTTCAAAATTTTCTCAGCTATCATCTTGTGTCTTTTTTTTTAACTTACTTCCAAAGTGACTTTTGAATGCCCACGTGTCGTGGTTTAGGGATACCATGAATACTTTTGTGTGTCAGCTTCTCTGTTTTAAGTTTAACCTTCTGATTTTGAGTTTGACTTGAAGCATATTTAGAAATATTCAGGAAGTTTATCCATTTTATAATGTATTTCAGAAACAGCAAAATCTTACTGATTTGATAATCCCATATATCATGTAATGAGCAGAACAAGCTGTCAAAAGAACAAAGGAGTGACTAGATATCCACAAAGCTCATTTACTCAAAGTGAAAGAAAAAAAAAGCACAATTGTTTGATTTGACAGTACTTATACTAACATGACAGAAAACATAATAAAATTGGTTCAACTATTACACTTTCATTTATTCCAAGGACTATGACTAAGTGTCTACATATTGAATTTATAGCATACTTAGCCACATTTGAGGTAGGATTTGGGAAGGCCTAGAAGTTCACAGTATTTCTGTACTATGTACCATGAACACAATATAGTATCCAAAATTCCTATCTTTTGATTTACTCCCTTGGGTAAAGCAATATGCAGAGGTCCTTTTTAAATGCATGGGATAATTAACACAAATCTCTTTGGGAATATTGATACATGAAATAGAAATTGGTTAATTGGACTACTTATAGTTCATGTAGGGATGTATCTCAAGATAGTAATTCAGAGTAGAGAGGATCAAACATAGAAAAATTTTGTTGTAAATGTAGAAAGGAGATCTTCCAGAAGACTTCTCTACACAGACTTTGAAGAACCAAATGGGGAAGCACCAGGGCACAGCATGAAGGCACAAGGGGCTGTTTCTGTTTTTAGTTCAAATAGTATTAATTTTTACTTTCTATTTCATTATGTCAATCCTGGTGGAAGTTTGTTTATTTTATTGGTCTTTTCTAATAACCAGCTCTGCCTTTGTGAATTTTCTTCATCATATATTTGATTTCCATTTTGTTAAATTCTTTCCCAACATTTTTGGAGAAAGAATTCTGTTCTTCCCCATTAACTGTTTTATTTGTATGACATTTTAATTTCTGCCTTTCCTCTTACTTCATTTTTTTTACTTTGCAACTTTACTGAGGAATAATTGACAAACACAATTACATATTAAAGTGTGCTGCATAATGATTCCAACATAAGAATAGAAGGCTATAGATGTTCCTCTAAGTATCAACTGGTTGCATCCTATATGTTTGATATTTGTTTAATTATCATTCAGTATTAAGTACTTAGAAATCTATTATGATTTATTTTGATTCATCTTTTACTTAGAACTGTACTCATAAATTTCAAAAGTTATATTAAGATATTTTGTTTTGTCTTTTGACTTCTAATTTAATTGCTTTTATCTTAAGAACCTAGTTTATACCACACCAGTTCTTTGAAAAGATAAGACTTGTTTTATAATCTAATAGAACTGTATACGGTTAATGCTTTAATTTATGCAAGTTTCAAGTTTTAGAGTTTTATTTATGCTCAAGAAGACAGTGCAGTTTATAATTTGGGATGTGTGTGTCTGTGTGTGTGTGTCAGTGTATGTATATATACATATTTGCTAGATCAAGATTGTTAAGCCTGTTAATCATCATTATTTTAATTTTTGATTTGCCAAAACAGATGGCTATGTTGAAGTCTCTTATATGTTGATACATTCATTGATTTCCATTCTTAGTCATTAGCTCCATACAAATGTTTGGTTGATATGTGTTTCTCATTAATTGAACAACTGTTTTCCTTTATACATATATATTGATCATCTCTATATCTAAGAATGCTATTTGTCTTAAAGTCTCTTTTGCCTTATATACCCAAGATTTCATTGGGCTACTATCTGCCTAGTATACTACTTTTGACTATTTAGTTTCAAGCTTTTATATCTTTAGATTTTAGTGTGCTTCTTGTAAAGTATATATAAGCACGGTTTTTAAATCTAATCTTCTGTCTGACGTGATGAGAGTAATTCATGTATGGTTATTGTAATCAATTATATATTTGTATTTCATTCTGTTATCTTTTTGTTTCCTTTTGTCCTGCTTTTTCTATTGCTTCCTTTTTCTCCCTACTTGGCTTTTTAATTGATTGAGAAATCTTTCCTTGTTCTGTTTGGGTTTTTTTAATTCCATTTTTCTCCTTTAGTTTGAAAGTCAAACACTATTTCTAACATTTTATTTGAAATTTTATTTTTATTAATATACTTTAAATTTTCCCATGAATATCTGATAACAAAATGTGCCTCATATTTTATTTTAGTACAGAGCATATTTTAAGTACACTATGATGTGTTAGAGCATTTTAATTCATATTACTGATAGACATATATACTATTGTTATAAAGCATATGTGTCTATCTTTCTTTTAGATTCTCAAATTAGATATTATAATTTTTATTACCATTGCTTGTAATACTGTTATTTTGTACTGACAGTGTTTGTTTGACTTTACATATTTACCCTTTTAGTTATTGTTCACCATTTCTCCTTGCAATTATATCCTCTCTCTGGGATCATTTTCCTTCTCTGTTTATGTCCTTTCTGGTAGGAACATAGGACATAAACACAGTTTTACTTTATCTAAAATGTTTCTTCATTATAGTTGTTCTCAAATAGTACTTTTCCTGGACCTAAACATATATGCTGCCATGTATCTTCCCCCAGAAATTTGGAGATTCATTTCACTAGCAGATAGCATGTAATTCCTTCCTTTATATCCTTAAATATTTTGTACGTAGTATTTCATTTTCTGATGTGATATCTGAAATCTTTGAAGGCTATATGTAGTGGTCTTCTCTGAATCACATTGTTTCCACTGCATATATTTAGTAATTTTTGAGAGCTCACATATCTTCATCTCTGTAAAATGTGTGTCCCAATTTAAGACTGCTTCCCTCCAGAGAGAATTTGCACTGGTTTTCCCACCTTCCATTGGTTTTGCAGCATCATTCTCACTTTTGCTGCCCATGACCTCATCCTATTTCTTACCATCCTGGTCACTTTCGATGACATTTCAAACTCTGACTTCACTTGGCCTAAATTTGTGCTTTGGATTCTCCTCCCTCAATCTTTTCCAAACTATCTGAGCTTTATCATCAAACCATTTCCTCTGGGGATATCATCTCTACTGAGATGCTGTTACCTTTCATACTATGTAAATTCAGTTTGGCATAGTAAATTAATGACTGCTTTCTGGCTCACTGTTACTTCTTTGTTGATAATATCTTACCCAAAATTTTGGCACTAAAATTTTATTTGTTTTTTAAATTTTTTAAAAAAAATTTATACAGTTTTTAAATGTTACTTTCCATTCACAGTTATTACAAAATAACTGAATACACAGGGCTGTATTCCCCGTGTTGTACAATATGTCCTTGAGCCTATCTTGCACCCAATAGTTTGTGCCTCCCACTCCCCCATCCTTATATTGCCCCTCCCTGTTTCCCAGTGATAACCACTAGTTTGTTCTCTGTATCTGTGAGTCTGCTTCCTTTTTGTTATATTCACCAGTGCATTGTATTTTTTGGATTCCACATATAAATGATATCATACAGTATTTATTTTTCACTTAGCAACATGCCCTCTAAGTCCATGTTGCTACAAATGGCAAAATTTCATTCTTTTGTATGACTGAGTAGTATTCCATTGTGTGTGTGTATATGTGTTTGTGTGTGTGTGTGTATCCCACATCTTCTTTGTCCATTCTTCTGTTGATGGACACTTAAGATGCTTCTGTATCTTAGCTACTGTAAATGATGCTGCTATGAACTTTGGGGTGCCTATTTTTTTCTAACTAGTGTTTTCATTTTCTTCAGATATATACCCAGGAGTGGAATTGCTGGATCATATGGTAGTTGTCTTTTTAATTTTTTAGGAAACGTCTGTAATGTTTTCCACAGTGGCTGCACCAATTTACCTTCCCACCAACAGTGTATGAGGGCTCCATTTTCTCCACATCCTCACCAATATTTGTTTTTGTGGTCTTTTTGATAATAGCCATTCTGACAGATGTGAGGTGATATTGTGATTTTGCTTTGCATTTCCCTGATGATTAACAACGTTGAGCATCTTTTCATGTGCCTGTTTGCCACCTGCATTTCCTCTTTGGAAAACTGTTCAGTTCTTCTGCCCATTTTTTAATTGAGTTGTTTGCTTTCTTGATGTTGTATTATATGAGCTATTCATATATGTTGGCTATTAATCCCTGATCAGTCCCATCATTTGCAAATATCTTCTCCCATTCAGTAGGTTGTCTTTGTTTTGTTGATGGTTTCTTTTGCTTTTCAAAAGCTTTTAAGTTTAATTAGGTCCCATTTGTTTATTTTTGCTTTTATTTATGCCACTAAAATTTTAAACAGGACAATATCAGGAGAGAGATTCCATTGGGGGGCATTTACTTAATTAATTGAATAATTAAATAAAATCCTTGTGCAGTGGCAAACTGTGTCAGCCACCTTTAAAAGTCACTAAAGTTTTAAAAATCTTTCTTTCAGGCAAATGTTATGTGTCTCTGTTTTATTGATTCTGCTTGACGCAAGTGAGAATAATGTGAAGTCTTTGCTAGTAACAACCCTCTCTTAAGGTTTCCTATAAATTGCTTGTGAAAGGCCCTTAGTTATACTATAAAGTAATAAACTTTGTTTAAGTTGAGATTTACAGCTATAAATAATTCATTTAGTGGGAAGAGAACAGGAAGATACTCTAAGATCAGGTTTCTCCTCTGTCTCATACTACTTGGGGAGCTTGGGGCAACTGTCCTGCCTGGCTTTGCTTCAGTTGGCTAACTCCTACTGAACTTAGCTATTGTATCACTTTCATCAGGAATCTTACCAACTTATGCAAAAATGGCTAGTTACTCCTTCTCTGAGATCTTGTAGTCTACTGCTTTCTGTCCATCTTCTACATTTATCTATATACATAAAAGATATATTTGTCTGCTATGTCCCTCTGAGCCACATTGAAGATAGAAACTAGCTGGTGCAATGGATCCTTGGCCCACTGGATGTAAAGGACAGGCTCTGACACAAAATAGTTTCTCAATAAAAGTCTGCTTTATGAATGAATAGTAGTAACTACACTGCCTTCTGCCTAGAAATGTTTTAAGTACAAATGAGATAATGGGAGTGATACAGTATATATCTCTGCTGTAAATGCTATAAAAATGTAGGGCAGGATTATCAGTTGAGAGCAAATATCTGAATATAAATATATATTTGCCTAAATAAAGTAGGAACTAATTTACTCAGATGATATTAATTTGAAATTTGTAATCAATAAATATAGATGACAAAGCTATATCTGCATAAACTATGGCAAAATGTTGAAGTAAATAAAATAAACTTGATACAGACCTGCTTCACGTACTTTGGAAAACAAACTATCTTTTAAAATATAAATTCCTCAATTGCTTGTAGGTATGTCTCATTACTGTTGACAGGTATTCTTACCTCTTCATTAAATGTGCATTTGTCAGGGCCTCCACTTAAAAGCAATGTTCATAGTCCTTGGAAAATCTGAAGATATTTCCATGATTTCAAAAATTGCATAACCCCATAGTCACCAGTGCATCTTCTCCCTCCCACTAATCTTACCTGGTATATCACAGGACTCTTGAGTTACTCAATTCCTACCACTATTAGAAAAGTTAGCATTTTGGCCATAATTTTATCCTCTCAAGCCAAAATGGTAAATTTAATAACAATGGTAGGAATCAGTGGTGAGAAGGGAGCAAAGAATCCAATCGAAAAATAATTGAAAACTAAAATTAATAGAACATAGTGAGTCAATGGATGATGAGAGATTTGGGTGAGGGAAGTGAGCATGGCTCCAAGGATTTTGTCTTGAGCAACATAGTGGATGGTGGAATCTCATTCTAAATCACAGGACAATAGGAAGAGAAAGTAGGTAGGATGAGAAGGTCTCTGGACCCAGTGGATTCATGTATGAGCTTTGACCTTGGGGTCCCATTGAGTAGATAAGGGAGAGTGTCCAGTAGTAATGCTACAGACCAGTCAGGCTTAGAGATGTTTGCTTTGAAGATAAAGATTGAGAGCCATCGTTGTTTGAGCTGTAGTTTATTTTTTTTCATATTCTGTGAACAAATTTATTTTATTTTTTTAAACATCTTTATTGGAGTATAATTGCTTTACAATGTTGTGTTAGTTTCTGCTGTATAACAAAGTGAATCAGAATATGTATACATATATCCAAATATCCCCTCCCTCTTGCACCTCCCTCCCACCCTCCCTCTCCCACAACTCTAGGTGGTCACAAACCACTGAGCTGATCTCCCTGTGCTACGCAGCTTCTTCACACTAGCTATTTATTTTATTTTTGGTAGTGTATATATGTCAATGCTACTCTTTCACTTCATCCCAGCTTATCATTCCCCCTCCCCGTGTCCTCAAGTCCTTTCTCTACCTCTGCATCTTTATTCCTGTCCTGCCCCTAGGTTCATCAAAACAATTTTTTTTTTAGATTCCATATATATGTGTTAGCATATGGTATTTGTTGTTCTCTTTCTGACTTACTTCACTCTGTATGACAGACTCTAGGTCCATCCACATCACTACAAATAACTCAGTTTTGTTTCTTTTTATGGCCAAATAATATTCCATTGTATATATGTGCCACATCTTCTTTATCCATTCATCTGTCGATGGACACTTAGGTTGCCTCCATGTCCTGGTTATTGTAAATAGAGCTGCAATGAACATTGTGGTACATGACTCTTTTTGAATTATGGTTTTCTCAGGGTATATGCCCAGTAGTGGGATTGCTGGGTCATATGGTAGTTCTATTTGTAGTTTTTTAAGGAACCTCCATACTATTCTCCATAGTGGCTGCACCAATTCACATTCCCACCAGCAGTGCAAGAGTGTTCCCTTTTCTCCACACCCTCTCCAGCATTTATTGTTTCTAGATTTTTTGATGATGGCCATTCTGACTGGTGTGAGATGATATCTCATTGTAGTTTTGATTTGCAGTTCTCTAATGAGTAAAGATGTGGAGCATCCTTTCATGTGTTTGTTGGCAGTCTGTATATCTTCTGTGGAGAAATATCTATTTAGGTCTTCTGCCCATTTTTGGATTGGGTTGTTTGTTTTTTTGTTATTGAGCTGCATGAGCTGCTTATAAATTTTGGAGATTAATCCTTTGTCAGTTGCTTCATTTGCAAATATTTTCTCCCATTCTGAGGGTTGTCTTTTGGTCTTGTTTATGGTTTCCTTTGCTGTGCAAAAGCTTTGAAGTTTCATTAGGTCCCATGTGTTTATTTTTGTCTTTATTTCCATTTCTCTAGGAGGTGGGTCAAAAAGGATCTCGCTGTGATTTATGTCATAGAATGTTCTGCCTATGTTTTCCTCTAAGAGTTTGATAGTTTCTGGCCTTACATTTAGGTCTTTAATCCATTTTGAGCTTATTTTTGTGTATGGTGTTAGGGAGTGATCTAATCTCATACTTTTACATGTCCCTGTCCAGTTTTCCCAGCACCACTTATTGAAGAGACTGTCCTTTCTCCACTGTACATTCCTGCCTCCTTTATCAAAGAGAAGTTGACCATATGTCCGTGGGTTTATCTCTGGGCTTTCTATCCTGTTCCATTGATCTATCTTTCTGTTTTTGTGCCAGTAGCATACTGTCTTGATGACTGTAGCTTTGTAGTATAGTCTGAAGTCTGGGAGCCTGATTCCTCCAGCTCCGTATTTCTTTCTCAAGATTGCTTTGGCTATTCGGGGTCTTTTGTGTTTCCATACAAATTGTGAAATTTTTTGTTCTTGTTCTGTGAAAAATGCCACGGGTAGATTGATAGGGATTGCATTGAATCTGTAGATTGCTTTGAGTAGTATAGTCATTTTCACAATGTTGTTTCTTCCAATCCAAGAGCATGGTATATTGCTCCATCAGTTTCTATCGTCTTTAATTTCTTACATCACTGACTTATCGTTTTCTGCATACAGGTCTTTTGTCTCTTTAGGAAGGTTTATTCATAGGTATTTTATTCTTTTTGTTGCAATGGTAAATGGGAGTGTTTCCTTAATTTCTCTTTCATATTTTTCATCGTTAATGTATAGGAATGCAAGAGATTTCTGTGCATTAACTTGGTATCCTGCTCCTTTGCCAGATTCATTGATTAGCTCTAGTACTTTTCTGGTATCATCTTTAGGATTCTCTATGTATAGTATCATGTCATCTGCAAACAGTGACAGCTTTACTTCTTCTTTTCCAATTTGGATTCCTTTTATTTCTTTTTCTTCTCTGATTGCTGTGGCTAAAACTTCCAAAACTATGTTGAAAAATAGCAGTCAGAGTGGACAACCTTGTCTTGTTCCTGATCTTAGAGAAAACGGTTTCAGTTTTTCACCATAGAGAATGATGTTGGCTGTGGATTTGTCATATATGGCCTTTATTATGTTGAGGTAAGTTCCCTCTGTGCCTACTTTCTGAAGGCTTCTTATCATAAATGGGTGTTGAATTTTGTTGAAAGCTTTTTCTGCATCTATTGAGATAATCATATGGTTTTTCTCCTTCAATTTGTTAATATGGTGTATCACATTGATTGATTTGCATATATGGAAGAATCCTTGCATTCCTGGGATAAACCCCACTTGATCATGGTGTATGATTCTTTTAATGTGCTATTGGATTCTGTTTGCTACTATTTTGTTGAGGATTTTTGCATCTATGTTCATCAGTGCTATTGTCCTGTAGTTTTCTTTCTTTGTGACATCCTTGTCTGGTTTTGGTATCAGGGTGATGGTGACCTTGTAGAACGAGTTTGAGAGTGTTCCTCCCTCTTCTATAGTTTGGAAGAATTTGAGAAGGATAGATGTTAGCTCTTCTCTAAATGTTTGATAGAATTCGCCTGTGAGGCCATCTGGCCCTGGGCTTTTGTTTGTTGGAAGATTTTTAACCACAGTTTCAATTTCTTTGTTGATACACCACACATATATGGGTCTTGTTTTTGTATCCATTCAGCCAGTCTATGTCTTTTGGTTGGAGCATTTAATGCATTTACATTTAAGGTAATTATTGGTATGTATGTTCCTATTACCTTTTTCTTAATTGTTTTGGGCTTTCTTATTATAGGTCTCTTCCTTGTCTTGTGTTTCCTGCCTAGAGAAGTTCCTTTAGCATTTGTTGTAGAGCTGGTTTGGTGGTTCTGAATTCTCTTAGCTTTTGCTTGTCTGTAAAGGTTTTAATTTCTCCATCGAATTTGAATGAGATCCTTGCTGGGTAGAGTAATCTTGGTTGTAGGTTTTGCCCTTTCATCACTTTAAATATGTCCTGCCACTCCCTTCTGGCTTGGAAAGTTTCTGCTGAAAGATCAGCTGTTAACCTTATGGGGATTCCCTTGTATGTTATTTGTTGTTTTTCCCTTGCTGCTTTTAATATGTTTTCTTTGTATTTAATTTTTGATAATTTGATTAATATGTGTCTTGGCATGTTTCTCCTTGGATTTATCCTATTTGGGACTCTCTGTGCTTCCTGGACTTGACTGACTATTTCCTTTCCCATATTAGGAAGTTTTCCACTATAATCTCTTCAAATATTTCTCAGTCCCCTTCTTTTTCTCTTCCTCTTCTGGGACCCCTATAAATTGAATGTTGGTGCGTTTAATGTTGTCCCAGATGTCTCTGTGGTTGCCCTCAATTCTTTTCATTCTTTTATCTTTATTCTGCTCTGCAGCAGTTATTTCCACTATTTTGTCTTCCAGGTTACTTATCTGTTCTTCTGCCTCAGTTATTCTGCTATTGATTCCTTCTAGAGTATTTTTTATATCATTTATAGTGTTGTTCATCATTGTTTGTTTGCTCTTAAGTTCTTCTAGGTCCTTGTTAAATTTTTCTTGTATTTTCTCCATTCTATTTATGAAAGTTTGTATCATCTTTACTATCATCACTCTGAATTCTTTTTCAGGTAGACTGCCTATTTCCTCTTCATTTTTCTGGTCTGGTGGGTTTTTACCTTGCTTCTTCATCTGCTGCATATTCCTCTGGTTTCTCATTTTGTTTAACTTACTGTGTTTGGGGTCTCTTTTTCGCAGGCTGCAGGTTCGTAGTTCCCATTATTTTTGGTGTCTGCCGCCAGTGGGTGAGTTTGGTTCTGTGGCTTGTGTAGGCTTCCTGGTGGAGGGGACTGGTGCCTGTGTTCTGGTGGCTGGGGCTGTATCTTTTCCTTCTGGTGGGCAAGGCCACATCTGGTGGTGTGTTTTGGGGTGTATGTGAACTTAGTATGACTTTAGAAATCCTCTCTGCTAATGGGTGAGGTTGTGTTCCTGACTTGCTAGTTGTTTGACATTGGGCATCCAGCTCTGGAGTTTGCTGTCCATGGGGTGGAGCTGGGTCTTAGTGTTGAGATGAAGATCTCTTGGGAGAGCTCTCACCAATCAGTATTATGTGGGGCCAGGAGGTTTCTGGTTGTCCAGTATCCTCAGACCTTCAGACCCAACACCTGGCCAGAACACCAAGACCCTGCTAGCACACAGCACAGAAGATAAGAACGAGAGGGAAAAAAAAAAAAAAGACAGAACCCTAGAACAAAAGGTAAAAACAAACCTATACAGACAAAATCACACAAAGAAGCATACACATACACACTCACAAAAAGAGAAAAAGGGGAAAAATATCTATCTATATATATATAAAAGGATGAGAACAACCAAACCAATAAACAAATCCACCAATGATAATAAGCACTAAATACTAAACTAAGACAAACATAAAACCAGAAACAAATTAGATGCAGAAAGCAAACCCCAAATCTACATTTGCTCTGAAAGTCCACCACCTCAATTTTGGGATGATTCATTTTCTATTCAGGTATTCCACAGATGCAGGGTACATCAAGTTGATTGTGAAGATTTAATCCACTGCTCCTGAGGGTGCTGGGAGAGATTTCCCTTTCTCTTTGTTCGCAGAGCTCCTGGGGTTCAGTTTTGGTTTTGGCCCTGTCTCTGTATGTAGGCCACCCTCAGGAATCTGTTCCCCGCCCAGACAGGAGGGGGTTAAAGCAGCGACTAATTAGGGCTCTCTTGCTCACTCAGGCCAGGGGAAGGGAGGGGTACGGTAGTCATAATTGGAATGGGGGCAAGCCTGAGGCAGCAGAGGCCAATGTGACATTGCAACATCCTGAGGTACACCATGTGTTCTCCTGGGGAAGTTGTCCTTGGATAATGGTACCCTGGCAGTGGCGTATTGCACAGGCTCACAGGGAGGTGTGGAGAGCGACCTGTGCTTGCACACAGGATTCTTGGTGGCAGTGGCAGCAGCATTAGTATTTCATGCCTGTCTCTGGAGCTCGCTTAGGTGGTGCTCTGCCTTTTGTTGGCACACTGGGAAGGAATTCTCTCTCCTCATGCACCCCAAAACAAAGGTCTCTTGCCTCTCTGGCAGGTCCAGACTGTTTCCCAGCCTCCCTCGCTGCTAGCCCTGGTGCACTAGCCCCCTTCAGGCTGTGTTCATGCAGCCAACCCCAGTCCTCTCCCTGGGGTCTGACCTCCGAAGCCCGAGGCTCAGCTCCCAGTCCCCACCCGCCCGGGCAGGTAATCAGACAAGCCTCTCAGGCTGGTGATTGCTGGTTGGCACTGATCCTTTGTGCGGGAATCTCTCCACTTTGCCCTCTGAACCCCTGTTGCTGTGCTCTCCTCCATGGCTCAGAAGCTTTCCCCCCGCCCAACCCCATCCCCACCAGTGAAGAGGCTTCCTAGTGTGTGGAAACCTTTCCTCCTTCACAGCTCCCTGCCAGAGGTGCAGGTCCCATCCCTATTCTTTTGTCTCTGTTTTTTCTTTTTTCTTTTGCCCTACCCAGGTACGTGGGGATTTTCTTGCCTTTCGGGAAGTCTGAGGTCTTCTGCCAGCATTCAGTAGGTGTTCTGTAGGAGCTGTTCCACATGTAGATGTATTTTTGATGTATTTATGGGGAAGAAGGTGATCTCCACATCTTACTCCTCCACCATCTTTAAGGTCTTTCTCTTGAGCTGTAGTTTAAATTATGGGAGTATAAGTTGAGTGAGTCTCCAGCTCACTCCTGGAGACTATAGAGAGGAACAGAATTGAGGTCAGAAAACCTTAGGAATCACAGTAACCAGCAAATGAGACTGAAAAGGATGCACCGAACAATACAGGGAAACCAAGAATAAAAATCAAAGGAAATACTTTCAAAGAGTGGCAAAGGATTTATCCATATCAGATGCCACAGATGATCTTTGCTTACAGCCATGTTAGTGAGGTGGTAGGAGAAGTCTGAAGTGTGAAGGAAATAAAGAAATGGAAACAGAAGAGGCGACAAGAGACTTTCAAATTCCTCTGGAGAAATGGAAAGCCAATTGGTCCCATAGCCTACTGACAATCCAGTTTAGTTCTATTGCACTGTTTCTTTGATGAATCAATTAAGGTTCAAATAAAACTGTCACCTAAAGTCACATAGCATGCTACTACCTAGATCTGCTTGAGCTTTCAAATATCCAATGATCCCTTCACTACTACCACCAGGAATTTCCAGAACATGGCAGAAGAGTTGTAATTTCCTTACTATGAGTTACTGTCATTCCATTTATATTAATCATTGCCACCATTGTACTTTTCAGATTCTGTGAGTGTCCTGGAATTTAGTTCATAATATTTGCTGAAAGAATGGGATTAGTTACTGACACTTAAAAGACATTGTTTTATTATTATATATATATGTTGAATATTTGTTGTCACCTGGATTCAGTTAGATGCTCTAGTTCAAGCCAACAAATGGATTAGTAAATTTTTGGCATCCATGACAATTTGCACTATTTTGCAGATTTTCTGATTGTTGAAATCCTGTTAGCCCCAGTGCAATTCTATATCAGTACAAGAAGCTAAGACAAAAATAAGATCATAAGATTTTTGCATTCTAGATTAGTTCATAAAGAAGAAGTTCATCCTTATCTGACCCCTGATTTCTTATAGCTGCAGGCTGGTTTCTTTCTGTCCACAGGCTCACCCCCATTTGCATGAATGTGTTGTATATTTTCTTTACACTTGCAGTTGAAATTTGCAAAGAAGCAGTTTTGTTTACCTGTGTGTAAATGAAATGAAGATACTGGAGGTATTTATAATGGAACTGGATGTCTTTAAAGTAGAAAAATATTGTATTTCTTCTTGAAGATTCAAAATAAATCAGTGAGCTCTATAATTAATCATTTTTTATATAATATTTTTATTGTGAATTGATTTTAGGGAAATGCTATTTTAAAGTATCCCCTTGACTCGTTTGCATCGAAACAAGTGGGTCTCATAAGACTGTAAATATATACTGTGAATAATCATCAAAGAAAGTTGTTCAACCACAGCTCATAAACAAACACCAAAAGATAGGGCATTCATTTAGCTAAATTTTTAAAATCAAGGGATTTAATTACTCTCGGACAAATGACTGACAGGCAGGCAAGGAAGTGGAAATTTTAAGAATATGTTCATCTCTAAAATATAGTGATGGCTTAACCTTCCTTTTTTTAACCTTCATGTAATTCCATTTTCAACTTTTTAAAAAGAGTTATTTTTCATTTGAACAGTGTTTGTTCTTTTCTTGTGAGGATAATTTCTATTATAGAATTTTTAAAATTGTTTTATTCTTGACTGAATATCTTTTTTGAAATCATAGGGAGCAGTAGCTTCAGAATTAAGATGATCCTTTTATTTATTTTTGAACTGTTCATGAGAATTGTGTGTGAAATTTAGCAACTTAAGTAACCAAAATATCTAAATTTTTATCTTCATAATTTTTTTTTTTTTTTTTTTTTTTTTTTTTTTTTGCGGTACGCGGGCCTCTCACCGTTGCGGCCTCTCCCATTGCGGAGCACAGGCTCTGGACGCGCAGGCTCAGTGGCCATAGCTCACGGGCCCAGCCGCCCCGCGGCATGTGGGATCTTCCCGGACCGGGGTGTGAACTTGTGTCCCCTGCATCGGCAGGCGGACTCTTAACCACTGCGCCACCAGGGAAGCCCTTATCTTCATAATTTTTAAGGCAAATATCCATCAGAGCACAGTAATTTTATTCCAGAACCAGATATCTATGAAACTAAGAAGTTTGTAAGTTTTGCAGCTAATTACTACTATTAAATATGGAAAAAATATTAGATTTGTTATCTGTTATATGTCATAGTATGTGTTATCATTGTAATGTGTACAAAAGAAATACAAGTGCATATTCATATAAAGGGATAGACTTGATCTTTATTTATTTATTTATTTTTTTGTGGTACGTGGGCCTCTCACTGTTGTGGCCTCTCCCGTTGCGCAGCACAGGCTTCAGACGCGCAGGCTCAGCAGCCGTGGCTCACGGGCCCAGCCGCTCTGCGGCATGTGGGATATTCCCGGACCGGGGCACGAACCCGTGTCCCCTGCATCGGCAGGCAGACTCTCAACCACTGCGCCACCAGGGAAGCCCTAGACTTGATCTTTAAATATTAACTATGAGAATTAGCAGTGTCTGTTATGGATCAGCTTGTTTTCTCTCATGTCATCAGAGTTTTTAATGTATTAGCAGAGTTCCAAATACAGAATCTTGAAATGTATTATTATTTATATAATGAGAGTAATAGAGTAGTCCTTTATTAATTTCCTTAAAGGCCAGCTCCAGATTTGGGAATGCATGTTTTATTTTTCTTAAGTATACCTAAGCAGTTGACAAAGAGATTTCCAGAAATGAGCTACGTGATCTTTAACACCAGTCTGTGGAACGGATTTGATAATAAAGAAATATCTCATTACTTTTGAGATTTGTGTACTGTACATGTGCCGCTTGGTAACTGAAAACTCTAAAAAGATCAGTATTAACTGGATTTTGTAGATCTGTCATTCCTGCCGTGCCAAAAATCTGTGGAGTAGTTTGTAATTGCCATTGTTTGGTTTATTACAATAAACAGAACTGATGGGGCTTATGCTATTTGCCTTGTGAGCTGCACTTCACATCAGTCTGTTGCATTAAAATTGCATGCACATATCTTCACTTATCAGTTTTATTTATCTGTCAGAAACAGAAAAAGGCAGTATGCTTTCAGCATATGGAACCTTATAACAAGCAGGTCAGAAATTATAATCATTATTTTAATAGTCTCGTGCAAATGTATGACTATATGTCTGTTTCTATTAATCACCTAAAATATGTTCCTATAAGAAAATACTGTTATTTCCTTTATCATGCTGTTTCAAAGCTTTAAGTATGATTTTAATTGGATTACCTAAGGTACAAATGCAAATCTGCAGAATATAGGATTTTTTCTCTTCTTTGTCAAATACACGTCATTTTTTCTTAGAGCTGCTTCTACAGTTAGACTGTTTGACTATGTTTATAGGTAAGAAACACAAGGAGATTATCTGAAATGCTTTAATTTTCTCCCACAGTAAAAAATCTTCATAATATTTCTACTCTTAGGCTGCAGGCTTCTCACCTATGAAATTCTCAAGCTCACTAGCAGTCACATCAGATGTACTATGAAATTTTCAGATACCTGTGGTGAGTTAATCCATGCATACACAGATACTTCCTTCAGAAATCCCGTAACCTCTAACAAATGTCACACATCTCCAGCACCACACCCTCACTCCCAGTTCCCACCCCAGTGTACTGGGAAGTGATTTTTGCTTCAAGAATGTGGAATGTTCCACACCTCTCATATTTGTCCTACATGTTGCATTGATGAGGGTTGTTTATTGCAGTGATTCTATTAATTTCCTGTTTGAATGGTGCATCTAATGGATTTTTCTTGTGTATGCAGAAAAATTCTCTGTTCTTTTAAACTACCATCCAGTTTTTATAAGGATATTTTTCTTCCAAAAAGTATAAATGAGGTATTGTTTAAAGATCTGTCTCATATAGTCAAATCTTCAGCAGTTGCATTGAAAACATGTCTAATAATGGACAAATCATTATTCATAGATAAAGAACTTTGCTGTCTATGAGTTATTGGTCCTGCCAAGTATTACCTTTGTATTTCAAGGGGCGTCTGTGTTTTCAGTACTGACTGGTCTTTGTTTCCTGGCAAAACAATTTATAGTTCATTTTCAGATCACTATACATACGGTATTTGTATTTTAATTAAAAAGACTGTTGTTATGTCTGATTCTTATAAGCAGAAATTCATTATAAGGACATTTCTCATTTCCTTGAAATGTTCCCTTTCTTTTTTGCAGGGTTCCTAAATTGCAAAAGCCAGTTAAATTATGTCTTTGGGGAGTTAATTTTTGGCACCATATGTCTCTAAAAATGATTTAATTTTATCTAAAGCATGTTTGCAATGATATTTATGTTCTGTAATGCACAGAGAGCAATTTAAGGAATCTTCTTAAAGAAAAAACACACTAGTCTACTATTGCTCCAACACAGTAACATACAATGTATGTATAAGCTTACAAAATATTCTGTTTATTTAGATTAATATGTTGTTGATATCTGTTTTGCCTTTTAAAACTTTCACTTAGCAAAGTGTCTTCATGGTATCAACGTGGCTGACATGAAAATGTTATTGCCATTATTCTTATTAGGGATCCGATCTCATGATTTGATAATTTTAGAAAATTTAAATCACACACGCAAAAAGTCAGTTGTCTGAGGACTAATTTGGCTTTCTCCAAAGCACCATTAATCAGTTTATGTATCCGTATACTTTTTCAAATGGATGTACCACCAATCCTCCTCTAATTCTAGCAAATTTAAATTCTCATGAAAATAGGTTACGTACGTCTTCTAATTTAGTAGGAAATAAGTTATAAGGTTACTACTCAACAACTGTATTAAATATGTGAGCAGTGTGGAGAAAAATACCAAAATTTTTAGCAATTTATGAAGTGTCTAGAAGTAGTAATACTTTCCTTATTGATGTAAACTCAAATATTTTGAGTAGTTCTTTTATTATGGGTAAGATCACATTTAGGAGATACATAACAAAAATCTTGTATTACAAAAAAAAAAACTCTTGTATGTTAGCAGATGGTCAGTGTAATAGGATACTTTTTAAAAAACCCAGACTATAATAAATTATCTAAAAGTAATTCCAAGTCATAATATATAGAGGATACCTTTCCTACAGAGATGTCAGCTTAGCCTATGGGCTATCAATTAAATATACAGTAAGTTACAGAGTTATGTGTAAGCTATATGTGTTAATGACAAATGACATAAAGGTTAATGACAAATTTTTGTGTACCTTTACCAGTTTTGTAAATCTTGACATTTGACATATTTGCTTTGGACGATTAAACCAGTATAGATAGATGCACTCAGAACCCTCTATCTGCCCATTCCTAATATTATTTTCCCCCTTCTTTCTCAGAGTTAACCACTAGCCTTTTTTTTAGTGTTTATCATTTCATCTGTGTTTTTAATACTATGTTTATATAGTAATTAATTTAAAATAACTATTCGTTTTCTTTTTATTTATATAAGTGTTGTACTATGTATATCACTTGCAATTTTAGTATATTTATTTTAAATGCTAGGATTTAGGGTAGGAACATACCACAATATATTTTTTCATTACCCAAGTGTAGACAGATTGTTTCCAAATTTTCATTACTGCAAGTAATGCTATAAATGAACATTATTTTGTTTCCTTGAGAACATATTATGACCGTTTCAAAAGGAATATCTCTCAGACTTCAGCATGTGTTACATCACTTGTAGGGCTTGTTAAAACACCAATTGCTGGGCACCAGAAATTTCCAATTCAGTGGGTCTGAATGGCTGTTTTCCTAACAAGCTCTGGGGTGATACTGATCCTTCTGGTTTTGAGAACCACTGTTCTAGAATTTGTATATTTAAGTATGATTTCTGGATCAAAGGAAAAATATGCCTGCAATTTCAATACATAATGGCAAATTGCTCTTTAAAGTCTTTGTATCAAATTATAAACAAATTTGAACAGTATACGAATGTTCAGGGTTTTTTCACATCTTTACCAACAATTGGTGTGGACTGCTGGGTTTTTTTTAATATTTGCCAATCTGATGAGTGTGAGGTATATATATTTGTACTCCATTAGAGGTTGAACATGTTTTCAAGTGTTTATAGACCAGGTAACTCTCCTTTTCAGTGTATTGCCTATTTGTATCATTTGCCCATTTTTCTGGTGCGTTTGTATTGTTTCTTTTATTGATTTCTAGGGGCTATTTCTATGTTAAAGAAATTAATCCTTGTCAGCTGTGTTATTAATATTTTCTCTAAGCCTGTGGCTTATTTTGTTAGTCTAAGTTTTTAAAAAAATTTGAATGTAATTAAATTTGTCAATTCTTTCCATTAGAATTTATTATTTTAATATTTAGTTTAAAAAATCCTTCCCCTTCTGAAAGTCATAAAGTTAGTCTGTCATAGTTTCATACAAAAATCTTAAAATTTAGCTTTCCTCATTTTAATCTACCTTGTTTTTATTAGTGTATATCATGAGTTAAGGATCTAATTTTGTGTTGGGTCCTTGTATAGGGTAAACCAATTATGCCATCCTTTCTCCACTGATTTAAATGCTACCTTTGTCATATTTCAAATTTCTGTATTTTATATGAGTGTCTGTGTTGTTCAGCTCTCTTTTCTGATCAACCGTTGTTTATCCCTTCCAAGGCTGATATTGCTCTTAGTTCCTACAGCTTTGAGACAAGTTTTATATATTGCATGGCAAATTCCTTGAGCTTATTCTCCTATTTCACAATTGTCTTAGGTGTTCCCAGTCCTTTGTTCTTCCGTATGAATTTTAGATCAAGTTTCATGAGCCCCAATGAGATTGTAGACTACTTTGTGAAAAGTTGACATGCATGACCATGATCCTCTCTTCCAGTATGTGGACATGTTATATCTCTCCATTTATTCAGTCCTTATTTTATATTTTTCAAAAATGTTTTTTAATTTTCTCTATAAAACCTACATATTCTTTAATAGATTAAAACCTAGGTATCTTACATTTTACATTGTGATTATGAATGGGATTCTTAAATTACAAAACTAATTTTTTTTATGTTACTGATTTTTTTCAATGCTACTCTTGCAGGAAAAATGTTCCTAAACTCTCATTACCTCCTATTATTGGCTTGTAGAGTTTCTTAAATTTTCTCTGTAGATATTCTTCCTCTTATACCTATCCTTTTTTCTTTTATCTTCTTATTGCTTTGGCCAGTAAAATTTTAAACAGAGGTATTGATTCCTGATATCCTTACTTATTTTGCCTTGACACTCATGGGAATGTTTCCAAAGTATCTCTACTTTGTAAACTGTTTGTTGGAAGTTTTTTGTTTATACCCTTTATCAGGTTAAAGAAATTTTCTCTGTTCCTTGCTAGTTTGCCACAATAAGTTTTTCATTGTTGATTGTTTTTGTTCAGTGTTGATTCATATCAACGTCTTTTGGGAATGATTTTTTTTCTTTACTATATTGATGTAGTTAGTACATGAAAATATTTGTGGATAATGAAACATTTTTAAATTTCTGGGATTATTAAATTATAGTTCCTCTGTACTGTCTTCAGTTAAAATAATGAGCTCCTGGATGATACAAACCATTTCATCAATCAATAAGTATTTATTGGCACTTCCCTGGTGGTGCAGTGGTTAAGAATCAGCCTGCTAATGCAGGGGACACGGGTTTGAGCCCTGGTCTGGGAAGATCCCACATGCCACGGAGCAATTAAGCCCATGCGCCACACCTACTGAGCCTGTGCTCTAGAGCCCGTGAGCCACAACTACTGAGCTCGCGAACCACAACGACTGAAGCCCACCTGCCTAGAGCCCATGCTTTGCAACAAGAGAAACCACTGTGATGAGAAGCCCGCGCACCTCAATGAAGAGCAGCCCCCACTCGCTGCAACTAGAGAAAACCCACGCACAGCAACAAAGACCCAACGCAGCCAAAAATAAACTAATTAATTAATTTTTAAGTACTTTATAAAAAATAAGTATTTATTAATCAACCTCTTATTACTAATAAATTAGTTTCAGTCTTAAACCAAGCAACAAATTAGGAGAGCACTTTTACTTTGCACTCAGAAAATATGGATGGTAAATTATTTCCTTGCTAGGCAAAGTGAAAGGAGAGAAGGAGAGTTAAGAACCTATCGTTAGACCAATCACAAGCACTGAAATTGAAACTGTGATTAAAAATCTTCCAACAAACAAAAGCCCAGGACCAGATGGCTCAACAGGCGAATTCTATCAAACATTTAGAGAAGAGCTAACACCTATCCTTCTCAAACTCTTCCAAAATATAGCAGAGGGAGGAACACTCCCAAACTCATTCTACGAGGCCATCATCACCCTGATACCAAAACCAGACAAGGATGTCACAAAGAAAGAAAACTACAGACCAATATCACTGATGAACATAGATGCAAGAACCTATTGGTAACTATTGTTGCATAACAAATTGTGCCAAAAGTTAGCAGCTTAAACCGATAAACATTCACTTTCTCAAGAAGTTTCTGAGGGTCAAGAATGAAGAGCTGCTTAGCTAGGTGGTTTTGGCTCAGGGTCTCCCACAAGATTGCAATCAAGTTATTGGACAGGGTGCAGTCATCTGAGCAGGCTGGAGAATCTGCTACCAAGATCACTCACAGAGCTGTTGGCAAAACAAAAAGCTTCAGTTCCTCACCACGTGGGTCTTTCCACAGAGCTGCTCATACAACATGGGAGCTGGCTCCCCAGATCAAATGATCTGACAGGATGAGAGAGAGAGAAAACCCAGGACAGAAGCCACAGCTCTGAGTGTGTGTGTGTGTGTGTGTGTGTGTGTGTGTGTGTTTCCTGGAAGTAGCACACTATCTTCTGCCATATTCTGTTCAGTACAAGAGAGTCACTAAGTCCATCCCATAATCAAAGGGAAGAGAATTCTGCTTAATTTCTTAAAGGGAAGAATTATCAAATAATTTGAGGGCATATTTTTAAAATCACACTTATGTATATTTTGTTTTCTCTGATATTAAATAACAAACACTTCAACACTACTTCACTCTTTTCACAGTGTGTCCCAACTGTCCCCTTTGGGTTAGGCATAGCAAGGCTTTACTTTATTCTCTTGGCCTCCATAATGAAAACAAGACATTTTATGCTCCAGCCTAACCCTGGAAAATACCTGAAAAGGTGGTGCTTTGAAATTTCTAATTCTATGCTAAGAACATGAGAATGGTATAAGATGATATTTTGGTGCTGACTTGATTATGGCTAGTCCTAATTATTTTGAAACCTGTAACTGGAATATCAAATAGTGTTACTTTATTCTTAGCATATTGTGTTTTTACATGCATGTAAACCCATTTAATTAGAGGTTTTGTGTGTTGTAATATATGCATTATAACATTTAACATTAAAGCCAGGTTTCTGTGATACGTAGGAGTTAGCAGATGTCATGAATTTATGTCGGCAAAGTAACTTGGATTAAAAACAGAATCCATATAATATAGTGTATTAAAACAAGAAAATGGAGACTCATTCTTGTGACAATATTCATTTATTCTGTTTTACTGTCAAAGAGTATCAAGCTTTAAAATGTTAATAAATTTCAAGAGCCTAATCAAATTTAACCAGAAGGTATTTTTACCAAATGTAGAAACGTATGTTGTATATTGTATGCCATGCTCACAAGTGTGCGTTATATATAATGCTCACAATGACACAAGATCGCCAGCTGTATCTCAATACACCATGTCAAAATGGACATTGACTAGTTTTCCTCTTCATGAATAAGTACGTACGTAGCAATCGTTATCTCAAAAGAAGTATCAATGAATTCCATCTTTGGGCTTCCTTCAGCAAAGAGCTCACAAAGCAAGTATTAGAGCCAAGCTTACCAAATGTGCTATAAATTCAAACCAGTCAGAAACCATTGTCAGCAAACTCTTCCTCCCTTTTTGCCATTTTAAATGGCTCAGATTACATACCAGCTGTTTCCTGATTCCACTTTCCTGACACAGTTGAAGATCCTCACTTCCTCTTTTTGTTTACAAAATCAAGGGCAGTGAAGTTGGGGATCTTTTTCCAAAATGACTCCTCCTGCTCTAACATTGCTCCTCCTTCGATTTCTATGAGAATATTCTATTCTCTTCCAAAATTCTTGAAATACTTGCCTGGGGCTAAGCAGCAGCCCAGTTCGTTTCAATTCCAACGGCTCTCAATTCCATTCTTACTTCTGAATACACGGCAAGGAATGCCCTTTCTAACCTCCCACTCAGTATGTTTGTGTCCCTCTCTGTCCTTTTTTGTTTCTCTACCACTTCCTTCCTCATCTCACCTCACCTTCCCTAAAATCTGAGTGAGAGGGCAGGAATGTAATCGTTCCAGGAAATGATTATGCTTCAGGAATGTAATCATTGGAATGTTTCATTCCAGAAACACTGGGTTAATTGAAGTCAAAGAGATCAAAAACCATTTCATTTACTTTGGTTCCAACCTAAATTCTGCATCCAGTTGAAGGATTTTTCCACTCATAACTCTCTCTCTCTCTTTCTTTAATTTTCCCTTTCTATATTTTTATGTCTTGCATTTACTTGGTTTATTTTTCTCTTCTTCCATTAATTCGTACGTTCCTGAACGTCTTATTCACTTCTTCACTTTTGACACTAAAATTTTACCAGTTCACTTTATTGAGTTAATATCAATAAGTATTTATTGAGTGATCACTGTCTCCTGACATCTTATAATTGGGCTTTTATCATAACTACTTTCCTAAGAGAGTTGTCTTCATGACCAACTCTTAAATTAACTGTACTCCTGGGTTCTTAAATATTTCCCCATATATATTGTTGATCATCTTATTGTCTTTAATGTGCATCCGTATACGTGTACATATGACTTTTATTGGATTCTGATTCTTCTCTTTAAGAATGCCTTCAGTTATTCTCTTTCCTGGTTTATCTTTTTCTAGAGGCTTATTAGCTATAGATATTTTTTAAGTTTTTTGAGATATTACTCTTTCTTAGTTGATACCTAAGGAAATTTTCTACTTAAGTAGCTTCAGTTAACACTTATATATGGACTAATTTAAGGCCTTTGTGGCTACCTCAAGCTAGAACACAGAAAAGTGAATAAAATTGACTTACTGTATACAACAGTTTCTCCTCAATTAAGATGTGGGTGTGGGAAATATTATCATCCAATTCACTTTGGTTGATGAGCTCCCACTTGTAAAACCTTCCACACATTGAAGAACGTCCACTTGTAAAAAAAAAAAATTATCTTCACTTTTAGGAATTCTACTAGAACTCATCTTCCTCTTATTTGTCTTTTGTCATACTTGTGTATATCGTAATAAAAATATAATGCTTTGAGTAAAGTGTTCTAGTGTCTTAATGAATATGTCAAGATACAGCACACTCTCCCCCTATTGGCTGTCAGAGCTGGCAGAAAAAATTTTAATATTATATTAAAATTATTAAAATATTTTATTTAAATAAATATTAAAATATTACAGAAAAAAATATTGACAGATTTTCCTCTTCAAAAAGTGATTTACTGTTTAATTCATTAGCCTAAATTATCTGAAATGCCCGTAAACTAATTTCAGGTAATGTATTTCGGCATTTAGCAAGCTGAAATATCTATAGTTTCAAGGTTATTTTTTCATCCTAAGTTAATAAATTAACCAAGAATAGAGGCTTTATTTTTCTGTGGGTTTACATAGATACCTATGTGTTGCTCATTTCAATGCATAATGAAGATAATGATGGTAAACAATTCACATGCAACACCAGGTAGCTATTTTTAAAATGGTTACTTTTAAGTAAACTGTTTATTGAAACATGCATACAGAAAAGTTCACAAGTCACATGTGCAGTGTTTGATGAAGTTTTGCAAAGGATCCCTTAAATGTAACCAGTACCCAAAACAATAAATAGAACATAAAATAGCCTTTTTAATGTGACATGTTTTTATTGTTATGAAGAAATATTTGATCTGAAATTTTTTGGTGTTTATCTTTTCATTCTGCAAAATACAGCTCAAAAGAAATCAACATAAACAATTATCCACATTACCAAAAAATAAAAGCGGTTTCAGTAACAGAATATATTATGGGAAAAAGTTTTTAATATGGTTTTTTCCGTTAATTTTGATGAAGCTTATTTCTTTGAAAATAACCTAATTATAACAATTCCGTATGGTACAGCTATGCTAGCTGTTGAAGTACAAATGTATATTGCCTTGATAACAATTCTACTGTGTTTTTTGTTTGTTTGGTTGGTTTTAGATTAAAGTTCCAAAAGATAGAGAAATTTCTCACAGGAGAAATCTTTCTTTCTGTGTTTAGATTCCATATTTAAAATGTCACTTCTAAGCGTCGTGTCCACTGTACTTTAGTGCAGTGAGATATTCCTATGTCGCATAGTCAGAGGGAGGTGGATTAATAGGGAGTTCGAGCTGGAAAGTTCTTCCCTGTTATTGTTCTCCCTCAGCAGTTGGTGGCTAAGTTAATTCTCTTTAGTTCTGTCATGCTCTAAAGCACACATTGCCAAACGCTGGTAAGGGTTTGTGAGGAGAAAAAGAAGCGATGGTGTCCATCAAAGTCTCAAAGTTGCATTTTTAAACTTTGGCTTGACCTGATGTGCCATTCAAAAAAGCTTCGAAAGATTATTTTTTAAAGAAAGGTTCAATATGTCCCGAGGCTATCGGTTTTGAGTTAAACTGGGTGAAGTAGAAATATTTTACTCATCAGCTTTGCAGTCACAGAGTTTGCCTCAGCTAGAACAAAACTGCTGAGGCATTTAGAGAAAATTAACCCCCCATCCTGGCGGCCAGATGTGACTGGTTTCTGATGAATGCACATGAGTGGGCTGAAAAATCAAGAGACTGTGAAATTCCTGTCAGGCCCGTACAGTGCAGAATGGGCTATTGACTGCTTTCTATATTTCCCTCCATCATTCTTCTTGAACACTGCCATTAATTTCCTCTCCTACTCTGACTTGTGTTTTTTCCCCTCCCTCTTCCCTTTAGTTCTGTCAGCTGCAAAGAAGGATACACAAGTTGTGGCAGAAGCACTTCGAGCTGGTGGTCCTCTACAGCCGTATGAGGCTGGCCAAGTTCCAGATAGACTCTCAAGAGAGTATTCAAAAAATATTAGCTGTGTAGGTAGGTGATTGCAGGGAAGTGGGAAAGATCATTCTGATCTAGATTGAAAAGCAAATGATGGGTAGTGTGATGAAGCATTAAAACCATATCCCATCAGAGTTTTATAAATTTTTAACCTCTTTAATAAACTGGAATTGCATGAAGTATGAATTCAGTAAGTTAGCATATACGCCATGCATACATACTTTGGGGGGAAAAGGGAGATTGAACTTCTTGCTCAAAAACCTCAGAACGGGTTTTTATAAATACATTTGATATAAGTATATATTTTCCAATCTTCAGGCTTTGCAGATGTCATCCGGCTGTTTAAAAGATACTGTCAGCAGTTGCCTTGTGTTGCTTTTGTGTGAAATCTACTTCAGTGAAAATGACACTGATGTTTATTTTATTTAACTGTTTTCTTTCCCCTTCTGTTTTTGCAAGAGGCTCATCCTCCCAAGCAGATTTGGAGATGACTTTATTTAAAAAATGAGCAATTAGTGATGAGAATGTAACAGTGGTTCCAGATGCGTGTGAAATTTTACTATTTGTGCCTGTAAAAACTTTTAATGGATCAGTTGTCCTTATTTTAAGGCTCTAATCTATTTTAGAAACCCATATTAACTATTTGAACACTATTATTTGAAAACTACTTACATTTTTTTAAATGAATATTTTGTTATTTGAAATGTTACATACGTATAAAATATAACCTCCCAAAGGAAAACATCCATCACCTGTTCTATCAAAAAAAAAGAACTACCTCTTCTATAAAAAAACAAAAATAATATCACTATAAAAAAACATAATTTTTATTAACTTGTGGTATTAGCAATGCATGCTGAAACTAAGCAAACCAAATTCTTTTCTAAATATTTTAATTACATGTACACATCATGATGCTTTTACCACAATTTAAAAAAGGATGTTGCGAAGCACTTCCAAAGCTATTTCAAATTTCATTTTTACTTGTGGCTATTTTTGCTATTTTCTTCTGAGGGTATATATATATAGATATGTAGATATATATCCCATATAAAAGTATATATGCACTTTAACAAGTATATGTACAAATACTTTATATGTATGCTTTATATACATACTTTAATAAAGTATGTATATAAAGTATATTTATTTAAAGATTCTGTTGATAATGGATTATAAAAAATTTTTAAATAATAGGAGAAATTTTAAGTTTTGAAAAGGTAGTGCTTAAAATATGTAGGTTTAATAGAAATTCATATGTGAACTTGAGTATAAACTATAACTGCAGTATTTTAGAAGTCAGGAGAATATTTTTTCCCTTAGAAATGTTTGTTAACATTTAGTAAATTAAAATTTAGAGTGGCTGTAACCCATGGTTTTCTTTTAAATATTCAAAGGTAAACTTCATGTTCTAATTACTGTCTTGGAAAAATCCTATATTTCTTGCCCAACTGTAAACATTCTTAAAAATCTTTCAAATGATAAATTCTCTTTGTGAATTAGGGTATATTTTGAAATATTGAAAACATCAATAGAAACTATTTGAATATGGGTAAAATGAATTCTCAATCCATAATCTTCAATAGTCCTTATTCTAATTTTTCATTAGAAATTCTTTACCAAACTTGATTTTAAATTACTTATTTTTATGGCTTTCACATACCAGCTCAAGTGAAAGGATAGAAATGATAGTACAGTATCGAAAATTCAGCTACTCAACACCTAGAGATACAGCAGCAAGGCTGGATCGTATTTGGGGAACTTGAGGAGCATAACCTAGTGGATTCTTTTCTTATCTACTGGAGAGACCTTCCATTTAGAAGATTTCAATTTTGGCTTTTAATCAAATTTTGAAAATATAATTTTCAGGATCTTACCATAAAACTATAGAAACATGTGAAATACTCTGGGATAAGTCAAGTCCAAACCCCCCAACATGGTACACAATGCCCAACTCCTGCTAACCTTCCCAGCTTCATCCATCTCCACACAAGTTCCTTCAGTCAATTGCAGTCACTCCAAAATTCCTACTAATCGTTACACTTTCTATTCAACTCCTTCTTCCACTCCTGTGCTTATATTCTTCCCTCTTTCTGCAATACTATTGCTTACCTTCCTGTTAAAGAAGTTTGACTCAACATGACTAAAAATTGCTTAACAAACCAGATGCCATTGCTCTCTATGTTTATGATTCAGTAGCATGTCCACTTTGGGCAATCTAATGTTTTATATATTGAAGGTAGTATTATAATGATGCCATGAGATATTAGTGAACTATTTGATGAGAAAATCATCTGATGAACCTTCTGAAAAGTAAATGGTATATAACTGATATTGAGCAAAAAGCAATTCAAAATAAATGTTGAGCAGAAAAAGGAGACTGTATCATCCTTGGGCTTGGAAGAATTCCTTGCCAGACCATCAAAAAGCATAACTGGCAGCTCTGCAGATGGCAGAAAACCAGGTGGGCCAGATAAGCTTTTGAATTACATGATCAAACAGGAAGCAATAAAATGAACTATATTCTGGAATGAGGAATCAGTATATCTAACTTTGCAGCCATTTATATCAATATCTGTGTAGGGATTTTAGTTCACAGCAATTTTAATATAAGCCAAAGTGAACTACTGCAAACTTAGAACCAATGCCACGTTCCAGCTCTAGCAAGCACATAAGACTTCTTGACTCTGACCATGTACAGTATATTTGACAGTCCTAACCTCACATCCGAGCCCATATAAAGTAAGTACTATTATTTCATTTTAACATCATTATTTTTCTCTTTGTATTTTTAATGTATTTAATGCTGTGAGATTTAATACCTCTTTGGCATCTTATTTAGAAAAAAGACTCATTGTTAACTCATCATTTAAGTGAAAAAATGTGATACAACCACAGCATGTTAATGTGATCTTATCCTGCATAAGCACAAGTGTTTTCTCTGGTTAAAGATGATACTCCCATTGCACTTTTTCAAAAGTTGAGTACATCTGCAGTATTTTATTTGGAAAGGATTTGGAAAGGATAGTTTAAGGGCCATATTGATTTACTTGAGAGCAGCAATTTAAGAGAGATGAGGAAGAAATATATAAAATTTAGAATGCTTAATTATAGAAGGAAAAGACTTTGTCCCAGACATCTAAATGACCACCAAATGAAGGTCAACACATGAATATTTTGATGAGCTCTAGAGGGCAACATCTAGACCAATGATGGAAGAGTTTGGAAGGTGGGTTTGGGCTCAATAGGAATACATTTTCTAACAGGTGATGCTGTCCAGATGTGCACTGCTGATACTCACGCAGACGTTACTGCAGTGGTTGAGGGAAAGCAAATGGTCTAAGAGTCAGCCAGAGAGCACCTCCTCAGACAGGGCTCCTCCTGGAATGCTCTCCTGACCTCCTTACACAACATCTGTGTGTGTCTATACCTCTTCACCCACTAGAATGTGAGCCTTCTCAGTTGGAAAACATGTCTTATTTGTTCATCTTTATCTCCCTGGCACCAACTATAGTTCTCAAAACATAATAAGTACTCAAAAATACTTGGTGAGTGAATTTATTATTAAGTGAATTGGTTTATTAAGATTGAATGTGATAACCTTAAAGGCTCTCTACAGCTCTTGGTGCCTACAGTTGTGTAGTTAATAAACAAAAGTAGTTAATAAACAAAAAGCTTTGCCAGGAATTTTGATGGCACAGAGCTAAGGTATTTAATCATTTCTCACATACACACACAATACCTATAGGGGCAGCCCAAATTTCCTATTTCTGGAAGAAAACTGTACAAATGAAAAGAAACCAGAAAAAACACAGGATAAAAATCTAAAATCACTTAATAATGTGATATAAAAGAAAATCTCTGAAGCTATGTGATATCTTTAAAGACAAAAGAAATGATAGAAATTTGGATTTTTAAAATAAATACATTTAGAGATATTATGATTGAGGAATACCATTAAATTGCTAAGCCTTACTGATTAACTCTAGATAGTAGTAGAAAGTATTTAAATATAGTTGTCAGTAGTAAGAATATCTACTAGAAGTTCTAGAAATAAGATTTGTCACTCCCAAACTACTAGAGAAAAGAAAGTACCATAAAAAGTTGAATAATTCAACATGCAGGGAAGAGGACAGAAAGAGTATAAAAATGTACAAAATAAGTCCAAACAGGGCTTCCCTGGTGGCGCAGTGGTTGAGAGTCCGCCTGCCGATGCAGGGGACACGGGTTCGTGCCCCGATCCCGGAAGATCCCACATGCCGCGGAGCGGCTGGGCCCGCAAGCCATGGCCGCGGAGCCTGTGTGTCCGGAGCCTGTGCTCCTCAACGGGAGAGGCCACAGCAGTGAGAGGCCCGCGTACAGCAAAAAAAAAAAAAAAAAAAAAAAAAAAAAGTCCAAACATATTAGTAATCATAATAACTAAATGGCTTCATTACACAGTTTAAAGTAACAGTTTTACAGATTGGTCATAAAAGCAAAATCTATCTCATTTGGAAGATATGTACTTCAGACAAATAGAAACGGAATGAAGAGCTCAGAAAAAAAGAATACGAAGTTCTAATTCAAAAAGAGAGAGACTTGAAAGCAAAAAGAATTAAAACACTCAAATATGGATATTTCATATTGATAAAATATATAACCAATTAAGGCATATCAATCATGAACTTAATGCACATGACAACATAACTTCAGAATATATAAAGTAAGAACTGATTGAAAACCAGAGAAAAATTTCAAAATTTACAATTACAACAGGCAATATTAGCACATATCCTTGAACTTTTTAAAAATAAAGGGTATCACATAACAAAACCTGGGAGTTTTGATTCAACCACAGAGAAATTCAACTTTAGAAAATATATTAATGTAATTTAATATAATGACAAGTTAAAGGAGAAATATTATATATGATTACTCAATATATGCTGAAAAACATTAGTTATCAAGGCAACATATACTTACTCTAATAAAAGTCACAAAAGAATTTAGAACAAAACTCCCTTGATAAAATGTACTAAGTGATAAATTACTGGAAACATTTTATTAAAATCAGGACAAAAGTAAGGATTCCTGGCTATAGTCATTATTGTGCATCACTGCTCTGAAGCCTTAGTAGTAAGTCAAGAAAAATAAATAAGAGGTATAGTTACTGTGTGGGAAAAGGGCAAAACTATCATTATGGTCTGATAATATGGTGTTTCTCTTAGAAAATCTAGGAGAATCAACCAGAAAAGCATTATAGTCAAAAAGGCAGTTCTTTTAAATGGCAGCCTGAATTATAGAGTTCCTAAGAATAAACCTAACAAAAAGTTAGCTCAGTCCTTTTGCAGAAAAGCTTCCAAGCAATACTAAAAAGATATAAGCAAAGACCTAAATAAAAGTAAATATATATCATTTTCATGGATGAGGAGATTATACACATTGGGAACATGCCATTTTTTTTTTAATTTCACATTTGAAAAATCCACAAATTCAATACAATCATACTCAAAATCCAGACAAGATTTTTCAATGAAGCTTGAGAAAGTGATTCTAAATGCCTTTGGAAGATAAAAATCCACAGGAAAAGCTCTGACATTTTTTAAAAAGAAATATTGGTGCTGGACTGAGGAATTTATGCCGTTGCAGAGCAAAACACATCAGGAAGCTATATTAATTAAATTAGAACAGCATAACATTGATTCAGGAACAGATCAAAACATCTCTAAAATGCAACAGAGCAGTTGGTAAACTTTTTCTTTAAATGGTCAAATAGTAAATATTTTAAGCTTTGCGGGACAGTCAATCTCTGTTGCAATTACTCAACTCTGCCTTGTAGTAGGAAAGCAGCCTTAGAAAATAGTATATGAATAGATGGAACTGTGTCCCAGTAAGATTTCATTTGCAAAACAGGCAGCAGGCTGAAGGCTATGTGCTGAAATAGAGCATCCAGGAATGCCCCACAATTATTTGGAATTTAGAATACAATAAATGTAGGATTTCAAATTGTATATCATGAAGGTAGCCTATTCACTTCCCAGCTATCTGAAGGATAAAAGTAAATACTCAAGGGATAAAGTAAAATAGATTATTTTATATGTTTATATAAACTATAGAATAAGGATTAAAAATCTATAATATCTTTTTTTTTAAATACAGACTACTGAATAGTACTGAGGTAAGAAAGACCTTCTTAAATGAGGGAATAAAATCATTAAGAAAATATTGTTAAATTTGACTACCAAAAAATAAAAATGTTTTCATGAAAAAAGATACAATAATAACAAAACAGACAAAATTTCTTACCCTCATGAACTTACATTTCAGTGGGGAAAACAAGACAGTAAACAAGTTAAAGCTATAGTGATGCTATGTACTAAGGAGAAAAATAAAATATGGAAGGGACATATGAAATGACAGAGGAGGTATGAAATACATTTTAGCAGTGCATTTTTCCTTATTACTTGTAGAAATAAATAGCTCAAAATAGTTTAAAGGGTAAACATTTTTATTTGTTTAATCTCTCTCCTTGTTGAACTGAAAATATCAACTTAATGGCTTGAATACCAGAGTTTGAGTTTCAGGGTGGGTGGGTTAGTGCATTGTTTGCTTGTTTGGTGGTATCATCTGGGATGTGGAACAGGTATAAACAGCATATACCCAAGGGTCACTGTGAGAATCGGATGATGATGTATGCAATATGCTCGGTACACAGGCAACAGTTTACAATGTTAACTCACTTTTTTCTTTTTTCTCCCCCTGATACTGTTGTAAGGTAATCCCAAAACGGCAACAACTTCTTGCCAAATTTTGCCTAAATCAATTAATCACAGAAGCATTTATATTTTCTAGTCTTGCCACCTTCAGAACTTTCAACTCCATGTCTGACATTATTTCAAACTCTTGGGAATTCGAGAAACTTCATATAGGTACACAACACACCTTGTCATATAATGTAACAAAAGAAATGCTTGGTTAACTTCAAATATTTTAATGATTCTTGCCTCAATTATTAAAGTATGCATAAATACATAAAATGAAAAAAAGAATTAAATGTTCTGAATTAAAACACCCAGATAAATGAGCTACATTTTACCCAGTATCTTCTGTTAAATGTAAAGTCAGCATTCCACCCTCATCTGAGGCTGACTATAGCTAAGAAATAAATGCCTGTTGCCAAGGTCAATTCAGAACCAGAAAATTGTGGGTGAAAGAGAACTTATAAGTTCATTTCGTCTATACTCCTATCTTTAGGATGGATTGTTTCATTATCTTTCTATGTCGAAAGTGTACCATTTTTTTTCAATTTTTATTGAAATATAGTTGACTTACAATGTTGTGTTAGTTTCAGGTATACAGCAAGGTGATTCAGTTATACACACACACACACACACACACACACACACACATATATATATATTCTTTTTTAGATTCTTTTCCATTATAGATTATTACAACATATTGAGTATAGTTGCCTGTACTATACAGTACGTCCTTGTTGGCTATCTAGTTTATATATACTAGCGTGTATATTTTAATCCCAAACTCCTAATTTATCCCACCCTGTCCTCTTTAGTAACCATAATTTCTATGTCTGTGAATCTATTTCTGTTTTGTAAATAAATTCATTTGTGTCATTTTTTTAGATTCCACACATGAGGTGTATCATATGACATTTGTTTTTCTCTGTCTGACTCACTTCACTTAGTATGATAATCTCCAGGTCCATCCATGTTGGTACAAATAGCATTATTTCATTCTTTTTAATGTCTGAGTGATATTCCACATGTATATGTACCACGTCTTCTTCATCCATTCATCTGTCGATGGACATTTAGGTTGCTTCCATGTCTTGGCTAATGTGAACAGTGCTGATATGAACATTGGGGTGCATTATCTTTTTGAATTTTACAGTTTTCTCTGGATATATGCCCAGAAGTGGGATCACTGGATCATATGGCTACTCTATTCTTTAGTTTTTTAAGGAACCTCCATACTGTTCTCCATAGTGGCTGAACCATTTTACATTCCCACCAACAGTGTAGAAGATTTCCTTCTCCTCCACACCCTCTCCAGCATTTATTATTTGTAGACTTTTTGATGATGGCCATTCTGGCCAGTGTAGGTATACCTCATTATAGTTTTGATTTGCATTTCTCTAATAATTAGCAATGTTGAACATCTTTTCATATGCCTATTGGCCAACTGTGTGTCTTCTTTGGAGAAAGGTCTATTTAGATCCTCTGTCCATTTTTTGATTAGGTTGTTTGTTTTTCTGTTACTGAGTTGTTGTATGAGCTGTTTGTATATTTTGGAAATTAGTCCCTTGTCAGTCGCATTATTTGCAAATATTTTCTCCCATTCAGTAGGTTGTCTTTTTGTTCTGTTTATGGTTTCCTTTGCTGTGCAAAAACGTTTAATTAGATTCCATTTGTTTATTTTTGCTTTTGTTTCCTTTGCTTTCGGAGGCTGATACAAAAAAAAATATTGTTGTGATTTATGTCAAAGAGTGTCCTGCCTGTGTTTTCTTCTTAGAATTTTATAGTATCTGGTCTTACATTTAGATCTTTAATCCATTTTGAGTTTTTTTTGTATATGGTGTTAGAGAATGTTCTAATTTCATTTTTTACATGTGGCTGTCCAATTTTCCCAGCAACACTTATTGAAGAAACTTTTCTCCATTGAATATTCTTTTCTTCTTTGTTGTACATTAATTCACCATAGGTGCGTGGGTTTATTTCTGGGCTTTCTAGCTTGCTCCATTGATCTATATGTCTCTTTTTGTGCGAGTACCATACTGTTTTGATTACTGTAGCTTTGTAGTATAGTCTGAAGTCAGGGAGCCTGATTCCTCTAGCTCCATTCTTCTTTCTCAAGTTGCTTTGGCTATTAAGGATCTTTTTGTTTCCATATAATTAAAAAAATTTTTTTCTAGTTCTGTGAAAAATGCCATTGATAATTTGATAGGGATTGCATTAAATCTATCAGTTGCCTTGGGTTGTATAGTCATTTTAACAATATTGATTCTTCCAGTCCAAGAACATGCTATATCTTTCCAACTGTTTGTGTCATCTTCAATTTCTTTCAACAACATCTTATAGTTTTCAGAGTACAGAATTTTTGCTTTCTTAGGTAGGTTTATTCCTAGATATTTTATTCTTTTTGATGTGATGGTAAATGGGACTGTTTCCTTAATTTCTCTTTCTGCTATTTCCTTGTTAGTGTATAGACACACAACAGATTTTTGTATATTAATTTTGTATCCTGCAACATTACCAAATTCATTGATGAGATCTAGTAGTTTTCTGGTGTCATCTTTAGAATTTTTTATGTATAATGTCTTGTCATCTACAAACAGAGAAATTTTACTTCTTATTTTCCAATTTGGATTCCTTTTATTTCTTTTTCTTCTGTGATTGCTATGGCTAGGATTTCCAAAACTATGTTGAATAAAAGTGGTGAGAATGGCCATCATCAAAAACTCTACAAACAATAAATGCTGGAGAGGGTGTGGAGAAAAGGTAACCCTCTTGCACTGTTGGTGGGAATGTAAAATGATACAGCCACTATGGAGAACAGTATGGAGGTTCCTTAAAAAACTACAAATAGAACTACCATACGACCCAGAAATCCCACTACTGGGCATATACCCTGAGAAAACCATAATTCAAAAAGAGTCATGTACCACAATGTTCATTGCAGCTCTATCTACAATAGCCAGGACATGGAAGCAACCTAAGTGTCCATCAACAGATGAATGGATAAAGAAGATGTGGCACATATATACAATGGAATATTACTCAGCCATAAAAAGAAACGAAATTGAGTTATTTGTAGTGAGGTGGATGGACCTAGAGTCTGTCATACAGAGTGAAGTAAGTCAGAAAGAGAAAAACAAATAACATATGCTAACACATACATATGGAATCTAAAAAAAAAAATGGTCTTGAAGAACCTAGGGGCAAGACAGGAATAAAGACACAGACCTACTAGAGAATGGACTTGAGGATACGGGGAGGGGGAAGGGTAAGGTGGGACAAAGTGAGAGAGTGACATGGACATATATACACTACCAAATGTAAAATAGCTAGTGGGAAGCAGCCACATAGCACAGGGAGATCAGCTCGGTGCTTTGTGACCACCTAGAGGGGTGGGATAGGGAGGGTGGGAGGGAGGGAGGGAGACACAAGAGGGAAGAGATATGGGGACATATGTATATGTATAACTGATTCACTTTGTTATAAAGCAGAAACTACCACACCATTGTAAAGCAATTATACTCCAATAAAGTTGTTAAAAAAAAAAGTGGCAAGAGTGGGCATCCTTGTCTTATTCCTGCTCTTAGAGGAAATGCCTTCAGCTTTTCAGCATTGAGAATGTTGTTAGCTGTGATGAAAGTATACTTTTAGAATTCCATAAATTTCCATAACATATTAAAACACTGATTTCACTCTGTACTTATTGAATACCAATATAATGCATACAGTATACCTCATGTTCTTTGACCTTAAGCAATTTATAGTTAAGTTGAATACTGGTTAATTTCAAGACACCTGGTGGGGGGGATGGGTTCCTACTATGTGAAAGGTATTTTGCTAGAAACTGAGAATCCAAAGGTGGAACATATAATCTTTGTCTTCAAAGAGCTTGTAATCTCAAAAAGGTGGCAGACACAATATGTTGTGTAAATGTAAATGACAGCAAGAAGAAAGGCAAGTCTTCCACGTTGTAAGGTCAGTTTTCTAAAGGGGTAACTTCTAAAGTAAATATTGAAAGGTGATAGGACATCAACAAAGGGCGGGCAGGTTGTTATAGAAAGAGTAAATGACTAGAACAGAAATGTGTGAGAATAAAACAGCATAGTGCATAGTGTACAAGGAAAATGACAACTAATTTGATACTATTAGAGAAAAAAATGCAGGACAGGGGATATCAGCAATGAAATGAAGCAGTAGATGTGCAGAATATTAGGGAATAACTAGTTATATGGTTAACATTAATTTATTTAATTCTCAAAGGACCCTAGTGCAATCATAGTCTCCCCATTTTATGGAAGAGAAAACAAAAGCACGCAAAGGTTATATATTTTGGTCATGATCACATAGCTAATAGAAGAGACAGGATTTAAACCCACACAGTTTGGCTACAGAGTACCTGCTCTTAAACACCATACTATGGTAATTTTCTGTGTCTGTTACTAGATTAGATCATCTAAGAGGAAGACAATGAAAGGCAAGAAAGAAAGTAAGGTCTTAAACAAGACCACAAATAACAGACTGACTAATTTAGGTGTGATATTCCAGGAATGCATTGAATGTTCAGTAAATAATTCTTGACTATTCATTTATCAAACCAAGTGCTAAAATTTCAGCAGGTACTTCTTATGTGTTTCTTCTCATGGTGTTAGTTTAGCTTATCAGCTACCAGTGTGTGGGGCAGGTGCATGTAAACCATAAAAAGTATAAAAATAATGTCATTTTGGTGAAAACATCAATTCCAGATCCAAATAATCCCAAAGAACCACCCCGCAAAAGATATATGCATAAAAGTCATACCTAAGTACATTGTAGTCAGTGTCTGAAAACTAAAAATAAAATTAATGATAGGGCTTCCCTGGTGGCGCAGTGGTTGAGAGTCTGCCTGCCCATGCAGGGGACACTGGTTCGTGCCCCAGTTCGGGAAGATCCCACATGCCGCAGAGTGGCTGGGCCCATGAGCCATGGCCACTGAGGCTGCGCGTCCGGAGCCTGTGCTCCACAATGGGAGAGGCCACAACAGTGAGAGGCCCGCATACTGTAAAAAAAAAATTAATGATAAAGTTAAAATCTGAAAGCAGCCAAAGAAAAGGAAATAAAAAATTACTTCTAACATCTTATCAGAAACTATGGAGAACAGAAGACATAGAAAAATGTGTTTAAACTGCTGAAAGAAAAAAATGAACCCAGAATTCTCTATCCAGCAAAATATCAAGTCTATAAACCTAATTCTAACCATATTAAAATTTATATTACATATAAATGGACTAAAAACCCTAATTAAAAAACAGATATAGCACATTAGATAGAGATACAAAACTCAAATATAACTGTCTGTAAATAATACAGTTTAAATATGAAGTCACTATAGGTTAAAAGTATAAGGATGGAAAAAGACATGCAATGCAACACCAAGCATAATACAGTTGGAGAGGCTACATTAATATAAGATAAATTAAACTTCACAATTAGAAATGTTACCAGGTATCAAGAAGGTCATTTCATTAAGAGAAAGAATCAAGCACATATAACAATCATAAATGTGTATGCATCTAATAAGAAAATTTCAAATACATAAGGCAAATACTTAAAGTAGAAGTAAAAAGATGCCTAATCATAATTTGTGATTTCAGTGCTCATCGTTCGGGAATTGACAGAACGTACAGATAGAAAATCAGTAAGAACATGGAAGAATTGAACAATGCTATCAACCAACTTGATCTAATTGACATTTATAGAACATTCCATTCAACAAAAGCTGGAATATGCATTGTTTTAAAGTGCATAGTAACATTTCCAAATACAGACCATATACTGAGTTATAAAACAAGTCTTAAAATGTTTTAAAGGATCAAAATAGTAAAAAAAAAAGTTGCCTGATCCCAATGGAGTTATTAGAAATCAATCATTAAAAGATACTTGAAAAATGCCCCCAATATTTGGAAATTAAGTCACACAGTTTTAATCATGTGGGTCAAAAACTGAATTATAAAAAAAAGTGAAACTATTTTGAACAGAATAAATTACCCCATGTAGTGAAATTGACAGTTCGAGGGGCATGAAGCTGAATAGTTCCCTTCAGGTAAAATTAGAGGAGCTGTATCATGGATCATAGGGCTGGGGTAAAGAAGAGTATAAAAAGAGGTCAGAAAAGGATCAGGGCCAGATCTCCAGTGGGCCCAACTTAGGGAATATCTCTATTGTTTAATTAGCACCTAAACTTAGCCTTTACCATATAGAACCTAGGACAGCACCTGGGGACATCCTAATAAAGATGTGGAATAAATGAATCAAGTTCTTCTTGACCGTTAATGTAACCAAGTCAACATTGTTCTTTCCATATGTTGACATGGCTGTCAAATGATTGGTTTAAGTGTGTCTAAGAGCTACTTTATTGCCCCTAGAGGCTGTACTCCTGTTTCCCTCAAAATGACTTCCACTTACTCAGTTCATACCTTTTACTCTTTCGTTCTTTCGGTTTTGTTTGTTACATATGGTATTGGTCTTCTGACCCTTTCACCTCTGAAAATATTTGGATGTTGCTCTCAGACATAATCCATTGGTGCCTTTGGGCAACAATGGTAATTGCATTACCTATCTTCCTTCCATTTGAAGATAAACAAAGGAGAACCTCAATTTAAATATTGATATCAAAATGGAAATGCATTCGTTTCACACATACATCAATGTGATGTAGATTCAGGAGGTTAAGTATTTGTCAATGTTAAATTCCATGAAATTGGGCTTCCCTGGTGGCGCAGTGGTTGAGAGTCCGCCTGCCGATTTGGGGGACACGGGTTTGTGCCCCGGTCCGGGAAAATCCCACATGCCGCGGAGCGGCTAGACCCGTGAGCCATGGCCGCTGAGCCTGCGCGTCCGGAGCCCGTGCTCCACAGCGGGAGAGGCCACAACAGTGAGAGGCCCACGTACCGCAAAAAAAAAAAAAAAAAAAAAAAAAAAAATTCCATTAAATTAAATTATCTACTCCCTTTATTATATTAAATAACATGCTAAAACCAAAATGGATTCCTTTTTTATTTTAAAATAAAATAAGCCTATTCAGGATTGTTTATATAAAGATATACATTTTTATGTGTTCTGACTTTTTTCTTGTACTTAAACAAAATAATAGTCGCATTTTTACTTTTTTTAAATTCACCTTATACAGGCAGTACATTTTTCAAGTGAAGGAGCCATGTCAGTAATGTGGAGGAGAGGAGTTTTTCAAAGACAGAACTTTAAGTTTGAAAATCAGTGACTAATGGAGCATATCCAGTAGGTATTTTTCATACAACTTAGCATCATCATTATATAATGATGCTGCTTAGATGTGAGATTAACTCGGACACATAATTTTTCATCCAAAAGTATCAAGATCATAGAACAATGAACAGAGCAGTTATAATGAGAGGAAAATATTAAGATTAAAAAATTTTAATACAAAAAAGATAAAATTTGAAGTAGACTTGTTATTCACAAATGGTGCCAAGTCTATCATTGATAAAGAGGAAAATTATGAAGATGGAGAAAAATGACTCAGAAAACTTTCATGTGGGAATGAGATGTTATAGAGGTAAAGTAAACAAGCCTCACTTTTTAAAATTTCATATAAAGCGTACACCAAGTGGAAACTAAAGTACACTGCGCTGCATCTCTTACCTCAGTCCAACGTGATGAGAGAAGTTTTACCTTTGGATTTTCATTTTTGAAAGGATCTTCACATACTATCGTAACGGGGAAATAATCCAGATGTTGACCAAACCTTGACTTGAAAACTCTCCTCATTCCTTCCCCTACATCATATCCCTCAGTTGGTAAAGGAAATATTCTCCAAACTAGTTCTGACGACCTCTCTGAAAAGAACTATAATCCAGGCAAATATAAGAAGTAAACTTACCTCATATTTACAAAGCAAGTTTCGGTTTCATGCATACCTGATTTGGGAATTATCACAGCCTTCACTGATTGGAGAGGAAGACCTGTTGCCCTTTTTAGGGGTTTGGTAACTGAGATGGAGAAAAGCTGAGGGATTTGTCCACAGATTCATGGCCAGCAAGTGATGACTCTTTTAACACCTCGTCAACTATGATTTCTACCTGTCATCTCTCTTCATTAAAAATCAGTCTAAGATCTCTTCAAATTAAGCCTTTGTTGGAGTCACTTCACTAGAAAGAAGGAAGGTCACAGACCCACACAGTTAAATATGGAACAGTTAAGTCATGAGGAAATATTAAAGGACACTGTCATTACCTTATGGAATGTATAGACCTCTGTGTTTCTTAAGCGAATATGAGCCTGCTTCAGTTATTACCACCAGGCCCTGACTTTGTCAAACGTCTATCATTTTATAGGAACACACTTCATTCTGTATCACACATTTGAAGATAACTTTTTAATAAAACAAAGCTGCTTCATGGAAGTCCCTGCGTATTTGTCATTACCTGAAATAATTATGGTATTTCAACACAGCTCCAGTAAATGTGCTGATAGACATATCATAGATTATAAACGCATCTATTGAAATGCTAACCATGGCTGCAAAGCAGATTATCTTATTTAAAGACACTGGTTTTAAAATTTAGACATTTAATTTCATTATCTTTTCCCAGAAGTATATAAGGAAATCAGAAACCTAGTGTGAATAACATTATCTTCACAGAACTGAAAACTTGCAAGAGCATTTTTTTGCCACAAACTCAATAATTTTAGTATAATCACTAACTATGTTTTTGTTTTACAGAACCAGTATGTTTTGAAAAAAGAATAAAATTGCTTTTAAAGTACAAAAATAATTATGAACCACTTGAAACGTAATGTCTGTGTTTTATTTCTCATCAGAATTCATTAGTGTGTAACATCAATAATTTAGCCCATCATTTGCCAACACTGACTTGGCTCAGTAGTTCAATCATGTAACCCTGTAAACTCACTTTCCATTAAAATGAATGTTGCTGACAAAGGATAACTAAAGAGATACTTCATTTATTAACTAAAGAGGTACTTCATTTATCAACATTTTTAAATTAGGAGTTTGGGGCCACAGAAGCTTAGCTGGATGATTTATTTGAAGGATCTTTATATTAGACCTAAAGACTTTTTCCAAATCGTACGATGCTACCCACAACGATAATCACATTTCATTTGTGTAACATGTGACTCAGGGCTCTCTCTTTAGAGGCAGGCATAGCCACCTGCAGAGAATCAAATGACCTACCAGAATGAAAACTTGACTGCTTAGTATAAAATTATGAAATGTGCAGCATTCTCCTATATCTCGATTTACTCCATTGGGCATATTTCTTACAAAACCTGTAATATGGCATCTAATATGCTAATATCTTAATGTTGTTAAAATTGATTTGAGAATTAAGTAAATAGGCTAAAATTAGTTAATGATAAGTGTAAGGCTCCCCAGTATCCACAAATTGTACTTAAGTACATTCAAGTTCACTGCTTGCCCCTGATGTACACCTCTCCAGATACAAATGCCTATAGATGTTGCCGACACTATTTTGAACAAGAGAGTTTCATTTTCCAGAGTTGATCCCACATCTTGCTGCTAGGTTAACATCACACCATTTTGGTTGCAAAAAGCAAACAAATACACAAACAAACAAAAACATCTGCAGTGCAGTGAGCAAAGCATGAAGTCAGAATTCCTTACATATGTCAAAATTTTCATCTCATAGGCCTTTAAACATATAATTTCTAGCAAATGCTGTAAGACTGCATGATCAGATTTTTCCTTGCTTGTTCTGTAATAAATTAAATTCATGTTTCTTATTGAAACCTTTTTATAGAACTAGGAGGAGCTCTGCATTTAGTCTCTAGAGTTGCCAGCTGGCATCTTTCTCTGTTTTGGATCAGAAAGTTCTCAGCCAGCTGATTCATTCAAAAGTCAAAACCAGGGGTGATGTTGGATTATAAAATGTTATTGTTACTGTATCAAACTGCTTCTTTTTCTTATCTCATCTCTTCCCTTCCCTCTTAGCTTTCCTTTCTTCATTAGAAACATTTATCCTGCCAGATTCTAAATAACAATGATCCTACAGAAAATCTTTCTCATGTCCTTTGTAAACTTCTCTTTATTTTATAAATTTAACATAGGAAAAAATTCTTTCAAACATTATGAATAACGGGTTATTTTGTCTTACAATGTTGTGTTAGTAGTTATTATTCTACAGTCTTTTTGTGAAGAAACAGAGGAAGCTGCACTGTATCAATGCAGACAGCATCTGCCGGTGGATAGTGAGTCCAACATCATTGCATTAGCTCATGTTTCTATAGCACTTTTATGTTTTAAATTTGTGTTTATTTTCATTTGAATATCACAAATAACCCTGGAAAGGAGGATTTCATTATGCCTGTTTTACAGATAAATTAACTCAAAGAGCCTAAATGAACCATCTCTGGTTCATGTACGTGGTGGAGCCAGGTTTAGACCCCATATTTTCTGATGCCCAGTCCATACTGTGGCAGGTGAAACATGCAGGAGAGAGAGACAGAGACAGAGAAGGAGAGCGGTGCATTCATAATGTGGATCTGTTGTGGAAGACAATGAAAGTTAGGCAAAGGAGAAAATTGGATGCAGCTAACACTGAATAGACATTTTAAGAGACAGTACACAAGTGACATCTTAGAAAGCTTACTCATCTAGATTTGTCAGTGAAAAAATTTGGGGAAATGGAGCCAAGAAGCTACTATAAAAATGTAGGTCAGTGCTTCCCTGGTGGCGCAGTGGTTGAGAGTCCGCCTGCCGATGCAGGGGATACAGGTTCATGCCCCGGTATGAGAAGATCCCACATGCCATGGAGCGGCTGGGCCCGTGAGCCGTGGCTGCTGGACCTGCGCGTCCGGAGCCTGTGCTCCGCAACGGGAGAGGCCACAGCAGTGAGAGGCCCGCGTATCTCAAAAAAAAAAAAAAAAAAAAAAATGTAAGTCAACTATTGTGAGAACCTGTACTACGGTAGCAGCAAAGGAAATAGAAGAAGGTAAGTGGTGGACATTTCCGGGGCATGATTTCACTGACCTACTAAAACAACAACAACAAAATGATTCTAAGCCCTGGAGCTAAGGTTAACCAAAATAACAAGAAAGGAGAATGATAGGGCCCTTACTTCAAAGGAAATGAAGAGCCCCGTTTAGATTATGCATAGCTTAATAAGAGAGAGAGACCCATATGGAGATGTCCTCTGAGCAACTCAACTACTGCTCAGGAGATAGTTGCCTAAGAAAGACTGTAACAACAAGTTTCATGGTCAGATTGTGAAGCCATAAAATTGGATGAACTTTGAAGAAGTTAACAAATAAAGAGAAAACCAGAGGAACAAAGGTAAGTATGTTAGCAAATGCCTGGGTTCGCCTGGAGTGGAGCATGCCATCCATCCAAGGAGAAGGAGGAGGAGAATACGGGTTAGGAAAAAAAAATAAGAAAGTACCAATTAACAAAAACGCTGAGATTATGTATTTGAAAATTTAGCTTGGAATTTTAATATGCAGATTTAACCTGAAACGTTAGCATCTTCCTATACACAATGTGTGGTTATTTTTCTTGAAGACTTCCCAAGGCCACTAATTTAGAGCAGTAATTTTAGTTGTTTTATTATTAGAGAGAAGAAGAAGCAAATGATTTTCCTGTGATAAACCTGAAGTTTATGCATTTGATCTTATATCTTATTGACTTATTATAGAAAACATGCCACAGTCATGGCATCTGTTAAGCTAAGTGGTTGTTCAACTGTATTATTCAATGTGACATATTATCCAGACTTAAATCATTACTACATAAAACATTTTATGCTGTATTTCTGAGTTTGAATTAAATGTGTATACTAGTTTAGAATTTTCAAAAAAAAAAAACACCCCACCAAAATGCGTTTAAACTTACCATGCATACATATAAATATTATGCATGAAAAGAAATATATGGATGGCCAACACCTGAGCCTTTAAAGTCCTCTCCCTCAAATCTGGCTTTATTAAACAGAAATATTCATGATTGTTCCTTGATCTTTCTTATTTAAAAAATGTAGAAATTAAAAAACAAAAGCACAAGGATAAATCTCAGCCACTTTTCAGGCAAAACAAAAGGGAAAATATGTGTAAATTACTACTAGATATAGGCAAATAAATAAAAGACCTTTTAAACATACATCAGGAGAGAAACTAGACCAGCTAATAAATGAAGAAAGAATGGACTCTGATAGCTAGCAAATGGATCAAAGAAAGATACTCAGGGAAAAAATGGTAATATAAGCCTTTTATTAGAAAAGAGAATAAAGACTGTATTTGTAGTTAAATAGCACCTATTACTGAATACCTTGAGATAATGAAAACTTATACAACTTCTTGTTGACCAAAAGGCATTATGGAACACTAAGAAAATGAGCAGAAAGCAATCAGCAAATTCAAATGACACAAATTGTAAGGGCTGAGTGAAATTAGATAAGCAGTTTACCAAGTTCCAGAAAGAAAAGTTGTTTCTGAAAATGATGAGACCTGCAAAGATCTGGGAGAATCTATATATACATTTATCTGTGTGTGTATGAAAAATAGTATATTTTCATTAATTCAATAAGTATTTATCGAATATCTGTGTAGCCATTGTAGATATAAAGATGAACCAGATTCAGTTCCTGATCTTAAGAAAAATCCAGCCCATAGTAGAGAAGACAAGTTAAGAAGCAATGTCAGTATAGTGTGATAAATGCAATGGCAGGGTGAAAGACAGAGGTGAGAAGGCTTTCCAGACAAAAGACAAAGTACTAAGACTAGATATGAAGGAAACTTGCACATTACTGAAATTAAACATTTCCGTATGACTTGCATAGCATGCAACTGGGCTATAGCTACAGAGGGGTATAGAGAAGGAGGCAGAAGCTAGATCTTGCAGGTAGTTGTGTGCCATGAAAACAAGCTTGGACTTTATCCTGAAGATTTTGGGTGGAAGGAGGGGAGTGGGGATTGATGTGTATAAAGAGAAGGAGATGTAAAGCATCTGAGTCTTAGAAAGATTTCTTAGGCTGATATATGGAAAGTAGAAGGTAAGTGGTTAGTGAAGGGGGCAATAGAATAGAGGTTTCCTGACTAGAGGTAAGGAGACTGACTGGGACGCTCTTGCAGGGGTTCTGTTCGGACAGCTAGTGGCCTAAGTAATGTGATGTCATTAGAGATAGAAGGTATTTAAGAGATAATAAAGCAACCTAAATGTCCATCAACAGAGGAATGGATAAAGAAGATGTGGTATATATACACAATGGAATGTTACTCAGCCATAATAAAGAATGAAATAATGCCATTTGCAACAACATGGATGGGCCTAGAGATTACCATACTAAGTGAAGCAAGTCAGACAAAGACAAATATCATATGATATCACTTATATGTGGAATCTTAAAAAAAATGATATGAATGAATTTATTTACAAACAGTAACAAACTCACAAACTTCAAAACAAACTTATGGTTACCAAAGGGAAAAGGTAGGGGGAAGAATAAATAAGGAGTTTGGGGTTAACATGTACACACTACTATAAATGTAAATATAAATATAAATATATACAAAATAATCAACAAGGACCTACTGTATAGCATAGGGAACTCTATTCAATATTCTGTAATAACCTATATGGGAAAAGAATCTGAAAAAGAATGAATATATATATATGTATAACTGTATCATTTTGCTGTACACCTGAAATTAACACAACATTGTAAATCAACTATATTCCAATATAAAATAAAAATTAAATTTAAAAATTAAATAAGCTACAAGGATATATTGTACAGCAAAAAAAAAAGGAAAGAAAAGAGTGCAAAAACAAGACTTTTCTTTAACTAGATGTGACACTTGATTTGCAACATACCTATCTCTCTTACCTCTCCATGAATTCTGATTTCTCCATCCTCCACCATTCCTTCTTTTCTTTTTTCTTTTTTTAAACATCTTTATTGTAGTATAATGCTTTAAAATGGTGTGTTAGTTTCTGCTTTATAACAAAGTGAATCAGTTATACATATACATATATCCCCATATCTCTTCCCTCTTGCATCTCCCTCCCTCCCACCCTCCCTATCCCACCCTTCTAGGTGGTCACAAAGCACTGAGCTGATCTCCCTGTGCTATGTGGCTGCTTCCCACTAGCTATCTATTTTACATTTGGTAGTGTATATATGTCCATGCCACTCCCTCACTTTATCCCAGCTTACCTTCCCCCTCCCCATATCTTCAAGTCCATTCTCTTGTAGGTCTATGTCTTTATTCCCATCTTGCCCCTAGGTTCTTCATGACCTTTTTTTTTCTTCTTAGATTCCATATGTATGTGTTAGCATATGTTATTTGTTTTTCTCTTTCTGACTTACTTCACTCTGTATGACAGACTCTAGGTCCATCCACCTCACTACAAATAACTCAATTTCGTTTCTTTTTATGGCTGAGTAATATTCCATTGTATATATGTGCCACATCTTCTTTATCCATTCATCTGTTGATGGACACTTAGGTTGCTTCCATGTCCTGGCTATTGTAAATAGAGCTGCAATGAACAGTTTGGTACATGACTCTTTTTGAATTATGGTTTTCTCAGGGTATATGCCCAGTAGTGGGATTTCTGGGTCGTATGGTAGTTCTATTTGTAGTTTTTTAAGGAACCTCCATACCATTCTCCATAGTGGCTGCACCAATTCACATTCCCACCAGCAGTGCAAGAGTGTTCCCTTTTCTCCACACCCTCTCCAGCATTTATTGTTTCTAGATTTTTTGATGATGGCCATTCTGACTGGTGTGAGATGATATCTCATTGTAGTTTTGATTTGCAGTTCTCTAATGAGTAAAGATGTTGAGCATCCTTTCATGTGTTTGTTGGCAGTCTGTATATCTTCTTTGGAGAAATGTCTATTTAGGTCTTCTGCCCATTTGTGGATTGGGTTGTTTGTTTTTTTGATATTGAGCTGCATGAACTGATTGTAAAGTTTGGAGATTAATCCTTTGTCAGTTGCTTCATTTGCAAATATTTTCTCCCATTCTGCGGGTTGTCTTTTTGTCTTGTTTGTGGTTTCCTTTTCTGTGGAAAAGCTTTGAGGTTTCATTAGTTCCCATTTGTTTATTTTTGTTTTTATTTCCATTTCTCTAGGAGGTGGGTCAAAAAGGATCTTGCTGTGATTTATGTCATGGAGTGTTCTGCCTATGTTTTCCTCTAAGAGTTTAATAGTATCTGGCCTTACATTTAGGTCTTCAATCCTTTTTGAGTTTATTTTTGTGTATGGTGTTAGGGATTGTTCTAATTTCTTTCTTTAGTATTCTTTGAACATCTGCAGAGTTGGATGAAAGGGATAGAGTGGGAAACAAGATAGATATGTCTCTTTCCCTCCTGAGTGTTGTCTGATATTGCTTCCTATTCCTTTGAAGTCTTTTAGCTCCCAGTTTTCTCTGGTACCCTCAACTCTCTTATTTCATAGAATGTGAGTATCTTTCCTGCCTCTGTGTGTCTAAAGATAGTGTTTTTCATACCTCTATCATAGACATTGTTTACTAAATCCTAACAGCTTGAGTTTCTTTCACCAGATAGATTCAGACTCAGAAAATAATGTCATATTCAGCTTTATATTCCCATAGTGCCAAACACAATGTGGAATGCATGTTGCTTGACATACATGTCAAATATGTACCTACAGCATTTATGTGATATATGCCTACAACATGTTTATATGATATACACATATTTCCTTCAGAAGTCCCTAAAATTCTTGTGGGCGGCATCATGGTTTATTTAGCATTATACCTTGTAGAGCACTTAGAAGGCATCATTTTAATAGGCTCTCTATAAATATTTGGTGAATAAAAGGGGCAGCTTTATCAAAGGATTATCTGAGATAATGTCCAGGATATAATCTGATACTGAACTAATTATAGACAAATAGATCAGGGCAATGTTAAGAACAATATCAGATTCAGTTTTTCCATACTTGAAGAAATATTTTTATTTTTTTTAAAGATATGCCCCGGAGGCAGTGGACTTTCTAAGGCAGGTACAGGACAATTTATTTTTTAAAATACTCTTTGGGTGATCTCTTGTTTATTAATTTTCCTGGTTCCAGTATGCCCTTAAGGCTAGAAAAAGAATCAAGAAATTGTGTTAAATCAAAAAGTCATGAGATAATACATAAAAGGAAGCTTATGAATTAACATTTTTAGAAATATAAATGTAAAGAAAACATTTTTCTGCATTTATTCATGAGCTCATTATGTACAGTAAACGTACAATAACAAAGACTTCAGAGAGTGAAAATAAGGAAGTCCAATGAAGAAAGAATTTCAAGACTGCAGAAATTAACAGTGACGCATTATGTTACCACATTGTTTTACAAGAGAAGAAAAGTTTTAGATCTGTATGAGCTATAAACGGTTTCTAACTTTTGAATTAAATGTGATATTTCTAAAAGTGCATTCTCTTCATCATTTTTATTGAGCCAGGTGACTATCATTTTGAGTAACAAAGATAAGTTCAGGAATGGCATAAATATCTGTCCTATATTATTATTAAATAAAATAGGCTACAGTTTGCCCAATGGCAAGGCTCTCAGAGACTGGTTTGCAAGACAAATGGCCCAAGATATTGATGAAGTTTGTAGATGTGAGATGGTTTTTTTCTATAAGAAATATGACTGACTGCTTAAATAGATCAAGCCTGTAGTTTTGGACTAAAGCCCATTACCACTGTGACTTTACCAGCTAAGCCAATTGATAGATGCAGAAAATATTTAATGTGATCAGTTAAACTGTTAGGATATTATCTCATGATACCCCCAGATTATCCCACAAGGCAGAATAATTTCAATAAGATTATATACCAGCAAAGTGCCTTCAAGCATAGGTTGACATAGGTATTAGCCAAAAAAAAAAGAATAAGTCGATGACTGAATTGTAGAACAATTGCTATTGGCGATATTAGTAAATCTAGTTTCACAGACAATTTTTTTTCTTTTGATGAAACAAATAAAGCTGTAGTACTTAGACACACAACTGTCCCACAGTAGAAGCAACAAAAATCTATAAGAGGAAAAAAATGACCTTGTTTTACAAGGATGCTAAAGCAAAAATAAGCACTGAAAACAACAAAGTACAGTAAATCATTTTATTAAGAGCTGTTTTTAGGTACATTAGATGGACATCTTTCAGAACTGAGGAACCATTATATTCTGGAAATAATTCTGAAAATGATACTTTTAGACGCTTGCGATACCGCAAAGCATTTTTATTCCTGTAATAGATAATTCTAATATGTTTAGCTAAGATTTGTTTGTCCCAATGACACTATGCAAGCTTCCATTAAAATTTAAATTCCTTCAAATAATATTTCAAAAATGAGTTTTATTATATTTGTAAATAATCTTTGAGGAATTTAAGTTTAAACCAAGAAATGTAGTTATTAATAGTTGTAATACATATAAATTAATTATTTGTAAGAACTCTAATTATGGAACCTCATATCTATTTTTAATTTGCAAGATACTCTTCATGCAATTTTGAAATTTTATTCAAAGATTTGATAGTATAGAGTGTTTTTTCAAGTTTTTTTATGTATGCAAAACCTTAAGTTCACTAAATCCAAATTCTGCAGACATAGAACAACTTTGTAAAGGAAGAATACAATTGAAGGGCTTATAGCACCTGATTTCAACATTCGATATAAAGCTGTAGTAATCAAAATCAACATGGCATTGGATCAAGATTTACCAATAAATCAATGGAATCGAATAGAAAGTACAAAAATAGACCCACATTTATTGACAACTGATTTTTTACAAAGCTGCAAAGACAATTCAGTGAATAAAGAAGAGTCTTTTCAAAAAGTGATGCTGTTAAAATTGCATATCTATATACAAATAAATGAAATGTGATACTTGCCTTGGACCATATACACAAATTAACAACATGAATCATAAACATAAGTATAGAACCTAAAATTACAAATCTTCTAGAAGAAAGCATAGGAAAAAAATCTTTGTGTACTTGGAATAGGCAAACATTTCTTAGGTACAACACTAAAATGACAAGAAAAAAATAATAAATTGAATTTCACCAAAATGCAAAACTTATGCCCTTCTAAAGACACTGTTAAAATCAAATGACAAGGAATTCCCTGGTGGCACAGTGGTTAAGAATCTGCCTACATGCAGGGGACATGGGTTCGAGCCCTGGTTCAGGAAGATCCCGCATGCCACAGAGCAACTAAGCCCATGCACCACAACTGCTGAACCTGTGCTCTAGAGCCTGTGAGCCACAACTACGGAGCCTGCATGCCACAACTACTGAAGCCCACACACCTAGAGTCCGTGCTCTGCAACAAGAGAAGCCACCACAACAAGAAGCATGTGCATCACAACAAAGAGTAGCCCCTGCTTGCCCCAAATAGAGGAAGCACGCTCATGCAGCAATGAAGACCCAACACAGCCATAAATAAATAAATAAATAAATAACTTTTATTTTAAAAAAATCAAACGACAAGCCACATACAAAGAGAAAATATTTGTAAAGGATATGTCTGAATAAGGACTCGTAACCAGCATATACATTAAAAAAATAAACTCTCCAAATTCAACGTTAGGTAAATAAATGCCCCAACAAAAAATGGACAAAATATTTGAATGGACAATTCACACACACAAAAATATACAAATGACAAATAAGCTCTGTAAGAACCTTCTTGTTTATGTCTCCCCTAGGCTACACCCAAGGAAGAATAGTGTTTTTCTTACTACCTTTATCTGGATGTTTCAATCATTTACTCCCTAAATAGTTGAAAGGATGTCAACCTAGAGGGCATCAGATTTCTGACTTTCTTGTCTCTTTATTCGATGGTCCAGAGCTCAGGCTTTCCATGTGCTCTTCATCTCTAAGAAGGATTTCCTCTAAACAATCTACTCTTCCATCTCCAGGTGCCATTGGTCATGCCTTCTTCCCTGCAAACAATATACTAGACAGTTGTAAGAAAGACTAACAGTCAAAACACCAAGATACAAAAATACTACCCCACTTATATTTGATAATAATAATGATAACTCAATTCAGAAAATCTGTATTGAGTGCCTATAAACCAACCAGTGGACCAGGTTCTAAGATGTTAAGTTGAACAAATGCAAGTTTTGCCCAGAAGGAGCATATAAGGCATGAGTAATTTGAGGATCAATATACAGAAACTTTTCCAGAAAAAAAGCAAATAGGTAGATTAACCAGAGGAAATCAGTAAGGAAACATTGGACTCAAATACATGTTACACCAGATGGACCTGACAGATATATACATTCTATCCAACAGCAGCAAAAATACACATTCTTCTCAAGCGCACAAGGAACATTCTCCAGAATAGGTCATATTTGGGGCCACAAAACAAGTCTTAACAAATTTAAGAAGACTGAAATCATATCAAGCATCATTTCCCACCACAATGGTATGAAACTAGAATTAAAGAAGAAAACTGGAAAATTCACAAATATGTGCGGGTTAAACAACATACTCCTGAACAACTGGTGGGTCAAAGAAGAAATCAAAAAGGAAGTCAAAAAATATCTTGAGACAAATGAAAGTGGAAATACACAAACCAAAATTTATGCGATGTAACAAAAGCAGTTCAAAGAGAGAAATTTGTATCAATAAATGCCTACATTAAGAAAAACTAATCAAAAACAGTCTAACATTACACCTCTAGGAACTAGAAAATGAGTAAAGTAAGTCTAAAGTTAGTAGATGTAAGGAAATAACAAAGATCAAAGCAGAAATAAATGAAATAGAGACTAAAAAGACAATAGGAAAGACCAACGAAACTAAGAGCTGGTTTTTTGAAAAGATAAACAAATTAGACAAACCTTTAGCTACACTCACCAAAAAAAAAAAAAAGACTCAAATAAATAAAATAGGAAATGAAAGAGGAGATATTACAACTGATACCACAGAAATACAAAGAATACTAATAAGAGACTATTAAGAAAAATTACATGCCAACATATTGGACAGCCTAGAAGAAATGGATAAATTCCTAGAAACATACAATCTACAAAAACCAAACCATGAAGAAATAGAAAATCTGAACAGTTTCATTACTAGTAAGGATATTGAATCAGTAATTAAAACCTCTCAACAAAGGAAAGTCCAGGACCAGATATCTTCACTGGTGAATTCTACCAAACATTTAAAGAAGAATTAATACCAATCCTTCTCAATCAGTTCTAGAAAAGAGGAGGAGGGAATACTTCCAAATTCATTTTAGGAGACTAGCATTACTCGAATACCAAAACCAGATAAGGACACTGCAATGAAAGAAAACTACAGTCCAATATTCTTGATTACATAGATGCAAAAATTCTCAACAAAACATTAGCAAACCCAAACCAAGAACTCATTAAAAGTATTATATACCATGACCAAGTGGCATTTATCCCTGGGATGCAAAGATGGTTCAACATATACAAATCAATACATGTGGTACACTACATTAACAGAATAAAGGGTAAAAATCATATGATCATCTCAATAGATGCAGAAGAAGCATTTGAAATTTTCAACATCTATGTATGATTAAAAAAAAAAACTCTCAACAAAAAATTAGGTATGGATTGAATGTACCTCAACACAATAAAGTTCATATATGATAAGCCCACAGCTAAGATCATACTCAACAGTGAAGAACTGAAAGCTTTTCCTCTAAGATCAGGAACAAGACAAGGATGCTCACTGTCACCATTTTTATTCAACATAGTACTAAAAGCCCTAGCCAAAGCAATTAAGCAAGAAAAAGAAATAGAAGGCATTCAAATTGGGAATGAAGAAGTGAAATTGTCTCTGCACATGACATGATCCTATATATAAAAAACCTTAATGACTCCACCAAGAGAAAAAACACAAAAAACTGTTAAAGCTTCTAAAGAAATTCGGTCAAGCTTCAGGATACAAAATCAATATACAAATATCAGCTGTTTCCTATATACTATGAACTTTCAGAAACAGAAATTAAGAAAATAATCCCATTAACAAAATCCCATTAACATCAAAAAGAATAAATTACTTAGGAATAAGTTTAACCAAGGGGGTGACCATATACTGAAAACTATAAGACATTGATGAAAGACGTTGAAGAAGACATAAATGAAAAGAGGTTCCAGGTTCATGGATTGAAAGAATTATTATTAAAATATCCAGGGACTTCCCTGGTGGTCCAGTGGTTAAGACTTTGCCTTCCAATGCAGGGGGTGCCGGTTCGATCCCTCATCAGGGAGCTAAGATCCCAAATGCCTTGGTACCAAAAAACCAAAACATAAAACAGAAGCAATATTGTAACAAATTCAATAAAGACTTTAAAAATGGTCCACATCAAAAATTCTTTAAAAAATAAAATAAAATATCCATACTGTCCAAAATGATGTACAGATTCAATGCAATCCCTGTCAAAGTTCCAATTGCATTTTTCATGGAAATAGAAAGAACAATTCTAAAATCTGTAAGGAACCACAGAAGACCCTGAATAGCTAAAGCAATCTTGAGGAAGAAGAACAAGATGGAAGGATCACACCTCCTGATTTCAAACTATGTTGCAAAGGTATAAAAATATTACTATAATCAAAACAGTATAGTATTGGCATAAAAACAGACACATAGATAAATGGAACAGAATTGAGAGAGGAGCAAAGACCCATGCATATATGGTCAATTAATTTTTGGAGCCAAGAATATACAATAGGGAAAGGATAGTCTCTTCAGTAGTGCTGGAAAAACTGGACGGCCACATTCAAAAGAGTATAACTGGACCCCTATCTTATACCATGCATAAAAATCAACTGAAAATGAATTGAAGAATTGAATGCAAGACTTAAAACCATGAAACTCCTAGAAGAAAATACAGGGGATAAGCTCCTTGACGTTGGTCTTGGCAATGATTTTTTTGGGTTTGACATCAAAGGCAAAGGCAATACAAGTAAAAACTAAACAAGTGGGACTACATCAAACTAAAAGGCTTCTGCACAGCAAAGGAAACCATCAACAAAATGAAAAGGCAACCTATGGGATAGGAGAAAACATTTGCAAACCACATGTCCAATAATGGGTTAATATCCAAAATATACTAGGAACTCATACAACTCAATAGCAAAAAAAGAAAAAAGAAAAAAAAAAGCCAATTTAAAATAAGCAAAGGAACTGAATAGACATTTTTTCCGGAGAAGACATACAAATGGTCTACAGGTACATCAAAATATGTTTAACACCACTAGTCATCAGGGAATTGCAATTCAAAACCAGAATGAGATATCACCTCAACCTGTTAGCATATCCATTACCAAAAAGGCAGATAACAAAATCTGTAGAGAATGTAGAGAAAAGGGAACCCTTGTGTGCTGTTGGTGGAAATGTAAAATGGTACAGCCACTATGGAAACAGTATGGAGATTCCTAAGAAATTAAAAATAGAACTACCATATGATCCAACAATCCCATTTCTGAGTACATATCCAAAGGAGATGAAACCATTATCTTGAGGAAATATCTGTACTCTCCTGTTCATTGCAGCGTTGTTCAAAATAGCCAAAGAATGGAAACAACCTAAGTGTCCATTGATGGATGAATGGATGTCAGGTCACGTGATACCCAAGATAAAGCACATGTCTGACCCATATGGAACTTATAGTCCTTCACTAATTTAGCCTTGATGTTGTCATTTCATTGTTCATGAATATCGGGAGTTACCCCATTTCCCCTTGAATAAACCCTTAAGTGTACCATTCAAGATCCTCAATAATACAGCTCCAAACTGAACTCCCCTCAGTTTTATCAGCTAGTATTCCTAGAAACACTTATTCATTGGTCCTTAAGTAGATCCCATGCTTTTCTGTCTCCTGCCTCATCTTTCAAGGTCTAGTTTACAGGGCAGCCCTTTCATGAGATTTCACAGCTAGAAGTGTGTCATTTCCCTCCTGAAAACTACCACTTACCTGTGGCCATATCACATTCTATGTTGTGGTAAACTGTTATTTCCATATTCCTTGAGGCCAAACTGTATTCTGTACTCTGACTTAAGAGCTGGGGGTGGGGAGTGGTAGTGGCAAGAACCTTTCCTGAAAAAATGTGTGCTACTTTTCCACCTCTGACCACAATATCTGCCTTTGTATCAGAGGGGGATGCCTTAGGCATAACAAATGCAAGTAAGTGTTGAGTGAGTAAAGAAAGGGAAAGGCAATATACACTGTCCTTACAAGGGTTGAAATCTAAGCACAAGGTCTCATTTTAACTTAATTATTTTCTTCCAACCAATAGTTTTCCCAGAATATATCCTTTGGGATCATAGTAGATGGTACCAGGTAAAAGATCAAGTGGACAATAAATCTCTGAAATGCTGGATATTAAAACATTAAGCACTTTTTTAAAACTTCAGAATATCTGAGATCATCTAGTATGCTCTTGTGCTTTATAACTCTTGAAAAAGTGGGATAGAATATTTAATGTTTACCAAATTTTTGACCACAAAATATTTTGGGTTTTCTCAGTTAAAAAAACATCGTACTCTGAGAAGAAAAGCACATGTAGGATTAAATTAATGCTAATTAAATAAACATGGGAATAGAAAAAAAGAGGTAGTATTCAATTTTATTTACTTATTTATTTATTTATTTATTTTGAAGGCCCCTGGTGACCAACCTGAGAGTGCCATCCTCAGTCCCACAGAACCTAGTGCTCAGAGGAGCCCAGTGAAAGCCCTCATCAAGCCAATTTGATTTTTTTAGATTCTTAAATAAAAGAGACTTGCACTTTAATGCCCCCATATTTTTTAAATTTTATTTTATTTATTTTTTATACAGCAGGTTCTTATTAGTTATCTATTTTATACATATTAGTGTATATATGTCAACCCCAATCTCCCAATTCATCCCACCACCACCACCACCACCCCCAAACTTTCCCCCTTTGGTGTCCATACATTTGTTCTCTACATCTGTGTCTCTATTTCTGCCTTGCAAACCGGTTCATATGTACCATTTTTCTAGATTCCACATATATGCGTTAATGTACAATATTTGTTTTTCTCTTTCTGACTCACTTCACTCTGTATGACCATCTCTAGGTCCATCCACATCTCTACAAATGACCCAACTTCGTTCCTTTTAATGGCTGAGTAATACTCCATTGTATATATGTGCCACATCTTCTTTATCCATTCATCTGTTGATGAGCTTTTAGGTTGCTTCCATGACCTGGCTGTTGTAAATAGTGCTGCAATGAACATTGGGGTGCATGTGCCTTTTTGAATTATGGTTTTCTCTGGGTATGTGCCCAGTGGTGGGATTGCTGGGTCATACGGTAATTCTATTTTTAGTTTTTTAAGGAACCTCCTTACTATTCTCCATAGTGGCTGTATCAGTTTACATTCTCACCAACAGTGCACCATCTTGGTTTCTTTTCCGTATTCCTACTTTACAAAATTCTTTGTGAAGAATTCTTTGTGAAAAAGAAGTAGTATTCAATATTATTTACAGGAATAATTTGAGGAAAGGTTACTTCTCATGTGTAATTGTAGGTAAAAAAGCCTTAGAGCCCATATATACACAAAGATTTTGTTTTCCATTAATCTAGGAAGATCACAAACTTGATCATTCGTTCTGTGGGGTTTCACATGGAATTTCTTTCCTACCTGGCTAGAAGAGGACTCTCTTGAAAACTTTCCTCCCTTAGAATATATTGGTTTAGGATTAAGTCCTCTTTTTAAACTGTTAATAAGTTAAATGCAAAATTAAAGCATCACTTCCTCTTCATCACTTGGTATGCTGTCAAAGGTATGATTATTTTTCTGGTTAATATAAACAATATCACACTACATTTTCTAGGAGGCATCCTGGTTATCCACCAAAGTTTCATGATTCTCCTCCCAATCTCCTCCATTCCAGCACAAAAGCCTGTAGCTTCTTTGGTCTCTCTCAATTTCTAACTTACTTTTTTGGAAATCTGCTAATATCTGAAATACCAGTTAAAATCTAGCAATATAATGTTTCTTATGAATGCTCCCCCGCCAAAAATCTAATAACATTGCATAAAAAAGACAAAGTAACAATTTTCTTTCTTCAAAATCACTCAGCTATGCAATATTTAGTTCTTTTAGGCCTTCAAAAGGTATGATTGGTATGCATAGGAAAAGTCATGTCTCTTACTTCACTTTGCAAGAGTGCACTGCAAAACACTAATAGCTGCATTGCCTTGTTAATAAACTTCAGTCAAAATGCTTTGGGAGATAATTTGATTTAAAAAAAGAATAAAAAACACCGAAGCTGAAATATTGCTTTTATAAGCTGCGAGATAATTTACCATGTGCTTTTTTAATCACTTGAAATATATACATTTAAATCTAAAACACAGATGACTTAGCTTTCTCCCATATCATGTTAGTGAGCGTGACTAGTTCCTTGTAATTTTTTTTTCTAATACTCTCTTGTACTCTGACTTATAAGGGGAAAACTTTCCATGAAAAATGGGTACTACTTTTCCACTTTTGACCTTGTATGTACTTCTTCTCTGCCTTAATTACAATATAAATCAGCTGCAAAAAAGATTTACAGTGATTACACCTCACTTAGAGAGCTGTGAAGATTGATCTGGAAGTGGTATGTCAAGCTCTGTGTCTGCTTCTCATCTTAGCTGGTTCTAAAGTGAAATCCAGGACACATATGGTAGTATTCCAAAAGAAGTCAATGTAGCAGGAGAAGCTCTGGTGGATCACTCTGCTCTTTGTGTTCTCACAAATATGCATAACAACTTACTATTGGAAAACTCCAGGGCGAAAGACTTTTTCAAACAATTGTGAATCTCAAGCCATTTATTAAGTTAGGAGAAAAGATCCCCATAGCAACTGAACTGATCCCTCCATAGCCCCCATTTTCTCTCCATGTGGTCAACTAGATGGGATGGTATTTGGAACAGAAATCTTATTGTTTTGAGTGGGTTAATTCTTATCACCACCTATAAGAATTTATTAAGGACTTACTATATTCAGATCACTGTGCTAGTTTCTCAGAGAGAGGTTAATCAATCCTTACCTTTAGGAAGTTTGTCTTTTTTCTATGGCAAGTTCACTCATCAATGTGATTATACCAAAGCAAACACAGAGTTAAGAAGCAAAGTGAACACAGTATAACTTGACTTTCATATTTCTCCTTCCTCAAAAGTTTTGGAATGTGCTGAATTTTGGTTTAAGTTCATAGCGTGACCTAATTTATCAGACCTCTGGAGACATCTGTCCCACCCACCCTACTGCTGTTCAAGCAGGCTGGCGCCATTCTGATCTAAAGAATCAAAGAGATGAAATAGCATGCCTTTTAGAGTTCTTCGTGTTGGGTTTCTTTGAAAGCATCTTTTTTTTAACTTGACTGCTTCAGTTAAAAGATGATGTCAGTGATTCCTTCTTGATGAAATGTAATAAAGTCTCTAATAAATTATTTGGACAGCTATTGGCTAATTTGCCAGTACATTCCTTTTAAAAATGGGCTTCTCTTGCCAAACAGCCCTCCTGAAAAATCATATTTTTCTGTTCAATTGTTCCTTACTTTTATTGTTTTCCTATAGCAGAATGATCCTGTTGAATAATCCAGTGCCAAAGATTTTCACTCTCAGCTCATATGAGGCTTCAGAAAGGAATGTAATCATACTTAAAAAATAAAGTAGATCCTCAAATCTAGAAATTAGCGAGTAATTGAAATTATCATCACAGTGTTTTAACTGATGACCATTGAACTCTTTTCTGGCAAACGGCTCATGGAGCATTAATTACACGTCACATTACAGACCTGCAGAGTTAAGTTCTGTCTTGCCCTTGGGACTGTGAGGTCTGAAGCAACTTTGTAAGTGTCTTTCAAGGTAGAAAAAAAAATCATTAAACTGCAGAAGTTCTAGGTCTGGAAAGTATGTGCCTTGCTGTCCTTTCAAATCTCATTCCCTGACTCTCAAGCCCATATTCTTGAGTATCTACCACTTGAGAAGCCCCGCCTCCTTCTGCTTCTACCCATAGCACCCAACTATCTTACTAAGAACACTCTGGAAGACCATTTCCTACATAAAGCAAATCCAAAAGGTTTAGAATGGAAAGTTGATTCTGATTTCACTTTCTCTGATCGATGTTTGAATGGGGACAACCTGGACTTTTTTTTTACAGTCCTATATACATTTTAGTGGATTTTTAAAAATAGCTTACAGTAGGGACTATTACTAATATAGGAATAGGATCCTAATTTAGGGACAAAATATAAAATACCTTTCTCTCTTGTATCAATCAACAAATAATATTAGTAGATACAATATCTGCATTATGAAGTTTGCAAGGTGAAAAAGAAGAAAAGTGGATAAAAATTCATGAAAGGTAGCTTTGAAAGTGTGACCAAGTACAAACCTTATGCAAACATTCACAGAAATATAAATCTTATTATTTCAAATTTCATTCATTCAAAAGTGTGTCTTCTTTTTCTTCATAATTCATACAGGGCTTGGGTT